>NC_067116.1:12439322-13176197 GCF_021347895.1 Acanthochromis polyacanthus
ACATGTGCGATAACAACAAAGAGATATTGACAATATATATACAGCCATGGCCATAAGTTTGGACACAGCATGACTTACTATGTCTGTTTTGATGTCTATGACAGAACATAACTAATATTTTTTGACAGCACCGGTTTAATTAGTCAACAAATCAACAAGGGATATAATATTATGAATAAATCCCAACAATTGGAACAACTTTGTTCCCAAAACATAATATTAGAAGAAAATAACAAAAAAATGCAGTACTTTCACAACCGAATTTGGTAAGAATAACAAAATGACACCAAACTCTTTTGATGTTTTTTTAAAATATGAAACTTAATATAGTTTTCAGGAGTTGTGTACTGTATTGTAAGTGACAATTTTGTGGTATTTTCTAAGATTCACAAGCGTCATGGTACTTGTGTCCAAACTTATGGCCATGGCTGTAATGTAGCCGCAAGGGGACACAAGCCAGTGTCTTATTGTGCCGGTCCCAAGCCCGGATAAATACAGAGGGTTTTCTCAGGGAGTGCATCCGATGTAAAACTTTGGCCAAATCAAACTTGCAAATCAAATGTATGACTTCCATACCGGATTGGTCGAGGCCCGGGTTAACAACGACCGTCATCAGTGCTGTCGACCTACAGGGTGCCGGTGGAAAATGGACTACTGTTGGTCGAAGAAGGAGGGGAGGAAGGTGTGTTCGTAGGAAGAGGGAGAAGAGGAACACCAAGAGTCTAGGACTGAGAGTAGGGACTTTGAATGTTGGAACTATGACAGGAAAAGATAGAGAGCAGGTTGACATGATGCAGAGGAGGAAGGTGGACATACTGTGTGTCCAGGAGACAAGGTGGAAAGGTAGTAAAGCTAGAAGTCTAGGAGCAGGGTTCAAGTTGTTCTATCATGGTGTAGATAGGAAGAGAAATGGAGTAGGAGTTATCTTGAAGGAGGAGTTTGTTAGGAATGTCCTGGAGGTAAAAAGAGTGTCAGATCGAGTGATGAGCCTGAAGCTAGAAATCGAAGGTGTGATGTTCAATGTTGTTAGTGGGTATGCTCCACAGGTAGGATGTGAGCTGGAGGAGAAGGATAAATTCTGGTTGGACCTTGATGAAGTGATGCAGAGCATACCTAGAAGTGAGAGAGTTGTCATTGGTGCAGACTTCAATGGACATGTTGGTGCAGGAAACAGAGATGATGAGGAGGTCATGGGCAGGTTTGGTATCCAGGAGAGGAATGCAGAAGGACAGATGGTGGTTGACTGTAAAAAGAATGGAAATGGCTGTAGTGAATACATTCTTCCAGAAGAGGCAGGAACATAGGGTGACCTATAAAAGTGGAGGTAGGAGCACACAGGTAGACTACATCTTGTGTAGGCGGTGTAATCTGAAGGAGATCAGTGACTGCAAAGTAGTGGTAGGTGAGAGTGTAGCCAGACAGCATAGGATAGTGGTGTGTAGGATGACCCTGGTGGTGAAGAAGATGAAGAGGGCAAAGGCAGAGCAGAGGACTAAATGGTGGAAGCTGAAAAAGGAAGAGTGTTGTATGACTTTCAAGAAAGAGTTGAGACAGGCTTTGGATGGTCAGGAGGTGCTTCCAGATCACTGGCCAACTACAGCAAATGTGATCAGAGAGACAGGTCGGAGAGTACTTGCTGTGTAATCTGGAAGGAAAGGAGATAAGGAGACTTGGTGGTGGAATGAGGAGGTGCAGGAGTGGATCCAGAGAAAGAGGTTATCTAAGAAGAAGTGGGACACTGAGAGGACTGAAGAGAGTAGACAGGAGTACAGGGAGATACAGCGTGAGGTGAAAGTAGAGGTGGCAAAGACCAAGGGGCTTACGATGACTTGTATGCTAGGTTGGACAGTAAGGAGGGAGAGACTGACCTGTACAAGTTGGCAAGGCAGAGAGACAGAGATGGAAGGATGTGCAGCAGGTTAGGGTGATAAAGGATAAGGATGGAAGTGTGTTGACAGGTGCCAATAGTGTGATGGGAAGATGGAAAGAGTACTTTGAAGAGTTGATGAATGAGGAAAATGAGAGAGAACGAAGAGTAGAAAAGGTGACTGTTGTGGACCAGGAAGTAGCAAAGATTAGTAAGGATGAAGTGAGGAGGGCATTGAAGAGGATGAAGAGTGGAAAGGCACTTGGTCCTGATGATATACCTGTGGAGGTATGGAAGTGTCTCGGAGAGGTAGCAGTAGAGTTTCTGACTGGGTTGATCAATAGGATCTTAAATAGTGAGAAGATGGCCGAGGAATGGAGGAGAAGTGTGCTGGTGCCCGTCTTTAAGAACAAGGGAGATGTGCAGAGTTGTGGCAACTACAGAGGAATGAAGTTGATGAGCCACACGATGAAGCTATGGGAAAGAGTAGTTGAAGCCAGGCTAAGGGCAGAGGTGAACATCTGTGAGCAGCAGTATGGTTTCATGCCCAGAAAGAGTACAACAGATGCAATATTTGCTTTGAGGATGTTGATAGAGAAGTACAGAGAAGGTCAGAAGGAGCTGCATTGTGTCTTTGTAGATCTGGAGAAAGCTTATGACAGGGTGCCCAGAGAGGAACTGTGGTTTTGTATGAGGAAGTCTGGAGTGGCAGAGAAGTATGTTAGAGTGGTGCAGGACATGTATGAGGACTGTAAGACAGTGGTGAGGTGTGCTGTAGGTGTGACAGAGGAGTTCAAGGTGGAGGTGGGACTACATCAGGGATCAGCTCTGAGCCCCTTCTTATTACCTCCGCCAGGAGGTTATGTAATCATCGGAGTTTGTTTGTCTGTCTGTTTGTCTGTTAACAGCATAACTCAAAAAGTTATGGACGGATTTTCACCAAATTTTTTCAGAATGTCTGGAAGAGCAAAAGTAACTATCGATTAGATTTTGGAGGTGATCCGGATCACTGTCTGGATCCAGGATTTTTTTGAAGGACTCTGTACAATTGAGAGATGGCCGCCAAAATTAATAGCCTCCTTGATGCTAATAGTCAGTTGTGTTTCCTTTTTGCTGGATGGCAGCTTCCAGTCGTTTATTGTAGTTTGTAGCATTTCTTTGATACCTCCTGAGGAATCCCATTCTTCTCTGGCAAATTTCTCAAGCTCCTCCTGATTTGATGGTCTTCTGGCATGGACCAGTGTCCATGCCAGAGTTGACCTCAAAGATTTTCTGTTCAAGTCAAGGCTTTGTGCAGGTCAGACAGTAACTTTCACTTTGGTCTTCTGGAGGTAGTTCTTCATCAGTAGCCATGTATGTTTCAGGTTTTTTATGATATTGGAAGATGACCCAGGCCCAGTTTAGCAGCTGACTGCTTGAGGTTTTCTTTCAAAATCTTCATACATCCTTATTTTTTCATGATTCCTTCAACTTTGATAAGATTCCCAGTTCCAGATGCACTGAAGCATCCGCACAGCACGATACTGCCACCACCATGTTTAACTGTGGGGGCGGTGTTCTTTGGGTTCTATGCCTCTCCCTTGTTTCTCCAAACATAAGCAACATCTCTATGGCCAAAGAGCTCTAGTTTGGTCCCATCTGACGAAAGGATATGTTTCCAGTCTTTAGAAAGTTTCCCCAGGTTGTCCTCAGCAGACTTCAGCCTGGCTTGAAGGTGTCTCTTCTGTAGAAGTAGAGGGTTAGGGTTCAGTCCATTTCTGTGACTATAACTCCTGACTTAGCTAAGTCATTAACTAGTGTTCTGGTGGTTGTTCTGGTATTTTTAGACACATCTCTCACAAGTTTTCTTTCCAGAGTCTTTGAAACCTTTGACTCCTTCCCTCTGCCAGACTTGTTCTGTAATATGTGGCTCTCTTTGAATTTCTTGATGAGACTTCTCACTCCACTTCTTGACACTTGGAAACACTGTGATAATGTTGTAGACCCTTCTCCTGCTTTGTAAGCATCAACATTTTTTTTTCCCAAGCCTAAGCTGATTTGTTTTGGTATGATGCTTTCTCCAGTGACAACTCAAATCCTTAATAAAGTTTTCATACTGTGTGTAAAGTAAAGGACAACCCCCAGTTTTAACTTGATTGATTGACTGATTGATTGATTGATTGATTGATTGATTGATTGATTGATTGATTACAAGCTTTGAGCATAAAACACATGATTGCACAACAGTGGTTTGTGCTTTGGCTCAATCAAAAGGTCAGTTCTGAAGGGGGCTAATAATTTTGACCCTGGTAGTTTTTGGTTTTTGTTAAATAATTTTGTTTCTGTGTGCAAAGTTAAATAATGTAAAGCATCCAAAAATAAAGCTAGGATGTTTGGAAAAGCTGTGTTAAAAATTTCTTCCTCCGTTTAACAGCATTTGAGGATATTTTGGGAAAAAAAACTAAAATTTCATAGGGTGACTAATAATTTTGTTTTCAACTGTATTATACTTTTTAAAAAATAATTGGAGTTGTCTATCACTAAACATCTTGAGAATGAAGAAAAAACACTACAGGTCAAATACTTACTTGGAAAATTCTTAAAATTGTTCCTAAAGAGAGAGCTAGGGGGTCAGTGGAAGACATGTTTTTTGAACTTGCAATGTGTCTCACAGTATTAATATTTTCCTGCCAAAAATGTTGCAGTTTTCCAGTTCAGAATGTGGGGTGCTGGCATATGTAGTGTTTTTCGGCATTCAGTCAGAAATAAGTACAGCTAGACAGCCTTAAAATAATGTTGCAATTTTGCAACTGTGGCTTCAGTTAAATAGGGTTAAATGGATTGTGCAATACTGCGGTTATGGTAAAGGTGAGGGTTTCACAAATAAGTGATAAAGCTGCCAGTATGGAAAAGCTATCACATCCTAATGTACTAACTTTAACCTAATGTACATTTTAGTACCACTTTGGTTTGGTCACCTGAGATGGTACCAATATCTGATCTGGGCCATGGACTAACCAGTGTCATTTTTAAATGTACCTGCCAGCTTGTTATAGAGCAGCTGTAAAACAAGAGTTACAGTGTTTATAAAATGAAGTCATCTTCGGCTTGTTTCACTTTGTCTGTGTATCATATTTTACAACAAAATATTTGCATTCATATTTTAAATGAGTACCAGAGTTCCTCATCCTCTTACAAATATTTCTTTAAATTCTCACCATTTTTAGAAGAGCTGACATACTATTTGAAGGATAAATTCCTCATGGATTGGTATGTAGAACACTGTAATATAGCACAATGAAGTCACAAGGTTTAATTCTTTGCATCTAATTTACATCTGATTTGAAACATTGTCATTATCTAATTATTTTAATGTTTACATATATGTATGTAGTCTGAACATCAAAAAGAATTCATTGAGAGGTTTTCCATTATGAATAAAGTCTTCATGCTTGTCCAAAATGTCACATTTACACTCAGCTCTCAGTGTGCCACATACTTGACCTCCTCTTCTCTGAGTCCAAGAAATCTCTACAGACTTTACTCTTGCTTTCTACATGCACACACATGCACATGCACACATAAGTCACATGATCAGTGGGATTATCCCCCTTGAATTCATTCTGCATCGCTGCAATCAGTCATGGCTTAATGTGGGAAGAGAGACAGAGGGAGAGAAAGAGCAATATGCAAGGTGATATGAGGCTCACTATCGGTGCTCCAGTGCTCAGCAAACCATTATATGGAAATCTTGTGATGAGGCTATATCGCGTGCATGTGTGTGAGTGTGTGCGTGTCGCTGCAGCTGCACCCTAATTGAGATTTATACCCTGTCGTGTTAGCTTGGGAGAAATTCACTTTCAAACTGGCTCTGTCACAGCTGCTGAGCCTGTCTTACTGCTGTATGCTACATAACACATTGATTCTCCCGGGGTTCGCCCCAAACTTAACCACGACAGACACATGCCTCACCCTATCCTTCACGTAATCATACTGAAGGCAGGAATGAAACAAGTCAAACTAGGGACACAGATTTTACCCTCATTCATCCCCAGTAAGCTGCTTCAGAATCCCAAATTTGTCTTCAAAAGCAAACCCAGATACCTTTCTCTTGAGACATGGATTTCTGTCAGCTTATAATTTCTCTCATTTCTGTTCCTATACATGCACATACACACACACTTCGTTTCTTTTTCTAGTGCTGGGATAATCATCCACATTCTGAATTCTCATATCCTCCCACGCCAGAATCTTTCTGCTCCCGTGAGCAGAAAACCAGAGCACCCCATCTTCTCTCTTCACATCTCCTCCTCTTGCCCTGCAGTTTTCATGAATCCTCTGTAATATATGTATTTGTGTTTGCGTGTGTTCACATGTGTGTTTGCCACTCAGAGGCTGCCTGCAGGCAAAGCTTTGTATTGTCTACCATTGCAATTTTGTGATGACTGTGCGATACAGTGCCAGGAAACCGTGTGAATGCAACTCCAAGTGCCTGTACAGTTCTGTATGTTTTCATGAAACCATGCTGCAATTTGTGTTTTTCTACAGGTGTGTGTCTGTCCGTCTGTGTGTGTGTGTGTGTGTGTGTGTGTGTGTGTGTGTGTGTGTGTGTGTGTGTGTGTGTGTGTGTGTGTGTGTGTGTGTGTGTGTGTGTGTGTGTGTTTAAACAGTGTTTTCTTGGCCATGTTGTTGTTACTGAAAAAAGTAAAAGGGCAAAAACGTTTCTTTAGGGTTAGCCATTGTTTTGGTTAAGGTTAGGGTTTGGTTGAGGTTAGGGTTAGGGTTAGGGTAAGGGTTAGGGATTAGATTTGAATGGGAGTCAATGGTATGTCCCCGCAATGATAGCAAGACACACACATGGGTGTGTGTGTGTGTGTGTGCGTGTGTGTGCGTGTGTGCGCGCGCGCATGCATGCACACATGCATGTGTGCATGCATGTGTACTTGTATGTGTGTATGTGTGAGTGTGTGTCATCATTGTGGAGTTTGTGCACAATGTGGACTGTGACAAATAGCGATCTGTCTGAGAATGTGTGGGTGGGATTCTACTTCAAGAGCATGTCGGAGCAATTAGAGTTGGCCTCAACTACAAACATACAAATGGTTGCACAAGCACACACATCTGATTTACATGAACATAGATGCAACTACAGTTTCCATGCAGTTTCTGTACAGTCAAATAACATGTAACAGGAGTAAAAGTACATTACTGTAAAAGTTTCAGCTGTTAAAAATAGACATGGTGTAAGGATGTATGTTATGATTTACTTCCTACACTATGTTTTCAGTGCTTGCTATCACTGCTGAACTTTGTTCTCAGGAGGAACTATTATGAGCTATCAAGTTCAAGAACAAAGGGTTTAAAATAGCAGCGGTCCTTTCATAATTTGTCATTTGTGAGGAAATCAAAGTTTATAAAATCTCTGACTGAGAGTTAAAAAACCCTCATTTGCTGGTCTTTTTATAACTGACATCCATGCTGATCATCATCATTTGCTAACACTGATGCAAACATTTGTTTACTGGGTGTAATGCACTATTAATATGCTATAATGTGTATCATGGTCAGTCATTTGCTGCTCTGCACTAAGCACAAAGGTCAACTGGTTTGGCATGAATTTGGTCTAAAACCAGACTCCTGAACCATGAAATATACATTGATCAGTCACAACATTATAACCACTGACAGGTGACGTGAATAACATTGATCATCTTGTTAAAATGCAACATTCTGTTGGGAAGTCCTGACATTCACGTGGATGTTTAACATGTACCACCCACCTAGACATTGCAGGTCAAGCAACCCCCCCCTCCCCCCCAAACCCTCACCACACATGACAATAGCTGTCCTTGCCAGTTGCCACCCTCAGCAGGTCAATGCACCCTGACACACCACAAAAGCTGCTCGGGAGTGGGCTGGGAAACACAACAGAGCTAAGCTGTTCACCTGGGTTCCACACTTATCAGATCCAAATCTTATTGAGCATCTGTGGGATGTGCCAGGATAAGACTGGTCTAGGTAGAACCCTCCCTTCAACCCACAGGACCCACAGAATTCACTGCCACCATCCTGGTGCCACAGGACATCCCCAGAGGTCCTGAGTCCATGCCTCACTGGGTCAGAGGAGTTTTACCAGCATATGGGAGACCAACACAATATTAGGCAGGTGGTCATGATGTTATGCTTGATTGATGTATGTACTGTAATTTACTAGCAGTCCCTCCAATAGATGTTACATTATTTCAATCAAGACCAAATTGGACAGACAAACCAGACAAACCAACAGACTGACCTCACCAACCCAAGAAAAACATTGTTATCATGGTAGAAAATCTGATAATCTTGCAAAAGGCTATACATGTGATGTATATGTATGTATAATATATAAATGTGTCTTTTTGAAAAACTTCTTGATTGTCCCTTTACCATTTGTAACATGACTGCCATTGTACAACAGTAGTTTGTTTCAGATGTTCGTCTCTGCATGTCTGCAGGAGAACCACTGCAGGCGTATCAAGATACTGGGGGACTGTTACTACTGTGTGTCAGGACTGACACAGCCCAAGGCAGACCATGCCCACTGCTGTGTGGAGATGGGGCTGGATATGATTGACACAATCGCGTGAGTTGAACCTCCATTTTCTTTGTGACATGATTGATGTATTTTGCATATGTATGCACGGGTCATCATCAGGTTTCATTTAGTTTACAAGAACATGTTGAATTGTCAGTTTAATAATAAAAGAACATGTTTGTTTCTGTTAATATGCAGGATATTAAAAGCTAATCTACAGATTTCATTGACATTTGGGGAAGTGTTATGCTACAGATTACTGAAGAACTGAATATTACCATTTATAGGGCATATTATAGCTCATGTCTCGTTACTGAGAGGTGTAGAAGCACATTTCCCACCTAAACAAATTGCCATCGTTGTGATTTTTCTGCAAAACACTTCTTTCAGTTCTGTTGCCACAGACATTGTGATGTTTATATTAGGAAAACTCACAAAAATATATGAAAGCATTTGAGAGTTGCTGAATCTGCCTTTGTTTAAGATTAACAACGGTTAGTTCCAAAGTTTCTAGAGCCATGGAATGGTGGCCTGATGCCCTTCATTTGCATAAAGAAGCCAAGTCATTAACTTTATACAAAGGAACAACCAACACAAAACCTCATCTCTCGAAATTTGAAGCAACCCCACCAGAATGCATTGCACAGCTGCTTACGTAGAGAGCAAATGGGAAGCACTAAAGTGATGAATCCAGATACTTACCATATAAAAAGCTAGTTTAAAAGCTTCGCATAGGTCAGTTTGGTGTAGTTACCTGTATTTAAATAGCAACTTTACCTATACAACAACAGAGTTATGCTTTACTAACAACTCTGTTGTGCATTGCTTTCATTTATAATTATTTCTATTCCTTTCTATTTTTTTTTAGCTTTATGTGGTGCAATCAAAAAGTCCTGTGACTGTTTGTGGTGCACTGAGTCATTCATGGTCCAAAACACTCCTCTCCAAAACTATTGGAACAGTAGCTGGGTTTCCATTACAGTTTTTTGCAAAATAAAAGCGATATTTCTCAAATTTCGACAAAGTATATTTGCGCTTTGAACGTGTTTCCATTGAAGGTTGTTCTGGGCAGAAGCATCGTAACTCTCGTAAAATATCATCCCGCGAGATTTCACTGCAGGAAGATGGACGCCCAAAACCTGTTTCTATCTCCTTATAACACTCTGCATTCCTCTGCTGTTTGCTGTCTAGTATGGCAGTGATGTTTTTCTCAAGAATAATGCCAAGAAAAGTCTCGGTCTCCTCTTCTGTCCACACGTACCGTGCCATGTTTACTCCAAGAGAACTGGTCATGTGACTAGGTACGTCACGTCCGGTGACGTATAATTGCGGAAAAAGTGTTTCCATTGCGCTTTTGCGATATTTTTCAATATCGAAATGTCTGAAAAACCACCTCATGAGAGCATAAAAACTTTTTTACGATATTTTAGTCCTTTTTCGAAGTTCAAGGTGTTTCCATTACCATTTTTTATTGCGCTATTTACATTTTGCGAATATCTAAGGGTAATGGAAACCCAGCTAGAGAGGCCAATTCCTTTATTTTTGCTGCTCGAGATTGAAAATATTTGGGTTTGACATCAAATGATGAATATGAGACAAGAGATCAACATTTCAGCTTTACTTCCAGGTATTTATATCTGGATCTGATGCATAACTTAGAAGGTTACATCTTTTGTTTGAACCCACCATTTTTTATGGGAGCAAAAGTATTGGAACATGTGACTGACAGGTGTGTTTCTGTTACCTTTTATTATTCAAACAAATATATTGCTCAGTGTCTATGTTCAGTTTCAGATTTGGGTTTTTTCTGTGCAGACTGAATCTATAGAGTTGTAACCAACATGAAAACCAGACAGAGGTGAAAATTAAGCAGTTGTGAAGCTGAGAGAAGATGGAAAATCAATCACAGCCAATGCACAAACATTGACTATAGCTAGTACAGGGATCGGCAACCCGTGGCTCCGGAGCCGCATGCGGCTCTTTCATCCCTCTGTTGTGGCTCCCTGTAACTTTGGAAAATAAATAATCAACAGGCTATTTAATTAAAATTTCTTTTATTTTAGATTGTTAATTTTTAAAAATTAATTCTAAATTTGAAGATTATGGTGATCTTGTAACATCAAAATAAAACGTTTTAAATTTTCGTCTGTCAAAATATGCATCCCAGCCGTCAATCTCCGACACTCACCGGCCTGCGGGTATTCATTTGGTGTCCTGTTGATCTTCGGATCCCAGTGTTTGCTCTACATTCATTCAGCAGCGGCGGGCCACCATTCCTAAATCCTAGCCGTCGCTCCTTCAAATTTCTTTCTTTTTCTTATTGTCACAAATACATCACTGTCACACATCTCCGCCTTCACAGCAGAGTCCTGCATTGTGTCGGGTACTCATGAGTACTAAGGTAAACTACGGATAATTGTCTTGCTCAGTATCTACTCTTTGACATGTCAGGTTAATATGACGTTACTCGCGAGAGCACGGCTCGATGTCACGTCCAGCATCCAGGCAGCAGGTCAGAGAGTCAGAGGAGTGTTGTCTTGGAAAATGGGGCAGCAACTTACCGGAGAAAAGTTATTAGCTTAAGATAAATAGATTTTACAAGTTAAATACACATTCGCAAATTATTGATTTCCATCTAACATTACGTAACGTATGAGGTCCAGGAGCAAAAATGACATTCACCAAGTAAGATAAATATTAGTGGTAGGACACAATTTAAAAAATGAATTTATCTAATTAGAGGCTTTGTAATTAATTAATCACAACTGATTAACAAGGGCATAGAGGTAAAAAAGCGATATATGCAGTGTTGTCTTCACTTTAAATGCCAAAAGGATTTTGCGGCTCCAGGTGTTTTGTTTTTTTTTTCTGTGGGAAACGGGTCGAAATGGCTCTTTGAGTGTTAAAGGTTGCCGACCCCTGAGCTAGTACAACTATTTTGAACGTCCTGAAGAAGAAAGAAACCACTGGTGTACGAATTAACAGACATCGAATGGGTAGACCAAGGAAAACAGCAGCAGTGGATGACTGAAACATTGTGAGAGCTGTAAAGAAAGAACCTGAAACAACTGTTACATCAGCAACAACCTCCAGAGGGCAGGAGTGAAGATATCACAGTCTACTGTTCACAGAAGACTTTATGTTAAAAGTACAGAGGCTACACCAGAAGATGCAGACCACTCATTTGCAAGAAGAAGAGGATGGACAGGGTGGAATTTGCCAAAAAAAGTACAGAGATGGGCCTCAAAAATTCTGGGACAAAATCTGATGGACTGATGAGTCAAAGAGGAACCTTTACCAAAGTGATGATCTCTACTCATGATCCCAAACAAACAAGTTTATCTGTGAAACTCAGTGGAGGTAAATTCATAGCTTGGGCTTGCATGACTTCTTCTGGAACATGCTCATTTACCTTCATTGATGATGGAACACATGATGGAAGCAGCAAAATGAACTCAGAAGTCTACAGAAACATTTTGTCTGCCAGTTGTAAGAAAGATGCCACCATGGTGCCCGGATAGCTCAACAGATTGAACAGCTGACCCATAAACTTGGGCTATAGACCCCATGCAGTGGTCATGGGTTTGAGTCCTGCCTGTGACTCTCTGCTGCAGGTCATTCCCTTATTCTTCTCCCCACTTTAGTGTCTTCCTCTCACTATGACTGTCAAAAAAGCTGCAAAAATGGCCCAAAAATATTTAGAAAAAATTCAATTCAATTCAATTTTATTTACGGCGCCAATTACAGTCAAATTGTCTCAAGACACTTGACAGAACCCATATGCCTGAGGATTGGGAGATCCTTCATTGTGCAGCAAGATAGTCACCCAAAAGACACTGCTAAAACAAGAAAGGTGTTCATCAGGGGCAAGAAGTGGAAGTTTTAGATTGGCCAAGTCAATCTAAAACTTCCACTTAATCCCTTTAGAGCTGCATTTTACCTGCTAAAGACGAGACTGAAGGGAGTAACCCCCAAAACAAACAACAACTCAAAGCAGCAGCAGTGAAAACCTGGAAAAGCATCACAAAAGAAGAATGCGGAAGTTTGATGACATCAATGGGTCACAAGCTAGATGCAGTTATTGCAAGCAAAGGATTTGCAACTAAATATGAAGTCTGATTGACTTTAATCTATTTTAAGTCCATCTGTTCCAATACTTTTGCTCATCTAAAAATTTGGTGCTCTGTTACAAATAATCATATCTTCTAAGTTGTGCATCAGATCCAGATGTAAATATCTGGAAATAAAAGCTGAAATGTTAATCTCTTGTCTCATATTCATCGTTTGATGTCAAACCAAAATGTTGTAAGTCTATAGCAAAAAATAAATAAATGAATAAATGGCCTCACTGTTCCCATACATTTGAAGGAGAGTGTATATCCAACATGTGTGAGCAGTAAACTGTCATAAGTCAAGAGACCATGTGACATCAGGACCTGTGCTACACATGTTTTTGTGACAACTGGCAGTTGCACATGTGTGATCTCCCAGTGGAGTTCTAATTGGAGCAGAAAGGAAAACATAATGTCAGCCAACAGCAGGGATTTAATTCAAGTAATTACATTTATATAGTACCACTTTACAACATATGCCATCTCGTAGCACTTCACATAGTATAGTGAAACCATACAAATTTTAAACAGAAACACCCAGTAAATCAAAACCTTCCTTTGGATTCCCTTTGAACAAGCATGTAGTGACAGTGTGAAGGAACAAAAAAACTTCCCCTAAACTAGGATGATCCAACTTCAATGTCAGGGATCATCACTGGTGTTGAGAAGTGGGTGTGTAGGTCTGAGCCAGAAACCAAAGAGAGACATGGTTGTAATTGGACTATTGAGGTTGGAGTTCAACACTACCGTCCTGGGGAGTTGGATTTACAACATTGCAATGGCATGTGCATCCTTCAGTTGCACCGTTTGCGTGGTCACAGCACAGGATAACGTGGGATTTTTGGTCGCAGCAACTCAGTTGTTGCTCTCCACACAGACTACTCACCTGATTTGGCTCCCTATGATTTTTTCACATTACATACAATGAATATCAATTTAAAATTTTGCCTTTGTGACAGTTCAGGAGAATCAGCCCTCATTGCTGTTGGTCTCACTTTCTGACCATTTGATCGCACCTCTTTTATGTTACGTTCACCACAACTCAACACTTCCTACAGAGATTTCACATTAAACAAGCTTTGTGGAAAAGGGAAATAAGTGAATGAAAATTTCATTTCGGATACAACACTAGTGGGGTTATTGAGGTAGAAATATATCTTATGCTGAATTTAACAAGACAGCAGGTGGACATGGAGGAAGCTTGGATTCCTGTTTTTTTCTGCTGTAAAGGTAACTAAAGCAGATTAAATTAAAAATAAACTATATTCTGTCACTCCAACATATTTGGATATTAGTAAATGAGAAAGATTTTTTACAGTATTTTTAAACATTTCTTAGTCATTTGATTTGCACAGCATCACGGAGGAGGACTCACAAATATCTTATATTGCTCAATATTAATGTAGTAGTACAACATGATACAAGACTAGATAACTGTTTTGTCTGAACTCAACAGAAATGTCCATGTATGTCTTAATACTGACTGAAGACAGATCTTGCAAACTGAGAGTAATGAAATACCAGACAAATTTGGCAGCTTAAAAACACTTGGCGACACATACACATGGCCCTTGCCTCCCCTACAACCGTGCTGACACACATACACTGAGCACCTTTACCTCATTTTCTTGTGTGAGCACTTGCCTGTCATGTTCTTTCCGTGCTGCTCTGTCTGAGTGGATGGATGCCGTCACATGAGTCCTTTATCTCAGAGGACAGGTGCTGCCATACACAGTCATCCCTCACCAAGTGTGTGTGTGTGTGTGTTTTCTTGTCTGCCACCCTGTAAACACACACACAAACACACACTTTGTTCTAACTCTGCTGCTCTCTATTTCCTTCCTTGGCTCCATCCGTGACTCTGTCTGCAGTCTGAAGTGGCTGACCTCCTGCTAGCTTTGTGGTGTGATTTGGGAAAATGTCCTGATTTATCTCCATTGCACCACAACACAGTAACAGGAAAGTGGCCTACAAAAATGTGCATCCATACATGCACACCCTCAAAGTACATGGGAGGAATTTTTATTGTAAGAATGCATTGCAGAGCAGTCTGCTCTGTTGGAACAAAGACTTTCATTTGTTTTGAAAAAGCTGAAAGCTTGTTCAGACATTCACAAGGAGCCACCTAAACCAGAAATTATATTAAGAAGGCA
This sequence comes from Acanthochromis polyacanthus, assembly GCF_021347895.1. Classification (NCBI taxonomy): domain Eukaryota; kingdom Metazoa; phylum Chordata; class Actinopteri; family Pomacentridae; genus Acanthochromis; species Acanthochromis polyacanthus. The sequence goes on from NC_067116.1 coordinate 12,454,008, forward strand.
TGTCCGTACCTTGGTTGCAAAAAAAATCATCACTAAAATGTTTTAGATCCATTTTAGCATCCAAATAAATACTGAAAACCCATCAGCATACATATTCACATCATTTAACTCAAGTCAGGTCAATCATTTCTGAGAAATGACAAGATTGTGGAAACTGCTTAAATTTCACGTTGTTAAAAACTGGTTTCTCACCTTTCTGCATCTTCGTCTGATGTATGAAACAAGCTGCTCACTGACCCAAACTAAAGATTGTATCAGATCTCACAATCACTGACAACGTTGAAAGCTACATATGTGTACATGTGCTTTTAAATATCTTGCAAGAATATCCTGCAATCACAATGTTTACTATGAGCATTGAATCATGCTTGTTTGCAGGGCAGTTAAAAATAATATTTGTAACCATAGCAACAAAAAAACATTTTCTCCCTGAATATTTGCCAATAAAATATTTCACAAAACAATCAAATATTTAATATTACTTTTTTCCGAGTATTATTCATTTGTGTTCTATATTTTAGAATCATTCATTTAAGTTTACACTTTCAATAGCATATGTGTATTCTTATAATGTTTACATAAAAAGTGTTAAGCATTCTTTGATGTTATTAAGGAAAGTTTGGAATGGTTATGAACCTAAATTGGCTGCTACAGAAAATAGTTAAACAAGAAGCCATCATTTGATAATGCGCATCAAACATAAAGTCCAGCTGATTATACCAATGTCCTTTGATGCACCAGTGTATCGGGAAAAATTTAATTTTGCTAAAAAAAGTTTCAACACAGTGATAATAATTCATTCTAATGGGAACATGAATATCTGTATCTAACATCACAAAATTTAATTTAATAGCTTTGACATTTCACACAACACTATACACGTCAGCCTCATGTGCATCTTAGGAATAGCTGAGCAGTCACAAAATTCAGTAGAACTCATCCTCTGATAACCAGGAATATTTGAACTAAGCTCAATAGCAATCCAACCAAATGCGGATCAAAGTGCATGACTGGTCAACAAATCTCCACAACCATTTATGCAGCCACGCTATCAGCAAAAAACACAGCAAAAAAAAAATGCTGCAAAATCCCCTAAATGTTAAAACGTTGTTTTTGTTTAAGCAGATGGAGATTAACATGCCTCCTCCCTGCAGGTCGGTGGTGGAGGCGACAGAGGTGGATCTGAACATGCGTGTGGGTCTGCACACAGGACGGGTGCTGTGTGGCGTGCTTGGCCTCAGGAAATGGCAGTATGACGTCTGGTCAAACGATGTCACACTGGCAAATGTGATGGAGGCCGGAGGGCTGCCTGGGTCAGTACTGACTGTTACACCCAATGCAACTGGACTGAGACACACACACACACACACACACACACACACACACACACACACACACACACACACACACACACACACACACACACACACACACACACACACACACACACACAGTTTCCCAGCAACAGAGATAGAAGGCAGCCTCATGATGTACAGTATGAATCCAATCATAATGTTCAAAGATGCTTTAATGGATTTTTTTTATCCTATTCACACCATGTGCATTTTTATAGATTTGTCATATTTTATAAGTGAGAAGGCCATTTTCTCTCTTACAATTCATAGAAATATTTTAAGAAACTATTAAAATTCTAAAAAACAAACCTGGAAATGTTTTCCATATCACATTACATTATAGGATCTTAGTTACAGGATCTCAAATTTAGAATCATAATTATCAGATCTGTGTCTAAAAAGTCTCATAATTACAAGATAGTGAGTTTGAATATGAGCTTGTTTTTCTAATTATTATCATTATCTTGTAATAATGAAGACAGTTGACATAATTACCGCCAATGTTCCCTCTAATTTTTCATGAGTCTGAGCAAACACACAAACTCACTGAGCAGACCCTTGGACCACTGTGAGCAACATCAGATGTGTGCACTGTGGTCACGCCAGCATCGCATCCATCCAAGTTACATGGTTTGTTAAAAGAACCAAATTACAGCATTTACACTTCTGTTAAAACACTTTGTCAGCAGGAGCCAGTTGAAGGCTGTAGTGATTTTGGTGACACTACAAGGTATAAGAGTGAAGTTATTGAATATTTTTGTCTCTCTTTGCTGTTGCAGACGGTCCCTGTTCACTCCATAGACACACGTGTTATTTCTGCAGCTTGACAGACAGCATAAAACTGGGCTTTTAGCACATTGTGTGCCTTACAGCGATGGGAAAGAGGCATCGTTTATGTTTTTGACAACCTATATCTAATGAGTTATAGATGCTGGAACTCTGAATCTGTGAATATCTTTCCAACTTTACTGAACTTGGGGCCACTACCACCCAAGGAATGGCGTATTTAATTCTGAATAAAGCATTTAGCCATACTTAAAGCTTTAAGTGCTTTATTAACACGGAACTAAGAATTTTGCATTCTTTTATGATCACAGGTTCTGTCTGAAAAGAAGTGGTACCATTTTTAAACAGTGAAACCATACTAATAAAATAAAATGTAATGACCAACCAGTGTGCAATACTGGATTCTGCAAAAACATAAACAACTGAATGCAGAATACTATACAAAGAAATTATCTACAGATATTTTTTCATCTATATCTAAAGCTTATCTTAAGACAGTCAATGTATTAACTCATTTATGTGTGTATGCACGTATTTATTTATTGATTTATTTAGTACTGTTAACATATCAAAGTTCTGAGTGAGTTTTTCTTTAGATAGGCAAAGGCCATTTATTGATCACATATAGGCTATTAAATAAATGTTTATTGAAAACTAAAAGGCATTTAAATAAAACTTAGGAATTTATTGAGTCACTAAAATACTGTAGAGTCTACGGCCACATCAGCATGTTTATAAGCATAATCTGGTAAATTCACAAACATATAATGTAGGAAATCCAGCTTATCTCATCATGATGTCCCTTACCATATGGACTTCAGGAGATGATTGGGGATGATAAACTGTGACCTGCTGGTTGGGTCCTCTCTATTCTCATGTTTCTTACATGTTTGTCTCCTGATGCTGCCTTACTTCAGCCAGTCCATGAGCAACAGAAAACACAGTTTTTCTTGTACCCATTGTCAGGGGTTCAAGTCTTCCCACTCAAACGTTTTTGCTTCTTTGGACGTGGTGGAGTTACAGGTGTACACATTTTTAAACACGCAGAGCAGTGCGCAGCAGCGTCTGTAACCAGGAAACCCGTGACAGGACCATAAGACCGGGCACACAGAGAAGCATAGATATATAGAAGACTAGATACGCTAGCGCGCTGTAGCAGCCGGCTAAGGTGGCTGCACATAAGGACGTCTGTAAATGACGTTGATTAGCTACGTAAATACGTATGTGAATCACATCATTGGCTGGAGCAGCCAGTCACGGGTCACTCACTGACTCACGTTGAAAAATAGCACAGAATGAATTGTTATAAATTTATTTTATTTTCAATTTAGGTTGGATTTTTTTGTGTGCAGCGCAGATTTTCTGTGCAGTGAGACTGTGTCAGGAGTGCGCAATTGCGCACGCGCACAGCTTACAGGGAACAGTGGTTTCCATCCACGACACGTCTTCTCTTGCGATGCACTGTGGGTAGAACCTTTTTGAGTGTCTCCTTCTATATGGTTTCTGATGAGGCCAAACACAGATCACCTGAATCGGTTTTTAGCTGACAACTACACTCAGCTGTGTTTGGAATTACATAATTTTTAAAATTTATTTTTATTGTCAGTATTTTTGAAATGATTTTAAACGGATTTCAATGTAGCTGCAGCAGAAATTCCTCATGTTTTTTTCCCCCATTATTCTGTTTTGATTGTGGTTTTAACTGTTTTGAAAACAGTGTGTTAGCATTTGAAAAATGTGCTGTAAAAGTCTAGTGTTTTGCAGGTGATGAACTTGAAACTGAGAAAAGAGTTCATGAATTTTGGCGACTGGTCACTGAATGCATTTTGTGTGAAAGCAATGGAAAATGATTCACAGTTCAGTCCACATGGACTTCTGTTTTGCAGACTGAGTTAAGAGTTTTGAACATGTGACTTCGGTTTCGACCAATGAGTGTTAGCAATGTTCAAATTATTAAAAAAAAATCTAACTTAGAAGCGGTTAAAATATTATTTGCAAATAATTAGCAAACCCCCCCCCCCCACACACACACACACACATACACACATATACACACACAAAATGTCACTGTGAATACGGAGACCCGGGCTTCTAACTATATTATTGGTTAGTAATACTGATGTGGATGATTTATCTGTCTAGCACTGCCTTGAAGTTTTTGTATTTTCCTCCATTAATACAAAAAGTGATACAGGACTGTCAAAGGAGTGGAGATGCAAAGAATAATCAATTACTTGTCAACTACTACATTAATCACCAGCTACTTTAATAGTTAATTAAGCAATTTAAGCAATTTTTGAAAGATTAAAAGGCAAAATGTGATTCCAGTTGCTTAGATTAGAATATTTTCTGCTGTATTTCCTTCTATATGACAGTAAACAAAATATCTTTGGGATGTGCATAAAATGTTTGTCCTCTTAGGGTTTGGGAGACACAGATTGACATTTCTCGCCATTTTCTGGCATTTTGTAGATCAAACAACTAACCTTGGGAAGATAGTCATCAACTGGCTAATTGGCAGTAGGAGTATTTGTTAGTTGCAGTCTTCTGTATGAGTAATGTGAGAAGCATCTTCAAGCTTGTCATTCAGATCTAACCCAGAAACAGCAAAGCAGAGTATCAAAGCACTGTAAACATATAACGGCATCCCTGAGTATGACCGGTAACATCTACACAACAAGTTACTGTTCGAGTTGTTGCAGAATAAATAAACAACGCTTGCCTTCTTCCTTATAATTCCTAAATACCGTATCCTGTTCATGTACGAAAATATGTTTTATATAACAGCTTTTGCACATCAATGGAGAGTAAACGTTCAATTCATTGTTGCCTTTGATCTTCATGCTAATTGCTAATGCTAGTTGAAAGATTAAATAGTGTTATTCTTATCTCATATTCAGCCTTGAAAAGTCATAGTGATAAAATTATTCTGAATTGACGCTGGGGCAGAAATGTTCTAAAAGAACCGCAGCTAAAAAATAAAGCCAGTCACTAGCATTAAACTAATGTCACTTCATTAAAGCAAACTCATGTACAGTAACATGCAGATTTGCATTTAAAAAGCGGTGAAATGAGGTCCCCTCTTTGGCCCAATTTGGTCTTGTTTCAAGTGAAGTAATAAGATTTTAGGACTCGTTACCAGATTAAATGAGTCGTTAGGATGAAAATTTCATTGCTATGAAGAATCTTGAGCAAGCCGAAGGGCCGTTAGGCTGATAAGAATAATGAGAGGAATAATGATTTGAGACCTTAGTGTCTTACTTTCATAACTAACTGCTCTTCGTTCTCTGCTGTGCTTGTGCTTTCAGCAAGGTGCACATCACAAGGACCACCCTGGAGTGTCTGAACGGAGACTACGAGGTGGAACCGGGCTTTGGCCACGAGAGACATGCATTTCTACAGAAGCATCACATAGAGACATTCTTCATCGTGCCATCACACAGACGCAAAGTATGCCAGAGCAGTTTCTTTCCTGGGTCTTTTTTTTCTCACAACTTTAGAGGTGACACAGCTGTCAGTGTTGTAATAGTTAATCCTCTGATGCAGAGAGGGAGGCAGGCCATGTGTTAAGCTGGCATACACATGGCTGGTATCACTATCTCACACCAGCCACACATGTGCACCAGAGCTGTGTGTGTGTGTGTGTGTGTGTGTGTGTGTGTGTGTGTGTGTGTGTGTGTGTGTGTGTGTGTGTGTGTGTGTGTGTGTGTGTGTGTGTGTGTGTGTGTGCGTGCTTACAGTGAAATCCGCAGCAAAATGCACAAACACACATCAATGCACACTTGAAATATCCAGGTTTTGCAACATCGGTCATGGTCTACTGTAAAAATCCCACTCAAACCTACTTTATTTCCATGAATGAGACAATTCTCCAAAACGCATTTAAATTCATGCTGTCATCTTTTAAGAAATGTCATGTCATCCTCTTCTATCCATCCAGTACTAGAAAGCATCATTTTTGTCAGATTTATGATTAAAGAAACTGAATCTTTTTTAATAACTCAATGGTAAAATGCAGTTAGAATCATTAAGATTGAAGATTATTCTTTAGAAGAGTATTTTAGGAGACTTCAGAAGGTAAAAATCAAGACAAGTTATGTAGTTGGGTGTTGGCATTGAATTTGGAAGTTATATTCATATTTTCAATTGTTCTCCTATTGTGCATCATGAACAGATCAACATGTCTTTTAGGTTAAAGTTCAGGTACATCTGAAGCAATGACTTAATTCCATAAAAACAATGATGAAAAGTACTCACAGACCGAAGTACTCTGCCAAGGCGGCCTAGTCGTATCATTTCTGACTGATGAAATCTTTAATATAAAATGACCTTGCGCTGAGCAAAGCCATGTGTCATGCTTGTGTACGTTATGTACAAATACCAAATCGCATGACCTAAATATATAGTGGGCGGTGGGAATTGATGGGACTTGGAAACACCCTCACAATTTAATCAATTGTTCCTTGTATCATTTCTTTCAGATAAATCCCAATCAGTCTGCAGCGATGGATTTGTAGTAGGATCGCAATCATGTGATCATCAGCAGGCACTTGTAGTCATAGTTATAGTGATGCTGTGTCGCTATCCTGCAGTGATAGAGAAATCTTTAACAAATCTGTGGATCCAGACTATAAGCCGCATCACCGTCAAAATCTAATGACTTGGTCTTTCTGTCATTTCTGACCTTCCCTGAAAATTTCATCCAAATCCGTTGTTCCGTTTTTGAGTAATGTTGGGAACAGAAAGACAACCAGATGGACAAACATATACTGATCGTCACATAACTCTGCCTCGTTCCTTGGCAGAGTAATAAGATAATAAAGAGAAGATTAAAAAGTTGGTTCATCAAAGGCACTTTCTGTCTTATTAAAATCTTCTTGTGTTGTAGTATTGAGTTAGGCTAACACAACATGTAATCTTGCTAAGTGTTGAACCGTACATAATACATTATATACTTAATACAATACAATACAATACAATACAGTATAATACAATACAATACAATACAATAATAACTTTATTAATGTGTGAACACATGCAAATATACAAATACACTACTCACAGTAAGTTAGGGATATTGTTATTTACATGAGTGCTTTTCCTATTTGGCCTAAATTTTAATGAAATAAGTAATAGTTCCCTTTGATATTACTATTAATGACAGCAATGACAGCTTACAGCAACGTGTCATGCTCCTAACTAGCCTCATGATGTTCTTCTGAGGCAATGTGTTCCACTCCTCCACAAGTGCTACACGCAGTTCTGCCAGGTCACATGGGGGTGGGGTAGGGGCATCCAGTCACTGCTTCAGCTGGTCCCAGATGTGCTCTATGGGGTTCAGGTGAGGGGACATTGCTGGCCATACCCTATGAGGCACTCTGACGTCCTGAAGTCGAGCTGTGACAATTCTAGCACCATGTGGTGGAGCATTTTCACCCATGAACAGAAAGTTGGGGGGTGTGCTGGCGGAATTGGGGGATGATGCTGGGTTCTATGATGTCACTGAGGTAAGAACGTGCAGTAACTGAGCCATGTACAATTACCAGATCTGTTTTGTGCTGACTGATGATGCCTGCCCAGACTGTTGAACCTCTTCCACCAAAGCTAACTCTGGGGACCATGTTGACCGCGGCTTATCGCTCACCTTGCCTTCTCCAGCAACGCTGACGACCATCATTTCTGTGCAAGGTGACCCGACACTCATCAGTGAACAGGACGGTAGACCACTGCTGCATTGTGCAGATCACAGGGTCTTATGCACACTGCAAACAGTCACGACCATGTCTTTGGTGTCAGTGGAGTCACCTGCAATGGTTGTCTGGCATTGAAGCCAAAGGCGGTGGAGTCGGTTGCAAATGGTTTGTCCGGAAACCCTAGTACTCCTCATTTCTTGTAAACAGGCCTGCAGCTTTGTGGCAGTTTCATAATGGTGTCTGAGTGCAAAGGCCCTTAGTTACTGGTCATCACTGCAGTCCATCACTCGTGGAGCTCCACTCCTGGGTCTGTCACGAACACTGCCAGCAGGTCTGTGTCTTGCTGCAAATATGCTGATGACACTTTGAAACACACCAAGTTCACGAGCAACATCTGACTGCCTGCTACCAACCTGAAGGCGCTATAGCCAGGTGGCGCTGCTCATCCGTTAAGTGACATTGTGTGTTCATGGCTGCTTGAATAATGAACTGGGAATGACTTATTGACAATACCAGCTTTTTATACCCCCAGAATGTTGAAATTGATGCCACATTGAAAAGGGTTGTCCATTTGTATTTTTTGGTATCAGACCAAATATGTAAGGTGCACTTTACACAGTGAGACCATTACATGGAAAACACAAAATGAGGTGTGGCTAGCACCCTAATACAATTGCCTCCCTATCCCCAAAATCACTGAAGTGAAACAAACACCTTATGTATGAAATACACTGAGGACCTCACAATGTAACTAACTTATTGTGAGTAGTGTACAATACAATTACATATACAATAAATCATACATTATTAATGCAAAAATAATTTTGCTTTTGTAATTACAAGTCCTTTGTCCATGTGTGATTCAATATTCTGTAGGGGTCGACCAATTATTGTTGTAGTTGCACTGTACTGGACACAATATTTAGCATGTTTCCAATAACCAGTACTGTTTCTTGGTTGATTTTAATTGCTTATACATTCCCAACTAAATTATTATAAAAAATGCAAGACTTTGGCTCTGATCCAGACACAGCATGGCCTGAATGGTTACACGCCATGAGTAGTGGCCAATCAACAGTGAAATACTGAAAAGTTATCTGTTAATTAAACATAAAATATTTTTCATAAAGGTCTGGTTTGCAGTTTGTATTAATCCAAATTTTGACAAGATGGTCTCTCTTTTTTTTGGAAATTGTATATTTGGTCAAAATATCACTTATGGGCCTCATTGATTACAAATGATTGCCATAGGCCCTAAAGAAATAAATAAAAGATATTGGTTGACTCCTAATTTAATATTTTTTTTTTTGACTGACTTGCCTTGTAAACTAAAATTATACATTGTTGTTTTGGTAATTTAATTATCCCTATTATTTTATAAATTCTGTTGGCTATTGACTGTTCTATTTATAGTAAATTTGCTTTTGTGTATACTATAAATAGCTCAGCCTTATATGTCTACATTAATGTTTGTATGTTAGCATAGCTACAGATATTAGCAGATGCAAAGCATCAGCTTTTTAAGCTTCCGTACATCAACGTTCTAATTGTAAATATGACAAGCCTTTCAAGGTAAAAGTGTGCTGAAAAAGATATATCTCTATACTTCCCACTCCACTGGGAGGCTTTTTAAAGTAATATGAACATATACTGGTTGTACTTTTCAGCATTGAATGGAGCTAGTTGTGTTTGAAATGTAGACAACTGAATGTGTATAGCCTTCAAAATCAAACCTAAAAGTAAACTACTGTTCAAAAGTTTGGGGTCTCCCAGGAAATTTCATATTTTCCATTAAAAGTCATACCTTTATTCATGTGCTAGCATAATTGAACAAGCTAACACAGAGTAGCGTTAGAACATAGGAGTGATGGTTGCTGGAAATGGGCCTCTGTACTCCTATGTAGATATTCCATTATAAATCATCTGTTTCCAGCTAGAATAGTCATTTACCACATTAACAATGTCTGGACTGGATTTTTTGATTCATTTAATGTTGTCTTCATTAAAAAAAATGCTTTTTTTTTTCAAAATAAGGACATTTCTCAGTGACCCCAAACTTTTAAAAGGTAGTGTATTTTCAGCAGCCTCATTATTTCTTTCCTGAACATCTCTTTTTCTTTGTCTTCATTTCCAGATCTTCCCTGGTCTTATTTTATCAGACATCAAACCAGCCAAGAGGATGAAGTTTAAGACGGTGTGCTACCTGCTGGTGCAGCTCATGCACTGTAGAAAGATGTTCAAGGCTGAGATCCCCTTCTCTAACGTCATGACCTGCGAGGATGACGACAAGGTATGTGACGTGCTGAAGCAAACAGCTGTGTGTCCTTGCTTGCATGCATGTGTTTACCAGTACTGTACAAAGTAGATATGAACATTTCTGGGTTACGTAGTAAAAAGAAAATCCTTTTAATGGGTTTGTATGTCCATTTGTGATGGAGTGAAATCCTGCTTGGATCCCTAATCTGCTACACACAAAATCACAGGCAAACACACACAAACAGTAATCTGGATTTCTAGATTTCACTGAATCATAAGTGCAACAGTGTTCCTACATTACAGCTACTTGATGAAAAACACGAGAGTGGAATAGATATATTGAGCAAACTCACTTCTCTTAAGCCTCCTGGAATGTGTGTGTGTGTATGTATAGAGGCTGTACATGCTGGTATGGGTGTATATATGCCAGCTGATATTTGCATGTGCATTCAAACATTAATTGGTGCGTGTTAGTGTGCTTGTTGCTACCTCTGTGTGTGTCTTTGTTTTTAAAGTGCTGTGATGCAGCAGTGAGTCAGTCACAGGGCCGCTGGTCTGTTGCTCGCTCGCTCGCTCGGTTGGCGTTGTGGCATCACAGGGTCTGGCTGTCAGAAATAGCCTGCTAGCTGTAATCCGCCCAACTGTATGAGCTGGGCCAGGCATTAGTACTTCATGATTCTGATGAGGTTGCATTATGACTGCTGGTAATCACCCACAGCCTGGTATCATCTCCCCTAATAGCATTAGACACATTGTTACATGATTATCCAAGTAGCCAAAATCCAAGCATTGTGACACAGACACATTTTATAATAGAATTATGACACTGCAAATTGTTTGGGCCATAAAAAAATCTTGAGTTTTAATACACGATGAATTCAAAATACAGATTTTTGATGAACAGGACCCACAGCTGTACACAATATCATTATAGTTTTTGAGTATTGTTACTTTTGATTCATTAATGCTATTTTCTAATGAACGTTTTAATTGAAGGAATGAATTTTGTGGAGGATGAGACAGGAGGCAAAAATCTGCACCTGTATGAGAGGCCCCTTTTTCGGTTAAGTTTTATCGCAAAACTCTAATGCAAGCTTTATGTGTGCAGTGCAACAGAGGGGGTACATTTACGAAGAATTGTTCTCATGAACTACTGCTGTTTTGTTTTATTGCAATGTTGTAATTTGTACAATCATAATAATAATACACCAAGATCATTTCCCCACACTGCTGCTTTAGCATTTACTGCAACACCTTCTCTGTTCCACTGTTTAGAGTTACTGCAGTGAATATCCAATTTCAATTTCTTTCATCTTTGGTTTTGTGTTGCACTTTTAAAAAAAACTCTGAAGCTGTTGGTTTACTATATAGTCTAGATACACACTGAAAATTCATGAATAAAAGGGGAATTACACAGTAACGTCAAAGTATTACCCGAGCCTCAGTGTTGTATATTTTTTATTTATTTATTTTTTAAACTTCAAGACTTGATGGGTGGGCTGCATAGTGGAGTAGTGGTTAGCACTTTCACCTTGCAGCAAAAAGATCCCTGGTTCAAATCCCAGCCTGAGCCTGGGATCTTTCTGTTTGCATGTTCTCCCTGTGCATGCGTGGGTTTTCTCTGGGTACTCCGGCTTCCTCCCACAGTCCAAAAATATGCTGAGGTTAATTGATGACTCTAAATTGCTCATAGGTGTGAATGTGAGTGTGATTGTTTGTCTCTCTATGTAGCCCTGTGACAGACTGGCGACCTGTCCAGGGTGTCCCCTGCCTTCGCCCGAGTCAGCTGAGATAGGCTCCAGCACCCCCCGCAACCCTAGTGAGGATAAAACGGTGTATAGATAATGGATGGATGGATGGACTTGATGGATGAAAATAAGATTAAATGACTGTTTAAGATGGATGTAGAAGCTCTGGAAACACAGCAGCGTATAGAAGCAGAATTACAATGTGATCTTTATAACACCACTAGAGACTCAGTGATTGAGTGTGAGAGTGTTTTCAATTTACCATTGTAAAATGGTGTGAATTTGTAGAAAACAGCATTTCACTTTATAATAATGCATTCGAGCTAACAACCAGTATCTGAGACAAGGAATGCTGACAACCCTTTCAATAATATCGAAATCACAGTTTGTGTGTTTATTTTATGATAGGTAAAGCACATACAGTGCTATGGTTTGCATATTTTTCACATTTGAATGTTTCACATCATCATACAAAGTTTTATGTAAGACAAAGATAACCCAAGAAAACACAAAACAAAGCTTTTTTTTTTTTAATGATGATTTTATTTATTAAAGTTAAAATGCTGTCCAGCCCCACCTTGCTCTATATGCAAAAGTAATTGGCCCTTTTAGCTAAAATCTACCAAATAAGAAAATTGTTTGACAGCTGGGTTCAGTTTTACCATCCACACCCACATATGATTACTGCCAGACTTGCTGAATCTAAACATCACTAAATAAAACCTGCCTGATATTGTGAAGTAGCTAAAGGGTCTCAAAAAGCAGCACATGATGCTACTTCCCTAAAGAGATTCAAGAAGAGATGCAAAACAAAGTCACTGACATTAATCAGTCTGGAGGATTATAAAGGCATTACTCAGACTCTGGGACTTCGGAGAACCACAGTGGAGAAAACATGGAACAGTGGTGAACCTTCCCAGGAGTGGACCAACAACCAGCATTTCTCCAAGAGCACATCAACATCTAATCCAGGAGGTCAGAAAAGAACCCAGGCGAACATCTAAAGATCTGCAAACCTCACTGAACTCAGTTAAGGTCCGTCTACATGATTCCACAATAGGAAGTCACTGGGAGAAAATGGCATCAGGGGAGAGTCGCAAGGTGCAAATCACTACTGACCAAAAGGAGCCCCAAGACTTTTGGGATAACATCCTGTGGACTGATGAGTTAAAGGTGGAACTTTTTAGAAATCATGGGTCCTGTTACATCTGGTGTAAAGCTAATACTGCATTCCACAAGGAGAACATGATACTAACATTGAAACATGGTGGAGGTAGTGTTTTGGTTTGGGGCTGCTTCGGTTCCACAAGACCTGGACAATTTATCATTACTGATGGAGCCATGAATTCTGCTCAGGAAATCCTCCTGGAGAATATCCACCATCAGTTCATGACCTAAAGCGCAATACAAATGGTTTATGCAACATGACAATGACCCAAAGCACATAACCAAGTCCACCTTGTAATGACTTAAACAGAACAAAATGAAGTGGCTTAGTCAAAGTCTGGATTCAATCCAAATGAGCTGTGTCCGCCAGTCTAGCCTTCCTTAACCTTTACCTCAGGTTAATTCTGGTCCAGCTCTCCGTTCAAAGGGTTAGATTATATCTGCCTATCAGAGTTTCACCTAATAGGATTCAGCAGAATGATTAAGCTGGTGTCGAGGAATACTCGCCTAGGTTCCGACTGCCTTACATCCAAACGCCTTACCCCTCTTATTTGATAAATACTCTCTTACTAAGCAGCCTTCTTTGTAGTAGAATTGATTTATCATTCATGTTTGTTAGCGGCAGCTTTCCTCTTATGACTGCTTGCACTTGGTGCTTTTCCTAGGTTTGTTTTAGAGGTTTGGAACATTAACCTCAGGGGTAATGTTCAAATACTCCTTGGACTAAGTAACCTTTAAGAACCATTAGATTTAATGCACACAATAGACTTAACTTTTTACCACTATGCAGAATAGGTGAATTATAATAATCTTTAAATGCAATGTAGCTTTTATTAGGCAAGGTTAGCAGGGGCACAGCATCAATTCATGATTAAAACAGTTAATTATTTCTAAATAAATCACTAAACTAAACTGAGTACACCTAAGAATCTTCTCTAATTTGTAAATTTACGAGAGAGGGTGGACAGTGCGGCCGCTGCCGTCTCACCCGGTCTTGACCTGCATCTGGGTGAACTCCCTGATCGACCAGTAGACTCGGTACGATGTCTTCTTTGTGGGCGTAAGGTGTTCTTCCTCAGCAGGGGGAGCGGAGAGGTCCCGTGAGCCAATTGTTGGTCTGGCAGTTATCGGTGGCAGCAGCTGGAGCGCAAGTGCGGACGTTCCAGCTGTCTTCTCAGTTAGGTGGTGGTGGTTCATGGAAAGTCCCCGACTCTCCCAGCTGCGATGGGTCGCTGGGTCCTCCAGCCCTGGGGAGGGGAGCAGCCCTCTGCTGCTGCCTCCCACGCCTCTCTGGATGTCGTAGGTGCTTTCCTCTCCTCGTCTCTTTGGATAACTGCAAACCTCTCAGGACTCTCCGTCTGGCAGAGTGTGGTCTTCGCTTGTTGAACAAAGTTAGAACAACTTTGCTTCCAACGATGTCCTCAGCGAACTCTGGAGCCTAATAGTCCAGCTATGTCTTCGTGTCTTATGGGCAAATAGTCCGGCGTCGACTCCTCAGAACTTTGGCAATGTTCTCCTTAGCAACTCTCAGGCAGCTCCAGTGAACAACAACTCCGAATACAATGTCTCTGTCTCTCCTCTTTATACCTTTTAGCCTTAGCTTAGCACACATACACACACATTTCTACTCTTGGTACGCCCAGTTGATTGACTCGTGGGTTTAGACACAGTCTAACTCTTGCAACTCATGCATCAGTTATACAGAAATCATGTTTTTCACCAAGTGCACAGCTCCCACATTCCGTTGTTAACACATACACTTTGCTTGAGACATTTTGCCATAACCATGTTTGGTAATAGGCCTGGGCCCAGCCGAGCACAGTGGAATTTCCCCAACTTCCCCAATTGAAGAAGTTGCTGCCTCATGCTCACTCTGCTCTTTTCCCTGCACATACAGCTCAAACAGAGATTGCTTCAGTCTAGAACACATTCAGTTACACAGAATCACATCTTTTAATCATTTTCTTATTTTAAACATATAATGATCACTTTGATTATCAAATCAACAATCTAGAATACATATATTTCAGCAAGCATAATCATATGGTTACCTTATAATGTTTCTTCATTAGATCTTTATTTGTCTGCTTAAGGCCTTTATTACCTTAAGGCCTGAGTGCTCTCTGAGACCTCAACATCTGCATCCCACTTGACAGCTGCTGTGGCAAAACTATTTAATGCGGCTGAATTGAAACTATTTTACAGAGAACAATGGGCCAAAATTCCTCCATGGTGAAGTAAAACACTAATCACAAGCGATCACAAATGTTTAGCTGCAGTTGTTGCTGCCCAGGGTTGATCAACCAATTATTAGGTTAAGGGGGGGCAATTATTTTTTTCACAGGGTGATATGGGTTTTCAATAAGTCTTAAATATATCATAATTTAAAAATTGTATTTTGTGTTTTGTGGGATATCTCTGGATAATATTAATAAATGTAACTGGTGGCTTCTCTTCTCTGCATTGTGTTCACATAGTGCTGTGTTCAGCCAGCACATCGATCTTTTGTTGGAGGCAATCTCTGTCTATTGCAGCCTGTTATAGTCAATAAAAAAGGCATACAAAATCTACCATCATACAGACTTGTACACAGAAATTAAATAATGCATAACCATATCAGAAGGGCAAAGTAAACTTAGAAGTAGAACAAAATTACATTAAAACACACAAATTACAATAGTAAAGTCCCGCCTTACATATCACAATAAGTGATATATAAGGCAGGAAAAAAGTTATTAAAAAAAAGTTATAAGACAGGGAGGAGGGCTAAAAGTGTACGTAGGGGTACAGGGACTCTCCAGTGAAGGTTCCAAACTTTGTGTAATTTAACAATAAACATAATAACAGTAAAATAACAATAACATGAAATATATATGGTATATTATACATTACTAATAAGATTATACATATATATATATATATATATAAAACTCTCCAAAAGAACTACTCAGCAGACTCATGCCAATGACCACCATTAGCACACGAGGGCTCAGTGACATCTGTGCATTTCAACGACCCCCACTGATACTCACAACGACCATCATTGAGTAGTCAGACGAGTCTTGGTATTGGTCATTGGAATAATAGCCCTGAACATGCCTTGTGTCTTGTCATGCATGTGTCCAGGTGTGTGTTGTGCTTTCCTTGCTTTCCCACCCCTCCCTCTCCTCCCATCCCTCCCCCTTGCCCTCCTCTGCCCCTTCCACCCGCCCGGCCAGCAGGGAGATGGGTCCCCCCTATATAGAGCCGGGTTCTGCTCGAGGTTTTTTCCCTGTTAAAAGGGTGTTTTCCTTGCCACTGTTGCCTTTGGGCTTGCTCTGGGGGTCAGGCATATGGGTTCTGTAAAGCGTCTTGAGACAATTTGACTGTAATTGACGCTATATAAATAAAATTGAATTGAATTGAACTGAACACACCTCACAGAGGTTTAAAAGCTGAGGCAACACCTACCACCACCAGAATTGAAGAAGCCTCTTGGATGAGAGGTGAAACGTCTTCAAGGAACTTTCTAAAAGTCCAGTGGATTGATTTAAACAACTTTGGACAAAAACACAATGGTTTCGGTCCCCGCCGTCCTGGGATCTTTCTGGATGGAGTTTGCAGATTCTCTCTATGCATATGTGAGTTTTCTCCAGGTACGCCGGCTTCCTCCCACAGTCCAAAAACATACTGAGGTTAACTGATAATTCTAGTCTGTAAGTGTGAATGTGATTGTTTGTTTCTATATGTAGCCCTGTAGACCTGTCCAGGGTGTCCCCTGCCTTCACCCTAAGCCAGTTGGGATAGACTCCAGCCTCCAATGACCTTAATGAGGATTAAGCGGTTTATAGATAATGGATGGATGGAGATCTATTTAAATGGTGTTAACAGCCAACAAATGGATGGCTAATTAATGTTTCAGAGTGCAAAGGGAGAGTATTTTATAGGTCTTACACCACTTGGTTATGGAGAAAAAAACATCTCCTATCACACAATATCTAGCCTAGTTTATTGAAGACATGAAAACATAACGGCTATAATGACTTAAAGAAAGCATTATTTCGACTTAAAAAGGCAAGAACATTGTGGAATGTTGGGGTTTACTGCAAAACCATTCCTAATAATTACAACCGTCAACACAATTTCCTCTCTGCTACATCAGAAAGAAAACATCCTGATATCTAATTTATAACATATTTAATAATTTAACAAAGACTCGAAGCCAAATAAATAAAAATTGCACACTAGTCTTCACTCATCTTTAGAAGACCACAACAATGACCTCTTGTACTATTGGACTTTCTACTATAACTGAAAGGTTTGGAAGCAGAGTGGTCTAACCCACTTTCTGCGGTTTTTGAGAAAAATGGGTTCAAAGGTTTGTGTTTTCAAGAATCATCTAACATTTGAAGCGGTACTTTAATGCTATATTTGGGTTGTGTGTTAGACCACGTTGCCACTGAAATCTAGACCATAAAATATTACAAAAAATATCTAAACATCAGTTTGTGTTTTTTGTGGGTTCAACCACTCTGCTTCTTACCCCTCAGCTATAGACTATAGCACTCAATGACAACTCAGGTACCTTTACAGTCTTATGGCCCCTCTTTTGATCTTTGTTGGTTAACTGGGAACTGATGGGTTTTCATATGTTTATTTTATAACATTGTGGGTCTTTGTGCGGATCTGGCTGCCTGTGACCTCTGTTACATCTATGAACCCAGAATGCAGGCACACGCGGGGCCAGATGGATAGTTAAACAAGGACTTTTATTCACACAAACGCTAAACACAGACTGAATAACCAAGGCAACCAATCTCCATACAGAACTTGAGGAATTAAACTAAAGAACGAACAAAGCTCTAACCTAATCAGGGATAATCAACGAAAACTGGCCACTATGCAGGCTAAGACTACAAGGTAAACAAAACAGCATAACTCACAACTGAAAAGTCCAATGGGGGCGGGGGCAGACCTGTGCGGGAGCAGACAGGCTGTGATGGCTAAACTCCTGGGCTGTCGACGTGCAGCAGAGACAGGCGGCTGCAGGAACGCAGCGGGGACCGGCAGCTGCAGGAGCTGAGGCAGGGACAGAGCTTCATGAATGCGTTAGGTAGGACAGAGCAGGCGGGGGGGTCCTGGGCTGTGGCAGACCAGGGCGGAGTGGCTGGTGGAGAGCCAGCAGGAGCAATGACCCAGCGGCGAGTGACAGGGTCAGCCAGGCTATATGTGCCGCTGATTGCTGATTGAGCGCGGCTGTTCTCCACGGCAGCCGCAGCACAGAAAAGGGAGGGACCATGAACATATGTGCACTACATATGATCGCGTATGCTGCGTTACTCTCACTGTTTCAAGATTCCCCCCTTCAACATGTCTGTCTCTGTGGAACATGGACGAATGTAGTGGGAACACAGGCAGGTGTCGTGACAATGCCAAGCTCCCCCTGAACTCTGTCACTACTCTCCCATAAAATGCACCAAGGCATGGCATGTACACTTTCACAGTTTCCAAATTACTTACAACAATCACTGTCTTTGATTCTACCCACACTGGTGGATCTAAAATCCATTTCAAAAGAGGTCACTGTGCAGTATTTTGTAGTAGCTTCGCAAATGAATTTTGCATGTATTTTTTGTTCACATTTTGGATCATTTTGCTATGCACCCCTGAAAAAAAACGAGCTGACACATGAAGTTTGTGTCAGAAATGCAAACAAAACTCAGGCAGCAAAACTGCAAATCTAACAGTGACGCCAAAAGTCTGATCAGTTATCAATTAATCAATCAATCAAAGTTTGTTTGCATAGCCCTTTACAACAGCCCAAAGGGTGACCAAAGTGCTTCATGGTTAAAAAAAAAAAAAAAAAAAAGAAAAGAAAAAGAAAATAACTTAAAACAATACAGTAACTTGAAGTCAGACAAAAAATCACACTTATACCTACGGGCAAACTTAGAATAATCTATTAACCTCAGCATATTTTTGGACTTCGGGAGGAAATCGGAGTACCCAGAGGAAATGCACACATGCACAGGGAGAACATGCAAACTCCATACAGAAAGACCCCGGGAAGGCTGGGACGCGAACCAGGAACCTTCTGGCTGCAAGGTGAAAGTTGCTAACCACCATTCCACTGTGCAGCCCATAAAATATAAAATAAGCAGCAATAAAACAGCAATAAAATATACATCTAAAAGTGATGTGTATGTCAGAGGGGAGTTAGACATAAGCACTGTAAAACTCTGTTTAAATAAAGAAGAAAAAATGTAATAAATAGACAAATAGCAAGCAGGACTACACAAACAATCAATTTACAAGTTATAAGTGTTACTTTTGAGGTAGGCCTGAATGATTCAGTGTTGTAAAATCCAATTTGCAATATGGAACAATGATTCTATCAAATTGCAACAGCCACAGTTTAGGATATACATTAAGCAGCACGTCTGACTCAGGCTTGAACTGTTGGTTTCACAAAATTCTATCATCCTCCTTGTGTGACAGTCAGAGCTCATGTTGTAATGCTTCATCTCATTTTAAATCTATTACACGGTGAATATTGCACTGAAGAGTGACATTAAAAAATTATATTGCAAATCAAATTTTAGTCACAGTATGTGTCAGTAAAATTTAAATGACATATTTTCAGCAAATTGTTCAGCCGTATTTCAAGATGACAACTTTGTTGCATTATTTTGTTTATTTTCTCTCAAATTTAATTTAATTTTTTGTTTGATTGTCCTGCCACATATCTGATGTGATAGTAAACTTTTCCTTGGCTGTTCCAACATAAGAAACAATATACAACGACAGAAACATAGCTGTACTGTCCGTTTTGCCTTTCTTTAGCCATTAAATTAGTTTGACTCTTAAAATAAGAAAACCGATATTGATTGATTCTGACTGGTGGACTCCGCAGTCATCAGAATGTATTTGCACTAATATCTTCCACAAAAATAAAGGGGAAAAAAGTATTTCACCATTTGTTTTAGCTTCCCAGACTTGTATTTCTCAGCTGCAAATTGAGCAAAATGCTGCAGGTAAAAATCTGATCACACATAAAAGAAAGGAAATGATACCTCTATTCTACCATGCACCCTATCAAATCATGCCTAACCTTCTGCAATATAAAGTCTCATTGTTCTATAGAAGTAATACAACCATGACAAGAACTCAAAATGACATTCATGCCATATAACAAAGTTGTAATGCTATAAATAGTTTTTTTTAATAAAAAAAATTAAATTGAATTTGTTTGAGTATTTTACAAAATTGGAAAACCCTTGATAAAACTGGTATATTTTTCCAAATATACAGACAGGTATTACTAATATTAAGAAAGAAATAGGACCTCCACATGCAGTAGATATTTTCTATTCATATTTTTGTTTTAAATTTGGTGCTGGGCCGCACAGTGGGTTGGTGATTAACACCGTTGCCTTGCAGATAGAATATCCCCAGTTCACGTCTCAGCCTTCCTGGGATCTTTCTGCATGGAGTTTGCATGTTCTCCCTGTGCGTGCGTGGCTTTTCTCCGTGTACTCCAGCTTCCTCCCAACAGTCCAAAAACATGCTGAGGTTAACTGGTAACTCAAAATTTTACATAAGTGTGAATGTGAGTGTGATTGTTTGTCTGTATGTGTAGTTCTTTGATAGACTGGTGACCTGTCCAGG
This sequence comes from Acanthochromis polyacanthus, assembly GCF_021347895.1. Taxonomy (NCBI): domain Eukaryota; kingdom Metazoa; phylum Chordata; class Actinopteri; family Pomacentridae; genus Acanthochromis; species Acanthochromis polyacanthus. Next base: position 12,474,660 of record NC_067116.1, read on the forward strand.
GTGTCCCCAGCCTTCACCCCAAATCAGCTGAGATAGACTCCAGCCGCCCATGACCCTAATGAGGACTAAGCAGTGAATAGATAATGGATGGATGGATGGATGGATGGATGATTTGTTACTATATTTGTCTCCTCTGTTCTTTGTAAACACAATGCACTGTTCAGCCACAGAGTTTAAGGATTTTTCTCACATGACTTGGTTGCAGCTTTGCCAATAATGGCTTCTCGGTTGTGCAGAATATTAGTTTTTGTTTGTTTGTTTGTTTGTTTTTACAGAATCTGGTATTGTGTTTTTTAAATAAAATATTTCAATGAGTGATTTCCGAAGACTGTAAAAAAGAAAAAAGTCCAACCATCCTTTCTGTTTTAGTTTCATTACAGTTGAGATAATTTTGGCAGTTTTTAGAGATAATTATTATTTCAAACTTATAGATGTGTACCGCAATGATTGCGGTGCCACAGTTCGGCTCTAAGCTTTAGATTAACCGAATGTTTAAAACTGAAACGCGGTTTTAGTCCTTGACTCAGCTGAGCTTGACATTTTCTCACCGCACGATTAGCAATGTAGAGGAATAGCAGTAGCTTAATAGTGTGTAACGAGCGTCCCATCCTCGTATATAGTCAGACCTGTATGGCTGCAGGTTTCCACTGATGTATGTTCAGTTATTCCAAAATCTCCTGAGTGCTGAGCTCACAAAATTCTGCATTTGTATGCCTCACCATCAACTGAGAATCAGTCACCTTTACCACATCAGGCAGACTGGCCTCTGCAGACACTGATTGTGTTTTGCTGTCTGACAGCGGCGAGCCCTGCGAACTGCGTCGGAGAAACTGAGGAGTCGGACGTCCTTCTCAGCCACCGCCGTGCAGCATTCACCAGGAACACGAGTCAACCGCTACATCGGGCGGCTCATTGAAGCGCGGCAGACCGAGTCCAAGACATCAGACCTCAACTTCATCACCCTGTTCTACAGGAGCAGAGACAGGGAGCGCAGGGTGAGCACACACACACATCTGCAGAGGAGCCGACAGCTCAGATGTCTATTTACAAAAGCATACAAATGTAACAAACGTATACTTTCCTCATTACACAGAAGGTAACATGCTTCGTGTGCTTCGTGACTGTTCCCGCCGTCTTATTCTCACACATACACACTCTACAGTCTCTAATTCTCTTTCTCCCCTTTCTCCCTCTCTCCCACGCTTGTTGTCTATGATGTGTGTGTGTGTGTGTGTGTGTGTGTGTGTGTGTGTGTGTGTGTGTGTGTGTGTGTGTGTGTGTGTGTGTGTGTGTGTGTGTGTGTGTGTGTGAGAGAGAGAGAGAGAGAGAGAGAAGAGAGAGAGAGAGAGAGAGAGAGAGAGAGAGAGAGAGAGAGAGAGAGAGAGAGAGAGAGAGAGAGAGAGAGAGAGAGAGAGTAAGAGGGAGGAGGGAGGAATCCACCCACCCTCTCAGGAGGGGGTGCAGATAATGATTTGGGAACGTCTGAGCAGCACACGTGATATCTTTCTCCTATGTGTGCGTGGGCAGAGAAATAAAGGCGACACAGAGCAGGGGTGGTTTTGTGTGTGTGTGTGCGCGTGTGCACGTGTGCGTGCGTGCGTGCGTGTGTGTGTGTGTGTGAGTGAGTCTGCGATCTAAACATTCAAACTGGTTGGACAAGAATTAAAACCTTTTGTAGAGCGCAAACTAGTTAAAATGTGTCTTCATTTTTAACATATTGTAGCTGTTCATCCTTCAGGAAAATGCCACTAGGAGAGAAAAAAATGACACAAATTAATGTAATAATTTTGTTCACACAGCAGTAGAAATGTTCTCTCTCAGAGCATGCTGGAAGAGTTCAGAATACATCGCTATGCTACAAATTTAGGTCTAAGTGAACATCAAATCTCTGGAAGTTATTCTTAATTTCTGTGCAAGAAAAGAGAAGTTTTATTGGCAAGAACAAACAAGCATTTTATCCAGCTTTTCCTGGGGGCGAAGAGGCTGAGGGAAGGTGAAGGTGGAGATTCAAAACACGTATTCTGGCAAAAAAAAAGCTCTTTCATTCCCCTATTAAATAAACATGACATTGGAATATTATATTCAGGTCAAAATGTGTTTTTCTCATGCTTTGATAGTAAAGGAGGAAAAAGTGTAGCATTTTTAAAAATAACTTTCAAAATATGCATGATGCACTCAGTTGTAAAAAAGAAATAGGAGAGGTCAAAAGATATTTTTATTAGTTACAAAACAACAATAGCACATCCATCCATCCATCCATTCTCTATACACCGCTTTATCCTCAATATATATCCTCAATCCTCCCCGGCCATTGCGGCCGCCAGACATCCGGCCGCAGCAGCGGCCGCAGCGGCAGCCGCAAACGCAAACGCCGATGGACAGCTTAGATCGTCATGAATCCGCCGGTATAAACCACTTTCAGATGTGATTACCACAGCGGGTTTCGCTCGTGGTGAGCGGCACGAAAAACATGACGACATCGTGTTGGTGCGCACGAAACCGAAACAAAAACTGACGTGACAGTTTCACGAATCCCGTGAGACCGTGTTGAGTATTCAGATCTGAATGTCGAGAATCCTCGAAAAACATTGACCCCAGTCAACACATATAAACGCAAAAGAGACTGTAATTTTGGTTTAAATGAAAGATATTTATTGACGAAACTAATAACAAAACAGTGATTAATACAGTAATAAGTATAATAGGTGTGTGTGTGTGTGTAGGTGATTATAGATGTGTGTGTGTGTGTGTGTGTGTGTGTGTGTGTGTGTGTGTGTGTGTGTGTGTGTGTTATTTAGATTTGCATTTCTAACTAGGATTATGGACTGAGTAATCAGACCGCTGACGGTATGACGAGATGATTAATAATTTGGAAAATGAACGACTGATAAGTGACTAAACGGAGTTATTAAAAGGAAGATTTTGGAAGCTATTTAAGGAAGATTTCAAGCTATTTTGAGACGTCAACCCAATAATTCAGATCACACCCATGCGTTTGCTGACTTACTTTGTTGGAGAATGGGTCGATCAGGATTATACAAACACTATACGCCGATGGAAAGCTTAGATTCTCATGAATCCGCCGGTATAAACCACTTTCAGATGCGATTACCACAGCGGGTGAGAAAAACACATTTGTCCGACAAAACGAATATTCATCCATCTGTTCTCCATACACGGCTTCAACGCACACAGCGCGACTCACATTTCCGGGTTTATTATTACACACAAAAAAAAAGATTCCACAAAAAACGGCCATAATCCAACCTTTTACATCCAGATGACACAAGCCAGTAAACTATTTTATCCAAAACATGTCCTGAAGTCGGTATAAAATCCCCGAATCGGTCATTTTCAAGGAAATGCACCTCGCGATGCCCGTCCAATATTCCCTGTATTTTTCGTAATTTTTTTTATTTAAAAATAGAATATTAGCGATTTTTTTGTACTGAAAACGGCTGGAATTGACTGAAGCTCAAAGGGTTAAACAATCAAAGATAAAATAAATTGATTATACAAGCTAGTCTAAGGATATGTGAGTTCTAGTTTCTATTTTATATGTTCGTGTGCATTCTAATGGTTATTATATGTATCACAGGGAAGACATGGTAACATACGTTCATACAAGGCAGAATATAACAGTTTCCAATGGCTTTGAAACCTCAATAACACAAAGTTTTATGGTTAATACAGTGAAAACCTCGATAATGTCATGGCATACCGACGTCAATAGGGGGCAATGTTGAGCTGTGGAAGCAAAATGTACTATTCATGAGCAACACAATAGGTTTGATAACTTTCGATCTAAACCAGCTAGAAAAACGGGAGTTGGTTCAAAATGCATGTTGACATCTCACTATATCTTTTGTAAACACAGAATAACAAAAATACATTCCTGAATGTGAGTTTTAGAAGTTCTGTGACTGGACAAAGGAGAAAATCTCTGCCAGCCTTTCAGAGGTGAGAGCAGGGGCCTCATTTATAAAGCTTGCGTACGCACAAAACAGGGCTAGAAAGTGGCGTACGCCACTTTCTATGCAAAGGTTGTGATTTATAAAAACAAACTTGGCGTGAGAATGTGCGCCAACCTTGATTCTTGATGCTTCTTTACGCACAAAACAGGGCGTAAATCACAAACTTTGCGTAGAAAGTGGCGTACGCTGTGTTCGTTGTGATTTCTAAAAAAAACTTGGCGTGAGAATGTGCGCACCGGTGCGCCAACTTTGATGCTTGCTTAAGCACATTTTGGAGACAGAGGGAACGGCAGTGCCGGAGGATGAAGTGGCGAATTGAAACCAAATTGAGCTCAAACCTTTATTGTTATCACATATTAGACTTGTAGAGCCTGATAATCATAAACCCTCATTGTTGTAGATGTTCATATAGTGCGCCATTCGGCTGACGACTGTATTTGCAGAACTATGTTCATATATTAACAGGAGCGGATTGAACGTTATTTCATTCGGTCGTTTGACCGAAGGGCCGGTATCTGGGGCCGGTGCGGTGATCTTTATTAAATAATTTTGTTTACTGATCACCCGGCGCCTGTATGGCTCATCCATTTGTAGGGGTGATCTCCGACGCAGTGGCTCGGGTTCGATTCCTGCCTGCGGCACTTTTATGCATGTCTTCCCCCTACTCTTCTCCCCATTTCCTGTCACTCTTCACTGCAACTATCACAGTAAAAAGGCAAAAAAAAAGTAAAGAATTTTGTTTATTTATCCATATGCGGCCGAATGGGATGAGCGTCCAACCATTAATCAGCCCTGTACAGGCACGCAGGCACACATGCTTCACACCACAACTCCCGAGTGAAAATGAATTTCTCTATGTGAACCGAAAAAATGCACATTCAATCAGTGTGCAAATTATTTGTACATCGGACATGATCATAACAAATTTAGTGGCAGGGTGGCCTGGGTCAACACATGATTCATTCATCCTGACACACAGCAGTGAAAAGACTGCCGGCCGGCGCTACGTGAAATGCCGTGGATCAGCAGCTTATTTATATACAGATACATTCATGAGTTACTTTGCATTGACCATTCATGGTAAAATGTGGGTGTGTTGTGGGCGGAATGTGAGGTGGATCCACCTGTGCAATCTTCCAGCTGGTGTGTGATTTATCAAGAAATTGCATGCAGCTGTGCTTACGCAAAGTTTTATAAATCAGGGGCGAGGGGCATACGCCCTTTTCGTATTATCGGCGTACGCAAACTTAAGTATGGATCCTACGCAATGTTTTATAAATGAGGCCCCTGGTCATTAGAATATTTATGACCCTGCTTATCTGATCGAGAGGGAGGGAGACCGCATGGCGTCTGTGAAGATGAGTTCAGTTAATCAAAGGATAGGAACCAAAAGGGGAATAAACAATCCTTTAAATGCAAATTTAGAAAGGTATGAAACATTTGTGTCCCCTCCAACTCCCTGCAAGGGGTCTTAGTGTCTTCTGTGAAGGTAGGAATACAAGAAACATACAAATACAACAATCCATGTGAGAGTCTGCAAAAGGGAGTCTCTTAAGCAATGTCAGAGGTCGTCATAAACATGAATCTAGGGTGTCCTGGTGGATGGTACAGATGTCTCTGAAGCCATAAAAAAAAGCACTTTGGGCTCTTAGTCTGTTTTGTTTAAGCTTTCTGAGAGGAGAGAGTTTGCTGTTATCTGAGGAGGGGATCTGCTGTGGAATGTTTTGATCACTTAAACCTGGATGTCTCACTACAATGGCGGTCACAACAGCAGAGGAAGAGTTGATTGCGAGAAAAGGGCCTCATGTTACATTGATTATATGGAAGTGGTTCGGCTTTGACAAGACTGACACAGAGCAAACTACAGTCATGTGCAAGGTTTGCAAAAGTACTGTGAAAACGAAGAGTATCAGCACAACTAACCTCTTTCAGCACCCCCAGCAGAGGCATCCTAAAGAATGGGAAGAGTGCCCGCAGCTACGGGAGTGCGACATAGGGTTGCCACCCGTTCCTTAAAATACGGAATCGTCCTTTATTTGACAATTAATTGTAGCGTCCCGTATTGAATCAATACGGGACGCTAATTGTTCCGTATTTTCATAAATGTCCCATATACGTCTGTCACACACACATCAAAACTGCATAATAAACCAAATAAAACACAGGAAATATTAAGGGCAGCCAGTTTCATCTTCCTTAGAACTATGTAGTGAGGACCCGATGCGAGGTCCAGCAGGTCTGTTTGCCGGTTCTGCTGCGGGTTTCCTGGTTACAGACGCTGCTGCTCCTGCATGTTTAAAAATGTCTACACCCGAAACTCCACCACATCCAAAGAAGCAAAAATGTTTTCAAAAGCACAAGCGTGAGTGTGAAGACTGGAACCCTGGCAATAGGTACAGGGCAAACTGTGTTTTCTGTTGCTCATAGACTAGCTGAAGTAAGACAGCATCAGGAGACCAACATGTAAGAAACATGAGAACAGAGAGAACCCAACCAGCAGGTCACAGTTTATCATCATATAATCATCTCCTGAAGTCCCTTTGGTAAGAGACATCGGTACATGGTTGTGAATTTACCAGAGGATGATTATAGTCAGACTAATGTGGCCGTAGACTCTACAGTATTTTAGTGACTCAATAAATGCCTAAGTTGTTTAATAGTATTTTAAATGCTTTTGTTTTTTTTAAATATCATTTATTTAATAGCATATATGTGATCAATAAATGGCCTTTGCCTATCAAAGAAAAACTCACTCAGAACTCTGATATGTTAACAGTACTAAATATACAGTAAATACATGCATACACACATAAATAAGTTAATACATTCATTGTGTTAAGAAAAGATTTAGATGGGAAAATATCTGTAGAGAATTTCTTTGTATAGTATTCTGCATTCAGTTTTTGCAGAATCCAGTATTGCACACTGGTTGGCTATTACATTTTATTAGTATGGTTTCACTGTTTAAAATGATGCCACATCTTTTTAGACAGAATCTGTGATCATAAAACAATACCAAACTCTTAGTTTTGTGTTAATAAAGCACTTAAAGTTTTAAGTATGACTAAATGCTTTTTTCAAAATTAAATATATCACTCCTTGGGTGGTTGTGGGCCCGCGTTTGGTAAAGTTGGAAAGATAGCCTATTCACAGATTCAAACTTCCAGCATCAATAACTCATTAGATATAGGTTGTCAAAACATAAACGATGCCTCTTTCCCATCGTTGTAAGGCAGATGTTGTGCTACAAGCCCAGTTTTATCAAAAATAGCTGTATTTCAAGTTGCAGAAATAACATTGGTGTCTATGAGCAGCCGGCTGTGAACAGGGACTGCCTGCAAATTGCAAAACTGCTGCAACAGCGAAGAGAGACACAAATATTCAATAACCTCACTCTGATACACTGTACTGTCACCAGAATCACTGCAGCCTTCAACTGGCACCAGTTGACACCAGTGTTATTCCTGCAGCTTGATAGACAGCTAATTTGATAAAACTGGGCTTGTAGCACATCATCTGCCTTACAACGATGGGAAAGAGGCATCGTTTATGTTTTGACAATGTATGTCTAATGAGTTATTGATGCCGGACGTCTGAATCTGTGAATGTCTTTTCAACTTTACTGAACTGTGGCCCCGAGGAGTCGTGGTGGGCATCCTTTATTTTCGTTTCTGATAGGTGGCAACCCTAGACATGGCTAGCACTATCCACAGAAAACAGACCGCAAAGAAACAACAAAAATCGATTAAAATCGTAATCGTCCAAGATGACTAAAAAAATCGAGATTTTATTTTTTGGCCATATCGTCCGGCCCTACCACCAGCGTTCACCATCCAACCTGACAGAACTGGAGAGGATCTGCAAGGAAGAATGGCAGAGGATCCCCAAATCCAGGTGTGAAAAACTTGTTGCGTCATTCCCAAGAAGACTCATGGCTGTACGAGCTGAAAAGGGTGCTTCTACTCAATACTGAGCACAGGGTCTGAATACTTATGACCATGTGATATTTTGGTTTTTCTTTTTTAATAAATTTGCAAAAAATTTCGACATTTCTGTTTTTTTCTGTCAAGATGGGGTGCTGAGTGTACATTAATAAGAAATAAAATGAACTTTTTTGATTTTGGCAAATGGCTGCAATGACACAGAGAGTGAAACATTTCAAGGGGTCTGAATACTTTCCGTACCCACTGTATCTCCACCGCGTTCCTTGGCGGAGTAACTATGCAACTGTCTTCCAAAGACTCTCATGTACTTTTTGTGTCTTGAGCAGCATGTCCCATTTGTTTCAAAGTAAGAATCAAGATTCCTCATGAAAAGAGATGGATGGATGGATGGATGGATGGATGGATGGACGAATGTTATATATATTATTGTTTAATTATGTTTCCTCCTCTCTCAGTATCACCAGGTTTATGATGACCATTTCATCAGCGCAGTGGTTCTTTCACTGATCCTTGCTGCTTTATTTGGCCTTATCTATCTGCTAATGATCCCACAGTACGTACACACTTAGATATGCACACATGCTGTTTGCCCATTTGTGTAGCATAATTAGATCAGTGTTGGTTGGGTTTAGTGAGACAGTTAGAAAGAAAGGTGATTTCACTGCTGTCAGTGGAAAACTGGGAAAGCTCTGCTTACTGTGGCATCTCCTTGTCTCTCAGGGGGATGCTGGTGCTGCTGTTGCTGGTGCTGTGTGTGTGTTTCCATGTGGCCTGTGTCATGTACCTACACCTCACCAGTGTTCAGGTAAGACTCCCGGCCCTGCTGCTATTGCGGTAAAAAGCAATGACTATCATAAGCAGCAAAGATCTGTAAAAGTTATTGGATAGTCATTCGTCTGTGGGTGTTGAAATGTGGGGGAAAAAAGTTTAATATCAAACTCAATAAAGTTATTGATTTTTAGCCAAGGAAATGTCGAAGACTGCCATTTGCAATTTCTTAGTTCCCAAGGTGACGTCTTAAAACATTTGTATTGTCCAACCAATGCTTAAAACCACCAAAATATTCCAATTACAATGATATTAGGCAAAGAAACACTGCAAATCTTCACATTTAAGTCACTGAAGTACACAAATGCTTGACACTTTTGTTTTCTAAATGCTCATCAAAATGTTCTATTATTCCTTGATTATTCAACTTACTATCTCCATCTACATTCAACAAAAATGGTTTGCACTTTGTAGTGACATTTGTCACCATGATTAAAATCATCACAACTTTGGGATGTTAAAGTTTTTATTTTTTTACCTTGTTAACATGTCCACTTGGTGGTTTTCTAACCTTAAAAGCATATCATGAGTTAAGCTGTATTTAAACCTGCAGTGTGTAATGTCAGTCTCAAAAACACAGATTCAAACTTCCAGGGTTGCATACAAAACAAGAAAAGCACTCAGGGAGCGCAGTACTCTGCCAAGGCTGCTCAGTTGTTATATGATTTCTGACAGATGAAATTTTTAAAAAATCATGGTCCACAGCAGTTGATTTGTTGTAGGATCACAATCATGTGATGGTCAGCAGGCAGCTGACGTAGTGTTCACTTGTTGTCATAGTTACAGTGACACTGTGCCGCTACCTAGCGATGATACGGAAATCTTTAACAAATCCATGGATCTAGACTATAAGCCACATCACTGCCAAAATCTAATCAACTGGTCCTTGTGTCATTTCTGACCTTGTCTAAAAATTTCAGCTAAATCCATTGGTCCATTTTTGAATAACGTTGCTAAGAGACAAACCAACGCCAATCGTCAGGTTCTGCCTCCTTGGCAGAGTAACAAACAGAAGGAACCAGTTCTGTCAGTTTGAAGTTTGGAAACTTGAAATTATAGAGCATGGAGTAGTTTTAGTGTTTCAATAGAGTAGCTGATCAGAGAGGGACAGAAGTCTGGAAAAGAAAGCTGATTCAAGAGAAGGTGTAGAGATCAAGTTTTGTCCACTTGCATTACAATACACTTAAAGCTTAGTATGGTACTTTTGCCAAATGATGCCATAAAGAATATCCCAGTTTTAAGACACCAACTATGAACCGTGGTGTCGCTGATTCGAATCCAGCCAGGGACTTTTGTTACATCTCTTTCTTCTGTTTCTTGTTTAGACTATACTATGGGATATTAATTCTTAAAATGTTGAAACATTTGAACCATTATCAGGTCTTTTTCTTTAGCATGATGCTCTAAGAGAAGACACTAAGACAGAACATGGAAAAAAAAATTCTGAAGTCATGGTCAAAAAGGTCAACACGAAGGCAAAAAAAATACAGCAGATGGTAACAAAATCACCAAACCAAATGATTATTATTAACTTTATTGAAAATGAACAAGATAAAAACAGTCACCTGACAGTCCACCCAGACAATACCATCAGTGTGGCAAGGAAGGATTTTTCCCATAGAATAGCTGGAATATATGCTGCTATTATCTGGTAGACATGAAGATTATCATGAACGTTATCAGCTCAGTAAGTCAACCCAGGGTTTCTGAAGCTGGCGTGCTCGTATAACCGGGAGTTAGTTGACACCAGATGAATTTCACATTCAGTCTCAGTCTTATGGGGCATAAGGCATGTTAAGCCTCATTCTTTTAGCTGCATTCCTAGCCATGTTAACTGGATTAGGTAGCAAGTAAAGGACAAATTTAAAAGCATCATTGAAAGCGATAAGTAGACTTGGTGCAAATCTTTTGAGGTCAACACACAGGCTAAGACTATAAGCAAAAAATGCTAACAGTTACTTCAAAAAGTACAAACATGTTTTGCAGTAGTCCTTATTGCACATTTTTACTTTGTGACTTGAAATATTTATGCCAGAATTCTTCCAATTTTGCATCTTTTGACAATTATATTTTTGTCTGTGAAAACAAAACTGCTGCATTCTGACTGCTGCATGCTCAGCCTTTGAGCTGGAGTGATTTGGTGATTTATGCATACAGTGACATCACAGGTATAACCTCTGTATGACACTGTGCTATCATGCTACATTGAGCTGTCATCATATCCTTTAAGCGTCTCTTCTAATAGACCTACACATAATGAGCCACGCCACAAAATGCGTTCATTTTCTCTCCACTCCTGGCTAATGATGTGTCTAAAATGCTATTAAAGTAGACAAACAGGTGGTTTGTTTGCTGACTGGTTCTGTTCTCCTACCCCCTGCTCACCTCCCCTTCTCTCCCTTTTGGTTTTAGTGCCAACCAGGCTGCCTCACCATCCAGATCCGAACGGTGCTGTGTGTCTTCCTTGTTCTGCTCACTTACTCTGTAACCCAGGCCTGTGTGGTAAGTGTGTATAATATAACATACATTGTGCGTATCATATGATAGGTTCATGCTCATATGTGGAGTACAGTTTCTTACAATACCGATTAAAAATGCTTCTCAGAGTCATAAAACATTCTGAACAAAAAAAATATACAGCAGTTGAATGTGGAAGTTCAGTGTCAAGAAAATAATTTATTATTTGCTTATTAATGCTAAGTAAAGAGGGCTAAAATATAGATGTCATAGTAGTATGAAGAGTTGTGTAAAATTAATTCAAATGACAGAAGCGAGAGTGCACAATTAAGACTAAAAAATGAGTTGGAGAAAACCAGTGTCATAATTCCATTTCTCATCCTGAAGACTACACTGTTTATAAGTCTCTGCAGTGCATGAGTTGGCAGAGTAATGCATCACAGCTGAGCAGATGGTACTGTGGATTCTCAGAAGAATAAAACAGTGATTGTTCAAGTGTAAAATACCCATAAAAATACTTTCAATGCAAATTGGTTGGTGTCAGCATCGGCCCCAGAAGTCAGTCAGCCTCAAATATGTGTGCATGTTTGGGGGTTGTGTAAACGAAAATACAGCACAGGTGCTGCAGCAGGGATATAGTGAAGGGGTGGTCCTGCTGTCCACAGCCTCTGATGATGGTCATCATTGGTTAACATGTTGATACAATCATTGTACTTTTTAATCAAGTCTAGTGGCTCTGTAAACTGTGCATAGCTAATTGCTTATATACTCCCAACAACAGTATACCTGTTCAACGGGTATAATGTTTGCATTGTTTCGGACTGTTTCATTAGCACACTAATAATGGTTGCCCTAAAATTGATACAAACATTCAATTGCTATAGTTGATCTCACTGGACAGTGTTTCATTTACCTACAGATCTTATATTCCCATCAGTTGCAGCTCCAGTTTGTGTTAATGCTCACCAACAAATGACAGCATACAAAAAGGAATTCTGGAAAATAATAAATCTGCTAAACATTGGCATGTTAGCATAATCACTCTAATTACATTAGCATGCTTATATTACTATTTAGGGCAGAGCAGATCTTACAGTCTCATAGAGCTGCTAGGCCTGTAGACTCCTCGGCCTTGATTATGCTCTGTGGACACCACAGATGTGTAGCTGTTGCTATTATCCCACTTGTTTGCTTGAAGGACTCTGTTCTTTACGTGTACTTTAGGTCGTATTTATGTATTCTGTGCATGCACTGCGGAAGCATGATCACTATTGTCTTTGTAGTTTTGTTGGAAACATATTTTGGGCTGTACATGAATATCCGTGGAGAGGTCACACAAACCACAGTGGATACGAAGATAACCCTGGTCTTTAGTCTTGATTTGTGGACACATGAACAGCTGTGGAGACTACAGACCTGCAGTCATGTTGCTAACTTTCTCGTCTGTCTGGAGTCTGCTAGAGTCACTTTGTTCCTTAAAGCTGCTGTCCGGAGTTTGAATCGCAGTGTCTCCCAAAACACTGTTGGTCCCTCCCTCCCTCTGATTTCGCCCCTTTATTTGTGCACGCGCGCAGTACATGAGGAGTGCCCGGAGTGCTGCAGCATCTTGCCTGTTTTGCTGTTTTCCCCTCCTCTACATTTAGTACATTTAGTAAATAATAAAGGAATTACGTTAGAATGCTGTATTGAGTCTAACTTGTCCTAATACCAAAATAACATGAATCTGCTAGGACGAACGAGTAAAGTTTCAATATGTGATTACACTCGTGTATCCCTCTCGATGACGTTGTTTATCAAACTGAGTGCATTTACGCGTGTATGTGTTACATTGTTTATTTATTTCTATCTAGAGTTCAGAATTGCATGACTCCTCTGATGAAGAGTATGTCCCAGACGCCCCAACATCTTCCGGAGGTCGGGCATCTGAACGAAGCCGTCAGGCGGGCTATGGAGGCCATGGTCGGGGAGCGACGCGAGCACCCCGACCACGGCATCTAAACGAAGCCGTCAGGCGGGCTATGGAGGCCGTGGTCGGGGAGCGACGCGAGCACCCCGAGCCAAAAAACGTCCTGCAGTCTCTTGGCCTGACAAGCCGTGGGATTGGTAACTTTTCTGGAAGTTGCTGATCCCTGATGCTCTCTCAGCTCCTCCACAAGCAAAACAAATGTGCGCGCGGTTGCGTAGTGCGTAGCTCGCCCACCTCTGCATGGGCTTGCTTGCTGTGCGCGTAACCGTTGATTGACAGCATGACAAAGCTGAAGCTCGAACTTGATTGGTCGGCAGCAACCGGCGCTTTTTGGAATAACATGGGGGTCTATGAGAGGAAGGCAGAGCTCAGGAATAAATTTTCATATCGCGTTATACTAACTTTATATTATAGTATCGAACTAGACTAACACATTTAAGCTTTGTTAAAAAATGATACATAAATTGAAAACAAACGGAAACTCCGCACAGCAGCTTTAAAGTGTATTGTATCTTCATATTGCACACTACTGCCATCGCCTCGCACTGCGCAAACTGTCTGCATGGACAGACTTGGGGAGATGACAAAATTTGTTTCATGTGGACCAAAGCAGACTCTTGTGAACTCATGGATTTAATGCTGGTGTTATACTTATGGTGCCCAAAACAAATACTTGCTTTTAAGAAGTGATTTGTGATCAGATTCTCTGTCAACCACACCTTTATAATCCATCATTAAGAGTTGTAGTAATCAACTTTGGTGCTTTGATTTGTAGATGTTTTCTATCAATAATGCTTAAACAATTTCTAAATTCTCCAGAAATCCTTTGCTATGTCCGTTCATGGTGCTCAGCCCACTCTAGAAAGATCACATTCACACAGTTATACAATCAGACTGTAACCAGCTACTATATCCTGTAGGAAGGGCAAAGTTAGAGGCAGTCTTTGAAAAATGTCCACAAGAACCTTGTATATTGAGTTTGGTATTAAGAGCAATGCAACAGTCTGTTGCAGACCAACTGCCTATTTTAGTAAGAATAAAATCTCGTCGACTGTCTGCAAGACTGTGCACAGGAATGTAGAAACAACGAACTGGCTTTTAATTTTGCCATCTAATGTTAGCATTTAGCTCAAAACACTGCTATTTTCAAGTGATGGGCCAGTCCTCACAGAGCTACCAGCAAGTACCCCCAGTGTTAGAAGTACACCTGGTGGGTGTAATTTCTTCTGTATAATCTGGTTCATGTTCTTCCAGGTGGGTTGTGTTCCTTGGGGAAGACTTGTGATGAACTCTAACCACTCTGTGGAGGATGCCCCTGCAGACTCTCCTGGAGTTGGACCCACCAACAGCACTACAGTGGACAGAACTTGCCCTAACATGGCATACGCCCTGCTGTCCTGCGTGGCCGGCACTCTCACCATGGTGCCCTATCTCCGAGTCTCCTCACTCCCGAAGATCCTCCTGCTCCTCCTCCTCTCTGTCACCTACACCATTGTCATGGAAATCGGCGGCTACCGCCAAGCTGTGGGGTGAGGCTGCATCTAATGTGTTGTTTGATAAAGAAAACATGTGTTTATAATCAAGTATTCTAATGTGTGTTTTTGATACTGCTTCATTCTTCTACTGCATTTCAAAGGGAAATATACTTTGTAATATATTACATTTACTTGACAGCTTCACTTCAAGGCTATTTTACAATATAAACATTTTCTAAACAATCAGTGTTCATGTAACTTTTATTAGAAGACTTTATTTTTCAGAACAACGCCAGAATTGTGAAGGTGAACTCTCTGTGTAATAGTGATGGCATTTTCCACCATTTTCTAATTTTTACAAGTCAAACAATCAGTCGATTAATCAGAAAATAATGAGGAAATTCATTCATTATTAGAACCCTACAGCCCAGTAGAAAATAGGTTAAAAATGACCTCCACTTCAACCAACTACAACAGTAAAATTCTGCTTTTACAACAGTGCATTAGCAATAATAACCTTATTAGGTTATTATTGCTAATGGTAATACAGTATGTACGTCTCTTGGGTAATTTTCCTGCAGTACCTTTGCCTGAATATACTTAAATATGTTACTATAAACATTTTGAAAGCAGGACATAATGGAGTATTTTTTACAATGTGATATTAGTAAAGGACCTAAATATTACCTTTTCCTCTATACATACATGTTTTATTTAAATTTACATTTTGTTATGTTACTTACTTATTAATCATCTATTTTCTTGTCTCTATAACAACATTGTTAAACCGATTTTGTTTTTGTGTCTCTGTCCTCCAGCGTTGGTTTTCTCCATACAAAAGGTTATGATCCTGTGTTGGCAGTTCTGTTGTTTTGTGGAGCTCTGGCTCTTCATTCGAGACAACTGGACCTTAAGCTGCGGCTCGACTATCTCTGGGCAACTCAGGTATGTTTGTACAATTAACAACCTGATACTGCTACTGTGCCAATTAGGGATTGTATTTACACCTAACTAAACATCTACACTCAACACTAGAACAAAAAATAAATCTTATCAAGTCATTTTTGTTTGCAATAAACTCAAGGTGTCAGTAGCAGACTGAGCATTGATTGTGTGTATTGTGTAATTTGGTGTCCTTGAACAGTGTATGGAAACATATTTGTTTCCACTATGTGTGTTTCAAGGACAATGTGCTTTTAATTAAACTGTCGACCAAGTTAGTGTAATGTGATGCCTGTATAATGTGGACTTTTCAGAACATATAAACTATTTTCAAGTGAAATTGTATTTTTTTTCTTCATGCCAGTGCAACAAACTGCCTTGTTCTACAGGGTGTCCCAATAGTCTGGACACAGGAAATCTCATTTACTATAATTTTTGTATCCACATATTAAATATGGCTTTGTCGAAAGAAGAAAGAGTTAAAATGGTATTTCTCAGTGGATGTGCAGGATGGACTTAGACTTAGGGTTGAGGTTAGGGAAATTATTTTTGGGGGCTTGCATGAATTTTAGCCATGACCAATTCTTTAGTTTCAGCTAATACATTTGGTATTCATGTGCTGTCCATGACACTGCCCGCTTCTTTAAACTTTTTAATCCCCTTCACCACCGTGGAAAAGCCCAGAGGAATCCTCCTTGGATGAGGTGCATTAAATTCATCTGCTATCTTTCGATATGTTCATCTTTCACATCCACTGAGAAGTACCAGTTCAACTCTTTCTTCTTTCAACAAAGCCATATTTAATCTGTGGAGCCAAAAAAATGTATAGTTGATGAGACTTCCTATGTGTTCAGACTTTAGGGACACCTTGTGTCAGCTAAAAATAAATGAACATCTCCAGCACTGGCATGAGATGATATAGGCTACTACTATAGGCCACTGAAACCCTGATTGTTCAGCATTTATTTCTTTTTTACATCCTTATCTATGTAGATTATTATTGATGTAACATTGAGATCACTCCTTTGTGAACACAAAGGCATCTCTCGGGAAACAAAATCTTAAATATGTAAGAACTGACTGCTTTTATATTTTATATGTATGTTATTCATTGAGTTGAGATTCAATTTTAGGCATTAATGGATAGATATAGAGCAGATGTTTTGCCTCAGTTAAAATGCACAGTCTTGTGTAGTCTCAGTGGGTCTTGAAAGCCTGCATGTTTCTATTTTAAGAATGACGGTGAAAGTTTTTCTTGTTTGCGAATCATTATCTCCCTCTAGTGATAAGGGCAAGCAATTACATCTCCACTTCAAGCTATAGACTACAGTACCGTTCGTAATAATCTGACAATAGCATATGAGTATCACTTTAGATGTGCACATGTAACTCTGCTAAATACCCACTTGTCCTCCTCTCTGTGTGGCTGCTGATGGCATCCAGGCGGAGGAGGAGAGAGACGACATGGAGAAGGTGAAGCTGGACAACAAGAGGATCCTGTTCAACCTGCTGCCAGCTCATGTGGCTCAACACTTCCTCATGTCAAACCCCAGGAATATGGTGAGCATCCACCGGCATGCCCAGGCTCATCCAACAGGGATCATCTGTCTAAAGAGCGTTAACGCCTGTGAAAAGACTCGGAGCTTCCTGAAACACCCAGAGGTGCTGCTTTATTGACTTACAGCCCAAAAGGTGTCAAGACTTTTCTGTTAAAAGTGGGATAAATACATTTGAGAAGTGCCAAAAGTTTTTAGACATATATGAAGTGAAACTATACAATATGTTACGCAAAAATTGGCTCAGAGAATTACTGCATATTTTTGGGGGTGGAGGCTGCAATGCGGTTTGGTGGTCAGCACTTTCACCTTGCAGCTAGAAGATCCTCAGTTCGTGTTCCCAGAATCTTTCTTTTTTTTTTTTTTTTTGTACATGGAGTTTACATGTTCTCCCTGTGCACGTGTGGGTTTTCTCCGGGTTCTCTGGCTTCCTCCCACAGTTCAAAAACATGCTGAAGTTAATTAATGATTCTAAATTGTCTGTAGGTGTGAATGTGAATGTGATTGTTTGTCTCTATATGTAGCCCTGTGATAGACTGGTAACCTGTGATAGACTGATGACCTGTCCAGGGTGTCCCCAGGGTGTCCCCTCAAGTCCCCCATGACCCTAATGAGGATTAAATGGTGTATAGATGATGGATGGATGGATGGATGCATGTTTTCCCTTTTTTATCTTTGTTAATTTTGGATCTTTAAGGTGGTGTAAGAGAATAGCGGTGTTTCCATATCTGCTTGCTTCAGGTGTGGTTGTGTTGTTTCCATCGAGGTGATTTAGCAGATATACTGAATGTTCTTTCCTACTGTTACAGCAGTAAACTGCTGATAACAGTTATTGAAGCAATGCTGTTGGGTGTGTCTTCCATACACTTATAAAAGTTCAATATAATTAATTAAAAATGGGAGGAATGTGTGTAAATTCACACATACCAATACTGATGACAGAGAAATATCATAGAAATATCATAGCTAAAATGAGTATATTAATGTCTCTGTGCTGTATTAATCCCTACAGATATATTCTAGTATCATAAGACACCTGAGAAGGTTTGTGTGCCAGTGATACAGATTTTTTGTTCAGTACTTATGATTGTCTCTTCAACTCTGTGGATAAATTTTGTGAACATCCTGAAATGCATGACATTAGTAACTGAGATGGCTGTTACAACTCAGACATGTCATTTTTTAAAAATCATGTCCATCTTATCAGTCTTTTTACCACTACTTTCCACATACTCATCAGATTAAACGCTGTCAATTCAACACGTTTTGACCCATAAATGACCAAATCCATGCAGTGAACAATAATCTTGTCTGATCATCTCTAAATACTTCAGTTGAATAAGGTCTGAAGGCCCTGCTGAACAAGTTTCAGTGGACATTTTTCTGATTTTACTACGTTACGAGGTCAGTGTTGACAGATACACATACACACCTCCCAGAGAAACCGTCTCAGTGCTCCTGCAAGTGTTGGGGGAAAAAAATCCCAGCTGTTGGGACAATGGCACTGCTACTTGGATTGTGTGTTGTAATGTTAAAGTGGAAGTGTGATCTGACAGCCTCTGTGTGTCTGTGTCCACTGATTGATGAACAGCCCCTTCACTGATCTCTGTTCCTGCCCTCTTCAGAAAGGGATGAAAACATACATCCTTTGGTTTGTGAATCAGGGACTGTATCACCCTTCATGAGGACAAGCTCAGTTTGTAAACAGTAAAGCTGTGCTCAGACAGTTTATGCGTATTACACACTGTATTTAAAACATGGACCAGTTTGTGGGTGGGATATTAGTGCTCAGATTTCTTATGTAAATGTGAATGGATTTAAACCTTACATTTTACCATTTAGAACGCAGGAGTGATGGTTGCTGTAAATGTTCCTCTGTACCCCTATGTAGATATTCCATTAAAAATCTGCCGTTTCCAGCTAGAATAGTCATTTACCACAGCTTTTTGAACTGCGCTGGAGTTGTATGGCCACACTGACATTACTAGTTATCTGCATTTATTAATAATGACAATAACATAAAGCAGCACTGGTTGAACCTTCCACAATCAGTGGGACTGTGCAGCCGACAGTGCAGGGGTCATCTGAGGCTGAGACTAGTAAGTAGTGGGGGCAGGAAGTCAGGAAGTATGTTTCCAGCACATTGCTGACCCCTCGGAGCTACAGTGTATAGAAAGGCTTCCTCTCTTTCCTCTAGTCCAAAGTTCACTCATGGACTGTATTCATAACACAATGCAGCAGGACTTTGCTGCCCGGAATTCAGAGTTTCGCTGCTCCAATATAATGGCTGAAAAACCATTTTCACTGTATCTGAAACTACAGTTTTTACCTGCAAGCCTGCTGTCCTTATGCAACTATGATATACAGATGAGACATCATGACATGACTGTTTCAATGAACAGTTGCTGAACTATTTTGCGTCCTTCCTTATTTTTGAGCTCGCTTTTGCAGATTTTGTCCCTTTTGCAAAATCTCACTAATGCACATAAGTAGCATTGTTTGCTCAAATTTCCAAAAAGGTCACTTTGACTAACTGATGTTAAAGGGTGACATTTAGTCACATGCATAGCCTGATTTTTTTGTTGTGCTTGTTTTTAAGATTTGTTTTTCCCCACAGAGATATATTTTGGTAATACTGGAACCAACAAAATCCAAGTCATCTCCAGTATTTCTACAATATGTTTCTTATATATGTATATATATATATATATATATATATATATATATATATATATATATATACATACATACATATATATGTATTGCCTTGTGAAAGTATTCGGCCCCCTTGAACTTTTCAACCTTTCGCCACATTTCAGGCTTCAAACATAAAGATATAAAATTTTAATTTTTTTGTCAAGAGTCAACAAGAAGTGGGACACAATTGTGAAGTGGAATGAAATTTATTGGATATTTTAAACTTTTTTAACAAATAAAAACCTGAAAAGTGGGGCGTGCAATATTATTCGGCCCCCTTGCATTAATACTTTGTAGCGCCACCTTTTGCTGCAATTACAGCTGCAAGTTGCTTGGGGTATGTCTCTATCAGTTTTGCACATCGAGAGACTGAAATTCTTGCCCATTCTTCCTTGCAAAACAGCTCGAGCTCAGTGAGGTTGGATGGAGAGCGTTTGTGAACAGCAGTCTTCAGCTCTGCCCACAGATTCTGGATTGGATTCAGGTCTGGACTTTGACTTGGCCATTCTAACACCTGGATACGTTTATTTGTGAACCATTCCATTGTAGATTTGGCTTTATGTTTTGGATCATTGTCCTGTTGGAAGATAAATCTCCGTCCCAGTCTCAGGTCTTTTGCAGACTCCAACAGGTTTTCTTCCAGAATGCTCCTGTATTTGGCTCCATTCATCTTCCCATCAATTTGAACCATCTTCCCTGTCCCTGCTGAAGAAAAGCAGGCCCAAACCATGAGGCTGCCACCACCATGTTTGACAGTGGGGATGGTGTGTTCAGGGTGATGAGCTGTGTTGCTTTTACGCCAAACATATCGTTTTGCATTGTGGCCAAAAAGTTACATTTTGGTTTCATCTGACCAGACCACCTTCTTCCACATGTTTGGTGTGTCTCCCAGGTGGCTTGTGGCAAACTTCAAACAAGACTTTTTATGGATATCTTTGAGAAATGGCTTTCTTCTTGCCACTCTTCCATAAAGGCCAGATTTGTGCAGTGTACGACTGATTGTTGTCTTATGGACAGACTCTCCCGCCTCAGCTGTAGATCTCTGCAGTTCATCCAGAGTGATCATGGGCCTCTTGGCTGCATCTCTGATCAGTCTTCTCCTTGTTCGAGGGGAAAGTTTAGAGGGACGGCCGGGTCTAGGTAGATTTGCAGTGGTCTGATACTCCTTCCATTTCAATATGATTGCTTGCACAGTGCTCCTTGAGATGTTTAAAGCTTGGGAAATCTTTTTGTATCCAAATCCGGCTTTAAACTTCTCCACAACAGTATCTGGGACCTGCCTGGTGTGTTCCTTGGTCTTCATGATGCTCTCTGCACTTTAAACAGAACCCTGAGACTATCACAGAGCAGGTGCATTTATACGGAGACTTGATTACACACAGGTGGATTCTATTTATCATCATCAGTCATTTAGGACAACATTGGATCATTCAGAGATCCTCACTGAACTTCTGGAGTGAGTTTGCTGCACTGAAAGTAAAGGGGCCGAATAATATTGCACACCCCACTTTTCAGTTTTTTATTTGTTAAAAAAGTATAAAATATCCAATAAATTTCATTCCACTTCACAATTGTGTTAGCCTAGCCGCGCTAGACAACCCACGGCAATGAATTTAATTCTCTGCCAGGGTGGGTCTAGTTACCCTCCATAAGGCTCGAGGCTGGATTCTCCTAAAACTGGCCGGCCCAATCACCATGAAGTGTAGAGTCAGAAGGCGGGCGTAACGAAGTGACGACAGAGGCGTGACGATTCTGACAGAAACAACCAGCGCACAATAAACAGTTATCTTTCGACTCGGCTTTGTCCACAGCCCTTAAAGATTTGAAGCTAAAATTCAACTTGAAAGATAAACAAAGGACGGCACTTAAGTGTTTCATTGAGAAGAAAGACGTATTTGGACTTATGCCGACGGGATATGGCAAATCCTTAATATACCAGTTGGCTCCGCGGCTCCGCTGGTTGGGAAGCTAATGGGACTTAGCCACAATCCGCCGGTGCTCTCGGAACTACGTCAGCCTATTCGTTGCGTTGATTGGTTGTATACCTACCCAATTGCTGCAGAGGGATTTGATAGACAACCTTTTAGCCCGCCTCCCTCCCTGTCGAGCCTCCCTAGACCCTTGTGCCGTCAGAAACATGGGTCTAGCATGGCTAGGCTACGATTGTGTCCCACTTGTTGATTCTTGACAAAAAATTTAAATTTTATATCTTTATGTTTGAAGCCTGAAATGTGGCAAAAGGTTGAAAAGTTCAAGGGGGCCGAATACTTTCGCAAGGCACTGTATATATAAAATTATATATATATATATATATATATATGCTGTTCATTAATGACGCAGCTGCTATTTTGTTGAAAAGACTGAAAGAAAAGCTCTCTTGAATCCTGATCTGAACTGGCAGCAGCAATGCATGTGGCTTTTAAGTTCCACAATATCTGTAACTACTGTACACCCCATGTGAAATCTGTTTCTGTGTGAGAGTATGAAAACACTCAGAAATTCACAAGCAGCAGTAGTACGTACAAGTGATTATGTGGTGAAATACAGTTTATTTCCTTCACAGCTGGAGCTTGACTTTATAATGTAAGGCGAAAGGGATTTGTGTCCAGTGTGTTCAAGCATAATTTTGCAAGTACACTTCAACAAATCTAATGGAAAATACTTTAAATCTAATGCAGGAACACTACTTCTGAAGGCAATGCAAATGAAGGCATATAAAATAAAGCAAATATGATGAAATATCCTGATTTTAAGCTTAATTCTGTTTTCAGACAGAATGGTGCCTAACTGCATTGATTTCTGGCTCTAAAAATGGTATAAGTTTGGCAGTATTTCTTAAAGATAGCATGCCTTTTTAACCTGCCAGCGGTTTTGGAGTTCAAAGGCCTTCTGCCCACAACAACAGGATTTTGTATTTTAAATCCGTGGTGACCATTATAATCAGTCTGATTGAACTGTGCTACCCCCTAGGACCTGTACTATCAGTCCTATGCTCAGGTTGGAGTGTTGTTTGCCTCTATCGCCAACTTCAATGACTTCTACATTGAGTTGGACGGCAACAACATGGGAGTCGAGTGTCTGAGGCTGCTCAATGAGATCATCGCCGACTTTGATGAGGTGAGCAATGTGATGTGTTCCATCCCTCCGTCCACAAATCAGCAGTTTGTATCTTTTTTCATGCAGATTTCATGTCTGCCTGCTCTTTACAAAATCTGGAGGGCAGCTTCAGTGCAATATGACCTCCATGTCATTTTCAAAGATGACATTGCGGCCATGACTGAGGGTTAAAAAATACTGTTTAATGATGCAATGTAATAAGCAATGGTTGCGGTTGGGAAAGTTCTTCAGAATAAAGAATCACTTACAGATGACGTTTGGCCTGCTTGAATCTATAATCAGCAACATAAAGCATTAATTTGCTCAAACTTGCTAAAATAGTCCATATAATTGCATTTGGATTTGTTCACCAGCACAACCTATGATATATATTTAAACCTAAACTGACAATTTACTTCAATTTGATTTGAAATTTGTGATATTTGTAATGTTTTCCTCCTATTTTTATCCCATTTTCTCGCAGCTGATGGATAAAGAGTGCTACAGGGATATCGAGAAAATCAAAACCATCGGCAGTACATACATGGCTGCAGTAGGGCTGGTTCCTACAACTGCTTCCAAGGTAAACATGCTGTAGCCATGTTTAGATCCTGCATGAGTTTCTGTGTGTGACTGCAGCATATTAGCAGGTTTTGAAACTGTTCAGAATGTGCACAGCATTTTTGAGAGGCCTAGTGTTTCCAGGTACATTTTTCTGGGTGTTGATATTTAGAACACTGTCACGTTTCAGTCCACAAAATCCTCTGTGAGGGATTACCAGCCTCTGTGGCGTCAGCATATTCTGCATTCATAAAGTTTCTTAAAACCCTGCAAAGCTGACAGACAAAAGAGCCCTTTCTGCAACTTCTGCAGAACTTTATGCAAACTCAACAATGAGTTGCGGCGGTGGTTTGACTTTGGGGAAAACCTGATACACACCTTTACAGCTTTCATAGATAATAATATGTGTGATCATGCAGGGAAGCAGAGATGAAGACTAATATCACTCCACTCAGGTATAAGCAGATACATTTCTGCATTAATGAGCCTGTTCTTCACATTTGTGTATTTTTTCTCTTTCCTAGGCGAAGAAGTCCATCACCTCACATTTATGCACAGTGTCAGATTTTGCCATCGAGATGTTTGACGTCCTTGATGCCATCAACTACCAGTCCTACAATGACTTTGTCCTGAGAGTAGGTGAGTTTGGAGACACACAAACACACTCACTGGCCTATATAAACACTGATGTCATAGCTCCTGACCTATTGCAGTGGACAGCATGGACGCTCAGTGCCGGTAAGTTTTGTAGGAAATGCATCACAGAAAAACGTTCCCTCCAGGAAGCTCGTCACAGCGAGCCCTGAAGTTCTGGGTTCCATTGTGTTGGGTATCCTGTGGGGAGCCTGCAACAGGAGCCCTTGTTTAATCCCAGTGTAACCTGGTGTACACAATGCCATCCTGTCTGCTCACTGTGGGGCTCCATGTGTAAAAACAGCATGTGCTTTTGTGCTTTCCTGAACCCACTTTCCAGAAATGCAACTTTTGTGCAATACTGACTTTCCAGAAAGTGAAGAAAAAAAAACAAAGTTAGCAGCTCTGTCGTGACTCTGTCCATCATTGAAATCCTCTAGAACCAGCTGCAAAGATGAGGCAACACCTTTGACTTGCAGAGATATGTCATCATAGTGTTAGAAATGGAAACATGACTTTTTATTTTGCAGACTTAAACACAATATTTTAATATTCTGAAGATGATACGAAAGACCCATTCACAGTGGATTAACATTATGTGGGCAATAAAAT
This sequence comes from Acanthochromis polyacanthus, assembly GCF_021347895.1. Taxonomy (NCBI): domain Eukaryota; kingdom Metazoa; phylum Chordata; class Actinopteri; family Pomacentridae; genus Acanthochromis; species Acanthochromis polyacanthus. The sequence goes on from NC_067116.1 coordinate 12,499,401, forward strand.
ATTCCTTTTGGTCCCTAGTAATTTGCCTCATCAGTCTGGATTGGATTTGAAACCTATGTGAAAATACAAGTGATGCTCAGTGATTGACGATCATCATGGTATAAGCAGTGCTTCCCCAAATAAGCCCATATGTTGGTATTAACATGTTAGCTTAAGTTCACTCCGGGCAGGATTTATATCAGGAGGATAGTGAAATATCAAAAAATTCTTCCAAATCATGCTCACTCTGTTGTTCAAGAAAAAGGAGAAAAGAAAATTACCTGTTGCTGAACAAAAGAAGGTAATTTCAGCTGCAAATAACGGTAAGACGGTGAAGAATTCTCCACATATGAAAGAAAAATCACTGACCTGAGCAGGAGATATTCAAATCACCTTCCCTCTGAATAAATCCCATCTGAATCAGAATTAAGTCTCATTATGAGTATTGGTGGTGAATGGCAGACATATTCTATGCAGCAATCACTTTGTCATTACAGAAAATGAACGGAATCCACACATTGTTAAATTATCACAACATTCACATTCACACATAGCATTCACCTCAAAAATATTGACAGAGCTTTTCCCCAAACTTTACATGATTGCAAATTAGCCATTTTTGAAGTGTGTGAGTACTGATACTAATTCATACGGACACTGGGGCCTTGGGTTTCTTATTAGATCACTAGCTCTACAGTCTACAGAAACCTTAATATTATTTTCAAGTTTTTAATAATAGAAAAATCAAGAGATGAACATGTTGATTTTGATTACTAAGAAATAAGTAAAAACTGGATTTTAAAACTCAAATTTGCAATGCTCTGCCTAACCACGTTGTCTTTTTACCTTGCTTATAGAGAGACAGCTATCATTATTATTATTATTATTATTATTATTATTATTATTATTATTATTATTATTACCAGTTAAACTGGCATTGATCATTTCCATTCTGGAATTTCGGAACCTGGAAACACATATGAGCTGTCCTTGTCACATTAGGACAGCTAATGGGAAATAAAAAATCTTAAGTTTTGACCTTTTTAAATGACATGGAAATAAGACATATTTTTAAAAAAACACATGGACAGTGATACAGATAGAAGGTCTTATCATCATTTTTGAAAAATCTGTGTATTTTTCAGCACTTTTCTGCGCTGTGTGATGTTCACACACAGGTATCAATGTGGGCCCGGTGGTGGCAGGAGTGATCGGCGCCAGGAGGCCTCAGTATGACATCTGGGGGAACACAGTGAACGTAGCCAGCAGGATGGACAGTACTGGAGTACAAGGAAAGATACAGGTACAGCTCTTCCATCCACATGTACGGACATATTTCTATTTATGGAATTTGGTAAAAGAGGCTTTCTGAATCCACTGCAAAGTGGGTCTTTTGTTAATATGTACATATGGTGCTGCACAGTGACCTGGTTAGTACTGTCACCTTGCATCTAGAAGATCCCCAGTTTGTGTCCCAGCCTAAGCCTGGGATCCTTCTGCAAAGAGTTTGTATGTTCTCCCTGTGCATGCGTGGGTTTTCTCCGGGTACTCCAGCTTTCTCCCACAGTCCAAAAACAATGCTGAGGTTAATTGGTGACTCTAAATTGTCCATAGGTGTGAATGTGAGTGTGATTGTTTGTCTCTATTCGTAGCCCTGTGATAGACTGGTGACTTGTCCAGGGTCCCCTGCCTGCATGGATGGATGGATGGATGGATGGATGGATGGAATGGCCTTCTGAATCATTATCCTTCAGAATGGTTTTCTAGTTCAAAAATGTATGGCTGAATGACTCCAGTATTACAATTTGCCATTGTGTAGCACAGAGAAGTTGTACAAAGTCGTAGGTGACCTGGTGTACTGAGCTGCAGAGAGTGGATATGTAACTCTGAGACGCACATACATTTTTAAGTTGATTTATTCAATAGCCAGAGAGGGACTGTAGCAAGAATCAGTCATGTGTTCATGAACAATCTGAACATCTTAAGGCGCTTTTATTGTATCATTGTTTGTGAATTGTGCATATTTTGTTCTTTTCTTGTTGAATTTTGTGTTCTGAATGTATTTTGCTGTCAAATTTTATGTTTTTTAATGGCTCATATAGGTTGTTCACGTCTGTATCCTATATACAAAGGGTGTAACAGTAGGTGAACTTGTACCTGCCTGTGCCCTGTGATCCAAATAGTATCAATTCATGTATCTGTGCTCCTGAACTAAAATCCTACAATGCTTGACCTAAAACATTTTGCTAATGCACCAGTTGTCCGCCTGGAAAGCTGGATAGCTGTACTCTGCACTGAACAGATTAATTTCATATTCTAAATAAAAAGTAAAAATGTATACATTTGTTGTCTTTGTTTATACTAAAATGTTGTCATGATCCATCCCAGCTCCCATCCTTGTACCTTATTCTCCCTCTTTTTCTTTCTTTCTTTCTCCCCCTTTTCCTCTATTTCTCCCTGCCTCTGCCTCCGCTGCCTGTCCGGCCTAGCTGCTCCATACTGGACTCCATAGCTACAGTGGTATGCAAAGGTTTGGGCACCCCTGATAATTTTCAAGATTTTCGTTTATAAATCACTGGTTGTTTGGATCAGCAATTTCCATTAAATATATCATATAGCAGACGAACACAGTGATATTAGAGAAGTGAAATGAAGTTTATAGGATTTACAGAAAGTGTGCAATAATTATTTAAACAAAAGTAGACAGGTGCATAAATTTGGGCACCCCAACAGAAAAATTACATCAGTATTTAGTAGATCCTCCTTTTGCAGAAATAACAGCCTCTAAACGCTTCCTATAGCTTCCAATTAGGGTCTGGATTCTGGTTGAAGGTATTTTTGACCATTCTTCTTTACAAAACATCTCCACTTCAGTCAGGTTTGATAGTTTCCGAGCATGGACAGCCCGCTTTAAATCACACCACAGATTTTCAATAATATTCAGGTCTGGGGACTGAGATGGCCATTCCAGAACGTTGTACTTGTTCCTCTGCATGGATGCCTTAGTAGAATTTGAGCAGTGTTTAGGGTCGTCTTGTTGAAGTATCTAGCCCCGGTGCAACTTCAACTTTGTCACTGATTCTTGAACATTGTTCACAAGAATCTGCTGATACTGACTGGAATCCATGCAACCTTCAACTTTAACAAGATTGCCAGTACCTGCACTGGCCACACAGCCCCACATGATGGAACCAAATTTTACTGTGGGTAGCAAGTGTTTGTCTTGGAATGCTGTGTTCTTCATCCGCCATGCATACCACCCCTCATGTCCAAATAACTCAATTTGAGTTTCATCAGTCCACAGCACCTTATTCCAAAATGAAGCTGGCTTGTCCAAATGTGCTTTAGCATACCTCAAGCGACTCTGTTTGTGGCATGTGTGCAGAAAAGGCTTCTTCCACATTTCTCTCCCATACAGCATCCCCTTGTGTAAAGTGCGCTGAATAATTGAACGATGCACAGTGACACCATCTGCAGCAAAATAGTGTTGTAGGTCTTTGGAGCTGGTCTGTGGGTTGAGTTCTCACCATCCTTCACCTCTGCTTATCTGAGATTTTTCTTGGAATGCCACTTCGGGCCTTAGCTAGAACTGTGGCTGTGGTCTGCCATTTCCTCACTATGTTCCTCACAGTGGAAACTGACAGCTGAAATCTCCGAGCTAGCTTTTTGTATCCTTCCCCTAAACCATGATGAATAATCTTTGCTTTCAGTTCATTTGACAGCTGATTTGAGACTCCCATGTTGCCACTCTTTAGAGAAAATGCAAAGAGGAGAACAACTAACAATTAGCCACCTTAAATACCCTTTCTCATGATTGGCTTCACCTGTGTATGTAGGTCAAGGGTCAGTGAACTTACCAAACAAATTTTGTGTTCCAATAATTAGAGCTAAAGGTGATCAAATCAATAAAACAACAAGGGTGCCCAAATTTATGCACCTGTCTACTTTTGTTGAAATAATTATTGCACAGTTTCTGTAAATCCTATAAACTTCATTTCACTTCTCATATATCACTGTGTTCGTCTGCTGTATGATAAATTTAACTGAAATTGCTGATCCGAACAAACAGTAATTTATAAAGGAAAACGTTGAAAATTGTCAGGGGTGCCCAAACTTTTGCAGACCACTGTACTTGCGAGTCTGTTTAGTTGTTTAGAGTTATTTCCTCAATTCTCGTTTAATCCTCAGTTTCTTGACTGGAGTTTGCTTAGCTTGGTGTTTCTTGGTCTGTTCAGTTCTTGGTTTATTTGTAATAAATCTCCGTTTCTGCCTGCTCTTGTGTGTCTGTGTCTGGGTTCTCCGACCAACCCTCTCTCCTCTCTCCCTAGTGAGGTGTCATGCTTTGTAGTGAATCAAAACAGACAGCTCCCACCTTTTTTAATGCAGTGTGGAGTTTCACACTGTCCTCGCAGAAATCTACAATTTCTGTGTAAATGGATCCTAGGTTTAAGAAGCTTGCCTTCAATGACAACAGAGTTGTTGATGATGCACTTCAGAGAGTAAGTGCAGCAGCAGCAAAATGTACCCCAGAAGCCAGCAACTTCCACCATGAGAGGACCAAGTGGAGGAGGAGCCATAAACCTCTGCTGTGTGGAAGCTCTTTGATGAAAGAGCTACAGGAGATGCTGCAAGGAGAAATCCTACAGCTGATGCTGTAACAGAGATGAGATAGTATCTTGAGGAGCCCCTCATCCAACAAGCAGATGACCCACTGAGCTAGTGGCAGGCTAAGGCCTCAGTCTTCCCCCACCTGGTGAAAGTGATGGAGGGGAGACTGTACTGTGGCAACTACGATTCCATCTGAGAGAATGTTCTCAAAAATAGGGCAAATATTCACTGAAAGAAGAAATCGTATCAGCCTATCCAAGCTCAGGCAGCCGATTTTTCCTGAATGCCAACACCGCCCCTGCCCTCTGTGACAAGCGTACATTTTTTGTGCACTGTTACACCTCTTTGTCTTTTGTGTTCCACTGTCCATTGCATAAAATGCACAAGTTTCACAATGATTAGAAACCTCTGCAACTCCATGGTTTATGTCCATGTTAAAGGGATCTAACTGCATTTCTCAGTGTGTTACTGGTCTTTATCAGTCTTTAGCTTTATGTGCAATGTGATGTCCTTCTCATTCTTCTTTTTTTCCTGCAGGTGACAGAGGATGTCTATCGCCTCATCACCGATCACTACAACTTTGTGTGCCGTGGCCAGGTTAGCGTGAAGGGTAAAGGTCAGATGCTTACATACTTCCTGGAGGGGCGCAGACAGACCAGCAGGGCATCTCAAACCCAACAGCAGCCTGGCAATGCTGAGCGCCGATCGAGTGTGCTCACCCACAGCAGCGTGTGCACCAGGCTGAGCCCCGCTCCGACCGTGACCACATACTCCACCATCAGAACAAGCAGCCCAAGCATGGCTAAACCAACAACCTCCACCAGCACCACCAGGTACCTGCCCTCTGTGTCCACAGCCATGGTGTGAGGGACACTGTCTCCATGGTGACCATGGAAAATAAGAGTGGAGATGGATAAATAGCTGAAATGGCAGTAAGAAGGCTGTAGCAGAGAAAGCTTATTAAAGAGGAAACGTTGTTCTCCACTCTTCTTCTACTGTCTGTGGAACGCAGGGAGCTTGAGACAGTAATCGTCGGGACTCAGGCTTGGACTATGTTTTGGACTGATTCGGTGGCGGCCTGGATCAGATTGTCCGTCCACACTCAAGTCCTGTTTGTTGTTTCACACTGCAGGGTGTCATGAGCAGGGTACAGGATTTTTTAGCCACGTTGCTCTGTCATCAATCAAAGGCCAAGGATGTCTCCTGGATTTCAGAGTCAACTGCCAAAACTGTACCCACTACTATAATATACTATATCAAAATAAAAACACATCACAATGCATAATTGATAGTGTAGCACACAAGCCTCTTACAACAGCCACACCCAGAAATTCCTTTAACAACTTTACCTGACCCTTTTCTCTCAGTATAAAACCAAATCAGTGCTGTTGCCTTAGCGACCAGTCCTCACAATGAGTTTCTTTGCCATTATTTGTTGTTGCCTTTGGGTTACTTTATTGATTTATTGGACACCAGTTCAGATGAATTAATTACAGGAGCACTGTTGTCCAAGAGATATGTGTTTTTGAAATGGATGAAGCCAAATGCATAATTGTAAAAGGCAGTTAATGGTATAAACTTGCCAAAACACAACAGGGCATTGCCTTCAATCATGTGTGGGGCAGTATAGTACATTTCTGCCCTTTCACTAAAAACCTCAAACAGCACATGAGGTAAATTCTTGACTCCCCGAGAAGAGTGCTCGGTGTCTAAGTGCATGATGCCACTGCTGCATTCAGTCATGTTTGCTGTCTGTTTCCCTGTGATGCTTGACTTCCAGATTCTTCCTCGTCAAAGTGTAGCAATAAAGCGGTTTGTCTCCTCTCTCAGCCTATTCACCCTTTGCATGCTGTATTCAGCTGGATCCTACTTTGACCTGATAGTGTTTGTAGCCAATAGAGTGTGCATAGCTAGCCACACCAGTCTGTATATCTGTGGAGTAGAAGCATGACTTAGAAAACCTATTTTCTGTATTGTGCGGGTGTGATTCCTTCTTTCTCATCAAAATTATATTTAAAAAAGAAAACTTTTTTCTGCGTGCTTGTTTATGAAGAAATATTTTCTATTGTTGAAATATTCTGTTCTACTATTTTTATGAACTAAAGCTGCTTTGGTAAAGAAAAGAAAACTTATGTTTATGAGAAGACACCCAAACCTCCGTGTCTGGTTTCCTCATGCAAACCCAGATGATTTATTTTATGGTATAGCATGCTACTCACAGTACAGCTTACCACAGCCATTAACTCTCCTCTAATCTGTTCTAGCATGCACTGCCTGCAAGCCTGTGGCTCTTACATGCATGCTTTGATGAAAAACTAATGCAGGCCAAGCAGCGGACACACAGTGACTCTGTTTTAATGTAGTCCTCATGCATGCGCTGAAGGTAGCGGTCCTCTTGAATGTAAGGTGCTTTAAGGTCTTCTTCATGAGCTTGGTGTGCAAACCTTTTTGAGGACATATTTCAGGATAGATTGACATCAGGCCGGGGTTTCCTCCTCCTCCCCGCTCCTGCTGTAGTCAACAGGTAGCTGGTTTTCAAATGTGCCAACCTATTTTCGTAAACATATCAAACTTTTTGTGTTGAGCTGTAGCACAACTGAATGCGTGGCTATGGTTATTGTGTATTTCCTTTTGTTGAATGCCTGTATTTTTTTACTGTTTGAGCTGTTCATTAACAGTTTTGTAAATCAAAATGATAGCAAGTGTTGATTTTGGAGAGATTTATTTGGACACCATAAAATGACCGAAATTATGTTTACTTCTTATCATATTTAAAATAGATTCCAATCTATATAGTAGCTTGATTACTTACTTTAAGTTTCTAAGAGGTTTAAAATGAGGATTTTTATACACTTGCTTTAAACAGTTGAAAGGAAGTTGATGGAAAGGAGTTGTGTACAATATTTTTCCTGTAAATTGGATATTTTCATACTGTATGATACGGGTTTCAATTGTTATATGTAGGTATTACTAGCTATTATTGTACATTGTAGAGTCTTTTTCAGAGATATATTATGAATGATCCGATATTTGTCAAGTTCTTTTGTTGAAGATGTATTTATTGAGATGTTTTATGTGAATGTAAATTTTGTTAAAGACAATATTTTATACTAAGTGTTTGCACTGCGATGATATTAACGTATTATGATTATAAAAATAAAGCCAGTGGGGAGGCATCTCCTGATGTAAGAGCGCTCTTCCTGTTCTCATTTTCACACACACACACACACACACACACACACACACACACACACACACACACACACACACACACACACACACACACACACACACACACACACACACACACACATGCTCAGTGCATATGGAGAGGCCATCATACTCGAAAGTTACATAACAGCAGAAAAACAGAAGAAGGAGCAACATCGAGGTCAAAGTCAACCTGATTCCAACAGTGTTTTTCAGCAGTGTTGACCTCATGGTGATGATATAAGCATGTCGGCTACTGTAAAAAACATCCCAGCAGAGGTTGTTTGTGTGTGTGCAGATCAGATACTGTATAATATAACAGCAAGTGTGAAAAACACAATTTGACACTCATAAAATTTAACAGATTTTCAAAATGCAGTCAAAGCATGATAGTAATCGCAGGTGATAAGGGTTGTAAGTAGGTATTATTTTATATAAATTCACTGTTGACTAATAGCAAAATTGAAGTTCAAAGTGTCACGGCTTGGCTCTTGAGTCTAACAGTTGATCATCTTCACTTTTCTACATGTAACACTTTTTATGTACATGTTTACACTGACATGACATTAAAAATTTCACTGCAGCAGGAGAACTTGAAGTTGAATGAACTTCAAAGTATTTACAGTGTGTAAGGGCCTGTCAATAGTTAAAGTCTGGTAAAATAGTATTTAGTGTAGTTTTAAGGGAAGCCACTGAGTCAGCAAGACGATTTCAACATAAAAAGTTTACAAAATATCAGAAAACAAGAGAAAATAATCAACATTATTTCCTTGAAGCTCAAAATCACATCATTGAAGTACTTGGTTTGTTCAGTCAACAGCCAAAACCCTCAAACCCAAGCAGAGGACAGCATAAAATTATTAAAAAGTCCTTGTGTCAAATAGATTTTACAGAAATGTGCAGAGAATTTGGCTGCAGACAAGAAGGTGGACCAGTTCACAGACAGTAATGTTGTCAACAGTGTAAGTTGGTTTTATTGTTGTGTTAAAAAAAAAAAAAAAACAAAGACTGAAAACTACAAAAAAATTGCTGTAAATCACACTCTTAACAACATCAGCAAGCATTACTCAGAATCACTTTATTTAGTGTCTGCAGGTTTAAAATTGTCTCCCTCTGGCCTTCCGGTTTGTTCTGTCTTAGGCCTCCAGGATTTTGATGGTAATGTAAAAAACAATCAATGGACCAGTCTCTCCTTGCAACATACACACAGCCTACGTTATGAGCTGGTTTCCCAAAAACAAGCCATCAGACCCTACACTACAGATGGTTAGCTGTTGTAATTGTTTGGCTAGTGTCAACTCTGTGCTACACTGCAGCTCCAAGTGCCAGACTGAGCATCCAAGCAGTTAGACCCTGCTGTCCAACAGCGAGCTCATCTAACATTATTTCAACAGTGTGTATTCAACAGTATGGCATCTACAGAGGCTTGCGTTTGCTCATATAGCACACAGAAATAGGCCACTGCTGTAGACGTTTCTGAAATGCTGTGACTTCGTGCTTTTATTGGGATATAGCAGCTGGTTGCAGATTGGACTGTAGCACTGTGTCCATGTGAATATTGCCGAGGTGTGCCGAGCACAGTGGGCAGACAAAGTACAAGATGTCTGGAGAATTCGGAACTTCTCACAATGTGTGGGCATTGTCGATGCACACAAAGTCCCCCAGAGACTACTTCTACGGCACCGCTTTAATGTTCTATTATAAAGGTGTGGATGATGGATATTGTACAGTTTCTCCTCATAAAAGCACTTGCATTAAACACCATTTGTTTTCCCGCTCCATGAACATTTAGTGCAGTTGCATTTTGCACAGTTGATTACAAACTTTGGGCTGACATCCACAGAAGGGCCGTGCGGACATTGAGTAGACAACAAATGTTGTGTGGTCTAAACTCTTTTGGACCCTTGCAGATGCTCAGAAAGCACAAAATGACCCTTACCTGGACAAAAGATTATTTACACTTGTGGATTCCTGCTCTGACAAGTCAGAGGCCCAGTTTATGTGTCCTTCTTGAGCCCTGAAAACTGAAGCCCCAGTGAATTGTGGTCATTGGTGGCTGACATATTTTTAATGTGATAGAAAGTCTGAAAGCATTTTTAAGTGTACATGTTTGTAGTTTGTTTATTAGTAAAGCTTTGTTGTTGTGTGAAATCTACATACTGTTCGCAAATGCATAAAATGTTTCAGGCAATCAGGGAGAGTTTCTATGAGAAGAAGACAAGTGATAGCACATACAATACATTTTTAAACTGGCAAAACTGCTGTCTAGAAGTTGTTTTGTAGACAACAGTCATCCTTACATTTCCATTTTTCTTTTCTTTTTTTTAACCACATGCCATCTTTGATAGACATCTCTCAGCTATGGCTAACAGCTAGCATGACACACAACTGAGTGAGAAACAACAGCTAAATTCAGACATAAGGATAAACCTGTAGTAAGCGCAAAAAGTGCAAAAAGTGCTTCAAGTGCGATTGGTCAAAGGTTGCAGAAGAATTGCCAACCAACCCCCCCCCCCCCTTTTTTTTTTGAATCTTTGTCAGCGCTAAATAAATGCTGGGTTTTGGACCACCTGACTTATTCTACCCCTAAGGTGGAGTCAGATTAAGTGCCTAGGTGTTCTCTAAACAATTGAGTCTTCAATTGTTGCGCTGACAAAGATTTTAAAAAAAAAGGGGGGGGGGGGGGGGTTGGTTGGCAATTCTTCTGCAACCTTTGACCAATTGCACTTGAAGCACTTTTGCACTTACTACAGGTTTTTCCTTATGTCTGAATTCTTGCTTGTGTTGTACGTCGCTTTGGACAAAAGCGTCTGCCAAATGAAATTGTAGAATTGTAGAATTGTAAAGGAATGACAATGCTGAAAAGTGCTATACAAAATTAGAAATTACTGAAAAACCTCACACACAACTACAGCTAACTTCCTATTCTCTGTTCGAAACCATCAGTAGAGGAACATGACATCATGACCATGTGACCAGGCTGTGGTGACACATATTTAAATTTTTTCATTATAAAATGCACAACTTTTGCAACATTAAATGTCCACACCACTCTGGAGTTGTATGGCACTTATATAATGCTGACCCCGCTTTAGTTTGAAAAGTCTTAGACTACATTTAATCTGCATATTCATACACAGAGTATTTTCTGTATCATGGACACAGACATCTATAAGTGTGTTTCGACTGCACAAACTCAGGTGGCAGTTTCAACCGTAACATTAACTGCAAATTCACCAAAACAACAAAAAACAATAGTTGATGGACAAAACTCTCATACTTAAACTCCACGAGAACTTAAGAAAATAGAGCAATGAAGCTTTGTTTTGCTAGCCGATGTGAATGCAAATCTTATGTAGAAGATGGTGATGTTAGAAAGACGACTGCTACTGGAGGAGGACACCAAGACTGTGAAACAAAATGGTATTGGGAAATGGTCTGTACTTATATAGTGCTTTTCTACTCAAAGCGCTTTGCAGAGATACCATGCAAGATGCTTGTTTGGCAATGGGAGCAACTTTGGCGTCAGTGTTAAAGGACCCTTTGTTCAGTTGTTAACCTTATGATTAGTGGACAACCTGCTCTTTCCCTTGAGGTGCAGCCACATCCCCCAAAAATGGCGCTATCTTTGAGTTTAACTAACCTGAATCTCAGAAGAGCAATGGCACTGAAAGAATTTCTTCAATCAGAACATCTTCCTACAAGTTCCTGCAATGTCAAACAGCATTATTTCAACTTTTAAATTGGGACTAAGCCACAATTCAACAATTTCCTTTAGCAGACACTTTTATCCAAAGTGACGTACATCTGACAGTAGATGCAATACAAGCAAAGATTTAGTTAGGAGAAAACAACCTGGATAAGAGCTATAAAACAAGTCCAGGTGTGATAATAGGACCTTGGTGCTACAGGTAGTACAGGAGGTCATAGTAATTTTTTTTTCTGTCAAATGCAAAGGTGTTCAGTGAAACTGTCACTACAAGTCATCACCTGACAATTGCCTTGACTACCAATGTTAAATTCACATTAATTTCCTAATTGTTGTCTTTGCTAGGAGGTGTTGTGGAAGAAATCTCTAGTCCCACTTTTTTTACAAACAGCTAAACAACCCTATGCGACTTTTTAACAATTTTGTGGTGGAACTTTCAAAACAGTGCAGAAACTACACAGTTAGTGACAAATCTTTAAGATGAGCTCATCAAAATGATGCAGATCAGCAGACTGAGTTGCATGCTACACTTCAGCTTTCTGGTGTAAATGTCAGACATTTTGTACACCCACTTATCCTCTTTGTCTTTGGTTGTCTTTTGCTGTACATTTGTGAAGACGTTCCCCATGACAAAAATTTTTTCTAAAGTCTTTTCTTTCATTTGTTCTGATGAGGTCAATTTCTTTATATTGGAGATACTGAGTCTAAAAGGTTTCAGGACCTCAGTGAGTTATATTTGTTCTTTGACTTCTCCCTCGCTCACCCATCTTTTCACCCCACTGCAGAGGTGGGGGAGTGGGCTCAGAGGAAAAAGAAAGCAAAGCAAACGTGGGGCCTTATCATTGTGTCTGCTGGTGTGTGAAGCTGAGAGCGAAGGGATGTTTCAAGTCCTGTAGCAGGAAGAACCGGCCTCCAAACATCCATCAGTGATGTGAAAATGTGTGTGTGTGTGTGTGTGTGTGTGTGTGTGTGTGTGTGTGTGTGTGTGTGTGTGTGTGTGTGTGTGTGTGTGTGTGTGTGTGTGTGTGTGTGTGTGTGTGTGTGTGTGTGTGTGTGTGTCCTGAGTCACAGGTTGTCATGGTAACACAACGAGATCGTGCCCTGATGTGAAACCATCAAGGTTGTGTTTTTCAGCTGGTAAATGATAAACCAGTGGACCCCCTTCATCTTCTATTAGCTTTGTGATTCATGCTGATTGTGCGCAATCACCACAGAGGATGTCGATACTCCACTTACAACAGTGAGTATGTGTGGGAGTGTTTACCACCTGCCGGACTCTCTGATATGATCAAACATGCCCGGTTCAGGAGTGCCAACGTAAACACTCACACTCGGAGATAAGCAGCGGAAATGGGCCTTTTCGGGCCTCGTTTACAGCTGTGGTGATGTGGAAGGAATGTCTATCACAAGCCTGAGTCAGACACCGCCAAAGGTAGATGGTGGCAGTGATGCAGCCGACTGGGACACTCTGCAGAGTGAACAGTAGTTTCACTGCCCCCACCCCCCTCTCACACTGCTTACCCATTGACCCCATGTGTCATAACATCCCTTACTGTAAACCCTGCTGGAATCTGGACACTGGAGTGTGGGAGGAAAAACATAACCCTACTGCTACCAGTGTCTGAGCATTTATATATTTTTGTAGATGTTCAGTATTTATATTCATTAGCAAATGTATTACTGTGTCCATGTTTAAGTAAGTACATTTTTGTATGTGAGTTCGGCCAGACAGGTGGTGAGCCAGCAGCTCAACACCAAACATGTATTTCATCTGCAGCAGCTGAAAACAAATGAAGGATTATTGTCACAATGAACTTATAAAACCTGTGGCCTCCTGAAATTCCCGACTGTGTCAGACCTCGCAACATCATTAATAAGATAGGATGTTTATAACAACAATACTGTTTACTACTTTTTGCAACTTTTTGACTTTATTACAAGTTAGCAAATCATTAACTGATGCTTTATATATTGTCTATGATACTATTTCCCCGTAAAAGGGGTTTAACTGTAAGTTTTAGAAAAAAATAACAATTATAATACAGATTTTCCCTATTGATTTGTAAACACAATAAAAACAAACAAAACAAAACTGTAAAAGAGCCAAAACTGTAAATAACGTACACATCATAAATCACATTCTAAAAAATGGCATTTATTTCTTTAAAACGTTTGACCCTAAAGTTACAGTTTTCTTATTGCACTGAAATCAGAAAAAAAATAAAAAATAGAAATTTTAGACTGTTATTTCACAGATTTCCTTGGTTTGGTAAATTACAGTATAAGATCATAAACACATGTGGTCAAAATGCACACTTCGGAAATCTCTATTTTTACAAATGTGTTACTAGCATAATTTTTTTACTGCATTTACACCTATTGAAAATAGGGTTATTTTACAGTATTCCATTATTTTTAAACATTCTTTTATTTCTGTCATTGTTGCTATGATATGTTCACAGTGTTTTACATGTTTTAACAGTGTGATGTTAAATGGTCTGCATGGTCGTTAATCGGCCCCCAGGGATGGAACGCCACATGAGCCACAGCTCACTGTGGCTAACACTATACTGCTACCATCTTTACTGCAGCTTAAACCTTTATTGTGAATATGCAGTAATGTAAGTCTTCTCTACCTGTGCGACTGTGATTGCTACTCGGTTCACAAAACCTCACAAGTTACAGAAGGAGGCGACAGTCCACAGATACACATACTGTTTGTTATTGCTTCTTTTATGGTTTAGTTGCTGTAGTGTTAGTCTAAAAAACTATTGGTAGAGATTTTCATGGGTCAAAACTTGTGTGAAAAACCTACATTAATTTAAAAAAATAAAAATCTGAGGGAGCCTTGAGAACAGTCAGTCCTGACCCAAGATGACTTGATGCGAAATAGACATGATCTTCAATGCAGCTGAATGGAGAAAGAACACAAACACAGGCAGGAACATGACGCACTGTTAATTCATTTGTTAAATCCTTTAAAGACCTCCTCCAGTAAAAATCTAGTTTTTACATTGACATGCCCATATGGTGTCTTTGTTTGCCAATTTTTCATTTGACTGCTTTTTAAATGTATTTGACTGCTTTTCCCCTTGGTTTTGTGTACTCTAGGACATAATAAACACCAGATGGACAATTTAAATGGGTAAAACGTGGACAGCTCTAAATATGTCAGTTCACTGGAATTAGAGAGACCACTTGTGATTAGATCTTACTTCCCCACTCTATGTAAATAAACATGTAAATAGTTTCCATTTGTAAAGACCAAATGCTGTTTTCAGTCGTAAAATGAAAAAACATGATGCTCTGTGCTACTTTCATATGATGCCAGTGGATTATGATTAAGTACATACTTCTGGGCACAGAGGACATCAGGTGAGTAGGTGGTCCTTTAATTGTGGCCAGGACACATTCATGCACAACCTGCTCAAAGTATATGGTTGTATGTGGCCCAGCAACTCCCAAATGTGAAGCTGACCACTTGTAATCAGATCACATGGGACACTGCTAGGTGTGAGCAGGGCATTGCTCTCTTCATACGGCACTGTAAGGCTCACAACAAAGTTTAAATCTGTAGCACATGATTTATTCTGAAGGGTTGTTTTTTTCTTTTATATTTGATCAAAACCATATGCAAGGATTAAGCCTTGAAATCCTTTATGAGCACAAAACTAAAGCTGTTCCTGATCTTCCAAGAAACATTGTTTCACAACTGAGCTTCTGCAAGGTTGTGAAACCAAATGTTTCCTCGAGGTCTCTAACAGGAGCCCAAAACACGAACTGCTCATTTCTGATTAGCAAAGAAAAAAACATCCTCCCTCTAGATTGTTTCTCATCAAGGATTTCCCCACTCCAATAATGTTATTCCCCGTCTTGTACATTATGTTTTCCCTACAAGTACATTGGCACAGATACACACAGGGTCAATGAACTCCATGTTGTGTAAGAACAGCAGTGACCCTTTCTAACCTTCTCATACCACTCCTGCATGTTTGGTCTGTTATGAATGTCCACGCAGATGGAATGTGACGAGTTGAGAGAAAACACCTTAAACACGCAGAAAATGTCATAATAACCTCCAAAAACAGACTGGATCACAGTGACCTGTAGTAAACTGATAAATCCTGTGAAAAACAGACCTGGAGAACAATACTACAAAGTCACATCTGCAGACTCGCGCAGAACGTCCAATCACTTAAGGACAAAACATATTTTTCTGTTAAATCCAATCGAGCAGATAGTTTTGGGTTTCTTTTGCCAAGACACTGAGAGATTTGAAGTTTTTGTCTCAAGCCCAAAATAGCAGAGGTGAACTTTTATTTGTGGTGCTCAAAGGCACATCTTTCCAGAAACTCTGTGTTGATTTCTTAGGATAATCCACAGACATGTCTACAGCTTTGATGGATGGGAACATCATGTCTTTGGCATTATTCAGAACATTGTTCCTGAAAACACAAGCTGTTGTTGAATTTTTTACAACAGTACAACTGTAAGAGCACAAACTAAAACAACCCTCAACAACTGTATTTGTGGTTTACATTCCCTCTCTCAGTTATTGGTTAAACCCCTAAACACTCACCTCTGTGTATCTAAGTTGCCTATTTAGAAGTTTTATTCATGAAATAATCCCTTCCTGCCTTAAAATAGATTAGATGGAACGTTGCACTATTGTTCCATTAAAACATGTAAATCTGTCAAGTCACTATCTCTCTCTCTCCACTCACATCTCCATGCTTGTTGTAGCTGGAGGACATCTGCTCACTTTCAACTCAGCTCAAACACCGTGAAACTGCTCTACGCTACACAATGGTAAGTTGTAATATTGAAGCAATTTAGTCACACGTGCTCAAACAAGAGTGAAAGATTCCAGTGAAAGACCAGTTCTGAAAGATGATGATATGGACAGTATTGATTCTTTAGGTTTGTTACATATGAAACTAGAAAAGCACTCAGAGAGCGCATACCTCCACCATGGCGTTTGTCTGTTTGTCTGTCTGTCCGTCTGTGTGTGTGTGTGTGTGTGTGTGTGTGTGTGTGCGTGTGTGTACACTTGTTTCTGCTATACAGGTGGGGACTTTGACCTGACTATTTGCTATAAAGGTGGGGACTTGTCTTACGGTGGGGACCTAAAATGAGGTCCCCACGGGTGGCAACACCGTTTTCTTGGCCATATTGTTGTTAATAAAAAATGTAAAAGTGCAAAAACGTTTGTTTAGGGTTAGGCATTGATTTGGTGATGGTTAAGGTTAGGGTTAGGGTTAGGAGTTAGATATGAATGGGAGTCAATGGTAAGTCCCCACCGGTATAGAAAAACAAACGTGTGTGTGTGTGTGTGTGTGTGTGTGTGTGTGTGTGTGTGTGTGTGTGTGTGTGTGTGTGTGTGTGTGTGTGTGTGTGAGACTGGAATTGTCCTTTGACCTTCAAAAAAATCCTGGATCCAGACGGTGATCCGGATCACCTCCAAAATCTAATCGACTGTTACTTTACTCTTCCGGACATCCTGTAAAAATTTGGTGAAAATCCGTCCATGACTTTTTGAGTTATGCTGTTAACAGACAAACAGACACACAGACACACAGACACACAGACACACACACACACACACACACACACACACACGTTTGTTTTTCTATACCGGTGGGGACTTACCATTGACTCCCATTCATATCTAACTCCTAACCCTTACCCTAACCCTAACCTTAACCATCACCAAATCAATGCCTAACCCTAAACAAACGTTTTTGCACTTTTACATTTTTTATTAACAACAATATGGCCAAGAAAACGGTGTTGCCACCCGTGGGGACCTCATTTTAGGTCCCCACCGTAAGACAAGTCCCCACCTTTATAGCAAATAGTCAGGTCAAAGTCCCCACCGGTATAGCAGAAACAAGTACACACACACACACACACACACACACACACACACACACACACACACACACACACACACACACACACACACACACACAGACGGACAGACAGACAAACAAACTCCGGTGATTACAGGTGAGGTAATTATAGAAGCCTGATTCTGTATTTTGAGACTGTCATTGGTACATTGCTGAGTTTTAACTGCTCATTGTCCTTGTTATGTGTCTTCTAGCATATAAAAACCACTCGATCCTCATTACGGTCACGGGGCGGGGTTATGGGTGGGGGTGGGAGGTGAGTACCCCGAGAAAACCCACGCATGCTCAGGGAGAACATGCAAACTCCATGCAGAAAGATCCCAGGAGGGTGTTGACGCAAACAGGATCTTCTAGCTGCAAGGCAAAAGTGCTAACCACCAAGGCACTATGCAGCCCCATATGAACATCCATCCATTCTCTATACACCGCTTTATCCTCACTAGGGTCGCGGGAGGGCTGGAGTCTATCCCAGCTGACTCAGGGGAAGGCAGGGGACACCCTGGACAGGTCACCAGTCTGTCGCAGGGCTACATATATAGACAAACAATCACACTCACATTCACACCTACGGGCAATTTCGTCATCAATTAACCTCAGCATATTTCTGGACTGTGGGAGGAAGCCGGAGTGCCCGAAGAAAACCCACGCATGCACAGGGAGAACATGCAAACTCCATGCAGAAAGATCCCAGGGCCAGACCGGTATTTGAACTGGAGATCTTCTTGCTGCAAGGCAAAAGTGCTAACCACCAAGCCACTATGCAGCTCCATATGAACATGTTAGCAAAAAACATTTTCGCTGGAGGGAGTCTTTAAGTCAGTCTGTATCAATAGTTGCAGCATCAAGAGGAAAGAAAGTTTCTTTTTAAATATTATTTGTGTGAGGGGCCCTTTTATCTGTTATGGTTATTGCTGAGACTGTTGACAGTGTGTTGACCTTCCCCCTTCACACAGAATCTCTATTTTCATTCTCTGTTTAAAGGCGTCAAACAAAGCAGTGGAAATGCTTTTCAACCGCATAGTCAAAAATGAACTTTCAGCTCATTTATTATTCATCATACAAACATAGTACTGGTCAAAAGTCTCGCCAGATCGATTCATTCAAGGTTTTTTTTTTAAAACTATTTTCTACACTTAACAAAAGAAGACATCATTTTATTGTGTTGAAGACATCAACACAGTAAAATGGCATTCATGGTTTTCCATGTACTGGAAAAAACTGTTCTAAAGCAAAAATATGTTTTAAATGTAACTTTTTCAAAATTTCCTCCTTTTGTTTGGATCAGATCTTCATACACTTTTCATCCTCCAAGCAGCTTCATGATATTGTCGCCTGGAGTTTTTCTAGTAGTCTTGAAGTAATTCTCACATATGCTGAGCACATGTTGGCTGCTTCTACTACACTCTGTGCTCCAACTCACCCCTGACCATCTCAGCCAACTCTAGGTAGGAATTATGGATTCAGGTCATCGGATGCAGCTCTGCATCACTCTGCTTCTTGGTCAAACAGCCCTAATAGAGTTTGAAGGTTTTTTTGGATCATTGTCCAGCTAATATATATATATATATATATATATATATATACATATATATATATATATATAGTAATCCCAATGAGCTTAAACCAAATTAGATCGTGTCTATGCAGCATGCTGTTGTAGTCAGTCTTCTTAAGGAGATCTTTAAAAAAACAAAAAAAACAATGTCTAGTAAAGTAGTGCAAGCAGTTCTCTTTTTCTTCTTGGTCTCCTACAGCAGTGGTTTCTTTGCAGCAGTTCCACAATGAAGCTATGATTCACACAGTCATCTCCCACAGTTAATGTTAAAATTGCTGTTTGAGCTTTGGGAAGAGTTGGTGTGGGCTCTAATCGAAGGTGGCTTTAATAGTTTATTTCTGAGGCTATTCTGATGAACTCAGTTTTGTCACAGGGTTTGGTGATTTCTGACTCTGCACTTAAGCTTCTAAAACTGACATTTATAAAGGTGCAGCTGAACTGCAAACAGTAAGGATGACCTCATGAAGCTGGCCTAAAATACTACCGCTCTTTTTTATATTTATTATTTTTATGGCCTTTTTTCAGCTTTATTGGATAGACAAAGTGAGAGAGAGACAAGGAATGGGGAAAAGACATGCAGCAAAGGGCCACGAGCAGGAATCGAACCCGGGCAGCTGCATCACAGGCCAGCCCTTATACATGGTTTACCTGCGTAACCCGTTGAGCTATACAGGCACCCCATACTGCTACTATTTTGATAGTCTCCCTGTACAAATTGCTGATTTTATTTACTCCCTTTGACTGCCATTCTTTGCACTATATTATTCTTCACCTGATGATTGCTTTAACATTAGTCCTGGGCTTCTTCATTTCCACAGAAAATCCCTGACAATGCAATGTTTAGAAATCAAATCTGAAATCTTTAACAGAGGCATCACAGAGCATATCATGTAATAACCTGAGGACCTACAACTATTGTGACTGCATGCGCCTTAGCCTGAAGTCTTGGTGCTCCTCATTTGTCTAAATTTGCTTTGGGTGGATCATAGATGTAAGTAACTACTTAGCCCTGCTGTTGTATTTGTTTCTTAGCAACAATGTTCATAGGTCAGTTTGATCCGAGGCATGTTAATTGTCCAAAAGTGACAGAAACCAAAAAATCTCGATAAATATTGTTTATATCAATTAAGTCTTTCTTTTCCGGTGTTTTTTATTGTCATTGTCAATAAAACAATGAAATTTGTCATTATGAATTCCATTCCAAAACATTTCAGTCAATGTTTTTTGCAGTGTTGTTCTTTACCTCTCACAGATCATGGTTCAATGAGGATAATTCACTCATTTCTCATGAAAAATGCATGTTAATTTTTTATTATAATACATTGGAATGATGTATATATAAAATACAACAGTTTTACATGACACTGATTTTTTTCTTTTAATTTTAGGAGGTGATTTCGATAAACTTTATCGAACAAAAGACACCTCTTTTGTTTAGGGTCCAACTGACCTGCTGATTTAAAATTAACATGAATGAGTCATGATGATTTGTGTCCACAGGCATCGTGCCACAAAATATAGCCCTTTGAAATTAGTCATTTCAAGAATGATTTTCTCTATTGAGTTGAGCATGGGATCCGCACGGTAAAAGGTGGTTAGCATCGTCGCCTTGCCGCTAGAAGATCCTGGTCAGGGCTTGGGATCTTTCTGTATGGACTTTGCATGTTCTCCCTGTGCATATGTGGGCTTTCTCCCTGTACTCTGGCTTCCACCACAGTCCAAAAACATACAAATGTGAGTGTGATTGATTGTCTCTCCCTGCGATAGACATAGTGATAGGATCGTGATAGACTCCAGCCCCCCTGCAACCCTAATGAGGATTAAGAGGTGTATAGATAAAGGATGGATGGAGTTGGGCATGACCAGCTCAAAAGCTGACTTGATGCCTGTCACATGAGTGGGCCCTGGCACTGTCTTTGTTATATTTTGTGCATAGATTTGCCTGCCGTATATTTGAGGGTAAAGACCACTGTAATTCATCATTTTTTGACTTGAATGTCTCGCGTATAGGAGTATGAATAGCAGTTTCCTCATTTGGTTCACAATTAGAATTATTCAACTCAGAATTAACCTCAAGATGGTCTTCATTTTCTTTCTCTCTCTCTCTCTCTCTCTCTCTCTCTCTCTCTCTCTCTCTCTCCTCTCTCTCTCTCTGTGTGTGTGTGTGTGTGTGTGTGTGTGTGTGTGTGTGTGTGTGTGTGTGTGTGTGTGTGTGTGTGTGTGTGTGTGTGTGTGTACTTGTTTCTGCTATTCCGGTGGGGACTTTGACCTGACTATTTGCTATAAAGGTGGGGACTTGTCTTACGGTGGGGACCTAAAATGAGGTCTCCACGGGTGGCAACACCGTTTTCTTGGCCATATTGTTGTTAATAAAAAATGTAAAAGTGCAAAAACGTTTGTTTAGGGTTAGGCATTGATTTGGTGATGGTTAAGGTTAGGGTTAGGGTAAGGGTTAGGAGTTAGATATGAATGGGAGTCAATGGTAAGTCCCCACCGGTATAGAAAAACAAACATGTGTGTGTGTGTGTGTGTGTGTGTGTGTGTGTGTGTATTTGTGTGACTGGAGGATATGTCTCACAGCTGCAAAGAAACAAATAGTATTTGACACTTCTGACCCCTTTAAGTCTCCACTTTGACTGCAGGGTCAAATTGAACTGAACAGTATCTATGTAATATAAACATGCGGGGGAAGGGGTAGCAACGATGTGAAATGAACCATTTTCATTTTATACATTGAATGCACTTGTTAAGCCAAGCACATAAAATTTTCATACAAAAAAAATGCTTTTAACAATTATTTTTAGATTATCAGCCCCTCCAGGAATTACATCATGCGATTCAGTATGTACACATGCATGACACACACCTGTGTTGAGCACAAGGTCAGGTAATGAACAGTCTTGGTGGATTACTGTGCTCTGAATGCTTTTCTTGTTAACTGACGTGACAAGCCATGAGCGCATATGCCTGAATATGTGTGTGCCAGGAAGTGAAATTAACTTTTTAGGCCACTGACAGGTATGTCCAAATATGACATTTGTGCCCCATGTTAGGCTATTATTCTTCAAATTATGTTGTTTACTTTTAGTTTTCAATCACAGCTTTTTAAATGTATGCACCAAAACTACATGTCCAGGTTGCAAAAAATGGGAGATTTTTCTGATTTAAGCTACAGTGGACTGTCTGACTTGAGCAAGTAATGCATCCAGTCACTCACCTCATTGTTGAGACAATTTTGTCATTTTAAAGTTATCGAAAAATTGGTTGAGTTGCTCCTAATCATGGCATGATAGTGATATTTACACACTTAGAATTATTGGAAGACCTATTTCATTGCTTCAGGAGATCAGATTAAAGAATTAAAGGTGTATTACTATTTACGCTCTGCCGTTTTACCTATTCATAATCTAAACCGTATATACTCTAATATATGTTAGTTGGTTTAACTTGCCAGGTCTTCATTTAAAGCATATGTGTATTGTATTAGGAGAGCCTTTTTAATGTGCCTGTTTCTGCTTCCAACTTACTTATTTGTCCCATACTTTCTTTTTCCTTTTAGATGTCTGCACTAATAATTTTCCCCTCATACATGTCTTGAATATTTGCCAGAAGAAATTAGCCTCTCTGTGGTCACTCATTTAATCCATGAAACACAGTCAGGTCCTTGACCATCTGTAAGCGCAAGTGTCATTTTGGTTTTGCTCGATTTCAAGGGCAAAAACTGGTTTGCATTAACCCACTGACCCACTTTACACATCACATTTTTGCTCAGAGTGGGTTCATTTTACAAAAGCGTGGAGTTATGAACAACATTGTTAACTACAACTGTTACCAATACTGGAAAAAAAGCTAGCCGTACATACTTTTGTTATTTTACTATTTACATGTTTCATTTTTATAGTTGTCTTCTATATGTGCCTGCAGTCCAACCTAAAAAAATCCCCTGAATTTTTGTGAGTTGACTCTTGACTTCACTGTTGTGTGAAGGAATACTGATTTTTTTTTGTTTTGTTTTCTGCAGCTAAGCTAAACATCTGAATATGTCAAAGAGTTTATTTATAATGTCATAACTTATTTTTTAAAGGGATAAAGTAGAATTTTGTTGATTATTTGTTTTAACAACAACAACAATAATAATAACAGTAATTATTATTATTATTATTGTTATTATGTTGGATCTACATACTGGGGGTATTTTCTATTTAAATATTTACATTTTTCACACTACTCTGCACATCAGCTTCAGAGAAAGGTTTCACCATGATTAATGTTTTTTCTAACAACTAGCTGCCTCCTCTGTTTTTGAGCCATGCTGAATTTATTTGATTTATCAAGAACGTTTTATTTTAGTTTATCTTGTCATCTCTCTGCACACACTGCAGTGTATAAACTTTTGTCAGCATTAGGTGAGTTATTAGTGGCCTCTCAGTTGTTAAGTTAGAGATTTGACCTTCATTGTGTTGAAATTGTAGCTGAAATATCACAATCCTAATCTCATAAAGACTAAACTAGCTGCAAAGCTTTAGCATTAGACATAACAGAGAACTGTGGTTCATCTAAAGTCTGTCATGTCTTTACTTTTTCCTTTTTACTGTACAAAAGCAGCCTCCTCATAATCTCTCTTTTTGAACAAGAACAGCAGTTCCTTGCTGCACATATTTATCCGTCCCTCTTGGAGATAATAAAGTTAAAAATAAACTGAAGTGGAACCACAAAGAGTCAATACAGTCAACATCACAAAAGGTGGTGACTGTGTTTATCCTTCTGTAGCTCTTCCTCTTGTATATGATCCTTCAGTCTTTATTTACTGCAGTGGATTCTTTGATGTGGATGTTCTGGACAGATTGTTCTATTGTGAATGAAGAAAGGATCTGCACACATAGAAAGGATGGAAGGAAAGGGGAGGAGGGTGTCTAAAGTAACAGCGAATTTGAATGTAAAACTCTATTTTGCTGCATGGGGACTTAATAACAGCTAATCCTACCAACAGCTCTCCTGACCCATTCATGAGACTGTTTCCAGTTAACTTTGCCAAGTGCAATCCTCTGGCTTGAACTTCCTCCTACTTCTCATTAGAGCCACAGCGAGAGAGGGAAGCACTGCAGCTAAACACACACACAGTCACTCAGAAAGAGAGAGAGGAGGAAACTAAACACAATGGACGCTGGCGCATGGGAGACTGGATTTCCTGGGTTTCCCACACACAAGTGCACAATCACAAGCTCACAAACATATACACTCATTTGGAAACACACCGAAACACACAGTCAGGCACACACGTGAACCATTGCGCAGTATGCCAAGACGCTGCGGTCTAACAAATAAATCCATTCCCCCATTCACAACCTTAAAGCGATGAGAGTGGTCCAAGACTCCTCTGCCATGAATGACCCCGGTTCTGTCTTCAGTCTTTTTCTCCCAGACCTAAATCTGTGATCAGCACTGCCTGTTTAATAAGACATGAATTATCCGATTAAGGAAATCTTGTGAGAAGGGGAGGAGAAGAAAAAGAACAACTTTTCTGGGAATTAGCGTCATTGTGCCCAGTCACATCACATTCCTGGCTGCTGAATCTCAGCTCTGAGAGAGGACGCTGGTCAACCACACCATGCCATTGATGTGTCCTGGGACCAGAGACAGTACGGGTTCAGTCACTGGAACCAGAGCTTCCAGCTGCACCAATACACCAACTTTCGATAGTCATAACAACACGTAGGTAGTAATTTAAAGAAAGTCCTAAATTACTGCCATCAGTTCTCCTGACCCTAAAGTAAAGGCCAAATCATGGCTTCCTCATTTGTATGGACTAGTAAATGTAGACTTCGAATGCAGAAATGCTTCTATTCATGCTACAAAGGGTACGTATCAGTTTGCAGCATCGGTGCATCACCTTGCTGATTATGCTGAACACACAAATGCACACTGGCCACCTGTGGATGTTTCTGAAAGGCTGTGACTTAGTGCTTTTTGCAGTATCTAGCAGCTAGTTACAAAATGGGATGTAGCACTGTGCCTGTAACTATTCCTGACGTGTGCCAAGTGCTGTGGCACATCTAGAGCCTGCAGCCAGGGTTTGTAGCCTTTCCCTCCCAAGCACAGGGGTCAGACATAGGATTATAAATTCTTGTGGTGGCACAACTGACGGAAAACATGTACAAACAGAAGTTCCTCTGAAGTCCAGCAGTGCCTTCTTGAGCTGCTAGCTGAGCTGCGAAGCTGCCTGCCTGGCTAAATACTGGAGCTATGTCGAAAATTCATTTCTCCATCACTCACATGTATGAAATGACAAATGAAAACAGATCCCAGGTTGAAAATAAACGAAGTTCCCCTTTAAGTGCAGCTTTTTTGATGAAGAATATAAAATGTTGTGGATAATGGGCATCTCCTCATATACCCTCTCCTCAACAAGCACTTATTTTGCTTTCCTGGTGCATGAGTCAGTGAGCTTCCTCCTCTAAATGTCTAGATAATGCAAAGTAAGACATGGGGTCAGATTTAACAGGAAATGAAAAGAAAAGAAAAGAAGAATGGACATAGCTGGAGTTCCACAACCACCACCAGTATGCTAGCCAAATAGTCACGCTACATGTCACATCTCAGACAAAATGTGCAGGAATCTTCTTTGGATTACTTTGTAAAGAGGAAGAAAAAGTGCTGAAAATGTACTATGAGAAGTGTGAGGCATATATCATGCCAATTATGAGGAAATACAGGAAGCAAATGAACCATTTGAACGATTTTTGACACATTTGAGTCTGCTTGAGAAAGACTGCTTACGCATATAGTGACAGATGGTAAAGACCACATGGTTTTCGCCACCCATTTGCCTGCTGTAAGAGAAAGATTTCTTCTTGCTGGGTCTGAGCTCTCATTAAAAGAAAGTGGTGGATTTTGCCTGATCAGATGAAATTGCAAAGGTCTACCTTAAAACCATAGCACACAGATTCAGCAACTATTGAGAAGAGGCCATGCACGCAATTGACAATAAGTCAAGATGAATAGATGGTCTGATGTGGAAACAATGTCCACTATGACAGGGGAAGTGTCTGGCCAAAGGCAAGCAATGCAGAATGTGTGGAAAAAGAACCACTTGTTAAAATGTCACTAAACCAAATACAAGTGTTCACAAAAATCGGTGAGAGTGAGTTGAAGAACACTGTAGACAGCAGTGATATATATATATATATATATATATATATATATATATATATATATATATATATTTTCTTTTTTACTGAAGCCATTAAACAGAACAGGTAGAGCCGCAAAAACAAATTTTTGCAGATTTACAGGTCGGCTCAAATACAGCCGCTGTCAGTTTTAAGTTGGACAACGGCTCCTTGGCAAATGTTACACTCACATACATAATCAAAATACTGGGAAGAGTGCAGTCATTGAAACCTATCACCCACAGCTTTACATCTGGCTGTAAGGTGCAAATGTAGCTTGAAATGCAAACATCAGAATTAGTTTTCAGGCTCAAAAGTGCTTTAAAGTGTGCCTGGACTTGAACCTCATTCATTTGGCAATGAAAATTATAAACAAATTTGCTGACAAGTTCACAAGTACAGGATTGTGTCCTAGTAAGTGCATAATCCATGTTAAAGCTAATGCACATCTGTAGGACCCCAACCAGATGAGTTCCCCATGCACTGTGTGACAATCTTATAGAGATACTACAGAACATGGCACAGCAGATTATTGTAACAGTCGCTCAACCTCAAAAATGGGCACCATACAGGTAAAGTCAAGGTGGGTCTTGGCAGAATTCATCCAAACTGGAGACCTTTAATGCCATTTTGGTACCACAGATTCCTCAGGCTTCAGTGTGACCTAATTTCACCACTGGATAAAGATTGATGGGACATATGAAGGACCTAAAGGTGTTATAGCCATTTTTGATGGCATTTAGATCTATGGCAAAACAAAAGCTGTTTTATGCTATGCAGCAACTCTCCAAAATAAAGCACCATCTACGCAGCAGCAGTCAAGCTTTTCAGACAACCAATGGCATCAAACCAGATTCAGACAACGTCAAAGCCATTAAAAAGACAGAACCACCCAAAGACAAAACCATTTTGGGAATAGTTAACTACTGGTCAAAGTTTGCATCATGCCTTTCTGAAAGACATGCCCCTACACATCAACTCTTTTAAGGATCCAGTAGTTTATATAAGGTGCACAACATGAACAAGCACTCATCACACAGGAAACATATCTTGATTCCACAAAGCAGCTGAAACTTCAAGTCAATACATCAATATATGAGTTTGGTGCAACTGTAATTCAGCACATAGCTTATGCATCAAAATCACTAACTGACAGTGAAATCAATTGTGCACAGATTCAGAAGGTATAAAATCAAGTCAAGACATTTTATTGTCATTTGTCATTATGCAATTAGTTTTTACCAGCCACATAACAAATTATTTTTGGTAGTATTGGCTTAAAGGTCAACATTAAAAGACATGGGCAGTAAAACATACAGTGCATTAAAAAACAGTAAAAATACAGTAAAAGAAAATATATATAAACAATAGACTGATTAAAGTACAGCAGTGCAAGGTGCAGTTTCAGTTCCATTTCGTTTCAGGCTTTTACAGTGAGTGTGCTAGAGGTTGTACAGAGTTTACAGCTCTGGGGAAGAAGCTGTCCTTCATTCTGCCGGTTTAAGTTCTTTTAGACCTTAAACCTTCTTTTAGACCTTAGTTTGTTACCAGGGTGGGTTGAATCTGCAGCAATGCTGTCAGCCTTTCTCTGGACGTGACCAACATAAACAGAGCGTAGGTCTGACAGAGGGCATCCCACATTCCCCTGAGCTGTCTTTACCACCCTGACCAAGTGCTTCCTGTCCTGTGCTGTGCAGCTGCCATACCAGACCACCATACCGAGACAGAGAATGCTCTTTATGGTGGTTCTATAGATGTTTGTCAGCAGCTGAGAATGGAGTTCAGCCTGTATGAGCCTCCTGAGGAAATAAAGTCTTTGCTGGGCTTTCTTTACCAGATGAGAGGCGTTCAGGGTCCATGTGAGGTCAGTGGTGATGTGGATGCCCAGGAACGTGATGTTATCAACTTGCTCTATATTCTCCCCGTGTATGAGGAGAGGAGCATGGGATTTAATGTTATATTACTTGGCTTAAAGTATTTTGTTGTTATATTTATGGTATGTCATAGTAGAAAGTGACTACAGAGCAATTGATCATCCATAATCTCATAGCAGTATCTCATACATTTTAAAGGATCACAGCTCCACCATCATGAACAGTCCTGGAAAAGAAGTATTTGTTGCAGAAGTGAAGGAAAACAGTGTCCAACACTGTCTGATCAGAGAAGCAACCAAATAAAAGCATCGACTTTCACATGCACATTTTGTACAGCAGCCTGTCAGCAACAAGAACTTCCTGGAGATTAAAGAGGAAAATGACGAGGACACTCAGCTCTCACTACTAAAAATACAATAGAGAAGGAAATGTTCCCAAAGGTAATCAAAATTTTGGAAACACGGAAATTAACCGTCTGTGATGAATGGCATTCAAAAGAGTGAAGCTTTTCATTTCAGTTTTACTACGTGCAGAAATGCTGCCATACATTTACACAGGGCACATGGACAAAGATCCATACATACTATTCTGGCTTGGGGTAGACAATCTGTTGAGGACACTGACATTCAAACAGTAAAAGCTAACGATCATGGTAGCTCATTGCATCGATCTGTTAACTTGAAGTTATAAACACAACATGGTGAAGGTGGATTACTGCAGCAGATATTTTGAACCTTTAAGCTCAATACCAAAACATCAAATGCTGTCAAGAAATACAACTTTACAACAAGCCTGCAAGCCTTCCTACAAGCCTGCATTATTAACAAAGCAATGGACTTGCTTTGTTAATAATGCACTTGAAGTTTTTGCAAATAGCAAAGGCACTCCTGGGCAAGAGCAAGGATATATGAAGACATTCACTGGCACAGAAACAAATTCTGATCACTGGCACAGCTGCTCATGTGTTAACATCTCTCCGCCCTAACATCCATTAACATCTCAAGATTGAAGTGTCTATTCAAATAAACAACAACTAAGCCAGTATAGGCAATATGACAGATCAGCAAAGCTACTCACACTTCTCATGCAAAACGGAGTGTGAGGCTCAAGGAACATGGTGGCTGTAAATCTGTAGTTGTCATGAAACCTGTTGACAGGTTGTACCACGTGCTCCCAGCAGAAGCACAAGATGATCACTGCTACAAAGACCATTTGCTTAGGGTGGTTCATATATGATGAATAACTGAAATACCATGGTGGACGTGTCAAGGTTTTGAAATTAATATTCTGATATTGTGATACAACCCGGTCTCACGGAGATTCGTGAAACTGTCACGTAAGTTTTAGTTTCGGTTTCGTGCGCACCAACACGATTTCGTCATGTTTTTCGTGCCGCTCACCACGAAATGTTTTTCGCTGTGGTAATCACATCTGAAAGTGGTTTATACTGGCGGATTCATGACGATCTAAGCTGTCCATCGGCGTATACTGCTTGTGTGATCGCGTTTGCGGCCGCCGGCCGCTGGACATTCTTGAAATTCCTATGCAAATTGGTAAGTGTACCACCGGCTTATGGTTAGGTTATGGTTAGGTTATGGTTAGGGTTATGGTTAGGGTTATGTTTTGGGACGATGTCATGCAAAATATAGCGTTGGATTCGCCACGGTTTTACATTAAAAATATAATATACACATTCTTTTGAAATACGTTCTGAGTGGCACGAAAAGTCCGCCGTTTAAAATACATTGGTGCGCATTTCGTGGTGAGCGGCACGAAAAACATGACGAAATCGTGTTGGTGCGCACGAAACCGAAACTAAAACTTACGTGACAGTTTCACGAATCCTCGTGAGATCGGGCTGTGTGATACTGAAATTGATCCACTTAAGCAAAAACCTAATGCCTGGTAATTTGTGTAGAACTGTTTAAGGTAAACTGTTTGATCAGTCAGAATGGCTACATTTTACAGTAAGTTGTAAATTGCTGATATTTGTTTTTCTCACATACATGGCACTTTCTTTTGACAAGAAAAGAGGTGTAGTATATGGAACGCTGATGTTAGGTTCTTGAATGTTACTTTAAGCTATAATTAGCTGAAGAGTACTGATCATTAAAAACTGATATCTCATGATGCAACATACACTACCATTCAAAGCTTGGGATCACCCAGACAATTTCATGTTTTCCATGAAAAATCACACTTTTATTCATGTGAAAACATAATTCCACGAGGGTTTTCTAATCATCAATTCTCCTTTCAGCACCATTAGCTAACACAATGTGGCATTAGAACACAGGAGTGATGGTTGCTGGAAATGTTCCTCTTTCACCCCTATGTAGATATTCTATTATGAATCAGCCATTTCCAGCGAGAATACTCATTTACCACATTAACAATGTCTAGACTGTACTTCTGATTAATTTAATATTGTCTTCAATGAAAAATCAAGGACATTTTTAAGTGACCCCAAACTTTTGAATGGCAGTGTTGCTTTACTGTTAATGAAATTAAGTTATTTAGAGCACATGCTGCTCCTCAAGCTTTTAAACATCTACATGACACAAAAGTAACACAAGTACAGCCCACACATCCACAACGGAGTCCAAGTAGAGCTTCACTGGCTTACACAGATAATGATGTCTATGTCAAGTTGACCTTACAGACATGTGCAATTGCTCTCTATTTAAAGTGTCTGCAATCAAACCCCCCTGTAATGTTAGCTGTTCTACAGTGTGCACTCCAATGTTTCTCATACAAGGTGGTAGCCTGCCAACAGACTGAACTTGTGGTTCTGCTAAACAGCACTTTGCTTTAGTGGATAACCCATCCTACCACCTGAACCACACCCTTTCGCTGCATTCAGACTTAACTCACCTGTGCAATAAAATGCAGCCCTGTCACTCATTCCATCAGAACTAATCCACTTTGGTCCAGGTATAGCACCTTGTATATCAGAGAAAATTGAATCACCCTACATGTGAGTGACAGGGTGATGAATATACACAAACTTACACTCCTGGTCTATTACTTTACAGTCTGAAGTGCA
Organism: Acanthochromis polyacanthus; assembly: GCF_021347895.1. Lineage (NCBI taxonomy): Eukaryota > Metazoa > Chordata > Actinopteri > Pomacentridae > Acanthochromis > Acanthochromis polyacanthus. Next base: position 12,530,463 of record NC_067116.1, read on the forward strand.
TATCTGTAATATTTACATTGCAAATTCTGTAACACAACAACTGTTGCATCTTTGGCAAATTGCCAGAGCTGTGAAATCTGTCTGTTACACTTATAATTGATCATGCAGTGTTTGAGAAGACTTCGCTCTGTTTTCTGATTTTAAATCGAACAGCATGTTAACAACTTGCCCAGCAACACTTTGTTGAGTCTGATTCCTGATTAAACTTTGTCACCTAGACTGACTGGTTGGAGAACGTTCTCATCCAACATAAGCTATTGCTGTCTTTGATTTTTTTATAAGTTTTTTGGGGGGCCTTTATAGCCTTTTATTTTTATTATAGACAGTGGAGAGAGACAGGAAACGTGGGGAGAAGAGTGGGGGAAAGACATGCACTAAAGGGCCGTGGGTTGGACTTGAACCCATGACCACTGCAATGGGGGACTATACCATGTTTACGGGTACCTGGGTACCCATTCATGCCTTTTTTAATCAGAACATCAATATTGAAACAAATATATTGCCAAGTTTATAATAGGTGATACTGTTAATTAATACGCAAACTTTATGTCTCTTTTATATGCAAGAAGTTTATGATCTTTTTCATCAGGAAATTGCTAGAAAATTACTAGTCTTATAGGCTTTTGCATGATGACCGCTGAAGTCAGCCAATCAGACTTCATCAAATCAAATCAAACTTTATTTGTACAGTATGATTCATACAGGCTCACACAGTGATAGGTGCTATGAGACAGCTTAAATGTAAGCAGTAAATGAAATAAAAGTGGTGAAAATGTAACAGAATAATTCAATTCAATTCAATTTTATTTATATACCGCCAATTACAGGTCAAATTGTCTCAAGACGCTTTACAGACCCTGTATGCCTGAACCTTAAACAGATTACAGTTCTTTTTAAAGAGAATATTAATATTTTAGCTTTATTCTCAGCAAATAAGTTGTTCCAAGCATCTCAGAGATGCCACAGGTACTCTGTGGATTTATTCTGCCACAGAGTCTTTTGTGTCTGCTTATGATCCCAGACTGTCTAAATGAATTTGACATCAGGGCTCTGTAGGGACCAAAACATCTGCTGCAGGACTCCTGCTGATTCCTGTGGCTGAAGAACAGCAATTGCAGAATGAATCATTGCAGAATTAGTGGATGCTTCACCAATGGTGTTGTGTAATGATATGAATCTAAAGTACTAAAGTGACTGTAAAATCTCAGTGAACTTGTGGGTTTCAGCCCATGCAGTATTCACATGGGTATGCATTCTTTCTGTGGGTGTGAGTCCAAACAACCCTGTTTTTCTGAGCTCATCTATCATGGATACCCTCCTTTTGACGCCCCCAAAAGGGCAAGGTTTTTAAATGCCATAAATTGATCCTGGAGGCCAGCATGCATGTTTGTGTGTGTGTCAGTGTGTGTTTGCGCGTGTTCATGGGCGTGAGCAGCTTCTGAGACACCAAAACTGTTTTTCCCGGTGCTCTTGTCAAAAGTAAACATTCCAGTCTTGGGACGTTCAATGCCAAGCACCGTTTGATCTCCTCATCATGTGACACCTGAAAGAGATGGAAAAGCCTTCTTATCATTGCTCTCTCAAACACAAACCCTGCAGCAGCCGCATGGGGGCTTTGTGGTTTTGTGGTTGAGGTCTTGGGCTTATGATGAAGCCTGCTGTGTACATGTGTTTTTGAAAAAAAGTAGGTCTGTCCCTGACCTGAAATAACTCTGCTTTGTTTGACCACTTTGCCTGATAGAAAAAAAAAAAACAACTCACATAACTTGTCTGCGAACACATGTGGCTCTTCCATGAGAATACTTCAAATGTTTTAATGTCTCTCATGTCTCTCCCTCTTTACATCAACCTGCTAATTACATAGATGATCTCAAGCCATGCCTTGGAGCTATATGAGGACATATACAATATTACACAGACCAACATTTGAGTCAGACAAGAATAAAAGTATAGCCAGCTCCCAACGGCCAGGAAAGCCACATTCCCTCACAAGGACTCAAACTGCAAGCGTCATCTTCGGTTCAGCTGAGGACAAACATTGCATGTACACCAGGAAATATGTGACTGTAGTTGTAAAACCTGAACTTTTAACACTCAGTGTTTTGTTTGAACAGGTAAACTAGCAGAGGTGGAATCTAGCATTTAGATTTGTTTTTAACAGAAATGACAGCAACTACGAAGCTCGATGGACCAAAGCAAGTTAGGCGCATTCATTCAATCTGTCAACAAAAACGATCTCACATAGTTTAAATCAATCTTTGACAATTTACTTAGCATTGTAGCAAATTGCTGTGATTACTCAGTCCTTTCACAAAGTTTAATTGTAGCTATCATTTTTCCACAGTAACATATTGTGAAATTATACTGATGCTGTATTCTGACTGTTGACAATATGCATTACAGTTAAATACTGTTCATATTTGTTTGCATTGCACAAAGAGAAGCTTGACATGAAAGCATCTGGTGATGGCAGCAGTAGATCAACATGGTGCCCATCCTTAATTGATCCACTTATGGATTTAAAGGTCAACACTTATACTCAGTGACTCCAGCACTAAATTGAAACTGAAAGACCTCAATAGTTAAAAGCTTTACTCTGAAGATCAACTTTTTCTTCAGTAAAATGTAAAGTCCTGATGCCTAACTATATATGGCTCAATGGGCAGCATGTCTACCACTGAGGCTCTGTTTTATGGTGATAATTTGCTCACAGCTTTGACTGTAACCAAAACATCAACTAATAGTAATTACTGGATGTAACTTCAGCACATAGACCAAAGAACAATGAAGGTCTGTTGGTTTTCCAGTAAAAGTACTGTTTTTCCAGTTTTTAGTGTAACATATGCATCAGTAGATATAACGCAGTAATAATTATAACACTCATAAAGTATCGCTGCTATACAGTCTTCCTTTAAAATTTTTATGTTGAGAATATTTCCATGATTGCGTTGTTTTGCAGACTAACTTTCAATGGAGTATTTTTACATTGTTGAATTGCTGCTTTTACTCAAGTAAGAGACCTAAATAATTTTTAAACTACTGTCAAAGTATCATATCATCATTCATAATGTATCCATTCATTAATATGATGCTTAGATTTTCAGCAATCTTGAAACACATTAAGCGTTTGTGTAACCATCACCAGGATAGAGTGAGATTTAAGATTATATTAGAGTGTATTAAACCTTTCATTGATGTAACAGAAATAAAGCACAACAAACTTTACATCTATCTTAATCATAGTAGAACCAGTCAGCCTCTTTATTGTGTGTCCTGTTGTGCTCTACATATATGATAGTGGAACTGTCATGTCATATATATATATATATATATATATATATATATATATATATATATATAGAGAGAGAGAGAGAGAGAGAGAGAGAGAGAGGGAGAGGCAGGGAGCGAGGGGGTGAAAAGAATGTTTCCATCCTTCCTGAAATGTAATAGGACATCTCAAATGAACTGCATCAGATGTAATGAAGCGTTTAGTTTGAAAAAATTAGGGTGTTCAAAGCAGGCCCGGTCGCCTGAATACCGCAGTCAGGAATAATGGAATAGGACTCCGGTTCTATTTTGTGAATAAATGTCTCTCCCTGCTGTGCGATGTGAAGGGTGCTGTTCTTGTTGTTATGCATTGAAGGACTTTCTATTCAGTGAGAGTGAGAAAAAACAAACAGCATTTGGACTTCCTGTAGGACATACTGTTTAAACGGCACATGTACAAAGATCACATGTTTTATTGGGGAGTGGATGAAAAGCAGCCTCTTTCCTTTTAACCCCTAAAACCCCACTGCGTCCACTGTAAACTCAATAATCAAAGCCACAAAAGCATATATTTTTTGACTTTCATTTGAGCACTTGGAAATTAAAATCTTTGTTTTGAGGGAGATTGGCCAATAAGGTTCACCATTATAAGGTTCCAAAAGAATAGAAAATCAAGCATGGCACCAACTGTCATAAGACAGAAGTAAAGCACATTAAAAACAACCCAGAGTTGAAAGATGCACAAAGCTAAATCCAGTTCAGGAACAGCAGTTGCACTCTTCAGTTACACATCTTTTGATCGGGGCTTTGAACTCTCCTGGGGACACAAAATCATGAAGGTGGAGTGTGTTCTAAAGGCGGTTCTACTAAGTTCAGAACAAAGCCTGGGGACATTTACATGAGTGACAATCATAACAGCTGTTTGCAAGTGATACAAAATTAAACAAATGAGAAGGAAGTTTATCCAGTACTGCTTTGTAGATAAAAATACACCAGTGCTGCTGTCTGCTTAGACTTAAAGAAGGTCAAGAAACTGGATCATAAAGCACATAGTGATGTGTACTGGACAAGGAGTTGGATGGAAAATCTAGAGAGCTGTGATAAACATACGGTGAAGAGTAGAGGCAGCAGTGTGCACATTAATACCATTGTTATAGTCTAAAACACTTAAAACACGCTGCTCAATATACACTCTGGAGGGAACCTATCATCCACCCAAACACCCAGTACTTACAAGAAGATACCTGTGCAAACTTTTTTTTTTAATTTCAAAGATTCTGAAAATGTCTGACAGAATTTGGTGAAATGTGCATAAAATTGTGCACCATTTGTCTCAGTTAGAAGAGTCTCAATTTGAATATTTTACTCTGTGTAAACACCACAAAGCTTTGATGAAAAGCTGGACAGAGCTGATAAAAGAATCTGTCACAAAGAGTTGAATAAATGGATTTTTACAACTTCAGTTCCTTTTTTCTGTGAAATCTCTAATATAAAACTACTTGATTACAAGTAAAGTTTCTCTTTTGTAAGCGCAGGAGCGCACAAGCATTCTCAGCAGTAGTATCAAATATGCAGACTAGCCCCTTTCAGAGGTGCAACAGTGGTACTGCACTTTGATACAATGTTAAGGTATTATGACTTTGCTCGAGTATTTCGATTTTGTTGGTGTGTGTACTTCTACTTCAAAGGCCACAACTCTACTGCATTTACCTGACAGGTACAGATATTTACTGATCCACATTTTACAAACACAACGAATAAAGAGATATAATGTACTATCACAAAATGGTTGTCGTAGTTTTATGTGACCAGCTAATTTAGCCATCAGAAGCAAAAGCAGTCACTGGTGAATATAACATACCATACATACACTACATATTGGATCATTTTAACTGATACTTTTCAGCAAATTAATGAGTTTAATTCGCTATACACTGAATTATATTTCATTAAATTAAAAAAAAAACTCAGCACCTAGGAAGTAACTAGTAAATGTAACTGTATATGTAATAAAAGCCCATACTTTCCAGTTACCTGTAGTGAAACAGAAATGTAAAACTCTTATATTTTATCTAAATGCTTGGCTTTCACTTTTGTTATTCACTTGCATAACCTGCACTTCAGGTGTGACTGGACTGAAACCCCCTCCACAGAAGTGAAGATGTGAGCGTGCCAAGGTGCAGAAAACGCTCTCACTCCGCATCAGATTACTCTAAAAGCTTTATTTCGCCCCAGGCTTTCAGGAATATAATCTGGGCATGAGAGAGAGAGCGACTGTTAACACCCGTTGACAGATGATGCAATCCTTTAAAGCAGTTGCGTGGAAAGTAAATGACACGGGGCTGCAGGTTGCATCAGAAACAGTCAGATATTAAGTGGTAATTCATTAAAATGTGAAAAGAAACATGGAAGGGGGTGTGGGGATAAAAAGAAGAAAAAAGAAAACAGCGGGGTGTTGTGGGGGTGCACTGAGATCAGAAGGGTTCTTTGGGCCTTTTGCAAATGGAAGGAACATTATCACACACTGGTCAGCAGTGACAGGACATTAAATGCCTTGCAGCGAGCCGTGAAGACGTACATGTTGTCCACCGTGGGACCATGAAAGCCCCCAGAGAGTGAGAGGCGAGGGACGTGTCCGTGGTCATGTCAGGCAGCCCTGATTCAGGCTCTGCTCTATTATTACCCCAGGAAACGGGTAATTACAACGGGACATCTCCTGGACGGAGCCCAAAGCCGGCTTCAGTGTGTGCGCAAGGGAGAGACACATACCACGGAGTCCCGAGCCCTCCTCTCACTGGCGAAAATGGTGACCCTCATTCGCGCAGCTATTTCTGAAACTCGAGTTTATTATCCCTCTGCAATGCTCGGATGCTTTCTCATGTCAAATTAGAGCCTCTCGGCGGGCCCACGCTCTCTGCGCGCAGCAGGGGCGTGCGTAATTTGCGCTCATTATTAGTTTTCTTCCCAAAGTTGTGTAAGAATTTTAGAGAACACAAATAATGGAAGGCTCCCATGAATAGACAACGTTGTTCAAAAAGAGAGGAGCTCATTTAGGGCAGAGCAGAAAACAAGGAACTGTTTCACTCCTCAAATCCTAAATCTGTTCCCATGTGACACTGCGTCAACTTACTCTCATTCAACTTGTGAAAACAAACAGCACGAACCAAACTTACTGCCCGTATGTTGTTATTATAATGTGGCACTTGGGGGCAAAGTAGTTTAGTGCAGCACCCGGGTGAGAAAAGGGGGGCTCTTGATTGCAACATCAAACACTGGTGTCGTCACTCGTCAGCGATACGTGCAGGCACTGGCTGTTCCAAAATAAATATTGACGTGATTGTTGTATTCAAATGAGCCGCCTGACCGGACATGTGCGGGCCAATCAGAGCCCATCGTATCATTACACCTTCTTTTCAGAAATCATTCATAACGCCGATGCGTCAAACACTCACAGAGGACCCGGCTATAAATACGGCTGCGCGCAACGCACAGTGAGACATTTTCCCAAAATCAAACGAAAGACAGAACTGAGCAAGAACCGCGGGAATCCTGCGTACACCTTGAATTATTCTCTCTATCTTGCTCTACATTCTATATTTAGTATCCAGATGACCATGTTGGCCATGGGTGGATTTTATTTGAAGCACGTCGTGGTCGCAGCGCTGTGCTCTGTGCTGGTCACACTGACGCTGGGGTCCCCGGTGGTGGGGCCAGAGCCGATCCGATGCGCCCCGTGTACTCCGGAGAAACAGAGCCAGTGTCCAGCGGTGGCGCCCGGATGCGCCGAGGTGCTTCGGGAGCCCGGCTGTCGATGCTGTCTCGCCTGCGCCCTGAAGGCGGGAGAGCTGTGTGGGATCTACACGGCGCCATGCGGCTCCGGACTGAGGTGCACCCCGAGACCCGGCGACCCCCGGCCGCTACACTCCCTCACCCGTGGACAAGCCTTGTGCACGGAGAGCACTGAGCCAGAGCCCACCCCTGAGCCCCAGACACAAGGTAGGCCCACAGCACCTCCACATTTTACATCTGTGTTTCTCCACATCTAGTAAATCCTCATGATCCCAATCATACAAACAAATGGCTTGTTATAGCTGAAGCCTTTTACAATCAGTTCAGTCACATTCAGTCTGTCCCTCTCTCCAGATCAGGGAGAGCCAGAGGCGGAGATGGAGAACGCAGCCATCATCTCGGACCCCGGCTCCAGCCACTACCTCCCCGGTCTCAGTAAGCCCTTCGACCCGAGGGCGGCTGCCGACGCTCAGGAAAGCATGAAAGCCAAACTCATCGCCATCCGCAAGAAGCTAGTGGAGCAGGTGAGACGCAGACAGTCTACCAGTATTACTGTGTGCATTTGGTGAAATTCTCAGTGTGATATGTTGCTAAAAGTTTTAGGGGAGGTTTGAGAGAAGACTGGTGCACCACAAGGGGGAGCTCGTGTGCTGTTTGAAATGCTGATGAGAGAAAGAGTATGGGGACGCTTGTTATTACAAGTTTTAAAGTCAGCCCACGTGCTCGCTGATAATAAAACAGTGGTGATTATCATTTCTGTGAGTTGGTACTGCTCGGTTAACCCTTCTCTGTCCTGGTTCCTCTGTGCAGGGGCCCTGCCACCTGGAGCTGCAGACAGCCTTGGAGAAGATTGCCAAATCTCAGCAGATATTAGGAGACAAATTAACCAGATTCTACCTCCCCAACTGTGACAAACACGGGCTTTACAAACCCAAACAGGTTGGTATCTTCAGTGAAATGCGTTTTGAGTGATTTTTTTTGTTGGTATGAATTGGATTCATGACTCCACTCATGAAAGAATCTCACAATTTGTGTGTGTGTGTGTGTGTGTGTGTGTGTGTGTGTGTGTGTGTGTGTAACCAAGATTATGTCAAGCACAGATTTAAAATGATTGTGTGTGTTGCATGCAGGGATTTGTTCAGCAACTCAGAGTTTTGTTTGAGTGTGATGTCACCCAGTTGCATGACCGTACATGTGTGTCTCACAAGTGCCCTGAAAATGAAAGCAGCTAAATAAGAGGATTTGTGTCTCCCCTGCAGTGTGAATCCTCTCTGGATGGACAGAGAGGTCGATGCTGGTGTGTGAATTCCTGGAATGGCAAGAAAATTTTAGGTTCGACCGACCTGCCTGCAGATGCCGAGTGCCCTTAAAGAGATCCACCACTGAAGCAGATCTCACAAAAAAGAAGCAAGCCACTGATTTTTCCTTTTTATAGCTGTTTATTTATTGATCTTGTCCATGGTGGTGTTTAATTCAGGTACACTGTCATTGCGGGACTGTGCCCCCCCACCCCACCCCCCCACCCGTCCCAAAGAGAGAAAAAAAAATCTATTTTTGTTTTTCTGAAAAGGAGATTTTAATATTGATGCATTTACTTCTACTTTTCAGCCTTATTTATTTCAATTTTATTGCATTCTATTTGTAATTATTTCATGGGTATTTATATCTTTTTTGCCGTATTGATATTATTATATTAATATTTTTATGTGTGTATAAAGTGTAAATATGTATCTTGGCCCTGAGTAACTCCACTGCTGAGTTGAGCTCGCTCTACCCTTAAGGAGTTGTCTGGAGGTTTGGTTTGAGACAAACCAAGCAAGAACAAAAGCACTGAGTGACCAAATGCCATTTAGAAATAATTTCTAAATGTTGTTTTTGTGATTTATTTTGTTGCCATTGTTATGTCTTCTTTTATGTCATTGTCTTTTATTTTCGGATGTGACATATCAGCTTTTGTCAGTGAATGCAAAACTCTCAGTCTTGAATCCTCAGTCTCAGAAAACATTTCCCATGGTTCCATGGGGTTGCGGATAGCATGACAGGCGGTGACTCCCAGCGTTGCCTCTCAGACGGGTATTTTTACATTTACCTACCTCCAATATTTACGTGTCTGCTGTCAGTTGTGTTGATGTATCTGTCAAACAAGAAGACTTGCTACTTTACTCTTATGTTGCTGTTCTCTCTGACCAAGAACACATGACCACAAAGAGCGAGTCCAGCAGTGAACTGTGTTGACTCAGCTCTGTCTACATGCTGCTGTTGGAGAGAGAATTATTGTTTATGTGAGTCTATTCCAAAGTGACAAACCGCTCACTCGTGTGTATGTACACTTTTGTAATTGAGATGTAAGAAAAAAGCTGATATATTTAATAAAAACATTAACCTCAGCTATGCGCTCCTGGCCTCTCTTTCACCTCAGGCAGGTTTATTTTGTGCACTCACAGGTGGCAAAACATGAGAAACATAACAGTTTCATCAAGACATGATTGTGAAACTCTGTGTGTAGATGCACTGTTGGACCACATTTTCTATATTCAGTGTGTTTGTGAGCAGTGTTATCACAGTGATCTAAAGTGGAGGTCCTTGTCCAACTTAAGCCAGTTCGCCGGGACATGCAAACCTGCTCTGCCTTTTGACCTGCTCTCTGTTTGCCTTGGTCGGGCACAGGAATTCAACCTCATGCCCACTGCCAGCCTGCCTGGCACCACCAGATTTATTTTTATTCTTTACAAATTGAACCTTTGCTTTATCCTTATTGACACATTCCAAGACTGAGGGGAGCCTGATTGCATTCAAGGACTTCAACGGGAGCAAATTTGTTGCCTGATTGCCTGCAGAAATAAAGACGAGATGATCGACTTATGAGTTGCCGATGACAATGCCAAGTCATAAAAAAAATCGCAGACAATGTCTTAAAATGTGTTCACTTTTTATTTAAAAAAAAACATTAAATACAAATTATATTTTGAATCAAAATCATTTCCTTTCTCAAAGAAAATAATAGCTGTGTGATTTCTAGTTTAATATCATGAAAAGCTTGAAACAAAACAAACAAAAAACTCTTTGAAGGATAAAGTTGAAATGAAAGACATAATACATTTACCCGTGAACAGAGAGAGTCTTAATGTGACCAGCAGGGAAAAATAAAAAGTGACATTACAGAAATGTGACTCTGGCTCTGCATGAACAGACTGAGGCGGGATGGCTGGGTGTGCATGGAGAGAAGTGACTTAGTGAGAGGTTCACTGGCCTTAAGAAGCAGTGAACTAAGATGACCAGAGACCTGAGTGCCTGACTGACACAGATTTGCTCGAGGCTGGAAGTGGCCTGCTGGGCACTGAGCTTTCCAACGACACTGCTGAGCAACAGAAGGAAAAGGTTCATTAAAAAATAAAACATTCATTAGTGATTATATTCCCCAAAATACACTGAATCCTATAGACTTTGCTGTGCAATCGGTGAGTCACTGAATTGTTCATAAGAAAACCTAGTTTGGATCAGCTTATAATTCTTTCTTAGATAAATAATTTTTATTTTTAAGTACTGTACATGATGTCTAGTCAGACACATAGCTGGCCAGGAAATAATAATAATAATAATAATAATAATATATAAAAAGACACACTTACAAATATTAGGGAGGGAATAGCTTAAACATATTTTTATGTATGTTCCTCCCCTTACATCAAGTCTTTGAATAGATGGGATATAGCACCAACAGGCTGGTTGTAGGTTGCTGCTGTCTATCAGAGGAAGTGTACAGCCGATTTCATGCTACCAAGCTACTGGGCAAGCATTCTCTGTCAGCACTCTCTCACTTTTCAAGTCTTTACACAGGATATGGGAGAGCATCGGGCAGGAAGCTCCTCGGGGAGGACCACGCCTCCTCCCTCAGACCCCCTACCACTTGTGTGAATGCATATTTGGTGCTATGTCCACCTTGTGGAGATTTGTTGGCATACGATCATACAAGCATTTTTTCAAAGAAACAAAAACAACAACAAAAAAGAAAATAGTTGCATTGAATGAAGAATTTCTGAGGGGCGTTCGCTAAGTTTGCTGTCAGAAGTCCTGGTGTAGCTTTTTCTTTCTTATTTTTGTTTCTCTTTCCTGGGTTATTATTGTTTTCCTACAATATCATGTTGTTTCATCTGACATTACCTCTGAGGAAAGGTATGCAGATGCAGATAGGTCCAATTGTCTTTAACTGCATGCATTGACGAGTAGCAGCACAGCTAAAGTGCTTTAAGTGCTTGTGCTTGAAGCATAGGGGCAGCTGGCACCTGCAGTTGGGTGAGCCGGTCACACCTGGCTCACCCAGTTCAAACAAGCCTACACCAGGTAGCACCACTGACAGGAAGAGGACCGGAGATGGGCAGGGTGCTGGAGTGAGGACAAACAGTTTGGGTCAGAGGGCTGGAGACAGGGACAGGGTTAGGCACAGACATGAGGACAACTTTTGGATGGGGAGAGGTGGTGAAATGAAAGACTGAAGGATATCAACTGCACCAGAGCTGTGACACACGAGGGACAAGGACGGGGATGAAGGCTAACGATAGCAGGACAGAGACACAGACAAAGAAAAGGGAGACATGGATGTGGACAGGAACAGCAGGAGGTGGGAAGGAGACAGAAGACAGCCTATTCTAAGCAAATTGACCTCTAAAACTAAAAGGAATACTCCACTGAAAAACAGTCTGCCGGGTACCAAACATCACATGTGTGAGCATGGAGGGGATTTCTGAAGAGTTTGTAGCTTGCTCCATTTGCAGGGATGATTGCACAACTTCTGTTTGTTGCTAGTGTGGGTTTTAGCTGAGTGTGAGATCTAACCACACTAGTGGAAAACAGAGTATTTAATTTTATTTAACATGTAAGAACTTTACTAAAGCTGGATCAACAGTAAAAAAGTGAACTACGCTACGCAAGTGGTTTCAGAAGCTTCAAATCACTGTAGCTGTGAATCCACACTAAAACTGTGACCACTGTCCTCAACAAAAGTGCAAGCGAGAAACTAACAAGGTGAATCTTCAGTGAAGTATTCCTTTGATAGTTAACTGAAGAGGCTGAAGGGGAGGGGAGGGATTAGAAGGTTGTTTTTTAAGGCACTGTAACTGCACGGTTTGCCTTTGTTCTCTTTGCCCTGCAGAGCAGTGACAAGGAGCTCGAGTCAGCAAGAAAGACCAGTGCTGGTGATCATGCTGAATAAAAAGTCAAAGCCCCGCCATCCCATAATCCTTCACTTCAAAATGGACCCTGAGCCAGAGAGTGTTATTGTCTGCATTGTTAAATGGAGCAGGGCCTGGGGATGGGCAGTCTGAGTGATTTACAGTATCTAGACAAATAAACACTTTTGGGAAAGCACACACACGCCATTTTGCACAGACATGCAGCTGTGCACACGTATGTTATGCAGGCGCTCAGACATTAAATACACGTACAGACTCATGGTTATACACACACGGACGGACACACACATTAGAAATGAAGTTGGTGCATTTTTTGGGGTCACAGTCACAAACAAGTCCTCTTTAAAGTGAGTGGAAAAGTCCCTCCTTCCTCTCTCTCTAAAAGAATAGTGCAGATGACAGGATTCTCTCTTTCTTCCCTTTCTGTCTAAGCTTTCAGCTTTATCTTTTTTTAAAGAAAGGACAGAGGTTCCCTAAAAGCACAGGACAGATAGCTGTGATGGACAGGAGGTTGTGCTCCACCCCTTCCCCCTCACCTCCCCCTTGTTCTCTCCCTCGCTCTCCGACAGAAATGGGACCTTAAATCAAAGGTCCAGAGTTCCTTCAAATGTTTACATAAAACTACATGCAAGAGCAAAGTGAGCTCTCTTTCTTTCTTTCTTTCTTTCTTTCTTTCTTTCTTTCTTTCTTTCTTTCTTTCCCCCTTCTCCTCCCCTTATGCTGTCCTCTTCTCTCCGTCCACTCGTCGTCCCTCCGTCCTCTTATTTGCTCTCCAGGTTGTAGCACTGCGTCTCGCCCCGCTCCCTGCCGTCGTAGCCTGGCAGAGGCTGCCCGTATTTGTCCACACACCAGCAGTAACCCCGCCTCCTGCCTTTGGATGGACGGCACTGAAAAAACGTGGAGAAAAGAACATGTTTGCTTTTTACGAAATGCTGAGCAAAGATTAATGTGTCCAACGTTTAGGTGGCACCAGCAGGGCACGGACAAACACAGCAACATCGCTCAACCAGCTCTGACTTCCATCTTTAGTTCAGAGGCAGGAGTTAAGGACTGGAAAGCAGCAGAGGATTTATCACTCTGAAACACACTGTGAAAACAGATTAGCGTTTCCACGGTGAGGAATTATTACCTTGACGCAGCTTTATCAACACCCCCTTCAATGTCCATGTTCGTATTATAATGACATTCAATCTCTCTGTTGGCTTTTAACTTTTGGATGCTTGTCAGGAGGTCAAGTCATGCCTCAGCAGAACTCTAATAAGACAAGCATGTCGTCGATCATGTAGTGGAATGCCTTGCTGTCTGGAACTATCACCAAGTTTGTTTTTTTTGCAGATAAACAATGCCAACTGTGCAGCTGCTCATTTTATGAAAGATAGCATCAAATCAAGATCAGATCAAGATCAGAGCAGGAGAGCCTCGCTCAGGCTTCCATGTGTGGCCAGCATGCTGTTGAGTTTGTCCAATTTAGGCACTATGAAGGAGTTTACTCTGTGCTCCTGACCACTGGGGGTAAAAATCAGATTATTTCTGATAGAGAGGTGCAGGGAATGAGGAGCACTCTGACGGAGTGAGAGTGAAGGAGTGTGAAGGTAAACACGGAGTTGCTAAAATATTTGCCAAGGCCAGTTGGAGGGCTGCAGGGAAACCAGCACTGCTATTCTGGGGTGCTGGCAGACACTCAAAATCATCTGGAGCTGATTATGGCCTGCGCGTACACATGTGCGCATGCACACATAAACACACATTAGCAAACATGGAGGCGCACATAAACAAGAGTCGTATGTACTGTACACATGCATACCCCCCACCTGCTTACACACATGTACGCAGTAATATCAGATGTCCCACAGGGGGCTGGGCTTTGTAGAGTGGCAACTTTATGAGCTCAATTTGGGGTACACATGAAACAACACAATCAGTGAAGCCAGGCTAAACTCTGGCTCCGAATAATCCTCAGCCCACCTCCTATCATCTCCCACCGTGGGAGTGGTGACAGAGAGGTGAGGAGACCAGCCAGAACCGAGACACGCCTGTCTGTCTCACTGGCAATGCTGTCAGAAAGCAGTGACAGTAGAGATACAATATGCAGTCACTATGTGTCTGTAGAATATGTTTGACTTTGTACATCATTCATTCACTGGTTTACTTTTTGTATGTATAGTATGAATTACACTTAGCAGACTTTACATGTCATGTTCAATGTGCATTTTAGATACATTGTAGATTTACATACATTCATAATACATACAGCTAGATAGATAGATAGTTTTGTCATATGTGCTGTAGTATATTGTAAGGTAAAAAGTAAAATTGCCATGGACAAATAAAGCAGGTATCTAGAAATGTACAGTACCGAGGAGAAGTATTTGCCTCCCTACAAAAATCTTCTATTTTTGCATATTTCTTATACTTAAATGCTCCAGATCATCAAACTAATATTTATATTTATCTAATATTATACAGATCCCACAAAACACAAAATGCAGTTTGTAAATGATGATTAATTAAAGACATATTGAAAACCTAAATCACCCTTGTGAAAAAGTAATTGCCCCCTGAAAGGAATAACTGGCCACCCTTGGAGACAACAATTGCAGTCAAATACTTGTTATCAATCTTTTACTTCACCATAGAGGAATTCTGGCCCACTGTTCTCTGCAGAACAGTTCAGGGGGTTAGAAGCAGAGTGGTCAAACTCACAGAAAATCAAAACTGAGGTTAATGTCATTTCTGTAATATTCTATGGTCTAGATTTTAGTGGCAAAGTGGTCTAACCTGCAATCCAAATATAGTGCTACAGCTGCTTTCAACCCGTCGGCCAGCAGGCAGATGAGTCCCCCCATATAAAGAGCTCAAGATTTCTTCCCATGAAAAGGGGAGTTTTTTTCTTGTCACTGTCACCTTAGGACTTGCTCTGGGGGTTCAGGCATATGGGTTCTGCAAAGTGTCTTGAGACAATTTGACCTGCAATTGGCACTATATAAATAAAATTGAATTGAACTGAACAGATGCACTTCGAACGAAAGATCATTCTTGAAAACATAAAATTTTCAACCCATTTTTCTTAAAAATTACAGAAAGTGGGTTAGACCATTCTGCTTCCAAACCCTTTAGTTGTAATTTGGTCACACCAGATGGTTTTCCAGCATGAAATGTCCATTCAAGGTCTTGCCACAGCATCTCAATTAGATTAAAGTCCAGATTTTGACTCAGCTATTTCAGAACCTTAATTTTGAACCAATCAGAGATGGACTTGCTTATGTGCTTTGGGTCATTGTCATGCTGAATAAACCATTGGTGTTGAGCTTTAGGTCATGAATTGATGGTGGACATTCTCCAGGAGGATTTCCTGATAGAGAGCAGAATTCATTGTTCCATCAGTTGTGACAAGTTGTCCAGGTCACAAACCATCAAACTACCACCATGTTTCACTGTTGGTATCATGCTGTTCTTGCAGAATGCAGCATTAGCTATACATCAGATGTAACAGACCCATGTCTTTGAGCTCATCTGGATATTTTTTTTGCAAATGCTGGACAAATCCTCATGCAACTCTCACAGACACCATTTTTGCTCAGCATCTTCCATATTGTGGAATGATGTACAGCCATGGCCATAAGTTTGGACACAAGTACCATGACGCTTGTGAATCTTAGAAAATACCACAAAATTGTCACTTACAATACAGTACACAACTCCTGAGAACTATATTAAGTTTCATATTTAAAAAAAAACATCAAAAGAGTTTGGTGTCATTTTGTTATTCTTACCAAATTCGGTTGTGAAAGTACTGCATTTTTTTGTTATTTTCTTCTAATATTATGTTTTGGGAACAAAGTTGTTCCAATTGTTGGAATTTATTGATAATATCATATCCCTTGTTGATTTGTTGACTAATTAAACTGGTGCTGTCAAAAAATATTAGTTATGTTCTGTAATAGACATCAAAACAGACATAGTAAGTCATGCTGTGTCCAAACTTATGGCCATGACTGTAGACAGACCTTAACTAAAGCCAGTGAGGTCTGCAGATCTTTTGATGTTCGTCTGGGTTCTTTTGTGACCTCCGGAATTAGACATCAATGTGCTTGAAGTAGGGCTGGCCCAAATAGCATTTTCTGGACTCCCGATATTCGGCCCAGATTATTGACGAATATCCAAATAACCGGTCTGCTCAGTAATGTCCAAGGGGGTGAGGGGGTGTGAGGGGGTGAATAATAGGATTGGTTCCTATGGTAACACCCGAAGGGGGAACACGTCGGGCGAATTCACGAGACGAATACTGTTCGTGCGACATCGTCAGGATGAGGGGGTGGACAATATTCCCTAACCCTAACCACCGTCATGACCAAGTATTTGGATATTCGGATATTCGGGTCTAGCCCGAGTTCCAAGAGCAGGTTGGTCAGTTGTTCGGTTGGCCACTCCTGGGATAGTTCACCACTGTTTCATTTTTCTCTATTTGTGGATAATGTCTCACTGTGGTTCTCTGGAGTCCCAGAGCCTCAGTAATGCCTTTGTAGCCCTTCAGACTGATAAATGTCAATGACTTTGTTTTGCATCTCTTCTTGAGTCTCTTTAGAACATGGCATCATGAGATGTTTTTTGAGACCCTTTAGCTACTTCACAAAACCAGACAGATTCTATTCTGTTACGTTTAGATTCAACAAGCCTGGAAGTAATTATATGTGGGTACGGCTAGTGAAATTAATTTGGCAGTTGGGTAGCAGCTTTGGTAGATTAATAACTAAGGGGACAATCACTTTTCACATTACGCAAGATGGGCTGGACAGTATTTTGCCTTCAAAAAATAAAATCATTGTTTAAAAACTGCATTTCCGTTTTCTTGGGTTATCTTTATCTTATATTAAAATTAGTTTGATGTGAAATATTTAAAGGCATTAGAGGAGATTTAATTTCCTACGACTTTGAACGTAGCATGCGCATGCACACATACAACCTCTCCCTCACCCCCCTCTAACCTCCCCCTCTTAACATTTACGAAGAAACGCCCCCCTCCAGAAACTTGCGTAGGACTCGTGAAGTTGCCTACAGCCGCGGTATAGGTGGCTTGCAAATGACGTCACATCCGCTTCATTACCTATGCATATCATGAAGTGGTGGTCAGCGGAGCTGATTGTTGACTGCAGCGAGCGTGGCTAACGTTCACTCATTGGTCAAAAATGCCTTTTGCGTGTGTTTTAGGTTGTTCTAATCGATCAAATCGCGAAATTGATAAAGGATACTTCAGGGTTCCTCGTGAAGAGATTAAAAAAAGGGCCTCGCACTAAGGATTTTACGAATAGACGCAGAGAAAAATGGCTCGCTAACATTTCCTTAAGTTTGAAGGGAGCGGAGTCAAAGAATGCCAGAGTCTGTGGCGATCACTTCGTTAAAGGTTAGTGAATTATTATGATATACATGCTTAGAGCCTTTCTGTGTTGGTTTTAAGACCCGTTCTTTAAAGATTGGTAACACTAACTACCCACTTAACAAGCTAACGTTCGCTGTTTTTAGCTTGTTTACTGTCTCAAAACTGTCACATTGAAGGATTATTTACCCTGCCATGCAGTCGCAGTGCGCGGTTATTTCTCCATCTTCTTTTATCAACAACCAGGTATGAGTTGGTGTTTTTGATAAACATTGCGAATGTTTCACCTGAAAAGAACAGCAGAAACACGTTTTAGCATCCACCGAGCTAACACACCTAACAAGTACAAGTTTACATAAATCGTTACTTACACGGCTTTTTATGATGCAAGATTTGTCTTTCAGGATCTTAACTCCGACTTCTTTAACCCATCCACAAACAAAGGAATTGTATGAATCCATGCTTTTCCAAGCCTTCATTTGTTTAGCAGTGCAAAAGCTTGTTTGTAGCACCAGATAGTTTGAGATATCAGGGAACTGAACTGGCGGATATTTTTCCAACTCGTAGGTCAAATCCTTCGTGGATAACGCATACGGATCTATGCCATTACAAAATTTGAGTTTTTCCGATGTATTGAGTTTGAGAATTAGAATCTAAAGCACGAAAATACTCTGAAAAAGAGTCGCGTTTTCCTTGCTCTGCGGCAGTCCTTTTGGTTGGCCTGACCACTACTTCATTAACCGGAAGTTAATGCCACCGCTAAAGTCACGTGCTTGCAAGCCATCTATAATAAAATAATACAATTTACCTGTCCAGAAGGAATCTAGCAACCAAGGCATCTGTCTTTAGGTCCATTTGTTGCTTGAGCTGACGCCATCGCCCAAGTGACTCGCCAATAATCACTTTTGTTTTTGCATTCTTTTAGAAACCATACATACAAGTCCACTAAAGGCCAGTATATTAATTTTATGTGAATCAGACAAATTAAACAACAAAAACATCCTCCATAATGCCTTTAAGCGTGACAAACATGACTGCAAGTACTGCTGCACGGCACTGTATATGTTTATACGTAGCAACTAATTAGGACCTGTCCATCTCTGGTGAACCCATTTGCAGCATTTTGCCTTCAGGAGACTACATAAAAATAAATTGTACATTGCTTATCAGATCAAAGTAAATGTAAAGAAAACTAGCACTTTAATGCCAAAGTCATTGTAGCACATAAATATCCAACACCCAGGATTGCAAAGCCAAAACCCAACTCTTTTAATACTTACAGACTGCATTGCAGGCAGACAGACAGGCTTTAGACTGTGACCAGGTGTCTGTTTCCGCCGTAATCAACTTCCACGTGCAGCCTGAGTGCATGATCAAAGGCAGCTTTATAGAGACACAGGCCTATTAAAATACCTCTCCAACAACTACTGCAGGAGTCTGGGGGCAAGTACGCGGGCCAGCACGCCCCATTCTCACACACAAGCATCATCAAGGGATTCTTCTCAGTGAACTGAGTTTCTCTCCTACCTACCTCTACATACCCATTCTTCCTCCTCCTCATCTGTCTCACTCTTGTTTTCTGTCTCTCTCCACTCCTCCCTACATCCCCCCTCAAGGTGCCATCGTCTAAGTCTGCGGACAGCTTCTATTTTAGCCCTGACCCAGCGGACGAGACTGCAGAGAGGAGCTTAACAATGTGTTCCTCTGCTCTGTTTAATGATGATAGAGTTCTGCATGTGCCTGGTGTGTGTGTGTGTGTGGGTGTGTGTGTGTATTGTGTGTATATGTCAGGGTTGAAAAGCCAAAAGAAAGGCGGAAGGGAGAGGAAGAGCAAAATGTACATGTGTGCATTCCCCTGTTGCTTGGCTACCTTTCCGCTCAGTCTCTCTTTCATCTGTGAACTATTAGCAGTCATCTCAAGCAATCCTTTCTTTACTGCTTCAGTCCACACACACACACACACACACACACACACACACACACACACACACACACACACACACACACACACACACAATGTAGGGCAAGGCTAAAAAAAAACTAAATAAAAAACATAATAAACAAAGCAGCCAGGCATCTACTGGATGTCACTTGGAAGCTTTCTAATGAAGTTGCTGGAAGCAACATTACATCCAATATATCACTTATTTGAGCTTGTCTGTACATTTTGCTGTAAAATTTGCTTGAATTTTGTAGATGTTTTACACAACTGCACAAATGTTCTCTTGTTAAAAGGGTACAATGAAATGTACTCAACCTCGTCTTGCCTCTACATTGAGCTGTGAATTCAACAACCAGGGCCTTGAAAAGGTATACTAATCCTGAGAGATATAGAAAAAATACTTGTAGAAGATATCGAACACTAAGTCCGAATAAACTTGAATGGAAGTTATAATGAGATTGAAGCTTGCTTAGATCCATAAGGACACAAGTGACCCATTTTCACAGAGAAAAAAGTACAAGAGATAAAAAGAATTTTTTTCATTCTTGATGGTGTACTCACATACCGTACTACATTTATAGTAAAGGAGGTCATTGTACTTAGTCCTCATCTCCATGCTAGTCATGGCATGACACCTTCCTATACTGTAGAAATTAAAATCCATCCATCCATTATATTGTTACATACTATGAAGACTAAACTTTGGAGCTCTAATTGCTGAAACCTCTTATTATCTTTGGCTTGAAGTCAGAAGTCATGTTTGCATTAAAAGCAGGTTGTAACTTTTGATTCCCATGTTTTACAATGAAGTCCATGATTGCCACCTCTTTCAAAGTACTCATGACATGCAAGTAACTTAACAAACTTGAAAAAAATCCAAACCTGTTCTTTCATAGAAAGTGTTAATTTCACTTGTCCTTTGTGCATTTGTATATCCATGGTGTCTTAAAAACATATTTTCGCTGAAACATTGCGAAATACACAACTTTGATTTGTTGCTAGCATGGTTAGCTCAATGTTTGTGACCAACATGAGCAAACACAGTTGAAAATAGCAGGTATAAATCAGCAACAGGCAAATGTTAGGATTGATTGGAATTTTTAGGATAATGCAGATATTGATATTTGAGAGTTTAAAAAAAAAGTACAAAATCAGTCTGTACTCATCCTTTAACACAAACTCCTTAACTCCCTAATCTTTCTGACAAAGATCCATTATAATCATGATCTCTATTTGATAGCAGATGATAGATAACACTATGGGAAGAGGGGGAGAGTGAGGAAGAGGTTCTTCCAGCCAGGATTCAGAATGGCAGCTGTGAAAGGCATTTTGACCCATGTGCACACAAGCACACAAATGGACAATAGAGAAAAAAAAGTCCTTTGAGCATTTTGATACTGTTGTGTTTTGCCGTGTAACTGCACTATTGGAATTGTATGATATCAATGTTTAATCTAAGCGGACTTCCCTCCATGAAGGAGCAAGTCACAAACTTTTCAATTTTCAAACTTCCATACGGTGAGTAGCTGACAGTCCACACCTGTTTTTTTTTATAAGAATACCCCTTTAATGTGCTTGCTGATCCCACCATGCTGAACCACAGAGTCTAAACACTGGGTCAGCCTAGACCTCGTGCCCTACATTCCTTGCCTCACAGTTCCAACACTGGCCCTGCGTGGTCCACACAACCGTCACTAAAAAAACTAATTTCATTCACCCTTCACATTCATAATGCTACCTTTATGAGGTTAGTATGCCTGTGTGTTGTGTGTATGAATGCGTGCTCTTGTGATGCTGGTCTTTATAGCTAATAGCAGTGCCGCTGGGCTTCATGGACATTAAAAAGAGCCTGGTCTGACCACAGGATAAACACAAGCTCATAAAATGCAATGTGTTTCTGTGTGCGTGTGTGTGTGTGTGTGTGGTCAGGTGCTGGCTATACTTGTGGGGACCAAATGTCCCCACAACTGTAGGAAAACCGAAAACAATGTCACTTGTGGGGACCTCATTTCGGTCCCCACAAGTTTAAACAGTATTTTCTTGGCCATGTTGTTGTTACTGAAAAAAAAGTAAAAGTGCAAAAACGTTTCTTTAGGGTTAGGCATTGTTTTGGTCTGGGTTAAGGTTATGGTTAGGGTAAGGGTTAGGGGTTAGGTATGAATGGGAGTCAACGGTATGTCCCCACAATGATAGAAAAACATAGTATGTGTGTGTGTGTGTGTGTGTGTGTGTGTGTGTGTGTGTGTGTGTGTGTGTGTGTGTGTGTGTGTGTGTACTTGTTTCTGCTATTCCGGTGGGGACTTTGACCTGACTATTTGCTATAAAGGTGGGGACTTGTCTTACGGTGGGGACCTAAAATGAAATCCCCACGGGTGGCAACACCGTTTTCTTGGCCATATTGTTGTTAAAAAAAAATGTAAAAGTGCAAAAACGTTTGTTTAGGGTTAGGCATTGATTTGGTGATGGTTAAGGTTAGGGTTAGGGTAAGGGTTAGGAGTTAGATATGAATGGGAGTCAATGGTAAGTTCCCACCGGTATAGAAAAACAAACGTGTGTGTGTGTGTGTGTGTGTGTGTGTGTGTGTGTGTGTGTGTATGCGCGTGTGTGCATGCGTGTGTGTGTTTCTAAGTGCACTGGGAGTAGCTGCAAGATATTGCTTTTTTCTAAAAAAAATAAAGCTAAAAAAAACTAGTTTAATGAGAGTGAATTCAGTTCTATATTCATAATAAATGGACATGATGAAACACTTCGGAAGGAGTGATGGGACAACATGAAAGAAAGAACAGACAATTTTTATACGAAGGAGATGTAGTCAATTATTATTTAATCATAAATCATTGTTAAATCTGACTTCGACTTATGTAAATAATACATTCACAATATTTGCATGCACAGCTTCTCTAATATAAAAAAAACAAATCAGCTGCTTTGCTCTATTTAATATCATTGTAATGTGTGATGGAAACAGTTCTTAAACTTTAACAGACGGCAGTCACAGTATAGTGACTGTCCAAAACAGTGTCTTTTTGTCATCACAAAGTTGGCACGTGTACTATGAAACCTCACAGACACAGAGTTTAATCCAGACTTTTATTATTTGCCAGAAAAAAAACACAGAAATAAACATAATGAATATGATCATTAGTTAGGATTAGAGCCTTAACATACTGGTGTAAGTTGGGTACTTAGTTGCTAAAGTTGAGATGATACAGTATATTGACAATTTCTAAATGAAAAAACGGATTTTGTAGAAAATGTTATTATTCTCCAACAAGTGCTAAAAAGCATAATTCTGGTATTAGCATACAAAATATTTTTCTTATTACACATAATCTTCAATCATAATAAATAATTCTTTGAGTCAGACTGAGTAATTACTTAAGATATTGCAGCTAAATTATGTTCACATGGCTGTCAAAGCCAAACCACAAATGTTATGCCAGAGGCCTCCAAAGGGGATAAGACTTCCACTACACATGCCTTATGGTGACGTTGACTGTTTTCCCAAGGCTCAGCTATGTTAAACACACCTGCCCAAACACGATAGAAAGTCAAAACCCAATTCATCCCATTGGTGTCCATCTTAGAAGTCTTGATCTAATTTTTCACCCACCACCTCTTTGTTCAGTAGGATAAGTGAGAGTGGCCAGACTGCCTGTAGGCTGCAGTGCTAGATGAACATGTAAGTCTGGACAAGACTTACAGTGCCTTGCGAAAGTATTCGGCCCCCTTGAACTTTTCAACCTTTCGCCACATTTCAGGCTTCAAACATAAAGATATAAAATTTTAATTTTTGTCAAGAATCAACAACAATTGGGACACAATCGTGAAATGGAATGAAATTTATTGGATATTTTATACTTTTTTAACAAATAAAAAACTGAAAAGTGGGGTGTGCAATATTATTTGGCCCCTTTACTTTCAGTGCAGCAAACTCACTCCAGAAGTTCAGTGAGGATCTCTGAATGATCCAGTGTTGTCCTAAATGACTGATGATGATAAATAGAATCCACCTGTGTGTAATCAAGTCTCCGTATAAATGCACCTGCTCTGTGATAGTCTCAGGTTTCTGTTTAAAGTGCAGAGAGCATCATGAAGACCAAGGAACACACAAGGCAGGTCCGAGATACTGTTGTGGAGAAGTTTAAAGCCGGATTTGGATACAAAAAGATTTCCCAAGCTTTAAACATCTAAAGGAGCACTGTGCAAACAATCATATTGAAATGGAAGGAGTATCAGACCACTGCAAATCTACCAAGACCCGGCCGTCCCTCTAAACTTTCACCTCGAACAAGGAGAAGACTGATCAGAGATGCAGCCAAGAGGCCCATGATCACTCTGGATGAACTGCAGAGATCTACAGCTGAGGTGGGAGAGTCTGTCCATAGGACAACAATCAGTCGTACACTGCACAAATCTGGCCTTTATGGAAGAGTGGCAAGAAAAAAGCCATTTCTCAAAGATATCCATAAAAAGTCTCATTTAAAGTTTGCCACAAGCCACCTGGGAGACACACCAAACATGTGGAAGAAGGTGCTCTGGTCAGATGAAACCAAAATCCAACTTTTTGGCCACAATGCAAAACGATATGTTTGGCGTAAAAGCAACACAGCTCATCACCCTGAACACACCATCCCCACTGTCAAACATGGTGGTGGCAGCCTCATGGTTTGGGCCTGCTTTTCTTCAGCAGGGACAGGGAAGATGGTTCAAATTGATGGGAAGATGAATGGAGCCAAATACAGGAGCATTCTGGAAGAAAACCTGTTGGAGTCTGCAAAAGACCTGAGACTGGGACGGAGATTTATCTTCCAACAGGACAATGATCCAAAACATAAAGCCAAATCTACAATGGAATGGTTCACAAATAAACGTATCCAGGTGTTAGAATGGCCAAGTCAAAGTCCAGACCTGAATCCAATCCAGAATCTGTGGGCAGAGCTGAAGACTGCTGTTCACAAACGCTCTCCATCCAACCTCACTGAGCTCGAGCTGTTTTGCAAGGAAGAATGGGCAAGAATTTCAGTCTCTCGATGTGCAAAACTGATAGAGACATACCCCAAGCAACTTGCAGTTGTAATTGCAGCAAAAGGTGGCGCTACAAAGTATTAATGCAAGGGGGTCGAATAATATTGCACGCCCCACTTTTCAGGTTTTTATTTGTTAAAAAAGTTTAAAATATCCAATAAATTTCGTTCCACTTCACGATTGTGTCCCACTTGTTGTTGATTCTTGACAAAAAATTAAAATTTTATATCTTTATGTTTGAAGCCTGAAATGTGGCGAAAGGTTGAAAAGTTCAAGGGGGCCGAATACTTTCACAAGGCACTGTAGTTGGGAATTGCAAAGCTTCACGAGTCTCTTAGAGAGCCCAGGGTAAAAGCAGAAATGTCTCTATATTAAGGTAGTCACCCTGGAAGCTGAGCTCCGTCACCATGTTATAAAGTTGTAGCAGATCTATATATATATATATATCAATGAGAAGCATTTGGCCAGATTGTAAAACAGGATAAGCAGACCTCAGACACTACGAGAATAAAGGTGAATGGAAAAAACTGTTATGTGACTCCTCTCCTTCACTGACATTACTGCCACGATCTTCAAGCCACAAAGCATGTAGTTTTACTTTGTCTATGAAGTTTTGAGAGAAGATTTGTCAAGTCTCATGGAACTCTGCAGAGAGATGCAGAAACTGGGATGGAATAGATATGTGATTATTGTATCAAGAATTCAAAGGATCCTGGTATTTGCCTCATAGTCAAACACAACGGCAGAGACTGGTTGTCATTAGCTGTTCATTGATTTACAAGGGACAGTCACTGAGTAGTCAGTTGCTCCCACTGTTGGTTCTTTTCTCCTTGGAGAGGTTCTTAGACTTCTGGTGACTGTCAGTGGTGATATCAAAGACAAGTTTCACCCAGCTAGGGTTGTTCCCACTGACAGTCACCAACTGAGCAACCCTTTGGAGGGTATGTCTGTACAGCGAGATCTTGTGTGGTGCTCAACAAGCAGCTTTTCATGGCCTGTCTCAAAGTCGTGTGACACTTGGTAGCTCTCAGTTGACACTGGCCCTACTGACCGAACTGACACTGCGAGTTCCAACCATCACCCTATGGTTTAAAAACACTTGCATCCTGTAGTGGTTGAAGTCTGCAGCTTACAACATACAAATTATTAGTTGGAGTCCTGTTTGCAGAAATTGAGAAACTTATTGGCTCAGCAAACTAGAGGTAGAGTATGTGACTGAGGACAACTGAGGAATAAGTGTTTTTAGGGTCCGAGCACCGGCGGTGCCAAGGACAGACAGTGCAAGGGCACCAACTATCCAAAGCCCCGCGGTGCCTCGGACCCTATTGAAACTCTAGGGTTTATTATTTTTTTATACATTTTTTTCTGGGCAAATGAATTGCATTTTTGGCAGCCTTATCATACCCCAAAATGTGTGAAAGTTTGCATGCACATCAGGACTGGCGAAAATTTCTATATTTCATAGGAGTTGCGCATGTGTGTGGTAAAATGGCTCCATAGCGCCCCCTGCAAAATTGAAAAAGTGGTCATTAGGCCAACTGCCACGACATTTCACCTGCAGCTACAATATTTGGGGGGCATATGCACCACATCAGAACACACAAAAAAGTCAATCATGACCATGCTGTAAACCCAACAGGAAGTCGCCCATCTTGAAATACTTGTAAATTTTTTGAGATTCATAACTCATCGGAGGTAAGGCCAAGACACCTCCAATTTGGCCAGTATATGCAGTAGACCTCCCTGATGAAAAGTTATCAATATGCTCAAAGGGTGTAGCCATGGCGGCTCCCCAAAATTTTGATCCTTCGCCATGAAACAGGAAGTGGTGTCTAACTCTGCTGAACATGCTCCAATCTGCCCGAAACTTTACATGTATGATAGGAGTTGTGCCCTGATGACATCCATGTAGTTATGCCCACTGACAGTCATAGTGCCACCTTCTGGTATCAGGAAGTACACATTTTTTACACTTTCATGTATTATTCTTACTCAGTTGATCAGATTCACCTCAAATTTGGTGACAGAAGCCTAGACACGTTGATGATGATTTCCACAGAAAATGGTGACTCGTTGTCAAAGAGTGTGGCCATGGCGTTGCAGCAAATTTTGTGAAAATTAAATTATTCATATCTCAGCTGCAAAAGGTCCAATCTGGACCAAACTTCATGTGATGGACACCAGTCAGGGTCTGAACACATCCACAATCATAAATTTGAAACTTCCCATAGCACCACCTATTGGCAATAACAAGTATTTGTCATTACATTTGCAGGTACCATTGCCCGATACTTTATCACATCATTCTAAAAATTTGACAGATGAGTGTTCACGCCTTGATGATGCCACGGTGTGAAGATTTTAATGATTCATAAAACACTGTTGCCGTGGCAATGGATTGTTGCCATAAAAAACAAAGTGCTTGTTGACTGGTTAAAAATGCTCAAACACTCACCAAAATTGACACACGTATCTAGACTCGTGGACCATTTGATGTTTTAGGGGAATTTCACCTGATTATGGCCAAATGGCTCCTTAGCGCCACCTGGAAAATTTGAAACAATTACTATGGCCAGTACGTGTCACCTACAGGTATGAAATTTGGTCGGCATATGTAACTCATCAAAATGCACAAAAATGTAATTGACACCCATGCTCCAAATCCAACAGGAAGTTGGCCACTTTGAATTATGTGTCAGATTTATTTACGATTTTGGGTAATTTTTGACCATTTTCAAAAGCTCAAAAGTTATTAAAATGCACCGCAAAAGTCTCACGGTGTGTAAATGGCGATCCCTGGAATTTGACAATTCGCTATGACACAGGAAATACTGTGTAACTGTCCCGTACATGCTCCAATCTGCATCAAAATTTACATGTATGATCACAGTTCTGCCCTGATCACATCTATATGCCGATATACAGTCATAGTCATAGCACCACCTACTGGATGGAAGGAAATGCTCTATAACTAGCCTACACATTCTCCGATCTGACTGAAACTTTACATGTGTCATCAGAGTCCAGTCCTGATCACATCCATGGACCAATATACACTCTCTGTTGCAGCGCCACCTGGTGGATGGACAGGAAAAGCTGTAAAACTAGTCTGAACATGCTCCAATCTGCCTGAAATTTTGCATGTGTGATCAGAGTCCACTTCTCATGTCTCATGCCATCCATAGGCCGACATGCACTCTCGGGTTGCAGTGCCACCTGGTGGACATGCTTGGATTCGCCGACCAGCAAGGATGCGAGGACCTGTTCAACACTGCTTGCAGCTTTAGTTACATTTGGGATTCTCTA
This sequence comes from Acanthochromis polyacanthus, assembly GCF_021347895.1. Taxonomy (NCBI): domain Eukaryota; kingdom Metazoa; phylum Chordata; class Actinopteri; family Pomacentridae; genus Acanthochromis; species Acanthochromis polyacanthus. Next base: position 12,558,358 of record NC_067116.1, read on the forward strand.
AAGGCCACCAGCTGAGCAGTAGATTGCTCTCTGTTTTAACCCATCTAACTTGCTGCACCTGGGAGGACTGTGGGGAAAAAGGAGTAAAGAGTGTGAAAGTTGCTCTATAAAGAGTATAGAAATACCAAATAAACATCTAAGACATTGTATAGTTTTGTCTCTGCTGTTGTGGCAGTACTCAATTCAATTCAACTGCCTTTAAATCTGTGGGGAGTACTATGATTTAAGTTGTGGATTGTGATTGTACCCTGGAAGATTTTAACATGATCTTTTGGACAGATTGTCCAACTTTAATCATAACATCATATCTGATATCATTCTAAGTCCTGCTAATTATTTCAGGCTGTTGTTGTGGTAGGACAGAATCAAGTTGATTTCAGTTCATTATGTATAATCCATATAAGAATAATTAATGGATATTCGATATTATCCCTATGTTGGGAATAATATTAACTCATAAAGCCATATTCTTTGTTCTTTTGTCTGTACATTCTGTTTATTGCAGACCACTGGGAGCACTACCTAGTCTATCATCAGCAAAGGATGTTAATAACTGTACCAGATGCCTCACTCTGAGTTATATACACGCAACTTACAAATTTTAGGCCTCCACCATAAGTTCTCACTGGAGTGATATCTGTAGGATTACTCTGACAGCCTAGGCGATATTCTGGAAGAAACCTTCCTTCCATAATAATTGCTGCGCTCTCTATATTGTGCAACAGCAACCACAACAAAATGAAATGGAAAAATGGACCAAAGTGAGAACGAAGAACAGATGGATTTGAAATCCAGAGAGTAGTGATGACACAATAGCTGTCTGGTTAGTGCAAACCCCTTAAACAGTGAGTTCCCGGTTTGATTCCCAGCTGGCTGGATCTTTACTGCATGTCATTGCCCTGCTCTCTTTCTCCACCTTTCCTGTCTGTCTCTACTTGGACTATAAAAAAGGCAAAAATGCCAAAAAACTATCTTAAAAAAATCCTGAGAGGGAAGAGAACCAGGGAGAGAGACAGAGTGAAAATAGCTGTCTGGCTCCCCGAAGGTTGGCCAGTTATTATAAAGCCATTGTGGTCAGTGTGTACGTTTCCACAGATCATTCTGAGTCACGCTCAATAAGTCAGCCCTTATGGGCCTGGCAGTCAGGACTCAGTGAGGGAGGAGGCAGAAGGGTACGCAGGCACCTGGCTCACATCCTTAACCCACGGCCTCCTCCTCCTCTTCTTCCTCTCAACACACACCGAACTCTAAAAGAGTACACAGAGACGCAGACACTGTCGTCCCATTCACAACCCTCTGCGGGGTGATTCCTGGCCAAACAAGGAAGGAAAAGCCAGGTGGGCGGAAGGGCAGGATGGACAGAATGATGGAGCGGGCAGGCAGAACAAAAGATGGGTGGATGACTGTAGGCAGGGCACAATGGGAGTAATGATGGGTGGGTGAAATGATGAATAAGAGAGAGAGAGTGAGACTTTGAGGTGTAATGAGTGGCTCAGTGTTGGGAATGCATGGCCTGAACTGGGATACTGAGCCAATTCATATAACTGCTGCTAAAAATAGGCTTCTCTGTACTGCAGCTGAGGTAGGCCTACACTGCTCAACTTCTCTGACAGGCCTGAAGCACTCATATTACCAGCAACATACAGAAAACCACACATATATACATGCAACTACTTCCTGGCCCTGTTGTCAATGTTGATCAACTTGAAATTATATTGATTAATTTAGATATCAAGCATTAAAGGTGGATAAATTATCACCTCACCTGCTGGATATTGTACTTAATCACTCATCCGCTTGCTGCTTCTTTCTGTAACCTCAACTATCACATCAACTTTACAGGAGTGAGTTCAACTTTTCTAAATCTCTCTTATTAACAAACAAGAGCAACATGATGAATTCTTTCAAGAAACATGTTGGATGAATATCATCCTGCAACAGCAGACTTTACACCCCACTTTTGACTGGCTATTCTGAAAAAGCTCTATACAAACTTTACTTTAGATGTGGTCAGACAGCACATTGTAAAAACTCCTGTTTTCAGCCTTTAGGCTCTTCTTTACATTCCATCCACTCATTTAATAGTCAAATAGTTGCTGTTTCTCAAAAAAGCGTGAGATACTATCTTAATCACCAAATAAACCAACTTAATTACAGATGTTTATTTTTTTCATCAACTGAGCAGAGTACATAGAGATTTAAGTGAGGAAGCAAATTTTATGGTCATTTTGGCACTTTCAATGCCTGTTAAAACTGTTGGAATCCATTGTAAAGAACATAGATCTAATCAAACAGTTGCCTTACCCAGACACCTTTAAGGAACTCTCAACATTTTCCTAGTTTTGACCAGGAAAAACATCTTTCCAATTTGAGTCTCTGCCTCAGCACTAAATACGGGACAGGGTGTGTGTGTGTGTGTGTGTGTGTGTGTGTGTGTGTGTGTGTGTGTGTGTGTGTGTGTGTGTGTGTGTGTGTGTGTGTGTGTGTGGGGTGGGGGGGGGGTTCTGCAAGTGTCAGTATTAAGAGCTAGCAAGATAGCAAGAAAAAAATACAACTTAAACTTAATCTCTGCTAATTACCTGTGTTAAATAATATACATAAAATAACTGGAAAAATACTTCACCTGCCTTTTAGGCTTTTCTATGTTCCATTTTCAACTTTGCACGCGACACAAAGCATGTAGAATTTACATCTAAAATGAATCTCACTTTTTAATCTGTCATCAGACAGATTGCATTTCTGGATGCCTTTATGTGTGAAAATGCTAATCCACTATCAGAACAAATCTCACAGTTCACCATTCTCGGAACCACTGTCATTAGTTCCATTTTTTCCTGGTGTATATAAAAGATGACACCAGCTACATTTCAACAATGTGTGAGTGTCTGATATTAAAACATCTTGGCTGGTTCATCACTTTAAGATACAGACATAGCTTGTATATCACATGTATAGGTATGCTTCTTTTTCCTCTGTTTAGTGCTCCACCCCCACCCCACCAGCTCCTCATCCATCCCTCCCCCACCCTCCTGCTCCCTTCTTTTCACAGTATTGTCACCCTAGACGGTTCACACGGTCTCCTCTTCGCTGTGTTTCCGGTCATAAATCTCTGCAACACACCGTGAAGGCACATCCCCTCAGATGGATTTAACCCAACACCCGGCACCCCACTGGCCCTCTGAGAAAAAGGCGATGAGAGCTGGCACACCGCTCCGCACACATTTACACACACTTAGACCAGATCTCACACTTTCTGGGGAGATATTTGTTTAAGAAATCCAGGAAAAGAACAAGGAAAAGTCTGACTTCAATAAAAGTAACAATGAAACCACACTTTACAGACTGTGGGGAGAGAGTGAGGTAAGAATCGAGAGGATGATTTTACTCTCTGTCTGTGTGAGTTATGGCTTGAGCTGGACTCTGACTCATGGTGCTTATGGGGGGTTTTTGGTGACTCATGCTTTCTCAGAATGGGCTCTAACTCGGTGGAATTCCTTCGATAAGACTCCCAATCTGTGGAAATAGGATGGTGGTATTTATTGGACATGCTCTATGTTCTAGCAATGTCCCACAAGCCCTCCCCTCCACCAGTCACCTCCTCGTGTCTTGCCCCTCCTTCCATCAGGTCAGTACATGTCACCCATTGTATTACTCTGATGAATTTCCTTGCTTTTTTCCCTGTCTTTAAAATGAGCAGGCTATGGGTGGCCCCAGTCTGCTGCACCACGGACAAGAAAAACTAAACCAGTGACAGCTTGTTTGTTTTTTTTACCTCACCAACAGCACCCCACACCTACACACCCTCACCAAAACTACCACCATCAAACAAGCGCCATACATACACTCCACTGCTGCCACATCTACCGTGCCACACACACTCCCAGACCACATTCTTACATCCCTACCCCCCACACTCTCCCACACCACACACCCACAAACACACCTGACCGACTTCATTTCCTGTGAGGCATGAGTCAGACGGCTGCAGTGCATTTACCGGAGTAATACATGGTTATTAGCCATTCTGATAATACAGTGTTGATGTGGCTGTCAAGGCAACCTGAGCTGCAAAAACAGGGGATTGTGTATGTGTGGGTGGTTGGGATGAGTCTTTGAGGATTCTTTGGAAGTGTTCAGGCATGTGGTGGGTCTATCTGCATGTCCGGAGGTGTGTGCGTGCACGTATGTGTGTGTGTGTGTGTAGGTGTGTGTGTGTCTGTAGGAGTGTGTGTATATATGTGAGACAGTGTGTTAAAAAAACAACTGAGATGAAACAGCAGGGAGAGCTATTCACCTGTTTTTTCTTGTAGAAGCCCTTTCTGTCACAGTTGGGTATGCGGAAGCCTCTCGGGTTGAGCACGTTGCTGATTTTAAGACTGTTCAAGATGCTCTCCATCTCCCGCCGACACGGCCCCTAGAGACAAAGCAAGCACATCCCAGTGATGCAAATATTACACACTCATCCCCACACAAGCATGAACATCATCAGGTATGTTCATACGACTTCAAAAGTTTGTGGTGAACATGAAAGTCTATAAAAGTTGATCTCTTGAGCACCAAATGTCCCCATTAAGCATCCTACAAAACAGCTCTATCTAGTAAGCTAAAGGTATCATCACATGACAGTATGGGTTACATCCTTTAGGCCATATGATGCTTATACAATAAGCAAAACACTAACATCAAATATGGCCATACATTTTATGACTGTATTATTATAATAATAAAATCAAATATTCTAAATGTCTTGTGAATCAGCTTGCAAAAATATCTGAATTGCACTGTTGAGCTTCAAGTAATGTTTTTAAATTCGAGCATTGCTTATCTGAGGAACATCGAGCTACAGAAATAGACCCACTGTTAGGTCCAAGTTGGAGAAGTTAAATCCCAAAATCACAGATCAACTTGGTAAAAAAGTGGCACCTTCCATTACAAAACATTTGTAATCTAATCTGATAGTGTTTAAATGATGGTAGATAACTTAAAGGTCTCTTTGTGGCGCTTTTGACCACAAATTGCATTGTATGACAATGTTTTGATGCAAGGTACCCCATACTATTTGTATCTTGTGCTTTTCCAACACGTGCCTCGCATTACACATGTATACCACCTACTATGGGTTGATTGTGATATGCATTTTGCTGCAAAGGGCTGAGGTTAAATGGAGAGCCACTATGTCTATAGGTCCAAACAATTATTCCATGTTCTCTAATCAGTAGTTTGGTTTTAGTCAGAACAGAATTTCAAGTTCAGTGCAAAGGTTCACGAGGACAGTTTGTTTTAGCATACTTTCTCATACACCTATCATCATCCACTCTTTGTTAGTTTAAAAACAATAGTGGTGCCATTTTTCTGATGAAATGTTAGTAAGCTACCTAACAAGCAGTTAAGCAAGCAAGATACCTGGCTCCATTTCATTGTTGTGTGCAAAATACAAGAATGCTAGAGAGTTAACTCGGTTAAACAAGCTTTCAGCCTCTTAATGACTCCCATTCTCTCTCAGGGTATGTGAGTTTTATGTGGGATTCTATTTTCACAGTTGCCAAATTTATTGATGTCAAAATAAATGTTACATGCAAAAACACTAAGTAGCAGAAAAAGTTAATTGCTACTAGTTCTTCTTTTTATTGAATACAGTAAACTGACTGTCTATCCATATATATTTTTCCGCTTGTCCAGTGTTGGGTTGAGGTGGCAGCAGGCTAAACAGGTCATTTCAGACAGCCCCCTCCCCAGCAACACTTTCCAGTTCTTCCTGTAGGATCCTAAGATGATCCCAGGCCAGATGAGATATGTTAACATTCCAGTGGGTTGTGGGTCTACCCCAGGGTTTTCTCCTGGTTGGACGTGCCCTGAAAACCTCCAACGGAAGGTGCCCTGAAGACATCCTAATCAGGTGTTCAAAAAACCTTAACTGACTCCTTTCAGAGCAAAGGAGCAGTGACCTTACTCAGAGTCCTTCACCCTATCGCTAAGGTTGAGCACAGCCACCTTACCGAAAAAACTCATTCTGCTACCTCATTCTTTTGGTCACTAGCCAGAGTTCATGACAGGTGAGAGTAGGTATGCCGATCATCTACCCACTTTGCTCTCTCATTACCACAAGTGTTTTTTTGTTTTTTGCTTTCTGGGGTTTTTTGCAGTTGAGTGTGAAGAGGCTGGTATGGGGATAACCACCTCCAAATCTAAGATCCTGGTTCCTTACAGTTGGAGGTGAGTTGCGGCCCAAATCAAAGGAGTTTAACTATCTGTGGATCTTGTTTAGTTTAGTAAATAGTCTTACTCACCGGACACAGATTGCAAGTATAAACCTGACATTGGTCACTGACTTTTTCTTTCTGCTGTGTATGTGTTTTCAACCGCAGCTTTTCATGCGATGTGAGACTACTTCATGAACCAAAAGAGTAAATGAGCATGAGAGGGACAAAGCACTAACTGGCTAGACAGAAATCTAGCAAACTAAAAATATTTGCCTCTCAGTGACTCTTTCATTGAGCTTGTGATGCATAGTTGTCAAAACACCAATATTACCAATTTCATAATGGAATTTGTTCAAAGCTAAATACTGTTTACAACATACGGAGTACATCTGTTTTTGATATGCCAGCACTATCAGTTTTAACACTGAATTTGTTCAAAGGTCGGTGCTGTATCCAGAAAGCTAACCTTTCATGGCAAGTAAAAACACAAAGCAAGCTAACAGACTTCAGCCCCTTATAACACACTTTCTTCCTTTAACCCTGGGTTTCACATTTATCATTGTAGGCCATGGACAGGCCTACAATGTCAGTTTCAAATGTGAATTGGTTTAAAGGTAAATATTGTTAACTACTTAGAAGTCTAACAAAAAAAGCAGAATAATGAGAGATTCTCTTCTTTGTGCAATCGGTGGCATGGGATTCATGAAGTGTGTGTGCCAGTGTTGCTGTTGTCAGAAAACAAATTTAGTGTATTTATATGTAAGGGACCATGTACAATAATAAACAGAAATGTTGCCACTTATTATGCTGTACAATAGTCAGCCTAAACCTAATTTGGACCTGCAGTCTTTGTGGAATCCTTGCCAACGATAGTCTTTACTCAACTCTATGCAATTACGTTTTTTCTCCCAGGAACAGTGTCACAGTTTACAACAGAAAATTCATTGCCTCGGGTGTGACTTACATACTCAGTCTCCCTCTTGTTCTCCAGGGAGAAGTTGTGCATGTCCATATTGGCTCCTCCTGACACTGATTCCACCTTGTAGCTCTGCGTCTTCCTGTTCTGTTCCTTCTGGATCAGCTTGTTATGCAGCGGAGGCCTGGTGTCCATTGATCCCCGACTGTGCCCACCCTTCACAGTGGCTACACCAGGCAACACCGTCATCATCTGGGTAACGTTGGCACAATCTTCAACCTGATTTCCAGCATTTTCTGTATGGACAAAAGTAAGTCATCAGTGTCAAAATGTTTCATTTATACTAACATTTAAAAAAAACAATAATCACAATTATGTTGCACCAGTTATTGTTGTAGGAAAAGAGTTACATATTATATTATAAGCTTAAAGGCAATACAAGAACTTGTCAGGCTTGGACTAAATTAAGAGTAGGCTACAGAGTCAGGCTTTCAATCGTCTTATGGTCTATATTCAGTTTGACTATAGAAATAAAAAGGTGAATTCTCATTTTTCTGTTTGCTTTAAATACCTACGTATCTTGGTATCTTGACTAATGGTAAATCATTCCTGGTGTTGCATGGTCTTGAAATTGCCCTTCTTCGTATTAAGTCTCTATGTGTAGTCCTGTGATAGACTGGTGACCTGTCCAGGGTGTCCCCTGCCTTCACCCTAAGACAGCTGGGATAGACTCCAGCCCCCCATGACCCTAATGAGGATTAAGTGGTGTATAGAAAATCAAAAGGGCAAATGTTGTACAAAAATCCTCATTCTCAATCATGTGTTGTGCAAAAACTGAGATTGAGCTGTAAAATATAATAAATTCTTTTCCCCCAACTTTATCCTAAACTTCAGAATCCAAGTGGTGTTTTAGTCTGCTTGTGAAAAACTGTGATACAAAATGATACATTCCTGCATCTCTTTCACTTTATCCAGTAGAGAATTCCTGACTGTGTAAGAGAGGCCTGTTTAAAACGGTCAAAATAAAGTTAGCTCATAGCCTTGTGGACTGTTTGGAGCCAGAAATGAAGCCAAGTAATAAACAGAAACATGACGATTTCATATCCACAAATTTCCACAGTATGCAGACCAAGAGATAGGGTCACATAGAGGAACTGAGTGTAAACAAGACATTTTAAGGCCGCTGAGAAGAAAATGTTGTGTCTATGTCTATATGTGTGCTATAGTGGTGTGGAGAGGAGGCTAGGGCAGGTAAAGTGGAGGATGAGGGGGCAGATGTATTAATAGCCCGTGGTGCTGGCAAAGATTCCTGTCAAATCGTTACAGAGCAGAGCAGAGCAGGGCCCATCTGACTGAGAAGAAGAGAGGAGGGGGCTTCAAATACTCCTCCCTAATATAGTAGAGGACCAAACTACCCACCATGTGCCACCCGGGCGACCACACCGTCACAAGGCCACAGCCAAAGGAGCTAACTGAGCTTGGAGACAACGTCCCGGAGAGGCAGAGGGATGCTGGGAACACACATGTAGCAACTCACACACACCCAAACATAGTTTTAAACCGTTAACTCAAAGCAGATTTTGTGTTCAAGAGCTGTGGTGAGGGCGGTGGACGGGCATGTAGGGGTGTAGCTCGTGTGGGCAGGCAGGCTGGCAGCCCACCCTTTCTCTGTGACCACCTGATCAATTAAGTGAGGTGGTGGAGCTCCACAGTCTCCCAGGCTCACCAGAACTTAGAATAACAACATGGATGTCAACAACAGCATCAACTGCAAAACGACAGAGTCAGAAAGCGCTTTTTAACCTGAGACACTCTCAGCATGTTTTTTTTTTTAATCTTTTCAACTATGTCTGTAAATGCCCATAACCGAGGACAAAAATATTGAGCCCTGTTTTAGATTCCTGCAAGCATTAATTTTTATTGTCAATATAAGCTTTTATATAACCTTTCTAGGAAGTCTGGGGTGTTTTAGATAAACACATTACGCAATTTGTTTGTATAATGGCATAGGGTAAACAGCACAAACTGCGGTGTGGAGAGCTTGTTAATGTCTGGGAGGAGAGGCTGCTCTCAAGCTAGGGACTAATGGCAGTGGAAACCACTGGTCTGCATTGACACACTCTGACCAAAAGGGGCGCTTGGGATCATTTCCCTCCTTTTTTCCCATCCCCAATAGTGAAGATGCTGTAAAAAAGCATGAATTGATGCCTGTCTCACGGCTGGTATTGCTTGTGTTCACCTGAAAATGAATGGCCTTGCTCCAACATTGGAAAAAAAAATGGTTTTGTCTTAAATCAGGGAAGGCAGAGGTTAAGAAACAAAGATAAGTAAGAAGATGATGAGGATGAATAAACCAGTGATAATGTATGTGTCAATGGTGTATGACAATGTGACTGTAAATTGCTTGCACATCACACTTTACTGTGGCAAAACCAAATAACCAAGAAGATAAAAACACACACAGAGACTCCTGGAGGCCTGATGTCAGCAGAGCCTAAACACACAACTGTGTGTATTCACACAGAGGTGGCATGTGTGCCGTTTGACCCGTGTGAGCAGCAAGCATCCGTTCACACAAAACACTCCCCACAGGATGCTTCTCGATATTGTACAAGTAATTAGGAATTAGGAAATTTGCAGTTGGTGCTCATTGATAATGGGCTGTGATTGTGTGTCTGCTTGCTTAGAGGGAACTCGGAGAAATGGCCCCCACCTCTAACTTCCCATACAGTCGAGATGTGTTGGCCCATGTCCTGGACCAGGGAAGCAGCAACATATATTTTCATGCTGTACAAAAATCCATGAGCTTTACTTGAAGGAAAATAAGAACATTACAGAAGACAAGGACATGGTCTGCGCTCAGCCTCAGCTAAATAGTGTATACTTACAGTATGTATGTGGCATTCTTAACTATTGGTTTGAGGGAGCCAGGCTGTGTGTGTGTGTGTGTGTGTGTGTGTGTGTGTGTGTGTGTGTGTGTGTGTGTGTGTGTGTGTGTGTGTGTGTGTGTGTGTGTGTGCGCGAGAGCAGTGTTGCCCTTTTCTGAAAAGAAACATCCTGCAAACCCCCCAACGACAGACAATAAATGTATAACATTCTATTCTGCATTTTACGTACGATGGTCCACAGCTGTGCGCACTTACAAAACGATAGCAGCTGTGGAAAACAGTTGCTGCGCGAACAATACCCATAACGGGTATTATTCACTCAAACTTTCAGGAGCCCGTGGGATTTCTTTAACCCAGGCGGGCATAACACTGTGCAATGTCAAACCTACTGCTCAAACCCAGTCCAGCCAGGACTGGTGTTCTTCGTGGTGGTATGTTGCAAAACATCCCAAAGAATAAGTTTACGCACGTTTGTTTGTACCTCGTATCTCAAAGCTATTATCTTTATCTCACTCTCAATACTACGCACTTAAACTCTGCATCCCGGAGGAGGGAGCTCCCCAGACCTGGTCAGCGCAGAGCAACACCTCATGGATTGAGCGCCTGTCAAAGAAGCCGACAAATAACTCGTACCCACAAGCAACAAGGTAGGCTATCTGCAAACCATAAAAGTACGAATGCAAAACACCACTTCCTACCTTGCTTTCGTGTCGGTATGAGAATGCTGTTGAGTTTTTTGGACACGGCGCTGGAGCACACTCCCCGTCCCTCCAGCAGAGCTTGCAGGGGTCGGCTCTCCCCCGGCTGGTGCTGACAGGTCAAGCCGGAGCCGCAGCGCGCCGTGTACACTCCACACGCTTGTCTCTCACCCAGGGCGCACGTCATGCAACAGCCGCAGCCGGGCTCCCTGACCCGCTCCGCGCAGTCCTTCGGTAGCGGCTTGCACTGGAGCAGCGCACCGGCGTCGCACGGTTCACATCGGACCACCGGCCCCACCGTGCCGGCGAGCCGGGCGAACGCAGCCAGCGCGGCGGCGAGACAAAACACACAGAGACCGGGCATTCTGCCGATTAAGCTGGTCACAAAGGGACAGTATGTGAGTTGTCACGTAGGCTTAAGGGGACTCTCTGTGACACAGCGAGCAGGCTAGCCTTCTCCATCTGTATTTTCTTTTACGCGAACTTCTCGTTTTATACAGGCGGAAAAAGAGCCAGCAAGTCACACCCTCCTCCGTATGAATAATGTAAACGGAGAGCCCCGATATGAGGGACCGCTACATCAGTCTCAGGGGAGAGCTCCTCAAACATTCCCCTCTTTTAGTCCTTTATAATAATTTACTGAGGACTGTTCATCTGCACACTGTCCTGGGGGGGGGGGGGGCGGCAGTGGTTCTCGTTTCCATCTGGAAATGTTCCCTCTTGTCACAGGACAGGCAAGTTTCTGTGAGCTGCAGATGACATGCAGCTTTAAACTGGGGGCTACATTTCACTTCAGTGTTCACAAATGATAATAATTTTCATTTCACAGACGAAATGTACATATGCAGGTTGCCACAAGGGAACTAGAAACGCTGCAACTGAGAGAGTTTTTATGTGTACTGACCATAGACTCTATGGTACTGACTGCTCCCAAACCTCTGGAGGTTTCTGCACCACTGGCCACATCCCCTGCTGGCACCAATGGTATGTGAGAGAATGCCATTGGTGGTACCCCCCACATGCAATACTGATAAAACATTCCTCTGGGCAGGTGTGTAGGTGGCCTCTATATTAACTCACTGAAACAGTAATTTTTTTGCATATAGCCCTTGTGTATTTGTGACGACATGCTCAGTGGTGGGTGCAGCCGGAGAGGTATTGTTTTACTGTTCTGGTCTGTTAATGCTGCAGAGTTCGGATGCACATGTCAGTCAGAACACCAGCCAGCTACCAAGCACGTGCCAACCAGACTGCATACCTGAACCTTTCCCTCAGTAGTTTCTGTAGCCGTGCTCACCTTTCACATACCCTGAACAGACCTGGTGATCTGGCACTAGCATTGCCCACCCACCCCCCACCTCCACATTCCCTCCTGTACGCTCCCCACCCCGTCATCGACCCCACAGGATTTCAAATTATTAGAAAGAAAATGTTCAGATTCTGCAGGCTCAGCATCGCCCCCCTGTCCGGCATATCCTCCTGTTCTGCAATAACAAACGTGGGAGGGGGGTACACACTGAGAAAATAAAGCAATCAGTATCGGCCATTGTGTGATTTCCACCACAGAAGCAGAAAAAGTGTTGAGACTGCATTATGAAAAACAAGCACAGGGTAAGGAAACACCCCCAGAATAGCAAGAAAATGTCTCCAGCTAAGATTAGTTTTCTTATTACATGAATTTTTTTCTCTTTCTGCATTTTTTCATGTCTGAAATATTCAGCTTGTGACCTTTGGCTTGTTTATTGTCTGCCTGTCTGTGCAGGGTGTGATTTACCTAAAGCGCCCTTACAGTTTAAACAAATTCAGCAAAAAGAACCCTTTCGACAAACCTTCTTGTATGAATACAGTTCTCTTCTGGTTTTGTTTTGTCATCCTCCAAAGGTGACAGGGTTCACTGTGATGTGCTGTTAATGTTTCCCTGCCTGAAGGCAACTCCCAAACTGGTCTTAACGTATGAGCAGCCTAAATGGATATGACATTCTCAACTTTTATGATAGTTTGCTTGATTAGATATTGTGCAATGCAGAAGAGACACAACAGTGCGTGATAAAGGTCAACAGATCAGGACATCCACTGGGATCCTCGTGATTTCAAGATTCAAGAGTCAAAACAGAGTATGTTGTAATATGCCTCAGGATGGTTTGGGTATAATAAAAAGATAAAATTAAATCAGATAACTGCTGGCACAAACCTGCGTGTCTTATTTCCCAAACCATATGTTAGGTTCATCTCTGTTGCAGTCTCAGCGAACTGCAATAAGAGACGCTATTTGTCATAGTCAATGATCTTGTCTTCGTCTTGCATCTGCACTTTTGTCTTTCACCCTCTCCATCTTCTCTGCCTCAAGGAATCTGATATCCTCTCGTTATTAATCTCTCTTTCTTTTAAGTGTCTCTGTCCCAGTCAACATTCCTCTGTGTTACATTCCCACAATGCAGCACATTTCAGACCATAAATCATTAACTGGAAACACAAAGTTGGTGACCGTCCTCAGTAACACTGGCACAATGCAGTTTATAATTTGAGGTTTTGTGGGAAGGAAAGGTTCTGGACTGATTTATTTGTTTCCTTCCTCCATGAGTGACTCAAGCTGCAAATTTCCTTTCTGTCAACATACGCTGTCTTCGTATGCGAACTATGACATCAGCACGCGCTGTGCTCACTGACCACATTGTGAGCTGCTTATCATTTTATACAAAAACAGCCATTTTACATGCGATACTACATACATCAAGCTGACAGCACTCTTACTTCGTGTTTTGTCGCTTGGCTGACTTTCAGATCCATCGCAGTGTGCTGCAGTCGCTTTCGTGTCTTGTTTGGGTGTTTTTCACCCCGAGACAGAGAAATATTCAGTCAATGCAAGGGATAAAAGTTCACAGATTCCTCAAATGTTTCTCAACACTTTTGTATGGCGTTCAGCACAGGACAATGAACTCACAGGATTGCAATTCATTAAGCATTGCTTTAGGAGGTATTTCTTATCAACAGGATCCCTTCCAGTTTCATAAAACCCTCAAAATGCAGTGAAAATATTTTAAGATTGTCAGTTTCATGTCACTGTTTTTACTGCGCTGCTCAGCCAGCACAGCCATCTTCAATCTAAACTTTTATTTCAGATGGGTTTGCTTTCCCATCAGGAGAATGATTAACATGTAATTTTGTTGAATCATGTTTACTGTGGTTTACAGGCAAAATGCATAAATAATGTGCACTGCCAACTTTGTGTTGAAGAAATTCATTTGGTGCTTCTTAACTCAGTCGGGGTGCTGACAGCAGAGACCGAAGTCGTCTGTCATTCAAGAACATGTAGATACGCTAATGGAGCAGTTCTGCAGGGCTGATTACTGCCTCTGAGATGTTTTTGGACAAGATGATACAGCATGAAGTAAAATGGATAAACTTACAAAAATGTAAGGTTGGATGCTGAGAATCTGTTATTTGCATTATAATTACAATTGACATCTAACATTACTATTTAATATTTTAACTGTCTTTTTCCTTTAGTAGAGCAAAGATGAAGTGATGTAACTGGATGTAGTATGCCAACTTGGGTGGCAGACATCTGCCTTTGTTAACCACCATCCTCAGACTGTTTTGAGGTTAGGACAAGGTTGGGGGCGCATGGCTCAGTGGGTAGAGTGGCCGTCTTGCAACCGGAGGGTTGCCGGTTCAATCCTTGGCCCGTTGTGCTCATGTCGAGGTGTCCCTGAGCAAGACACCTAATCCCTAATTGCTCCTGATGGGTCGTGGTTAGCGCCTTGCATGGCAGCTTCCGCCATCAGTGTGTAAATGTGACGTATCTTTTAAAGCGCTGTAGCACCCCTCACACTCATCACACAGCCCCACTATCCTGTGCACAGTCATCACGAGTCAGGTTCCACACCCACGGGCCTTGCAGCACCACTCCCATTCACCAATGCCCCGCGCTGTTCAGTCTGATCCAGGAAATAGAATAAGAGAGCATGTCCGGAGAGTCCATAGAGAGGGAAACAGTGAATGAGGAAGAGATCGGCATACGTGTGCGTTGTAAGCATCATGTAAGTCCGCGTCTCATGCTCTGTTCTGGAGGTCTGTGCGTTGTTCAAAGTGGGCATCAGTCGAAGACGGATTTTACCCGGGGCATTGTGTCTGTGAGGAATATCAGGAGGAGCGCCTCGTCGCTGTTGGGTCCGGAGTCCGACAGTGGGATGGAGTGACCACTGGTTGACTGTCCGACTGACCTTAACCGACTATGGTTCCGTGAGTGATTCTTGAGTGTGTGTAGATTTATGATTGAGTGTTTCTGAACGGCGAAAAGACGCTGAGGTATTATTTCCGGGTTCGGGCAAAAGAGTAGGTCCGCGGTAAAACCCGGACTGGATTCATAATTTCAAGTTGGTTTTCATTTGGTTTATACTGGACTGAACTGTGTGGGAAATTTATGTTGAAAACCCGAAATGGACTTTGCGTTTAAACTGAACTGAACTCTCGAACTGAACTGAGTTTACCTAAGTGCACACACAGCTAGGTTTGTTATTTTATGATTGGTTCTGACTTGCATATTGCATTGAATATAATTTGAAAAATCTACTTTGCTTTGTTTTTTTTTCTCCCTCTCTGGTTGATATGTGCATGATATCTTGTTTTTGCTTTTCATGATGTACTTGATTTGTGCAGGTATAAAAAAGGTTTTCTTTCTTGAATTGTCAAACGTGTCTCTGGCTGGCACCCCAGTCTAACCCGTTACAGCGCTTTGGGTACCTTGCAGGTATAGTAAAGCGGTATATAAATACAGACCATTTACCATTTAGGACTAAAAGTTGAACCATTTTCCAGAAACGTCAAAGCCTATACTTGCTGTTGTAACTGTATCCAAATCAGGGAGAATTTCTCTTAATGGGGAACTTTGGTTTTTTTCAACCTGGGGTCTGTTTTCATATGTCATTTCATACATGTGAGTGATGGAGAAATGAATTTTCGACATAGCTCCAGTATTTAGCCAGGCAGGTAGCTTCGCAGCTCAGCTAGCAGCTCAGCTAGCGAAAAGTATGGGGCAACTTGCCCCCCCGCGTCAAAGTCCGCCCTAACGTAACGAATCTGCGAGGACACCCGTTGAGACTATCCGATCCGGTCAGTGTGGGAAAAAAAGCACGTTAGGGTGGACTTTGACGCTGGGGGGCCAGTTGCCCCATACTTTTCGCTAGCTGAGCTGCAAAGCTGCTTGCCTGGCTAAATACTGGAGCTATGTCGAAAATTCATTTCTCCATCAATCACATGTATGAAATGACATATGAAAACAGACCCCAGGTTGAAAAAAACCGAAGTTCCCCTTTAAAGCTGCTGTCCGGAGTTTGAATCGCAGCGTCTCCTAAAACACTCTTGGTGCCACCCTCCCTCCCTCCCTCTGATTTCGCCCCTTTATTTGTGCATGCGCGCAGTACATGAGAGGAGTGCCCGGAGTGCTGCAGCATCCTGCCTGTTTTGCTGTTTTCCACTCTTCTACATTTAGTACATTTAGTAAATAATAAAGGAATTACGTTAGAATTCTGTATTGAGTCTAACTTGTCCTAATACCAAAATAACATGAATCTGCTAGGACGAACGAGTAAAGTTTCAATATGTGATTACACTCGTGTATCCCTCTCGATGACGTTGTTTATCAAACTTAGTGCATTTACGCGTGTATATGTGTTACATTGTTTATTTATTTCTATCTAGAGTTCAGAATTGCATGACTCCTCTGACGAAGAGTATGTCCCAGACGCCCCAACATCTTCCTCCAGAGGTCGGGCATCTAAACGAAGCCGTCAGGCGGGCTATGGAGGCCGTGGTCGGGGAGCGACGCGAGCACCCCGAGCCAAAAAACGTCCTGCAGTCTCTTGGCCTGACAAGCTGTGGGATTGGTAACTTTTCTGGAAGTTGCTGGACCTGATGCTCTCTCCTCCACAAGCAAAACAAATGTGCACGCGGTTGCGTAGTGCGTAGCTCGCCCACCTCTGCATGGGCTTGCTTGCTGTGCGCGTAACCGTTGATTGACAGCATGACAAAGCTGAAGCTCGAACTTGATTGGTCGGCAGCGACCGGTGCTTTTTGGAATAACATGGGGGTCTATGAGAGGAAGGCGGAGCTCAGGAATAAATTTTCATATCGCGTTATACTAACTTTATATTATAGTATCGAACTAGACTAACACATTTAAGCTTTGTTAAAAAATGATACATAAATTGAAAACAAACGGAAACTCCGGACAGCAGCTTTAAGACTGTCAGTCAAGTGAAAGCAGGTAACTTACTGTGTCTATATAGTCCTGTTTAGGTTTTATGTGTTTTCCAGCTTGCATTATCCTTAGATTTTCCACACAACAGCCGTAAAAATGACGTAAGTGTGTACTTTCTTGGAAATCATAGCGCTGACTTTTGAATAAATCTCCTAGAAAATATGTGTTCTTGTTATGACTTTAGTGACCTTTATGGCACAGGTCTTGTTGCTGTAACACAATAGAAAAATGATGCACCTTTTATTGAAATCTGTTAAATGCTGCACATGCTTTTAAAACTGGGCATTCATTATTGATTGTTGTAATGGGATTGCGCTAGAGCAGGGATCGGCAACCTGCGGCTCCGGAGCCGCATGCGGCTCTTTCATCCCTCTGTTGTGGCTCCCTGTAACTTTGAAAAATAAATAATCAGCAGGCTATTTAATTAAAATTTCTTTTATTTTAGATTGTTAATTTTTAAAATTTAATTCTAAATTTGAAGATTATGGTGATCTTGTAACATCAAAATAAAACGTCTTAATTTTTTGTCTGTAAAAATATGCGTTCCAACCGTCAATCTCCGACACTCACCGGCCTGCGGGTATTCATTTGGAGTCCTGTTGATCTTTGGATCCCAGTGTTTGCTCTACATTCATTCAGCAGCAGCGGGCCACCATTCCTAAATCCTCGCCGTCGCTTCTTCAAATTTCTTTCTTTTTCTTATTGTCGCAAATACATCACTGTCACACGTCTCCGCCTTCACAGCAGAATCCTGCATTGTGTGGGGTACTCGTGAGTACTAAGGTAAACTACGGATAATTGTCTTGCTCAGTATCTACTCTTTGATATGTCAGGGTAATACGACGTTACTCGCGAGAGCACGACTTGATGTCACGTCCAGCATCCAGGCAGCAGGTCAGAGAGTCAGAGGAGTGTCGTCTCGGAAAGCAGTGGCAGCGACTTACCGGAGAAAAGTTATTAGCTTAAGATAAATAGATTTTACAAGTTAAATAGACATTCGCAAATTATTGATTTCCAGCTAACATTACGTAGCATTTGAGGTTCAAGAGCAAAAATGACATTCACCAAGTAAGATAAATATTAGTGGTAGGACACAATTTAAAAAATGAATCTATCTAATTAGATGCTTTGTAATTAATTAATCACAACTGATTAACAAGGGCATAGAGGTAAAAAAGCGATATATGCAGTGTTGTCTTCATTTTAAATGCCAAAAGGATTTTGCGGCTCCCGGTGTTTTCTTTTCTGTGGGAAACGGGTCGAAATGGCTCTTTGGGTGTTAAAGGTTGCCGACCCCTGCGCTAGAGGAATGAACTCTGTGATCAGTAAATTGATGGAATGAGCATAGCTTGACTGCTCTCTGTCACTGTCTGTGTGTCATGCTCAGAGAAACATATGGAGACAAGCAGAGAAAGACAAGAATGTGTAGAGCAAGAAAGGTGAACAATGCCCCCCCTCCAAAAAATCTAAATCATCTTGCTGTAGGTTTTTTTAATCAAGATAGCTGCATGTGGGAGAGAGAACAAGATGGCACAGAGGTTAGGGTTCGAACATGTGTTATGATGTGTTTGTGGTGAAGTCTGTGCTATTTGCTGGGCTGCAGTTAGATATGCCTGGCAGCTCTCAGCAGGAGGCCAGAGTCCTGCCCAGCAGAGGCTCACTCTAATTGGCCAAACAGGCAGTGTGGCACCTTGGATTGTTCTAATGCCTGGAGTCCAGGTACGACATACTTAGAAGCATATCGAGGAAAGATCAGTCACGTGCTCACAGTCACAGACTGTCTTTAGGTCAGCAGTCCTCCCATGGCTAGTTGGGCGGAGAAGAAGGTTGCTATGAGAAGGAGATACAAGGCTAGACAATCTCGCCTGGCGCTCTCAGGTTGACCAACTCAAGTGACACTTTCCTGAGTGTGGGCCAATTCCAGGCTGCTAAGAGGATCAGTTTCTCCTTCCTGTCCTGACACACATATCCAGCTAGCGCCACTCAGTAGTCTTTAGGTTTGCTGCTCACCAGGCACAGCCACTTCAGACACTCTTCCATGCTTTCTGTAACCAATGTGGTCCTGCTGTATGGATGGGATCAAAGAGTGTTGCACTGGAAAGACAAAGTCCTCACTAAGAGGATTGGAATCTTAAACCTAACTCTCACAAAGTCTAACTGTGACCGCTGGTAGGCAGGCAAAGGCCTACATGGCAGCACACACAACGCGCCAGCTCTGTTCCAACAAGCTAGACCAGAGCAGAATAGATTTATGAGGGAATGCACTGGGACAGACTAAAAAAGACTGAAGGGATAAAGGCAGCCAGAAGAAAAGCATGACACGGTGGGGGAGATAGACAGAGCAGTGTCTAATCTTGGATCTTGGAGTGGCAAGGCTTGCACCGAGCCGGTCACATGTAGTGATGTCACCTCCGGAGAGGCAGGCGGGGTGATCCAAGCCAACAGATCCTTAGGAAGAATCTGTGAATGTATGCTTAGGAGAGAGGGATTTCCACTACCTCTGCTATTGTAGTTACATAAATCTAATAGACACAGCTTTAGACAACACTAATCAATATTCTTATGTAAAAAAAGAACAAACAATAATATTACAAATTTTTATGATATATGTATCGCTCAGAGTGATAGAACCGTCTAGAATTATCCTCAGCTCTATGGAAAATACTGTCATCTTTCAGCTGTTTTGGTTTTACACTTGGGAAATATAATGTTTTTGTTACGCAGTTTTGTTTCTAGTCACAGAAAGCAGCTGTTACAGTAAAAGAAAATTACAGTAAAAAAATTAACTAACTTTTATGTTAATGTTCCTCACAGCTTCAGACATACTCACCGCTTTGACAAAGCCATGGTACGTAAATGATCATTCACACAAGGACAGACGGTACATCTGAACAGTACATCTCAATGAATGTACTAATAAACAAAACTAAATCTTAAAGAATAGCAAACTACTTATACTGGCCAAATAACTAACAGTACAATTTATTTCTGATTTTGCAAATCACTGAACAGTCTGCCCATGTTTGTTGATAATTTAACTAAATGTTACCACCAGTGATATCAAAATATCCTGACAGCTATGATGGAGCTCAGGACTCAACCTGTGGATGTAACAAATTAATTACCTGCAGCTGATAGACTGTGACTCTTTGTGACAGTGCTCCTGTCTGAGGTGAAGAAAGGACACAGAGTAACTTTCTGACATTGTCTCCATTTAAAAGTATTGACTGAAGTTGCTACATGTGCATAAATGTGCTCAACTCTCTGTCTTTAGAGATGCTCATATGGATCCTGTTACTGTCTGATTCTGCAGGTGTCTAATACACTCAGAGGAAAGACTCCTACAATCAGCTGGAAATAACAAACTGAACTTCAGCTCCGGTTAATGTTTAGTTAAAATAAAGCCAGATTACATTTATTATTGGTAAGAATCATTAATCTGACCCATTAAAGACTGTTTTCATTGCAGTAACATGTAGTTTTTTTTTAAAATATACATTCCCTACATTGCTTTATGCAACTTGAATTAGCATCACTTGAACATGGACATCAGTGAATGTGACTGTATGCAGTTAAGACTGCATAAAGTGACTTTGAAAAAGTAGAAGCCAGGAACCAAGTAAAATTGCTGTTTCGACTTTAATATGAAAGTGAGCAGGGTGCTTAATCAGACATTTAGCCGACACATGCTGTCAGCTTGTTGGAAAGAAGTGCATGTCTGAAATGTGCTTTGGATGATGGCAAACAAAGTGGAGCATTTAGCAACTTAAAACAAGAAATTGACCCCAAGATTTAAGGTCAGGAGCCCAAACAGAGCTAAAAAGGAGTGAATATCAGACTTAACATTGGTCATGTGGCCAGAAATATGACTTCAGATGACTGCTACTGTTGCCCTGTAACTGCAGACTATTTCTTAACAAGCTGACTCAGTGGTTGCTAAGTTTATAGCTCATTGCTCTGCCCCCATTTGGCAAAATAAAATAGATGAATGCAGGAATCTTGACTTGAATCTTACCACTGTAAGATCTGGCAGACGTAAGAATTGTCACACTAAAGTTTTCAGATTTAAGCACAAATATTGCACTGGTTGAAATTTGTAATGAGAAAATACTAAATAAGGACAGCATCAGACAGACTTTGCATAGTTAACCAACTTTGCAGTAGAATGACATGCTGCCTCTTAAAAATAACATCTGAAACTCACAAATTTGAAATATGATATTTAATGTTTAGTTTTAGTGGTAAGCATTCAAAACTCTGAATCACAGGTAAAGTTTTCTGAATCTGAAGGTCTCTCACAGGCACTTCGTGAAAGTTTTGAGTTGCCTTTGACTCAACTAAAAACGGCTCTGCAAAAAAGAAACTCTACATCAGTGTTTTTTGGGGGGCTTTGCACTTTGGGTGAGCTGACTCTTTAATGTGTTATTACAAGGAGTTGATGAAATGCAAAAGGGGCTTATGGATTTTAAATTAAAAGATGAAAGCCCTGCTCTCTCTGATAAAGGGACCGGTGTTACCAGTGCAGAGAGTGCTGCCAAAAAGGTGAGAGTACAGCCCATTATGTACAAGTGTAACATTCTCAACCCTTGTATATTTTGACACATGTTGGAGCCTGACCTGACACTGAGCAGGTGTGTGCCAGAATGGGCTAAAAGGCAGCATGTCCTGCACACCAGCTGCAGAGTGGCTCTGGCTGAACCTTGCCGCCTCCTAAACCTGTGCATTTGACGTGCTGTTTGGATTGTGGGTGACTGATTAGCTCATGATGTGGAGGCCTT
The DNA here is from genome assembly GCF_021347895.1 of Acanthochromis polyacanthus. Classification (NCBI taxonomy): domain Eukaryota; kingdom Metazoa; phylum Chordata; class Actinopteri; family Pomacentridae; genus Acanthochromis; species Acanthochromis polyacanthus. Next base: position 12,580,097 of record NC_067116.1, read on the forward strand.
CCACCACAACGCCTCTTAGCTGATACATTCAGGCGGCCAACAGCTGCTCTAAGGGGCACCTAGCCGTATCCTAATGGATGGCTTCCATGGTGGACAAGCGCAGGGGATAGAAAGGAAAATCCAGGTGTGGCCATAATGTTCAACATGTAGGACTGTATATGGCTCTGTCTCAGACCTCTGTTCCTCTGACTATGTTTTAAATGCAATGCTCAACCAAAAGCCGATGTTAGGAAAAAGCTGCAGCTAATGTTTCCTCATTAATAAATTTTTTGTTTTTCTGATTTATAAATAAAATGTCTATGTTGGATTCACCACTTCCTAGATCAGTGATCATCAACTGGCGGCCCGCGGGCCGAATCCGGCCCGCCGAACCGTCCAATCCGGCCCGCCGAACCGTCCAATCCGACTGGATTCCAAAATTGTGAGGATCAAAGAGAAAATATCATGTGTTCCACACTATTAAAGCAGTCAGTCCAGTCATTATTAAAGGATCTGTTTTCCACATCAACTTTTTGTTTCGTGGCCTTAGAGAGTGCCATTTTACCCGTGTTAAGAGGCCTTTTCCTGTCACTTCTGCGGTGTTTCTTTTTCAAGTGCTCTGTGAATAAAGTTGACTTGAGATGAGGCAAAATATCTCTATCACTCCTAGTGGTTGACTGTGGTACAGGTGATAGGAGGACTGACTCATAAAGGCTAAAAATGCCTTCAGTTTTGTAATGAAATTGAAAAAATATAAAAAAAATAAACATCAAATAATAATGTTATGCCAAAATTCGATTTTTATTTAATTTTTGTTTGAGGGTCCGGCCCCCAAAGTGACTGTCCGGTAAAATTCTGGTCCTCTGGCAAATATAGTTGGTGACCCCTGTCCGAGATGCTAATACTCCATCTTCAAACTGTTTATTTTGTATATTTTGTAGCAAACAGTAGGCTACACAACTCAAAGTTACTTACTGCACAAAAGCTGCAAACTGAAATTTGAGATTCAAGATGTTTTGCATTTTTGCTTCATAAAGATGTCAAAATGGTTTTCTTTCCAGAAAATTAAAAAATGGACGATGACAGTTCGAAGTCACAAATGATTATTCAAATAATCAATTAGTTGTCAGCTAATAAATTATTGACCAATTATTTGAATGTCTATCTATCTATCTATAGATATGCATATACATATATGGACAAGGTACGTTTTATCAGTCCGTTTCCTGGCTATAAAAGACACCAGCAGAAACAAAAAATCAAGCCGTTTTTTCGTTTTTTTGAGCAAAAAACAAAAAAAACAGGAAATGGTTCGTTTTTTAGTTTTGAACAAAAAAACAGGAAATGGTTCGTTTTTTCGTTTTCACCCCCAAAATGAAAATACGACTCCATATTTCGTGGGCGGGGCTTCGGAGCCCACTGGTGCACAATAAAGCTCCTGCCCATCACAATAAAGCCCCTGCGCTGGCAGGCATAGACAGACTGACTTTCATTGTATTGCCTGCCCCCACTGCACTTCCCCTAACTCTAAATCAAAGCAAGTCGAGTACACAGTAATGACAGTCATAACCAGTGGTGTAGTCTAGTTTTTTCTACTGGGTATACTCCAACCTCATAAACCAAAGCCAGGTCAGGTTCTCATATATGTGCGCGTGCACTCACACGTCCACGCGTACACACGCGCGCGCGCGCACACACACACACACACACACACACACACACACACACACACACACACACACATGTTTGTTTTTCTATACCGGTGGGGACTTACCATTGACTCCCATTCATATCTAACTCCTAACCCTTACCCTAACCCTAACCATCACTAAATCAATGCCTAACCCTAAACAAACGTTTTTGCACTTTTACATTTTTATTAACAACAATATGGCCAAGAAAACGGTGTTGCCACCCGTGGGGACCTCATTTTAGGTCCCCACCGTAAGACAAGTCCCCACCTTTATAGCAAATAGTCAGGTCAAAGTCCCCACCGGTATAGCAGAAACAAGTACACACACACACACACACACACACACACACACACACACACACACACACACACACACACACACACACACACACACACACACACACACACACACACACACACACAGCAGCAGCAGCAGCTCCTTTATTTCAAACTACCAATTAGATACTTATAGACATTATAGCGTCAGCAGCTCCTCCTCCTGCTATCAGGTAGAGCTGATGTTTCCTCTCCATCAGGTAGAGCTGATGTTTCCTCTCCATCAGGTAGAGCTGATGTTTCCTCTCCATCAGGTAGACCTGATGTTTCCTCTTCATCAGGCTCCCTTTCCTAAACATTAACCTTAGCTCCAGCTGTAGTGTTCCCTAAAGCGGCAGTATTCACAGGACAAGCAACAGGCTTATTAAAACACTGAAATAGTTTCATTTAGCTTTGCTTTCTTTTCTTATTTTTTCTCCACTGACTGATGTTGGGTCATTAGAAGTTGTAGACTCATATCCCTCTTCTTCTAAGCCAGGGGTATTCAGCTTAAATTCAGAGAGGTCCAGTCAGCAAAGGTCTAGAACATCATAATGTCTAACTTGAGTTACTGTGATATATGCTGATGTAACCTGGTGGTTTTATTATAGTCTGCCTGTAATCAAAAACTGACTGTCAAATAAATTCAGTACGGTTCAAAAACATTTTGACATTTATTAATAAATAACTTATATATAACTGTATATCTTAAAATAAAGTGCAGAACTTAAAAAAGCATGACTGAACAATCTGAATCAACTTCTATACATCTTTAACAATACATAAATCTCATAAATGTAAACATTTGAACACTTTTACATTTTTGTCCGTCTCATATTACTCCCCTAATATCTCTGCGGCTTAATGGGAGAGCTGAGCTGCTGCTTGTTTGAGCCGTTCTCAAAACATTTTGATTATGTTCATAGTTGAGAAAGCTGCCTTACAGCTGTTTGCTGAGCCAAACATGGTCAGCATGTGACCACAGTCTGTCCTCTAGAGATGTATAAGGCACAAAAGATACGACTCTCAGAGCCGATGCTTTGTAGTGAATCCGAAGAGCCGACTCCTAACGTATTTAATGGAGTATGCAGTTTAACACTGTCCTCGCAGAAAACATGTTACTGGATCCTAGATTAAAGAAGCTTGCCTTCAGTGACAACAGAGCTGTTGATGAGACACTTCAGAGAATAAGAGCAGCAGCCTGACACCTCCACCATTAGAGGACCAAGTGGAGAAGGAACCTCAAACTTCTGCTGTGTGGAGGCTCTTTGATGGAAGAGCTACAGGAGATGATTCAGGAGAAATCCTACAGCTGATATGGTAATGGAGGATCATATCTAGAGGAACCCCTCATCCAACCAGCAGACGACCCACTGAGCTGGAGGCAGGACAAGGCCTCAGTCTGCCCCACCTGGTGAAGGTGATGGAGGAGAGACAACTTCTTCCATCTGAGAGAATCTTCTCAAAAACATGGCAGATATTCACTGAAAGAAGAAATGTATCAGCCCATCCAAGCTCAGCCATCTGATTTTTCTGAATGTCAGCCTGCTCTGAGGACATTTATACTGTTTGAACACTGAGTCTGGTTCTGTTTCTGTTCTGGTTCTGTGGGTTCATGTGCAGAGTTTTGTTCATTTGTTTTTGTTCAAAAAAGTTTGGTTGAAATAATAAACAAAAGCAAGAATACTTGTTTTTGTAACAGCAAATGTACAAAATGAGTCAATTATAAGGCTTCTCATAAAAACACTGAATGAAAAAGAGTTTGTCAAAATACAAATGATTCATATTTACCAGGTTAGGCAAAAACATGAGACTACAAAGAATAATAAATTAGGAGCCGTTTGGAAGTCGAAAGAACCGGCTTTTCTTTGGAAGCAGTGCCAAAAGCTCTCTAAAAAAGAGCCGAACTCCCATCACTACTGTCCTCTCTGTCCCTCATCTCTCAGCTGCTTTTTGAAGGCAGAGCTGCGATGCGATTCAGCGACGTCATTGGCTGAGTAGTGTCACGTGGGATGCCTGAACTCGTACATAATTGGTCTGTGCGTTTCTGAGCTGATAGACCAATCATAAACACTGGAAAGCTGCACCGGTAAAATAGAAGCGACCTGTCAAATTTACACCCGTATAGACGGCGTCTGGGTCCGGATCCGGACCTCGGGCCGCCTTTTAGTGAGCCCTGTTCTCAGCCAGACACCTTCCCCCATCCCATACAGCTTCACCGCTTCCTGACACAGAGAAAAGTGAACGTTATGTCAAAAAAACATACTAATACATGTGTTTGCGCATTTTTAAGTGGTTATATGGAAATTCGGGACCTTTTCTAGCGGGTATAAGGCGTATACCTGCGTGTTTACACCCCTGGGTATACGTGTCTTTGCGCATTTTTAAGTGGGTATACAGAAATTTGGAAAATTTTCTAGTGGTGGGGCGTATACCTGCGTATCACATAGACTACACCACTGATCATAGCTACATGTATGACGTTTGTAGCAAAAAAAAAAAAAAACGCGTGAAAATCAGTTTAATATTCAGAGTTAAGATGGATTAAATGCGCTGTCAAACAGCGCTGAGTGGAGCGGCTGAGTCGGACCAAGACGGCGGCCGTATTTCTCGCTGCGCAGCACCCCGAGCGGCGTTGCGCGAGCAAAGCACATTGGGAAATGGGTACCAATAATAGCTAAATTACAGTTATTATTTCGGGAGCTTTATTGTGATGGGCACCTCACCAGCGGGCTCTGAAGCCTCGCCCACCAATGAAACGAAATATGGAGTCGTATTTTCATTTTGGGGGTGAAAACGAAAAAATGAACCGTTTCCTGTTTTTTTTTTTTTTTTGCTCAAAACTAAAAAACTAAAAAACGGCTTGATTTTTTGTTTCTGCTGGTGTCTTTTATAGCCAGGAAACGGACTGATAAAGCGTACCTTGTCCATATATAAAGCATTTTTTAATGAAGATAATATTAAATTAATTAGAAATTCAGTCCAGTTTTTACTGGAATATCTTCATATGGGTACAGAGGAACATTTCCAGCAACCATCACTCCTGTGTTCTAATGCTACATTGTGTTAGCTAGTGATGTTGAAAAGCTAATTGATGATTAGAAAACCCTTGTGCAATTATGTTAGCACATGAATAAAAGTGTGGGTTTCCATGGAAAACGTGAACTGACCTGGGTGGCCCCAAACTTTTGAAGGGTACTGTGTGTGTGTGTGTGTGTGTGTGTGTGTGTGTGTGTGTGTGTGTGTGTGTGTGTGTGTGTGTGGTCAGGTGCTGTCTATACTTGTGGGGACCGAAATGAGGTCCCCACAAGTGACATAGTTTTCGGTTTTCCTACAGTTGTGGGGACATTTGGTCCCCACAAGTATAGCCAGCACCTGACCACACAACAGTGTTTTATTGGCCATGTTGTTGTTACTGAAAAAAGTAAAAGTGCAAAAACATTTCTTTCGGGTTAGCCATTGTTTTGGTTAGGGTTAGGGTTTGGTTAAGGTTAGGGTTAGGGTTAGGGTAAGGGTTAGGGGTTGGATATGAATGGGAGTCAATGGTATGTCCCCACAATGATAGCAAGACACACACACGTGTGTGTGTGTGTGTGTGTGTGTGTGTGTGTGTGTGTGTGTGTGTGTGTGTGTGTGTGTGTCTGTGTGTGTGTGTGTGTGTGTCTGTGTGTCTGTGTGTGTCTGTGTAACGTGTTAATTTCAGTTAATTAATAACAGAAGAAATAACATGTTAAATAAATTAACACATTTAATCGCACCTTTCTCAGTTCCCTAATTTGTGGGCAGCAGTAACACTAATGAATACTCCAGCCCAGCTGGTGGTGGTAATGATCCTAAGGTCTGTCTGCAGCATACAATCTATGGTCTCTATGGTCTGCAGAAGATACACAGTACAAGGAGGTTTGGTGAACCATAGATATGAATCAGTAGATACTCCACGACCCTCTGAGTGGCATGCCTAAGGTGACACTAAGCTAGTGGGGGCAAAGTTTCAGTGTTTTTCATTGATCTGTACGGCGCAAAACCTAAAACAAGAAGAACGCCGGCTCATTGTGTTGCATACAATTGCACAATACGTGCAATCAATCGAGACAAGGAAACTTGGAAAAACTTTTCATAGGTAAGAATAGTTTTTAGCTCTTTTTTTCATTATTAAATCTTGAGAGCTTTCAGTCTATGAGAGCTTTCAGTCTATGAGAGCTAGCTAGTTAGCCACTAGCAAAACACTAACAGCTGGACAACCAAATACCAGATGATTATTAGTAGCTGTAGTATACTTGTAGTAGTAGTAATACTAAAAGTACAAGCAGCAGTAACAGTAATACCAAAAGTTCAAGCAGCAGTAGTAGTATAAATAGCCATTAGAGTCGTAGAAGTAGTCTCAGCATTTGTAATAGTATTACAAGTTGTAGTAGCAGAGACAGTATCAGCAGCAGTAGTTGGTGTATTACCACTACTACTAGTAGTAGTAGTCACATTACTATTAATACCACCAATACTACCTGTAGTAGTTATAAAGCTTAACTCATATACATCCAGATTACCAAGAAACTCTATCCTGTTCTAGTCAAGCTCCATATGTATATAACAGCCTAGAGAGAGAGATATAAGTAAATGATAAATAATAATAAATTAATATTAATAAGAAATAAATAAATAGATTACATTTACAAGTAAATCTTTTGATCTCAAAACATTTTTTTTTTTAAATCTAGGTATTTACATTTATGTAATGACTGAACTTAAAAGATTCCCTGGCCTCTGGACCTAAAGAATAAGATAAATAAAATTACAGGCTATATTTGTAGGAAGCCTTTTTTGTTTTTTTGTTTAGATCAAATATTCTCTATTAATAGTACATGTTTTGACGTTGACAATAAAGTAAACCACATGAAAATCGGTTGAGAAATGAACAAATTATGATTTATTTTCAATGTACATGCATTGCTTTGAATGGGGACTTTTCCCCCTCCAAGATGGCCCCCACGTAGGCACGTCGCTTAGCCAGCTGCTACAGCGCACTGGCATATCTACTCTTCTATACATATATATGTGGTGAACAGTGAAAGAAGGTGACTCATTGTGCTTGTTGGGAGGAAAGTTTCCTTTTAAAAATCTTCCCGATGTCAGCTTGGATAAAAGTGTGGTTGTGTGCAAAAAAGGGTGTTCTGATTACTGTGGAACCGATAGCATCACGCTAAACATGTTGCTATTGGTACATTCACCTATTCACACACTGATGAAGCTGCCATGCAAGGCAGTAACCACGACCTACCAGGAGCAATTAAGGGTTCGGTGTCTTGCTCAGGGACACCTCGACATGAGCTCTCCGGGCCAAGGATCGAACCGGCAACCTTCCGGTTGCAAGATGGCCACTCTACCCACTGAAGCCACGCCACCCCATGGGTAAAGTGTCTTGCTCAAGGACACAACAGCACATGACTAGGACAGAGCAGGAATCAAACTGCCTCGACCCTTAATTGACCATTTGATCATTGGACAAGCCACTCTACCACCTGAACCACAGCCGCCCATTATTTATGATAATACAACAATGTTGTGTCCTTAAACTTTTTGTATTGTAGTAATAATAATCTTTGCTATTAAAATTGAGGTCCTAGTCTTAATTCCTATGCATGTGGGTGTATCACCAGCATCACAGTTTGTTGACATTAAAAAGCATTTTCTTTTTAAAGTATGAATTTGATTAAATATGCCATAATATACCATCATGTCCGAGAGAGACTTGTACATCACTTTTCAAGTGTTACTTGATATTCTTCAAATGATGTGCATAACATGTGGTTGCTCCAAATAGTCCTGGTTCCATATGGTCATAGATTCAGCATTTTTCTGATCTAGGCTAGAAATTGCACTTTTAAGATTGAAGTCACTGTATTGTACAAATGACAGTAGCTGTGCAGTGTGCACAAATGGACACTTTCTTCACAAAAAAAACCTGACGATAATGCAGTGTTGTACACAGAAAAATAGCATACAAATTTTATGAAGAATGAAAAGAATCTTGTGAAAGTTTGAAACATGCTTTGTTTCAGACTGTATATAAAAGATGGGCATACCATTTGGATCTAAAAAAAGTTAAGCCAATTTGGAAATGTCCTAAATCTGCATTCTTTCTAACAGCCAGTAGGGGGCGACTCCTCTGATTGCAAGAAGACATCTGGCTGTCTAGAAGTCTCTCAGAAAATGACCCTACCCCTGACTTGATTTGTTACCTGAACAAACATTTGCCTTATAAGTTTATGGTCTCACACACTAGCATCAACACTTTTATTTAATAAAGCATGTTCATTTTGTAAGTTATGTTCTATTTAAAAGTATATAGACAATTCAGCAGGGTAGGTTTTAGGGCTGGGCTACCTTGACAGGTCTCTACTGTATCTCCGGGCGTAGTGTCCTCAAGTTCTCAATCAGATCTCCACTGCTCACCCATGACGTTTGGTTTCAGATGACCAAGACCAGAATTCCATTTCCACAACTTGAGGCCTCTAATATTGGTGACCCTCAAAGCAATAGGTGACTTAATGGTAGCTATGCCCATCTTTGATGTTTAATCGATGGTAACGCCAAATTAATTTTAATAATGCAGGTCATATGAAATGACCAATGCATCTGCAACTGCAGGTGACAAATGGCCAACAGAATTCAATAGTCAAAAGCAAAAAATATCATTTGCACCTCAGTGGCTGGTTGGAGTGTGGATCACAAACCTTTTCATGTTAGTAAATGAGACATGAGCCATAATAAATGTTCAAAAAATACATCTCTGACTGTTCCCCACACTTATATTTGTCTAAGAGTTCATGTTTCTTATGTTTGTTTTTGATTAGTTATTTTATTCTTTAAAAGTTATTATTTTTGGCATGTTTTACAGCTGCTGTGAATAAAATAGTCATGGAGACACCTGTTGAGTTCTGTTTAGGAACTGCAGATGGGAATGTTGCAAGACTCTTTCTTTCCTTAACCGTGTGATTTATTGCCAGTTTCAAACCACTAAGTGATGCAGTAACTCATATTCTGGCTAGCAAGGTAGGATTACAAACAACCTACCAATAAAAGTAATTGAGAAGTAGTCAGCTGGAACGACAAATAACAGTTAGAAAGTTTTTTTTTTTTTTAATAAAAAAGACCCATTACTTTGGAACCACATTGTCACGACTACGTCTCCACTCTCCAGTGGGAACAGAGCCAAACAATTTTTATTGGGGTGGGAGAACTGATACCATTACTCACACATGGGTAGGACAGAACCTGATATCTCGCCAATTTTGTTTCCTGCATGGCAAATTGCCATTGCCAATTTTTTCTCTTTTTTTCACTTACTTTTATCATTTGCTCGTGACTGCCACATGGAGGTACTCATAGAATAAGCTCTTTCTGCAATGGCTTTTTTTCATTTCTACTTTTTCATTTAGTGATACTACAATTCAATCAAGCCTTTGATGTTTTGTTACCTATTATTGATGAATATGGAGCAGAGATCTGTAAAACAGAAGGTTTATTTTTCAAAGATTTTGAAGCCCAAATGTCCTCCAATTTTGGAATGACCCATATATTATGATGATATACGACACATTGCAAAAATTCAGGCATAGTATTCAGTCCAAAATTCCTGGTGTTTCTGTTCACTCTGAATGGCTTGTACATGTCAGATTCGTATTTCTTGACCATATAGTCTAATGTATTTTTGCCACAGCCATCTGTGAAATTCCTCATATGAATTTTATTTTTGACACAAAATATTTGGGAGCTACTTGACATAATAAAGAAGAGAAAGTGACTGAGAGTGAAAAAACTCACTGTCATGCAGGCACAGAGGCTCACCAGGGCTTACACACATACGCACACACACACACACACCTACACGCACACACACACACACACACACACACACATATCCTTTCTTGGAAAGCCACAAGTTTCTAATTATATCCTGGGTTTCAAATAAAAAGCGTTTACAGCCAATTGGTTTGCGTAAATGCCATTCCTGTCTGTGTGGAGAGATGTAACCATCTCTAACCCCAAAACAATAAATAGTTTATTGCTTTTATTTGTCATGGCTTTATGTTGTATTGCCAAGCCCTCAAAAGAATAGAAAAAAGCATATTTTCCCACTAATGACTGTGTGTGATTTATAGAGTCTGTCTTTGACATGGGGGTGTCTGTACTTTCAAACCGAGCTTAATTAGACCTCTGGAGCTACATGCATCGCAAAACACATTCGACAGAAACACTGTGCTTCCCAGGGAGCCTCTGCTGTGGGTATGATACTGAACAGTCAGTGCATGAGAAAAACGCCTGGAGGTTCCCCTTCCAAACATGCACAGATACGTGCACACACAGAGGTCAATGATATCTGAAACAAACATAATGATTGGCTTTGACACACTTTCAGAATCAGATACAAGGGGAGAAGAAAGAGCATATAGATTGGCTCAGTGGGGATCCGAAGAGTTTGTCAAGCATGAGCTGTTCCCTGCCGAGCAGAGAAAGAACAGATTCCCCTCCCTCCTTCGTCCTCACTGACCCTGAGTGCTCACCGAGTGATTTTAACAGGTCACAAAGGAACAGGAGTTCACACTTTTTTTCGACAACCCTCACTGCCTCTCACTCCTCTCCTTGTCTTCCTGTGTCTTTGCCTTTGTCTACCCCTCTGTGTGGATGAGAAGAAAAAAGCAGAAGGATGATGTTGAGACATTTCTGTTTTGGGGCCCCGTCAAGTGATTTCTAATGACACACTGCTCTCATCCCCACAACATGTATTTTAGAGTAAATGAATCAGTCAGTACATGGCCTCATTAAGTTGAAAGTGCCGCTCTCTGCCGCAAAAGTATATGGTGCCCTGGAACCACGCCATTCACACCAAGAGGCAGGCAGAGCTGAAACGTCAACATCACACATGTGCAAAAAGTAACTCTGTGTGTGTGTGTGTGTGTGTGTGCGTGCGCGCACGCGTGCGTGTGCTCACGAGAAAGGTTGGAAGACTTTGAAGAAACTGTGTGTGTATGTTCTACTGAGCAACAGGGTAGATGACCTGAGAAATAATTTGACATTTACACACGTGTTCATGGGCTGCATTCAAGAGCTTATATAGTTTATAGATTTCTGGTGCTTGTTTAAAACCGAAGCACTTTGACTTGATTTGTTTGCAATAGTGGAAAAAGTATTAAGATTATTTACTTATGTAAAAGTTCCAAGACAGCAATATGTAATGCTACATACACACAAATGCCCTGCATGAAAAATTCTACTTGAGAAAAAGGACCCAAGTATGAGTAGCGATATGTAGTAATATACTGGTATGGTGCGCCAAATAATAAATAGACAATTGATACATCTGAGGGATCATCACATGATTCATGGGAGAGAGAAAAAGAAAAACAAAGTTCTGATTCACAGATCTGTGTCAGCTTTTAGATTTTTTCTCTGATCTCGGATTTTTCATAAAATACTAGATCATTGGAACATTTACTGAAATGAAAAAATATGAGAAGTTCATAGGGAAAAATAGTTTTTGGTGGTGCTGTTAATAACGCATGGATATCCGAAATATGAGTCAAACTAGGTGCCAATACAAAGAGTTCACCAACATTTGTAGTTTTCTATTTTAATTTAATTGGATCATAGTCAATTTAACTTGGCTTCCTTGGCAAGAAAAAATATTTCATGTTGAAATATAAACAGTGTTCTACAAATAACGTTGATTAATTAAAAATCTAAAATGTAAATTGCATGATTGCATAAGTATTCATCCCCTGTAAAATGACTCACCTAATTCATCACAGGTGCAGCCAGTTGCTGATAGAAATCACAAAATTCATTAAATGGAGGTCATCTTAGTGCAGTGAATGTGTCTCAATTGATTGACACAGATCCAGTCTGTGTTGAGTCAGTACTCTTATAACTACACAATGAAGACAAATAAATACCATGTTAGGCCCCGTTTACATGACAACGTTTCAGTCAAAAATATGAAAATTTTTCCTTTGCTTTGTTGGGTTTACAAAACAACGGAATGAAAAAAAAATCTCCATTCTCATTGGAATGCTGGAAGGGCTGAAAACGCTATAGTATACATGCCAGACCGGTAGTTGGCAATGTAACTTTGTAGAGGTATACCCCACATGACCACTACCCATTCCTACACAGACCAAAAGTACAGTCGCCGGTGTAGAGGTGGGCTGATTATCTGGGGTATATGTTGAATGCATCTTCGCTGATTGCAGTAGTGGTGCAACAAATGCACATTTTGCTGAAGGAGATTCAAGACATTCAGTAGACCCAGCACAAGCTCAACACAGTAGTCAGTCATTGTTACTGTTGATGTCTGGTTCACACATGGCAACTAGAGTAAAAGTGTAATGCACATGCACAAAGCAAATCATGACATCAGTGTTTTCACCGAAAACTCCGGCTACTCGTTCACATGTTGGCAGCAGCAGCTGCGTTGAGAAAAATTCCACACTGTTTCCCTATTAGGTCGTCTAAAATGGCAACACCACAAAACCTTTGTGTTTCATCCTAAAACAGTTGTCATATAATCTGGGCCTTTGTCCACAGACAAATCCCCAGCTGTTCTGGGGCAACCCTGTCTTTAGAGACTGTAGAAATCTTTTTAAAAGCACGAGTCAGGGGAATGCAGGACCATTTCAAGTCAGTGTCCCTTGTAGTACAGTTAAATCCATCGTTGAGAAATGGAAAGAATATGCCACAAGCATAAGTCAGCCTTGAGCAGATTATCCTCAAAAACTGAGGAACTGTGTAAAAAACTACAGAAAGAAGCCTGCCAAGACATCTATGACATTTCTGAAAGAGTTACAAGCTTCAACGGCTGAGACTGAAGAGACTGTGCAACAACTGTTACTCGGTTGGTTTTCACCAGTTAAAGCTTTATGGGAGAGCTGCAAAGAGAAAGCCACTGTTAAAAAAAAGCTCACATCAAATCTCGGCTGGGGTTCACCAGAAAATCATAAGTCAAGTGGAAGAAGATTCTTTGGTCTGACAAAACCAAAATGAAGCTTTTTGCCCATCAGACACGATGTTTGGTGAACACCAAACACTGCATCTACACTAGCCACGTTTACATGAAGTTTTTTAATTTGGAATGAACTCATTCGGAATTAAAGTTTTGTGCTTCGCGTTTACATGAAAATATTAATTCCGAATTAAGGTTTACATGGACCGCACGTTTATTCCTCTTCCTTGATTCTGCTTTAACGCTTGGGCGTTGGAAAGGATTTTGATTGGACAGGGAGTGGACATGACGTATAGCTGTTTACTGGAAGGAAACAAACTCCATTTGCCACAGCATTTCTTTTCCCCAACAACACGGAGGAACAACTATAAAGCACGCTTTTTGCTTTGCTTTTTATTGTCGTTTTGAAACAGCAACTCGACAATCGTGTACTACTTCTGTTGCGCCAGTAAGGTCGCAGAATGTGCACGTCGCTATGTTATCGCTATGTGAGGAGCCAAGCATGCGCAGAATGACCGGAATTAACTAAAGCGGAATTTACTGTATACATGAATAGAACGTACACAGGAATTAGTTTATTCGGAATTAACATCAGAATAAACCAGGTAGTTTATTTGGAATTAAGTTTATTCGGAATTAAATTTTTAATTCATAATTAAGTGTTTACAAGGAGATTTTGAAGTAGAATTAACTTTAATTCCGAATTAAAGAGGAATTAAAGGTTTCATGTAAATGTGGCAAATATCTAAGTGCAAAATAGATCAAAAGACAAGTAGAAATAAAATGAAATAAAATAATAAAAGATAAATAAATGCAATGGACTGTACAGCATAAGGAATAGTGCAACATTAGCCGTATGTGCAATGTCAGCAGGTATGTACAATAATCAGCAGGTAATGTGCAATAGACAGCAAAATGTCATGAGGGTAGTCCATGATTATAGGCTACTGTTTAAGACTCTGATAGCAGTGGGGGAAAAAAGACTTCTTTAGTCTTGTCCTGCATTTCACACTTCTGTACCTCCAGCCTGAGGCTGGAGGTGTGAACAGAAAAGCACACCATCCTCACTGTGAAGCATGGTGGTGGCAGCATCATGATGCAAGGATACGTCTTGGCAGCAGGGACTGAAAGGCTTGTAATGATAGAGGGTAAAATCAATGCAGCAAAATATACCAAAATACTTAAGGACAACCGGATGCAATCTGCAAGAGACCTGCAACTTGGGTGAAAATTAGTTTTCCACCCATTCAGTGACTCAAAGTTACAGCCAAAGCTACACAGAAATGGTCTAAAGATAACAGGGTGAATATTGTGAAAAGGCTTATTCAGAGCCCAGACTTCAATCCAACTGAGAATTTGAAGCTGGAAAAGCTCTATTAACAATCCCCATACAACCTGACAGACCTTGAGCAGTTCTGCGAAGTGGAATAGTGTAAAATTTGAGTGTTCAGATACCGACTGACTGATACCTACCCATACAGGCTCAATGCTGGTACTACAGCCACAGGGGCATCTGCTGAAGTGATTTGAAGGGATTGAATACTTTAGTAATAACTCATTTGACCTTTTGTATTTTTATTAATTGACATTACTTTGTATAAGCTTTAACTTTAACATGAAAGGATCTATCTTGTAAATTCTTGTCAAAAAAGCCAAATTTAATTAACCATGATTCACTTTTGAAAGCAACAAAAAGAGGTGAAAACTTTATATAGATAACGGACACACTGTAAAATATAAGAAGTCTAAAAAGATCAGAAGCCTTAGGTTTAATCTTCAACTTGTGTTGAATTTTAAAAGTTTATGATGTATTCATTGTGTTAAATATTCAACTTTACTGTCAAGAAATGTAGCAGAGTAGAAAGTACATATTTCCCTCTAAAAGTGCTGGAATGGAAAAATCTGTTCATGTTTGGAAACATAAACTCGCATCAAATGGAAATACTCAAATAAACTACAATTACCTCAAAACTGTACAAACTGTGCAGTACTTCAGTAAACACACAAAGAACCTGAATAACCAAATGGGTGTTTCTGTTTGGCCCCACTGACATCGACATCCATGTCCAACCTGTCTCCTAATCGGAATTTATAGCCTGTCAAAACCACGAGTCAACTGTGTAGGGAAACTCAAGAAATCTTCATGACTTCAGATAGATGGTGTTAAAAATTGCACTTTATTTCTTGTATTTTCTGAAACCTGCAGTCACTTCATTTCGACCTTATGCTGTAATTGGTCAACTCTGGTTTTTTTTGCTTTTGTTTAGCCCCAGTTCATTGTTTCTGCGTCCACTTGTCCACATACGATGCAAATTCTGTTGTCCACCTGTGCCATGCGGACATTGAGATCCATGTCCCTCTGCAGACACCTGCCTACTGCTCAGAATTCAAGACAATGCCAGACTACTACTGTACTGTACTGGTGTATCTTTGCCCCCGTTACTGTTACAGCCAATTCAGTTGTGTGTGTATTTGTGTATGTGTGCATGCATGCTGTGTGTGTCGGGTGAAAAAAACAACACTAGATCTGACAAACACACATCAAAATATAAATAAAATGGTGACTATAATGTGCAAACAATTACAAATTTTGCAAAAGCCACTATGTGATAAAAGATGTTTCCCATCACCAGACACAAAACCCTGTCAGACACTGAGACTTGCTCAAAAACAGGTGGCTAGGTCATAGCATTATTCACTCACCTTCATGCTAATGCAAAGCAATTTTTGTTTAAGAGGCACTTATTGCTTCCTATTTTTATTGACAGAAATGAGGTCCGGGGGGGAGAACCAACGTCATAGGATGACACTTATGAGTCATATTGAAACCAATGACGTCTCAAACCTGCAGTCAGCAATGTTTGATAATGGTCGTATTTGTCAAATAATGAATCACAGAGATTCTGTTTTTGTGATGCCAAGAGTTAAAAAAAGAAACAGAAAACCGTTACAGCTCATATCCCATTTGATCTCCAAAGCGCCTCATAATAAAGCTGCGTTATACCACAAACAAGCCTGAGAGGGTGAAATTCTTTTTTTTTTCCTAAAGGAAGGAAAGAGGAAACAATGTTATTGCATTGATAAATTTCAGTTTCCCATTAGTGGGCCTCCTGCTGATTGTGAGGACAGATTGACAACATTTGATTTTCCAGCGTGTCACCTGGACTGGCGAGGACTGGTGGAGACAGATCAGGAGGTTTCAGCAGCCAATCACGGCTCAGTCATGCAGTCCTGGTCAGTCATCTCAGCACAACCAATGAGTTACCACACAGCTGGGCCGAATCCTCCCTTTCTGAAGCTGTGCTGTCAAAGGGTTAAAAAGAACTTCTCTATGGTCCATATCATCAGCTGGGTTGGAGTGAAATCCACAGACAGCAGCCTGTTCTGTCTCTCTAACATCAACACTGTTTATGGACACAATTGTTTGCCACGCACTTTTTGTCGTGTAGCTCAAAAAATAAATGCAATATTTTTTGTTTATTTCATCTCTTTCAGTTTAATTAATGTGCATGGTAACTTTGAGGTCTACTAGATCTGTTTTTGAATAGAATACTGGCTTGGCACAGTCAAGTTACATGAACCAAGGACACTGTCAGGAAAGAAGGGTAAAAGAGGAAAAAACCTTGAGTGAAAATGAAAGGTTGCTTGGAATGGAGGGGAAAAGGAGGATCCATTTATTTGACCACACATGTAACCATGATAGTTTCTTGAGATCTGAATTTCCACACTGCTCAATTACATGGTGTAAACCATAACAAACAATTAAAAAAAAAAGGAAAATATACATATAAAATTCTTGGAATAGTTGCAAAAAGGACATTCAAACTTACAAAACTAAAGATAATATCCAAGTCATAAATATGGCAAGGTCCTCCTGACATCCAATTCTAATTATACATGTTATCCTGTCTAGCCCAATATGTTATGTAAAACTATACAGATACTTTAAAAAAGAAGGAAAAGGAAATGAATGAAAATCCATGGTTGTCTGAAATTTTAGGAAATAGAGTACACTTATGAAACACATTGATATTCATGTTTCAAACGTACTGTATCTGTAAGCAGAATGTTCTCTTAACTCTAATCTCTTTTTAGAGCAGCCTGGTTAAATTGGCATTTAGAACAAATCACACTGTCACGAGAAGCGAGTGGACCCGAGCAGAAAGCCACACTACCAGGGCTGGCTGAATGCAAGTGATTATTGTTTGGGTGAAAATGGTGGCTAGGTGGGGGAAAACCAGGGTGTAGGAGCGGGGGGTTCCAGGCAAGAGTGGGGGATCCAGGCAGGAGTGGGGATCCAGGCAGGAGTGGGGGATCCAGGCAGGAGTGGGGGATCCAGGCAGGAGAAACCGGTGAGGGCTTGTCGGGGAGAGCCGGAGGGGAAGGAGGATGGCGGGGATCCCGGACAGCTGACTGAGTAGAACAGGAGAAAAAAAACGTTAGAAACACGGCGGAAACTTAAAACAGATCTTGAAGAGGCTAGAGAGCAAACTGAACTGAGTAGTTCTTGTTCAATACTCTGGCAGGGAGTGGAAGGCTGAGCCAGTACTTATTGTAGAGGTGAGTCATTAGTGCGATGATTGTCAGCTGCCCGGGAGCCGTGGAGGTGGTTGATTGCCTGAGTGGAGTCAGCTGAGAAGCTAGACTCCACTCAGGCACCGAGCTACAGGGGGAGAGACAGGGCAGAGGAGCGGATGGGAGGCAGGCAGGGCAGAGGAGCGGATGGGAGGCAGGCAGGGCAGAGGAGCGGATGGGAGGCAGGCAGGGCAGAGGAACAGGAGAGGGGGAGAGAAGCACGAAAGGGAGGAAACAGATGGGGAAAAGGGGTATTTGGGGATGTCAGGTGGAAGGACGGGGGTGAAAAGGGAGCCCTGACACACAAGACACATACAAAAGTAAAAAGTGAGCAAAAAAAGGAGAGAATGAATAAAGCATGTTAAATAAAAAACATCACTCGCGTTAATAGATGGCGGTTGTACATCTCCCAGTGTGAGGACGGTCCAGACCGCAGCTACGACCTCTGTAAAGAGGATGCAACCTCCCAGCAGTCTTGCATCGAGCACAATGCCTACCTGAGCTGTGGCCATCAAAAGGGTTAACCCCTCTTTGTTACGATTTTGAGGGAGCTTAGGCGCAGGGAATGAACAGACGGAGTTTCAAATGAGGTGTATTGTCTCAAACAACGTGTGACTACAAATCCCAGGTTGGGAACCACAACGGAAATAAGCGAGAACGGTTCTTGCCGTACTAACAAAACATAAACAGCGAAGACTAGTGGAGAGGAAGACTTATTCTCAAAAACACAAAATCACTGATTCTTGACGGTAACTTCCATGCAAGAATTATCATATACGCTCAACTATCAAACCAAAACCGAAACTAATGCAAACGCAACTGTTACTGTAGCAGCAACCAAACAATACTCCAGAAACAAGGCTACTATAAACGAGAGTCGACAAAGGTTCAATACTTCCACTCGCTTAACTTTTAGCTTCGGCAATAAATCAAGTTTTCTAAATTACTAAACAAGGAACGAACTAGGATGCTCGGACTGGGTTCCAGCAGGACGGGTGGAGCGTGTTGCGGCTGACTTGTGGTCCAGGTGGCTGGTGGTGTGAAGCGACCACAGGTGAATGGAAGGGACACCAGAAGACTGGGTCTGCACAGGTGATATCCTCAACTTGACCAGGGACTGAGGGGTAAGGTGATGGTTCTGTACTCAATGCAAGCAGGAGCGGCTGGACCGGGTTCTGAGGCAGAAGAGTAAAGAGTGATGTTAGTACAATGCAAACTATGACTGTGGCTAGAGTAACGGACTGAAAGAATTACAGGCTGTGTTACTATCCGGCACAGAGAGGTGGGTGGCGTCTGCTTATATTGTAGGGGATGGGGATCTGATTGGTCACTCCCAGCTGCTCCTCCACCAGCTGATAATGACTGTGAATGAGGAACACCTGTTGTCGCTCTTGCCTGCAAGGCCAACCTAGAAAAGGGAGAAGGGTGGCGAGAGAGAGAGAGCAGGAAGTGGCACTAACAGGGCCCAGCTGGCCTGACACTCTTAGCTTGAGCATCCAGTAATGAACTGATCATTAAACACATGCTAGCCATGCATGCATTTACTCCAGACTTACCCCCCTTAATGTGCAGAATCCGTGTTCTTCACATGTCTTTATTTTAATACCTCCCTGCTCTCTGCTCCACCACCCCCACCTCTAACCTAAGTGGCAGGTGGGACATAAAATGTTGGGAGGTCTCAAAGCTCAGGACATCAAAAGGATGCATCATAGCTGAGTCACCCCACAGGCTCCAGATTGTTGCCCTGCATCATGAAAACAGAGCGGCTGTGCATAAAACACTGGTTGGCGGTGAAGAGAATGGAAAGGGGGATACGAACGGTCACAGAGGAATGTAATCAGTGCTTTTTATTATGTTTCGCAGCAGGGCCACAGGACACTGCAGCCGCTACCATGAACACGTCATTTCACTCAGTTACTGTATATGTGATGCATGCCTGCTTTGATTTTGAAGTGTGTGTTTAGATGAGTGTGTGCACATTCCTCTCATTTGTTACAGGAGTGTGGTCAATGTCTGCATGCCTTCGAGTGTGAGAGAATGCCTGGACTGTCGTTTGCAGCATTTGTCATACTTAAATGACAATACCAGTGTGTCTTACTTCTTTGTAGCTTAGCATGTGTAGAGAGACAAAGAGTGAGTGGAACTTCATTTCCACCATTGTTACAGCCTACATTCAAAATCATTGTGAAGACCTTTAATAAAAACCGTGCCCCATAAGTCCAAGTAAGTCATAGTAAAGGGTCCTGAGCATGGCTGATATTAACCCATTCATTCATTATGTACTTTTCTACCAGAAGTCCTTGTCAGTGTAATTTGCCATGGACTAAAGCACAGCAGTGAAAGTCGCTGTGTATTTTTGCATTTCCACAGCAGGGACAAAACCCGGAGAAGTTTAAGCAAATAAGTCAGTTAATATGCAAAAGGTAGATGCTTTAGAAAATGCTAGAGTAACTAATCAGTCAGCAACAATTAGCACTGCAATAAAGTTCCTAGACCACTAGAGTAGTGGTGGTGAAACTATCTCCCTGGAACTTAACTCAGTCTCTGACTCCCTGACTGGAAAGATAAGGACGGGAATGGGACCTGTTCCCGAAGTAAGTTCCCGCCATGGAAACACAACCTTAACTGTCCTGTGACCAGTTCAAAAGGGTAAAGTACTTTACCTTATTCAAATACTGACACTCAAAGACATGATGAAAAGCCCGCTTTCAGAGAGAAACACTCAATCTTGTTTATCATCCATTTTTTATTGAGAAAATCAGATTCAGATTCAGATTCATTTATTAATGGCCACACATCAAAGTTGGTGGAATTTGTTTTCAGTACAGCATTTCATGCTCACATCTACTGTGTCATTAAAAAATGGAATGAACAATGCAATACTAATACAAATACATGACAAGAACAAACACAGCACAACAGGTCACATATTGTACCTAAAGCATGTACATTAAGCAATAAAATAAAACCATAACTGGTGATTTCCTGTGATTTTTAACTTTTGTTTAACACACCCCCAACCTTCTTCCCTCTATCCCACCCCCCATCCTCCCTCCCTCTTGCCATCCCCCTCCCTCTACCCCCCACTTCCTCCCTTTTTCTACCCCCATCCACCCACCCCCTCGCCATCAACCAGCACATGTGCATGTCATGCAACTACATCACCACAAAACATACAGTATAAATGATCATTACATAACACTTCATTCTGAGATTATTTTTCCAAGATCCTCTATCAGTTGTGAGCACAGTTCAGTTGTGTTAGATGCTGCGTTGTTAATCCTTGCAGCAGATACGGGGAAAAGGAATGCATTACGGGATTTAATTCGAGAAACGGCTTTTCCCTCACTTTCCCAGCACGGGTTTAGGGCAATATATTCATTTTGACCATGGCTGTTCATGCTGGGACAGAAGCCGGCAGGTGTGTCCACCTACTAATATCTTCTTCAAAATTTTTTTAGAAAAGAAAGGTAGTTATTTTTTGCAGTCAGTGTTACACTAGAACAGATCTGAATACCCAAGCAAATGGTTTCTGTAACAGTTACTACCTCTGAGGGAAGGGATACAGCTTGTTTGTCAATATTCACTAACATTAAGGCTGATTTGGAAAAGTTGACTTTATATCCCGAGAGATAGTCAAAATGTTTAAGCTTCTCCAAGACAATAGGCAGAGATTGTTGAATATTAGCCATATAAATCAATGTGTCATCAGCGCAAAGTGATACAGAGTGTGAGGATGTACCAATAGTGATAGGAGATATCTGTGGACAGCTTCTAATTAGTTGTGCCAGTGGTTCGATAGACAAATTAAATACTAAAAGTGATAATGGATCTCCCTGTCTACTCCCTCTTTCAATTTGAAATAGTTCAGAAAAGCAGTCTCCAACACATACCCTCACTGATGGGTTTGAATATAGAATTTGTATCATACTGATACATTTTTCTCCAAATTTAAATTCTTCGAGCACTCTCCACAAATAGGTCCATTCTAGGCGATCAAACGCCTTTTCAGCATCTAAAAATAACAACCCCCAAGCTGGAGGTATCTTGTGTAATGAGCTAAGTATATGGAGCAGGCGTCGATTATTATCTGAAGAGAATCGGCCTTTCAAAAACCTGTTTGATCAGGGTTGATTGTGTTTCTTATTACTTGTTCCATCCTGTAAGCTATAACTTTAGAGAAAATTTTTAAGTCAGCATTAATCAATGAAATTGGATGATAATTTGCACATTCAAGGTGATCTTTTCCAGGTTTTGGTATAACAGTTATTAGGGTGGTGTTGAGGTCTCCATGAAGCGAACCAGTATTAGTTGCATGATTTATCACTTCAAGCCAAATTGGCCCAAGGAGGTCACATAGTTTTAGATATAATTCAACCGCAATCCCATCGATTCCTGGTGTACGGCCCTTCTTGGAGCTTTTAACTGCTTTTAAAAGCTCCTCCAGTGTTATGGGTCAATCTAGATTTTCAGTCTCTTCTGGTGTTAGTGTTGGGAGATTCAGGCCTGCAAAAAATTCATCCAAGTCATTCTCCAAAGCAGTCCCCTCACTAGTGTAAAGCTTTTTAAACTATTCCTGAAATTCTTTGTTTAGGTCTTCAGTGGAGGTTAACATTTCTCATTGGGTAGATCTAATAGCTGGGATGGCTCTCTTAGTCTCCTGTTGTTTTAAGGTTAAAGCTAGGAGATGACCTGGCTTACTGCCCTCTGAGTAATTTTTTGACCTTTTTACCTGAATCATATACTCAGCTCTGTTTCTTAATAAATCATCTAACTCTGGTTGTTTCGATTCAAGCATTTTCGCTACGGCAACCTTATGGTCCTTTTTAAAGTCCCTTTCTAGATTTCTGCATTCATTTTCCAGATCTGAAATTTTTGTAATCTACGTCTGCGAAGATTTGAACTAAACTATATCGCCACATTACGAATACATCCCTTGACCGATGCCCATATTGTTTTATCTGCTATGGTCCCTTTGTTTATAGCAATAAATTCAGTTAATTGGTTCCGTATCTGCTTCAGAAAGTCCTCTCAATTCAAAGGAGTAGTGTTGAACCTCCATCGACTATTTTTGTTCTTTATCATACTGTAATTAAAGGTCGATAATATTGGGTTATAGTCAGATATATATCTTGGCAGAATCTCTATATTACTAAATAAAGGAGAAATGTTCAATCTTAAAAGCTGGAGCAACTGTAGAGGTATTCATGACATTCACATGTATTTCTGCAAAGAATGAAAAGAGCGTAGCTCTGCCTATGCTACCAATCACTGTGTTAAATGATCAGGCTGGTTTACAAATTTATAGAAACAGCTGACTGAAAGAAAGATGTTTTCAGAGGTTTCTCAGTTATCCTATAAGCACTGTGAGTCTTATCTTGACTGATAAAATCAATGATTCCATAGACCTAACACGAGGTTAAGATAATGTTTTTCTTTCGCAAATCGGCTGATTTTGAGGACTTTTCCACTAGTGTCTGTCAGTATCTTAAAACAAGACAAAATACTGTAGGTCAGGTCACTACACTACAGTACCTACAGATCACTACAGAGCCCCCTAGGGGACATATTATATATGTTGGTTTATTTCTCCGTGTTGTATTTTCTCTCCTTCGTGTTTGTATTTTCTCTCCTTCATGTTTGTGTTTTATTCCTCCGTGTTTATTTTTTAAGGAACACTTTTGTCATTTTTGCTGTTGACAAGATGTTTTTCAAACATGTACTTCATGTTCAAACACATACTTCGTGTTCAAACACGTACTTCGTCTTTGGCCTGAGCAGTTTTACTCGGTCAGTCTGTTGGGCGTGCAGCAGGGGAGTCAGAGGGCAGATTCCTACGGTACTACTTCCTGTCCAAACTTAGTTTGGAAGTTTGTTTTGCCTGGCAGACCTGCTGATCATCACCCTGGAACATTACACGCCAAACAGTAAATAATTATTTTAATGAATACCGCAGTGCTTCGTCTATTGTTCTGAACTCTGCTTATCTCAAGTCACATTAGCCCTTTCTGTATTTATAGCAGTTGGACTGCTTCGGTTTGCACGCTAGCATGAAGCTACCACACGTTGCACGGGGTAGCATTACTGAAAGGAGCGCTCGTTTTTGTTCACCGTTTCTACTGACCAAACCGCGACTGTTTCTCTGAATGTATAAAAAGCGCACTGCCCCGCGCGCGGTCCCACTGAACAAAAACGAGCGCTCCTTTTAGTAATGCTAGCCCGTGCAACGTGTGTCCCCTAGGGGGCTCCGTAGATCACAGTTTTAAAATACATATTAATATATTATTTTCATATCATACAGTTTAAGAACAGGGTAGTTTGCCAGATGTGCAGTTACTCCTAAATGTGGACACAATCACTTCCATTTTTATATATTAGCCAAAGATGGAATCCAATCATTGTCCTCAATAGTGAAAAAATAACTTAAAAGCAGTAGTGAAATTTTTCATTTATAGAATGATGTGAAAGTATAGTCTATATGATTTTACTAAATAGGCAACTACATTAAAAGTACAGGCACTACTTCAGAAAATATGTTTCAGTTTGACATGTTTTAGATTAGCACAGTTGAAATTAATTATCCCTGTCACTTCCCGGCAAAATCTATTTTGGCAACCAAGTCATTTTTTGAAGCATAAGTCTTGGACAAAGCTTGGACCATCCTCCTTCCATTTTCTTCGTCATGTTTGGGATTTGTGTTATGGTGAGTGGATCCTTTGAGATAACAACGGATATGAATCACAAATACATGACACACCCATCTCTGATATTCATTAAGAATGGTAAACCATTTTTTTCCACTCTGTCCTTCAAGACGTTAGTCATCCAACCAAGAAGAAAAGGACCAGAGAGGAGAAAAAGGCAAAAAAAAAAAAAAAAAGGGTGAGATCTGAATGATAGCAGGGTATGAAGGATGACGACAGCCCTGAGTAAGACAAGATGGAAGGTCCCCTGAAGATTTACCGTCTCCTCCGAGGAATAGCCTTTTGCATTTGGAGAAGTGTTTCATTTCAGGAACAGGGGTTGGCTGGTTTGTTGTTCACCTTTTAGTGCAAGTTGAGAGGGGTGTGGTGGACAGTGTGTGTGTGTGTGTGTGTGTGTGTGTGTGTGTGTGTGTGTGTGTGTGTGTGTGTGTGTGTGTGTGTGTGTGTGTGTGTGTGTGTGTGTACTTGTTTCTGCTATACCGGTGGGGACTTTGACCTGACTATTTGCTATAAAGGTGGGGACTTGTCTTACGGTGGGGACCTAAAATGAGGTCCCCACGGGTGGCAACACCGTTTTCTTGGCCATATTGTTGTTAATAAAAAATGTAAAAGTGCAAAAACGTTTGTTTAGGGTTAGGCATTGATTTGGTGATGGTTAAGGTTAGGGTTAGGGTAAGGGTTAGGAGTTAGATATGAATGGGAGTCAATGGTAAGTCCCCACCGGTATAGAAAAACAAACGTGTGTGTGTGTGTGTGTGTGTGTGTGTGTGTGTGTGTGTGTGTGTGTGTGTGTGTGTGTGTGTGTGTGTGTGTGTGTGTGTGTGTAGCACTGAAGGGGAAGGCGAAGTGGTAGGAATCCAAAAAATTCACAAATTTAAAAGGTCCACAATGACGGAATGCCTGTACCACTTTGATACAACACCTCCCTGCCTCTGCCTGTCTACAGTAGACAGTGTCATGCATGCTCATTCATTATTTCTGCACAAATGCCATGAACTGTTGTGGAGAGTGGAGGAGGGTGACGGAGTGGGAGAGACAGAAAGCAAGCAAGCATAGGGGTTTAGACAGTGACATTTATAAAGCATGGCCCTCCGCCTGCCTCATAAACTGCATTATTCTGGGAAAGCAGGAAACCGGCTGGACTTCAGGAGAGATGGAACCCAAGTAAAAAAAAGAAATATAAATAGCTCTGTTTACTCTCTCTCGTTTCTTCCCAGTGTTCTGTGTTCACCTACCTTTAATGCGTTTAGAGTATTTCACCATCATTACTAAGTTAAAACCTTTACGGTAAACATGTGACACGAGCACAGCCAACACAGTGAATGCCAACCCTTTCTGCAAATGTGCACACACAAAATTAGGAAAGCAAACATGACTTCACACACTTTCTTTACACTGGCCACTTCAAAACTTTATGTGATGTTAAACAGAAGGTTACAATTAAGCTCTTAATTTGCCAGCCTATCTATAAGCTCCAACCATTACCTGTTGTCATAATATCTAGGCAGTGACCAAAAGAATTAGATTGCAACTTACAGCAAAGTTCCTGCTCACTGTGGATGGCTGTTGGAACAGTGCAAGTGACCAACTTGAGTTTGTTTCACAGGGTGCTTTGTGCAACTTTCCAAACTGGCAATTTGACATTTGTGCTTAGTTTACGTAGTCCCTGGCCAGGTGTGAGACTGTCCAAGAGTAGGGAATGTTTTCCCCAATGTAATGATTTCTTGTGCCTCTTCTTTGCTCCTATCACACCTTCCACCTCTGACTCCAGGCAATGGCAGATATTCCCTTCCCCCTCCCTTGTCATCTCTCTTCAGGTAGGCATGTGTATGTGGTTTGCCGGGCAGGTGTCTCCAGTGTAATCAGTAGGAATTGGCACGTGAGCAGGTGAGAGTGATCTCATCACTTGCATCCCTCTCCATAAGACCAGACTGTGCACAGACTGTCCTGCCACCAGCCACATGCCACCTACACCCGCCACTGCCTACCTGTACTCCCCTCTCTGTTGTCTGTTGTCAGATAAGTTCCCTGCTGCATCTCGGAAGCTAGTCCCTGTATTTGTTAGATTGCTAGTGTTTTGTGAATCCAGTTCAGCCGAACTTCTAGTCGCCACTTATTCTTGGCTCTTGTATATTTCGTTTCACTCTCCTGCCTATGTAGTACTTAGAGTGGGTTAGTTCTGTAGTAATACCTTTTTCTGATTTGACTCTGATGCTAGTTATTTCGCCAGCCCACCAAAGCACCCTGTCTTAGTTGGCTCCAGTTCAGTTCCTTGTCTCCAGGTTGAATTCCTGTTGTAGTCCGACTATGTCTAGTTGTAGTCCTTTGAGTTTTGTACTTTGTCTTTATTGTAATAAATTGTTTATTTTGCCTATACTCTGTTGCCGTGTCTCATTGCTCTGCACTTGAGTCTCTGTCAGGGGCCACTGAAACAGCTCTACTTGTGAAGCTTTTGGAACATGTTCACTTCTGTTGCATCTGAACATAGTTGAACAACACTTTATAATGCTTCAAACTCGTTATTTTCATGTATACAACACCCTTGAAGTCTTTCCTCCAAGCCTCAATGTAGCCTCTGTGTCCATATGGAAATTTCAAAGTTCATAGAGCAATAGTGCCCATGCACGGCAGTAGTGTGAATGTGCGGAACATATAGATACGATCTACTGCTCACGTGTGCAAAGGAGTCCTCCAGGCAAACTCTAGTGGATTAGACAAGTAGTATAATAGCAACAGCTACACACCTGTGGTGTCTATAGCTGTGTGTGTGAACGTTCGCAATAGGCACATTCTGAATGAAGGAATACCGAGACCAGGCTGGAGGAGTTACTTCTCTGAACTTGGAAAACACTGGGAGCCTCAAGGACAGCCATGTCTCTTGTGAATCGTGTTTCTTTTGCACACAGCAACATTGTTTCCCCCAGTTGTTTGTTGTTGCAACATAACTGGTTGGATTACATTCAGAAGCAATGCTTCTTATCACATTGTGTCCCACATCACTGTAGATTCATGTCTCTATTTAATATGGCCATCTACTCTTACTTTACCCATATAGCCTGATGGATGCAGCTTGTGTTCAAAGTTGCACCCCTCTTCTCAGTTGAATTGCTCTTGAAATGCTATTTCAACAGTGTGTAGTGGGGACCAAATGAAATCACATGCTTTGACGTTTCAAACTATGCAAGTTGTTTGTCTGTGTGATGAAGTGTATCCCAGAATCATAGTTAAAACCTGCATACAGCCATGAGTCCATCTCACACCCTTTACTCATGTCTGAATTACTCAAAAACTAGTCATTCTGTCGTTATATTACTATTTATGTTAAGAAAACAAGAACGTTTCTCCCAATTTGTTCCACCATAATGGTTCTGATAGTTTTTGATTCT
Organism: Acanthochromis polyacanthus; assembly: GCF_021347895.1. Lineage (NCBI taxonomy): Eukaryota > Metazoa > Chordata > Actinopteri > Pomacentridae > Acanthochromis > Acanthochromis polyacanthus. The sequence continues at coordinate 12,607,745 of NC_067116.1, forward strand.
AGACAATCTCCTCTCCAAAAAAAAAAAAAAAGTGTTATGATATCAAACGAAGAACGATTTGGATAACTTGACAAGTAACAGACGTGTATTAGTTTACGGATAGCATAAAGGTTAAGAGCTAACTCTGAATAAAGCTTTGAAATGCACTGTCACAGCCTTGAGACAAAGTCAAGTGATTGTATGAATAATGATGACATAGCAGGGAAAGGGAGAGATAGCTGATCTCGCCTCATTCTCTTTCTTTTCATGCCAGTCTCCTTCGTCTTCCGCCAGTGCACCAGGAGGTCTATGTTTAGACAGGATAGAGTTCTCCACGGCCAACATGGACAAAGCTCCCTCTCGTCTCTGCATGGTGAATGTGTCAGTGGAGAGTTATAAGCCCTGCTCCCCTGCCCCCACCTCCTCCTTGGCAAGTGGCAGTCAGTCAGCTGATTTGTGCTGCTGAGGGGATTTGGTGTTCCACGTAGGCTATTTAAAAAGCACCAACACCTCTCTCTCCCCCTCTCTCTCTCTTTTCCGCTCTCTCACTTTTTCACTATCTCGTGCACTGGTTCTCCTACAACCACACAACACACCCCTCACCCATTCCCCTATATTGCTCTCTATACTCCCTTCACCCATCCCCCCTCTTTTCAATCTGTCTTTTTTTCCCCCTGCTCCCTCCTGCCTTGACATCTACTGCTGATATTCCCGTCATTGTCTCTCTGTTAGTACAGGATTTCTATTTCACGATATCTTCTGGTGCAGGTTATGGACACATTGAAGTATAAGAATTAGAAATTTTAGCATAATTACTGTCGAAGACAACCTTGTGTTGGAACAATGTAGGCCACTTGTCAGTGCTTGCTAAATCTGAAAGATGTGACAACTGACATGAGCAATTTGTTAATGGTCGCCTCTATGTTTACAGTGTGGTTGCATTTAAGAACCTGCATCTTTATGGTTAAAGTCAAAGGTATTTCATCCAACCATATATTTTCTGTAAACGGTTTTATCCTGTTTGGAGTTACACGAGGCTGGAGCATATCCTACATGAATATGGGTAACATTTTCATCATTAAAAGTGTGACACACGTCAGAAGCACAGCTAATGCAGAGAGAGAAATATTTAAGTTAGATGTGCTGCTGTGATCAAATTACTGCATTTCTGTAGAGTTGAAAAAGATAGAGTTTGATATGGAATGGGAAAATAAGATATTGTTTTCACTTGATGTGACATCTGACCTCTAAGCAGCTTCTTTGCAAAACAGTGAAAGGAGTTGTGTTGCCTTTAACGCTTTCTGCAGCAATGTTCGCCCCACATTAGACCATTGTCAGTGTTTTGGGCGTCACTAAAACATGCACTGTTGCCCAGCAAAAAACTTTAAAACCGGCTTAACCTTAGCTGCAACTCACTTAAAAGCAAACTGTATTGACCAAGCTAATGCTCATTTCATTGGTGGAGTGTTATGCTATAATTTCCACAACCAATCAAAACACAACGTGTAAAATCCTCTCATAGTACAACAAACCTCTCTGTAGTGATTTGATATTTGATAAGTCTTTAGACTCATGAATATTTTACTCAAATTTTCCATGCATGGGATACACCATTCTCTCATTCAGACATAAGTCACTTTTATGTTCATGTTCGTCGCAGCTTCATTCTGACACACACTGCAACTCTTCTGTCCATACATAAGCAACACTACCACAAAGACAACAAAACTCATCTAGGTGATGTTCTTTATGTCTGTTATAACTGCTGAGACTTGTGGCATTTTGAAAGTGACACAGAATGTTCCTACAATGCCTGTCCAAAAATAAGTTGCATACTCTAATATTTTGCTAGATCTCCTTTCGATTTGAGAAAAACACACATTCGCTGTGGCATTGTTTTGATAAGCTTCTGCAAAGTCACAGCGTTTGTTTCTGTCCGGAGTTGCATTAATTTTCTACCAAGATCTTGTATTGATGATGGGAGAGTCAGACCATTGCACAAAGTCTTCTCCAGCACATCCCAAAGATTCTCAGTGGGCTGAGGTCTGGACTCTGGAGGCCAATCCACATGTGAAAATGACGTCTCATGCTCCCTGAACCACTCATTCACAATGTGAGCCCCATGAATCCTGGCATCGTCATCTTGGAACATGCCCATGCCATCACGAAAGAAAAACTCCATTGATGGAAAGACCTGATATTTTTTAGTATACTTAGTCAGCTGACTTCATTCTCTGGGAACATACGGTGGCAGACCCTACCAATCCAAGATCATAACCCTAACCCCCTCAGGCTTGTAAGCACTAGAGATGATGAGTGCATCACTTCCTCTGCCTCTCTTCTAACGCTGATGCGCCCATCACTTTGGATGTTACAGGATAAACCTGGACTCATCAGACCACATGACCGACCACATCTGGTCCTCAAAGATTATGGTTCACCACTATCCTTCAGATTTTACTTAAGAGTAGGAGTAGTAGTTTCAGAAATCTCCTTAGTTGTTTTCTTGGCTTGATGTGGGCCAGTAATTTGACCATTCTTAGACAGATTAACATCCTTTACATGACCACAAGATATGTCTTCCAACATGGTTGTTTAACAAATAAGAAGCTCCTCACTGCATCAGCTAGGGTTAAATAAGATGTTGCAGCTAAAACATATTCATCACTACAGTAATTAGCCAATGGAAGGCTCTTACCTATTTGCTTAGTTAAATCCAGGTGGGCACTTTGTTTTGGACAGTTAGTGTGCTTCCAACCAAGTTTGCTGTCATGACATTACTGGAGAAGTCACCGGGAGACTCATCCAAAAATGAAGCCAATATGTTCAATCGCTTACTGATTAATGTAAAAGAGTGCATATCTGAAAGGGGCTTTAGAGAAGAGACAAGACAATATAAACTGAGATCGTTTTAAACCATGTTAAGGCGGCATCATTGCACTGCTATACTGTCTGTACTAGATCCATTTGTCATAAGTTGACTATGTCCTGCATCCAGTTTGCATTTTTTCCTTCCCTCCATGATATAGATGTTTGAAGCAATGTTTGATTTTGCTTGATAATAAATTGTACATGTGGTGCTGTTTAACTCTCTGAACATTCAAATCTGACGACAGGTTTGAAAGGCGTGTTATCTTTATCCATTAATCAGAAACAGGAATTATTACAACAGTAGACATCACTGACTGATCAACTTTCGAGCAGTCCTTCAATTAATCACATGTGACGTGCACATCTCTGGGGAAAATTAACCACATCTAAATAGAAAATGTTTATATTTATTCCAAATTATTTTTATTCTGCCTCTGTCAAATAAAAATGAACCAAAAATTAATGATTTGCACTTTGCACTTGCTCTTCTGCACAGTTGAACAGCAATTGGATGAACTAAGCACATAGGCGTCAAAAACGGAAACATCTGTGCACACTTGGAAAAATATTGTGCATGTTGGTTCTAGGTTTTTTTTTCAGTTTTTGTAATTTTTTATGATTTATTGCATTTATACTGCTCAAAAAGCATTTTCAAGTTCTCTCTACTTCTGACCATGATTTTGATGTTTGCATGGAAATGCAGGACTTTATACTGCAGTGAAAAATGAGTGATTTATTTTTTTTTTACAATAAAGTGATCGAGTAGAAAAACAACAAATAAAACACACAGATACTGGTTGGAGATCAGATGGTTAAAGAGGGAAGCTCAAGCAATGTCCACCGATGTCAAAAACATGTAGGAGAAAACAAGCCACAATTACCAAGCACAGTTTTGGCAGGCTGTATGCATCTTTGTTGTCTGGTTATGTAGTTTTGAGGAATTGCTCATCACCTCATGTAGCCGACACACTTAACCAGAAACATAAATGCGATTTAGGATTTAGGAATTACAGAGATGCACAGTCACTGCAGTTTGCTGACTAAACATTTCACTACATATTGTATTGAGAACAATGACTTTTATTTGATATCAAAATTATGCACATGGTTCTAATGTTATTGAGATCCCAGTGACTGTCCCCATGTTAAAATGTTTCCATTTACATCTGCGCACAGACAAACTGCAAACTGACAAACACGCACAGAGATATAGATACATCACACACACTGCAACACGCAGTGAGTATAACCATGCAGTACTGCAGGCTTTACATTCTGGGAGTGTCTCCAGCGCCTGGACTCCTCTGTCAGCAGCGACTGAATTTACCCTGTTATGTTTACAACGGAAACAAAAACATGGCCTTGGGACTTCAAGGCAATATATAACGTACACAGGAGTGTGTTTCAGTGTGTGTTTGCTTTCTCTGAATGCATGTTTATAGGTGTGTGTGTGTGTGTGTGTGTGTGTGTGTGTGTGTGTGTGTGTGTGTGTGTGTGTGTGTGTGTGTGTGTGTGTGAATTGAAAAGACAGCGTAAAAGTTATCTGTTGTTCATTAAAGTTAGTGCAGATTTCTTTTAGGGAGACCTACGAAAAGTAGACCATGGAATATGAAGAGATACCAAAAATGGACTAAGAAAACAAGAGAAAATGAGAGGCAGGGGTATCTGGTAAAAAATAGAGTGATTAACAACATGGGCTAGTGGGGAATAACTACATGATTCTTACTGCTCTGGTAATAGTCGAGTGAGTTTTAAACATTAGGTGAAAAATACCAAATAAGTTCACTGATAGTTCACTTCTGTCTTTCAAAAGAAAACAAAGGAGCCTTTCTAAATGCACCGAAACACGGGCTTATGAGCTCTGTGTCCTTATAAGGTGCCGACAGGACTGTGTCGAACTGTGCAGGGGTGTGGCAAAGTTGATCAGCTTGTATTTTAGCTACTGGCAAAAAAAAACCAAAAAAAAACCAAACAAACAAACAAAAAACTTGGTGCATCTCAATCCATTCACAGAGAGTTTGGAATCAAAAAAAGCTTCAGTGACTCATGAGTTTGCTCGGACACGAGTCCCATGACTTGAAAGATTCGACATACTTCCCAAGCCCAAAGAGGAAGAATCTTGGCTGGTGCTCAGGGAATGAGCAGACACTCCAGGCCAGTATTCAAACTGTGCATGTACTGAGTAGAAGTTGTTCTGATATGTAAATGACTAACTTTAAGGCAGAAATGTAAAGCATTAGTTATCTGGAGTTTATCTAGGCAGGGGGTTAATAAAAGAAAGTAAACTGCTGTGAGATAAAAACTTGAATTTGCACATTTCACACACACAAACAAAAAGTAGCAAATATGCTTTCCCTTATTTCTTTAATTTTATCTGGCATGTTGTTTTGTTGTTGTTGCATACCAGACTCTAACTTTTTCTTTTACCACCTTGTATGTACCATCAATAGAACATTTCATAAGAAATCTCTCATGACATTAGTGTGATTGTAACCTGGCAATAGCCAGATTAATAATTGTGTAGTACTTGATAGTACTCCACAATATCAATCTGGGACCGCTCCATGTAAATCCGTTCGGAGGAAACAGGCACGGATTGGACAATGCAACAGTATGTCCCGCCTCTGACAGGTTTGTTTTTAGCCAATCGCGGCAAACTTTAATATGTCGTCATCGGGTTGTGCGCAGGTGCTATGGTGTGGTCAAAGTAAAATTGACTTAATAGCAGCGTCTACACGATCGCAGTGTTTCCCCTCCTATATGACCAACGAGGCGGGCCGCCTCGCTGGTATAGGCCACCGCCTCACTACAATTTTGCCGAAATTGCCGCCTCACTGCTCCCCGCCCAAAAAAACAAACAGACGAAAGCACCAAGCCACCGGAGCTGTCATTTTTAACTGTGCGGGTTCGCCGGCTGCTCTCCCCCGGTCTCCCCCGCTAGCTGGTCGGCTAACACCTGCCATCGCTCGTCTGCCCGGGACAAACCACGCACGCACGCACGCCCCCTCCGTTGGCCTTTGCCTACACCCCACCGCCTCACAGCCATTTCAACCCAGGGGAAACACTGCGATCGTTGTCCTCCGTTGCCATGTTTGTTTTGATCTACTGGCGCTTGGTGTTGTCGTCACACCCGGATATCCCGCACATTATCCCGCCCCACACACGAATACTGCTGCGTGATTGGCCCGAACCAACTTGGTTCTGTACGAAAAGTGAAGGCGGGAGCGGAGCAAGATGGTTTCTTGAGAGATTTGTGAACTCACAAATATCGCGAGAAATCAACTTGCTGGCAAGGTTAGTGTGATTGTGGTGCTTTGGGGGGATCTGAGGTGTTTCTTTGGTGGGAGTAACAAGGTCAGAGGTTTCATATAACAAACCCTGCTGAGTGTGGGCTGACCGAAGCTGTTGTATGTTAAAGCTTCACAAAGCATTCCAGTATTTTTTTGTGAATAATGGACACTCACTGCAGATTTCCTTGACCGCACAACAGCTGTGATCATAGATGTCAGGGTGAACAACTGAAACTGACTCTAAGTAATCGCTGGTATTCATAGCTTTTTCCTTTGGAAAACAGTCACCTGAAAGGCGCATGATTGGTCACAATGTGAAGTGATAGTTAAGACTTTAAAATATCTGTTTTTGTCCAACTAACAGTCCAGAACCCAAATGTCCAAACCTAAACATTCAGTTAACTTCAGAAAATTCTCACAAGCCTGTCATCAGCATTTCAGTGGGGCAGTTCCTTCTTGTGATAAGATATATTGTCAGTTCAATTCAATTCAATTCAATTTTATTTAAATAGCATCAATTACAGTCAAATTGTCTCAAGATGCTTTACAGAACCCATATGCCTGATCCCCAGAGCAAGCCCAAAGGCGACAGTGGCAAGGAAAGCACCCTTTTAACAAGGAAAAAAACCTTGAACAGAACCCGGCAACCCGTCAGTGTAGTTAGAATATCAGAGTGGATGGATAGGCCAATAAAACATGGAGTTTCATTCATGAAAAACAATGTTTCTCTCCATGTCTTTGATGGAGTTGATTTATCTACATAGCTGAGTTTTGATCTTCATGATATTCAGGAAAGTGAGGCAATGATGTTAGTAGTTAGTGTAGTTAGACCTGCATACACTACTGTTCAAGAGTTTGGGGTCACCCAGACAATTTCATGTTCTCCATGAAAGCGAACACTTTTATTCATGTGCTAACATAATTGGACAAGGGTTTTCTAATCAACAATTAGCCTTTCAACCCCATTAGCTAACACAATGCAGCGTTAGAACACAGGAGTGATGATTGCTGGAAATGTTTCTCTTTCACCCCATGTAGATATTCCATTAAAAATTAGCCGTTTCCAGCTAGAATAGTCATTTACCATGTTAGCAATGTCTAGACTGTATTTCTGATTCATTTAATGTTATCTTCATAGAAAAAACTGCTTTTCTTTCAAAAATAAGGACATTGCTAAGTGACCTCAAACTTTGGAACAGTAGTGTATATTTATATACAGACAGGATCAACTTGTGACACATTACTATGTAGAGACGAAGCTTACCTTTAACTTTGTTCATTTTGTTTTCTCACACTTGTGTAGGTGGGTTGTAGCAGTGTTTCCCTCAACTTCGGATCATGTTCACACTAACTACTTTTCCTCTAAAAGCAGAACTTTTCAATCGTGTGCTAGAATAACAGAGGCTGAGCTCCATTCCACTCTGTTACCTAATCTCAGTCTGTCTGCGTGTCCGTGTGGACGCTCCGCCACATTACGTGTCATTCTAAACCTTCTACCATTAAATAACATTGAGTTGTAAAGACGTTCAACGACAATGGAGTGGCTGCTTTGTGTCTGGAGTAGAATGCATTTTACATACCAAAAAATTTGAGTTCTGTGTTATTTCAGAGAAACTGATCAATTATTAATGAAGAATTAATGGACAGTTGCATCAGATTGGGCATCATTTGTATTTTACCTTTACTGTGAATCAATTCCAATTCTTAATTATTCTCCATTCTAATTTTCTGAGTTGCAAAATAGTAACAAACTGTCAAATTGTTTGAGTATAAAGATTAATAATATCGAACAATAAAAAGATACAAAATAAGATAAACGAGAGCTTTGGAAAATTGTTTATTGTCTTTCTTTTAAACAGTTGAATGCAAGAGGAACAGAATGGACTCATCTTACAGCAGGTGCAGAATCTGCAAACAGTACATAAAAAATGGATGTAGTGACCACAATGCTGCCCATAGGTTTGTGGGCTAACGTTTTGAACCCTTAAGTTGAGCATTTGACTGACGTTATATCAGTCTTTTATATCGGAAACAAGCTGTAATGAGGGAGCAGCAGATCTGACTGAAGAACCTAAGGACACCAGACAAGCTGCTTTCATAGCAACCTGTGAATCACAAGGTAGTGCACCCCTTTGCTTTTTCATATATTTTACTTTAAACAGATCCATAGTCATTAAAATGAACATCACACTGTAATCAAAAGATATTGAAACTACAAATTCAGACCATGAAATCATTAGGGAAATGTTCACTGGGGTAAGCGATCAAGTGGTCAAGTTTTCTTTTTTACACTCAGACTTATTATTGCATCCAAAGGACTCACTCCCTGCTGGTTGTTAGAGGGAATGCAGGTTTTAGGCACATCTGTATTGGCTCTATTTTAACCTAGAGGGAAGGCCCATCTTTTGTACACAGTCTGTGTTTGAATAGCAGAATAATTCACGACAGATATTGATAGTAAAACAGCTGATGAGAATTAAACCAAACCTAAAAAACAAACAAAAAAAAAACAAATCATAAACATGGAAACTGCATGGTCCCCACTCATCCTTCACCTTCTTCTTCAGATGTTACATTTGAGTTCATAACATAATCAATACTAGAAAAGCACTCAGAGAGTGCAGACTTCCACCAAGGATATTGACATTCCCATCGAACATTGTATTCACATACATTTATGTATGATTTAGAACATTTTGGATGGCATACTAAACTATGAAGTTTTTGTCACATTTTGGACAACATACGAAAATATGACATTTTACTGAAATTTTGGACGACATACTAAACTATGACGTTTTTCTCACATTTTAGACCACATAGTAAACTATGAGGATTATGTCACATTTTGGACGACAAACTAAACTATGACGTTTTTGTCATTTTTTGGACAACATACTAAACTATGACGTTTTTGTCACATTTTGGATAACATACTAAACTATGACGTTTTTTCCACATTTTGGACGACATACTAAACTATGACTCAGAGAGCGCAGACCTCCGCCAAGGATATTGACATTCCCATGGAACATTGTATTCACATACATTTATGTACGATTTAGAAATTGAAGTATTGTATTTTCATGGAAACATAAGACATATATTTTCATGAACAATTTTATTCCATTCTTAATTAATCAACAGGGAGAGAGGAAAACAGGAAACCCATGCAGTAAAGGATCATGAGCTGGAATTGAACCTGCATCTCTGACACAGTTCTGTTTACGAATCGCCTTCTTAACAAGTTGAGCTATCTGGACACCTTGTTCCAACACGTTGGACGACATACTAACCTATGATGTTTTTGTCATATTTTGGACCACATACTAAACCACATACTAAAAAATTCAAAATGATGCAGAATCCAGGATCCTTTCCGGAAAGCAAGGAAAGTACAACACACATTTGGATACATGTATGACAAGATATGTGACACAAACAAAGTATAAGCTAACATTGAAAACTGACTCATAGTTTACTCTTATGATGTATGGCTCTGACATTAAATATACTACATATATAGCTAGCAGTAAAATTCAAACAGTATGTAGATTAGCATAACAAGTATAGTGAGGGCGATGCAGAGTTGACTCGTGGAAAAGGGGAGCTGGAAGCGGAGGGCTGGAGGAAGGTCAGCAGCAGCAGCCCACAGTGGACATGGTGGAGACTGGACCAGTTGGTGGAACATCGACCGCAGATCTGAAGCATCCAGCTCTGGGACCAGGGACACTCAGAGAAATAACACAGGGGCAAACAGAGTGAATGTAATGCAATAACGGTATACATATTAAATGTAAAGGTAGATAGAGAAGGGCTCAGTGCATCAAGAGAAGTCCCCCAGTAGCCTATAGGCCTATAGTAGCATGACTAGGGGCAGAACGAAGGGACGTCCAAGAGGGAGTCAGCTGTGGAAACGAAGACACAGGCCGAACCCCTCTGGATCACCCAGTCAGCCCTAACTATAGGATTTGTCAAAAAGGAATGTTTTAAGCCTGGTCTAAAAAATAGAGAGGGTATCTGCCTCCCGAACCCAAACTGGGAGCAGGTTCCACAGGAGAGGCGCCTGATAACTGAAGGCTCTGCCTCCCATTCTACTTTTAGAAATTGTAGGAACAACAAGTAAGCCTGAAGTTTGAGAGCGAAGAGTTCTACTAGGATAATATGGTACTATCAGTGTCACACCAGGCAGGTCTGGACTCGAGCAGGGAACCACGCTACCGAGGCAAAGTGAAGTTGTAACTGGTTTTAGTAAGGATGGAGGTGGACGAGGAGATGGGTTCAGAGGAGCGGCGAGTTGGGTGAGGGTTCTGGTAGAAGGAAGCCGGGGAATCAGCGGCAGTAGAGGCTCTGGAGGGGAGCAGAGTGCAGCAACAGGTGTTGGGGATGGATCCCTGACGGCTACAAATCCTCGGGGGTCCAGGAGGCCAGGAGGGTTGGGGAAAACCAAGGAGGGAGCTCAGGGGTAACGAGGTCCATACAGTTCTGGGGGGAAATAGGCAGGTAAGGGAGTCCAGACAGCAGATCTGAGGTAGGCAGAGGAGAAAAACACGTTAACTTGAAGTTCAAAATACAACAGAATTTACAATGGCTAGACAGCAACTGACTCGTGAGTCTAATGCAACAATCTGGCGGAGAATGGATGTGAGAGCCGGTCTTTTATTGCCAGGTAGGTGATTAGTGATATGGTTGTCAGCTGTCCGGACTCCAGGGAACACTGATTAGGCTGATGGGAGGCAGCTGGTGGCCGTACTCCGTATCACGCCCTGCAGAGGAGACAGTGAGGAAGGGAAGGAGGGAGGGAGAGAGGAAGAGGGAGAAACGAGGGAGGAAAAGAAAATAAGGAGGAGGGAGAGGGTCTTGGGGGAGCCAGGTGGGAGAGGGAGAAGAGGGAGTCGTGACAATCAGATCTTTAAGATATGATAGAAATTGGTTATTAAGAGCTTTATATGTCAGGAGAAGGATTTTAAATTCTATTCTGGATTTAACAGGAAGCCAGTGAAGACAAGCAAGTATAGGGGAAATATGATCTCTTTTGCTAACTCCTGTCAGTACTCTCGCAGCAGCGTTTTGGATCAACTGTAGATGTTTGAGAGAGCTATTTGGACAACCCGATAATAAGGAATTGCAATAGTCAAGCCTGGAAGTAACAAAAGCAAGAACTAGTTTTTCTGCATCACTCTGAGACAGGATGTTCTTGATTTTTACAATATTACACAGGTGAAAAAAGGAAGTCCTACAGACTTGCTGTATGTGTGAGTTAAAGGACATGTCCTGGTCAAAAATAACTCCAAGATTCCTCACAGTAGTACTGGAGGCCAATGTGATGCCATCCAGAATAACTATTTGCTTTGAAAGCGAGTTTCTAAGATGTTTGGGGCCAAATACAATGACTTCAGTTTTGTCTGAATTTAGCAGTAGGAAGTTAAACGTCATCCAGGTTTTAATGTCCTTAAGACAATCTTGCAGTCTAGCTTGCTGATCAGTTTCATCTGGCTTCATAGATAAATACAATTGTGTTTCATCTGCATAACAATGGAAGTTAATACAGTGCTTCCTAATAATATTGCCTAAAGGAAGCATGTATAATGTGAAAAGTATTGATCCTAATACAGAACCCTGAGGAACTCCATGATTAACTTTAGTATGCTCAGAAGAGTCATTGTTGACATGCACAAACTGGAACCTATCTGATAAGTAGGATTTAAACCAGTCCAGTGCTGTCCCTTTAATGCCAAATGAATGTTCTAGACGCTGTAATAAAATTTTGTGGTCGTTTGTGTCAAACGCTGCACTAAGATCTAACAAAACAAGTATAGAGACTAGTCCATTATCTGATGCTATGAGAAGATCATTAGTAACTTTCACCAGAGCTGTTTCTGTGCTATGATGCACTCTGAAGCCTGACTGAAACATTTCAAACAAATTATTCCTTTGTAAATGTTCACATAATTGATTTGCAACTGATCTTTCCAGAATTTTAGAGAGAAATGGTAGGTTGGATATTGGTCTGTAGTTAGCTAACACATCTGGATCTAAAGTGGGCTTTTTAAGCAAAGGTTTGATGACAGCAACCTTAAAAGCCTGTGGTACATAGCCTGTTACTAGAGAGAGATTAATCAGATCTAACACTGAAGAATTAATTAAAGGTAAAATCTCCTTGAAGAGTCTAGTTGGGATAGGATCTAAAAGACATGTTGATGGTTTGGATGTAGAAACTGTTGAAATTAGTTCAGAGAGACATATAGGAGTGAAGAATTCTAAATATTCATCAGGTCTAACAGCCAATTCAAAAGCATCTGTGACATTTGTAGGAAGGGCCAGATTAATTTTTATCTCTAATCATAACTATTTTATGTGTAAAGAAGCTCATGAAGTCGTTACTGGTTAAAGCTAAAGGAATACAAGGTTCAACGGAGCTCTGACTCTTTGTCAGCCTGGCTACAGTGCTAAAGAGAAACCTAGAGTTATTCTTGTTCTCCTCTATTAAAGATGAATACTAAGTTGTCCTGGCATTATGAAGCGCTTTTTTATAGATTACTAGACTATTTTTCCAAGCCACATACACTTCCTCTGAATTAGTGGAATACCACTTTCTTTCCAGCTTTCAGGATGCCTGCTTTAAAGTCCGCAGCTGGGAATTGTACCAAGGAGCAAGTCTTCTCTGAGATATAACTTTCTTTTTTACAGGTGCAACACTATCAAGAGTTGTACGCAGTGAGGCTGAAGCATTATTAACATAATAATCCACTTCTGTGGGGGTAAAATTATAATATTTGCCTTCTGATTTATCAGTAAATGTTGCTGAAGTAAACAGAGAAGGTATTATTTCCTTAAATTTAGTTACTGAATTGTCAGACAAACACCTACTGTAATGATATTTGTTCTCAGCTGCTAAACAATCCTTTACTTTAAATTGAAATGTTATCATAAAATGGTCAGAAAGAAGAGGGTTCTGGGGAAATACTGTTAACTCTTCAATTTCTATGCCATAAGTCAGGACAAGGTCAAGAGTGTGATTGAAACTATGAGTTGGTTTATTTACATGTTGAGAAAACCCAATTGAGTCTAATATTGAATTAAAAGCTGTTGTAAGGCTGTCGCTGTCGATGTCAACATGAATGTTAAAGTCACCCGCAATAATAACTTTGTCCGAACTGAGCACTAATTCAGATAAAAAGTCTGAGAATTGAGATAAAAACTCAGAATAAGGAGCAGGAGGACGATATATAACAACAAATAAAACTGGTTTCTGAGCTTTCAAATTTGGATGAGAGAGAGATTTTCAATTTAGTCCTCAGCTCTTCAAAAGACACTATAGAATTTGAATGTGGCAAAAATAAGTCTTGAATTTTTAAAATTCCTTTTGAATTCCATTGTTTAAATGTTGCATCTGCTCTGCCTGGTGTAAATTGGTTATTGCCCCATATTGGGCTAAACTGTGACAGTGAGTGTGGCTCTTTTAACTATTTTTTAACATCACACCATATCTTGATCATGTGTTTTATAATTGGATTTTTAACTTGTTTCTGTAATTGTTCTGTAATTCATAACTGGCATTGGTGACATGTTCTAGCCCAGGCAGGATTTGAATTCCTAAATATTTGAGCTGCTCTACAACAATGAATTGGGTTACCTCGGGAACTGGATGTTTTCTCTGAGTCTGACTGAGCAATAATATTGAAGATTTAGTTTTATTTATTTTACAGCCTGATATTTCACCAAATTTCTTTCTTATTAAATCTAACAAGGTCCTAATTGTTTTTTTGGTTTTTTTTAGATTTGACAAGAATAGAACTATGTCATCAGCATAAAGAGAAATTTAATGTTCCGTTGGTCCTGCTTTTATTCCATAAAATTGTGAGTGTAGATGTACTGCTATCGCTAAAGGTTCAGTTGCCATAGTGAACAGTAAGGGCGAAAGTGGACAACCTTGTCAACAGCCTTTATTGATTTTTATTGATTTTGAGATGTTCTTATTTGTTGAAATTTCTGCTGTAGCATTATTGTATATTATCTTGACCCATTTTATAAAATTATTTCCAAGTCCAAACTTTTGTAAAATTTCAAAAAGGTAAGGCCATTCAACCTTATCAAAGGCCTTTTCTGCATCCAGTGATAGGAGAGCTGTGTCCGGTGTGTCTTTATTGAAATGGATTACATTAAGTACCCTTCTTACATTATGAGAGCCTTGTCTTCCCGTTACAAAGCCATTCTGATCTCGATCAATAATATTTGGTATCTTGTAAGCATTTAGCTAAGATTTTACAAATAATTTTAAGATCAGAATTTAATGGGCCTTATTGGTCTCATGTTTTCACATTTATTGGAGGGTTTACCTGGTTTGGGTAATAATATGATTACAGCTTTATTCATATATGGTGGTAAATTACCATTTTGAAATGCTTCTAGGATCATTTCCAAAAGTGGTTTTATTAATTTATTCTTAAATCTTTTATAGAAGTCAACTGGAAAGTCATCTGGTCCTGCTCTTTTCCCTGACTTCATATTATCAATGGCCTGTCCAATTTCTTCTTGACCAATTCCAGCCTCCAGAATCTCCCTGCTTTCATTTGGCATGCTTGGTATTGATAATCCACCTAAAAACCCATGCAGCTTGTTGAGTCACTTTTAATTTTTGCATCATACAGTTTTTTGTAATAATCTCTGAAGGCACTATTAATTTCTACCAGATCTACAACTACCTGTCCATTATTTATGATACTGGTTATTGGTGTTTTGGATTCTAATTGTTTCATCTGCCATGCCAGTAATTTCCCTGATTTTTCACCTTGTTCATAAAAGGCATGCTTTGGTCTTAGAACACTCGAGACGGCCCTGTTCGTAGATTTTTTTTTTATCATATTCAGCTCTCAGAATCAATAATTCATTCTCTAACTGTGGGTTACTACTTGCATACACCTTTTCTTGAAGAATTTTTATTTTATGTTCCATTTGCATTCTCTCTTCTTTGGCCCTCTTAGATTTAGAACCTGTAATGATTTGCCCCCTTATAAAAGCTTTATACACGCAGTTGTTTGTGTGGTGTTGATGTCAAAGAAGTCATCTGTTTTTCTATGTACTCGACAAATTTCTTATCCTGAAGACATTCATGTTGAAAATGCCACCTTACCGGGTTCTTTATCTTTTTTTTTAATCCACATATACTAAACAGCAGGGAGTGTGATCTGAAATCACATTGTTATCATAGAAACAGTTATGAATCTTGGACCTTAATTCTGTGGAAATCAAGAAATAATCAATATGAGAAAATGTTTTGTGGGTATTAGAATAGCAAGAGTAGGTCTTTCACCTGTGGTTTTAATTATCTCCATATATCCAATAGTCTCAATTCTTTCATTAAATGTTTAATAGTCGTTCTACATTCATTGTGCATACTGTTTAATCCTGTTGATCTATCTATACTGGGATTCAATGTACAGTTAAAATCCCCTGCTATTATATGCTGCTCCGTGAGCGATGCTACAGTAAGAAAAAGATTCACAAAGAAATTATAATCATCAATATTGGGACCATATACGTTCACCAAATTTATGTTTTCTGATAGCAACGAACCTTGGATGATTAGGTATCTTCCAAAGTTGTCTCTAATTACATTTTCCACATGAAATGGGACTGTTTTGTGTATAAGGACCATAACTCCCCTGGCTCGGGATGAGAATGACGACGCAAATACAGTACCTTGCCATTTTCTTCTAATTTTATTCTCATCTTCCTCTAGCAGATGTGTTTCTTGTAGAAAAACAATTTTTGAGTCTATGTCTTTTATTTTATTCATGACTTTTTTTTAGCTTTACAAGCTGTTGTAGACTTCTGCAATTCCATGATGTTAAATTGAGATTCACGTTTTGATCTATGATTAATAAACAATATTAGGTTACATTGCACCTTACCTTGATTTAGTCAGATTTAAAGTTATACGAGTAGTGCAGTGTGAAACACGTCTTGCTATGTAGCTGCCATAACTGGCATTTTCCTCATTTTTATCACTCTTTTGCTTCCTCTTTGTCCTCCACTCTATTCATCGCTCGTCTTCTTTCTCTTCATTTCTTAGACCTGTGTTTTCTTTTACCTCCCCAAATATTTTTCCTTTCTTTCCATGTTCCTCATTGTATGACTTCTCCTTTCTATTTGTACCATTCTTCTTGTTTTCATCTAACCTGTCTCCCAGTTTAAAGTTTGCTCCTTTTTATACCTTCCCCCTTTTCTTCAAATTATCTCTGTTACTACCAGTGTTGCAGCTTAATATAATATAACAATACTTCAAATTTATCTGCCCAATTGGGACATTTTCAGCTCATTCAATTGCCATTATCAGTGCATTTCATTCCCACACATGTGGTCAGTGACCTCTTGCAATCATGTGAATAAGCACATGCAAAATCTCCAATGGAGTCATCACCATGAACACCTACCAAATAGGCCTTTCTTTGACAGATGGCTGACATAGTCCTCCACCAGCCCCCTCAGCCTTCAAATACTGATGTCTTCTTTGTAAGTGCAAACTCCATCAAATGAGATGATAATGCGTATTTGGGTGATACCAGCCTATTGAGCTCACTGGAGTTGGACCAAGTGTATGAGAATGATACCCAGTGATAGCAGTTTAATGATCTGATCACATCTGAAACACATAAATTCAATGAACATCTCCTTATGGTCCACTAGCTGTCAAAAACCTGATGTTCATTTAAAAAAAGGAGCCAACAAAGTGGCTGAGACTGATCCACCCACAAAAAAAAAAAACAACAGCAAAGATACACCCAGAAAATTAACCAGTACCAGTGAAATTCTACGCTACAGTAGTTTTCCTGTAGTGCCACAGTATAGTCCTTTACATTTCCTAAAAGTTGTGTCAGAAACCCTAGTAGCTCAGAACTTGTAACATTCTGTATCACTTTCAACAACAGAATAGAGTAGAGTAGAATAGAATAGAATCTCTATTCATCCCCGAAGAGAAATTCAGTACGAACAAAGCACAAGTCTGAACAGCCACATAACTCAAGTTTTGTTAAGCAATTTGACAAAGAATTTTTACACATTTCATCATCAATAGTGGTCCAAAGACATATCTCAGAGAGCACAAAAGACATCATTTGCTACTAAAATCTCAAACCACTTTTCTCATTAACTTTGATTTCCAATTTTACATGTCTATAAAATTTGAACTTTCCTGCAGGTGAAGGCAGAGACTTTAAAAGGTCAGTTTAACGAGACTCACCAATAATGAAGGTAATTAGATTCAGACAAAATACCAGTAGGAGGTGAATTTCAGTTTGGTGTTTTCAGCTGTTGTTAGGAGTCTTTCCTCTGGATTTATTACGTACGTGAAGCATCGGACAGCAACAAGACCAATATGAGCATAAACAAAGAGAGACAGTTGCGCACATTTATTCACATGAGATTAAAAGAAGTAACTTCATTGATTCTTGATGTGGCATGTCACTGTGGTGAGTATGCCTGGATGAAACTGTAAGGAACAATAATGTTTAAGTGACCTATTTTATGATTGAAGGACAGGAGCCAGTCTTCTTAACAGCCTGATGAAGCCAGCAATGTTACGTATGTATCGTCTGTCTGGTATCAGACAGACAGGGGAAAGACAGAGGAACAGGTACCCTACCGTTCAAAAGTTTGGGGTCACTTAGAAATGTCCTTATTTTGGAAAGAGAAGCATTTTTTTCAATCAGGATAACACTAAAAAACACTAAACACAGAAAAACAGTCTAAACATTGTTAATGTGGTAAATGACTTTTCTAGCTGGAAACGGCTGATTTTTAATGGAATATCTCCACAGGGGTACAGAGGAGCATTTCCAGCAACCATCACTCCTGTGTTCTAATGCTACATTGTGTTAGCTAATGGTGTTGAAAGGCTAATTGATGATTAGAAAACCTTTGTGCAATTATGTTAGCACATGAATAAAAATGTGGGTTTTCATGGAAAACATGAAATTGTCTGGGTGACCCCAAAAATTTTAAATGGTAGTGTAATGGCGTTTTTCCATTAGGTGGAGCCGTCATAGCGGCGGTCTGGCCGCTGAGTTAGAATGGATGGCTAACTAGCTAGCTTATTGTCTGTATACAAGAGACAATGACGTTACTTTCAAAATATACTTGTTTGGTGAGCTTGTCACCAATGGGATAACTGATGTAAAAATTTCTTGAAGTCACAAAACATTCGCTGGTTTTTGTGAAGGAGTCGCTCTCGTGTGTCGTTATTCCCTGTCCAATCGGTGACCTGCACTCTGTAGATGTGACATTATCGGCTCAACTCAGTTCGCTTGGAACTCCGGCGGAGTAGGTACTAAAATAGTGCCTGGTACCAGGTACTACATCCTAATGGAAAACCTCACAAACCAAGTAGAGTCAAGCCGAGTAGGCGCTAATGAAAAATGGTAGTATTTACATAGCACTTTACATGATACATCACATTCACCCATTCACACACTGATGGCGGAAGCTGCCATTCAAGGCACTAACCACAAACCACCAGGAGCAATTAGGGGTTAGGTGTCTTGCTCAGGGACACCTTGACATGAGCACGACAGGCCGGGGGGATCGAACCGCAACCCTCCGGTTGCAAGACAGCCACTCTACCCACTGAGTTATGCCACCCCCAAAAAGTGCCATAAGTGAATATAAATGACCAGAAAAGTGAATTTCATTTAGTAGGGACCACAGACTGGTTGGTACAATATGACAACAAAGGTTTCTAATTCGGGCTGCTCAGCGGCGTAGTGGTTAGCACTTTCGCCTTGCAGCAAGAAGATCTCTGGTTCAAATCTCGGGGTGGGCCTGGGATCTTTCTGCATGGAGTTTGCATGTTCTCCCTGAGCATGCATGGATTTTCTCCGGGCACTCCGGCTTCCTCCCACAGTCCAAAAATATGCTGAGGTTAATTGATTACTCTAAATTGCCCGTAGGTGTGAGTGTGATTGTTCGTCTGTATATGTAGCTCTGCGACAGACTGGCAACCTGTCCAGGGTGTCCCCTGCCTTCGCCCGAGTCAGCTGGGATAGGCTCCAGCACACCCTGTGACCCTAATGAAGATAAAGCGGTGTATAGAGGATGGATGGTTTCTAATTCATAATAGAATAATCATTATATGTGCATATTAAATTTTATTAAAACTAAAGAGAATCATCCTATCCTTTAGTCAGGTGCACAAAAATGGTGAAGATTCCCATAAAATAAGTACAGCAAGCCAAAATGTATTTGAATTCTTCTCTTATGCACTTTTTATTTCAAGTTACATTTTTATCCCTACACGCTCTTCTTCCTTACCCTGTTGTAGCCTTTTTCTTTACATTTTCCTTTGTTTCTTAAATTCCTTTTCATTTTCTAACAGTTTTCTCTTCCTCCCATCTTTGTTCCTTGTTCCTGGCTTCTTTTATTCTTTGCATCTTTTCGTCTTGTCATCTTCCTTTCTCAGTTGCGTCATGCTTTTTCTATATTTTTCATATTTTATTCTCTCTTCTCTGCTTTTTCTCCTGCTCTTCTGTTGGTATTGTTCTCTTTTCTTCATCTCTCTTATAGTTTCCTTTATCTTCTCTTCCTCCACTTTCCATCTATTTTTTGCCTTTCCTCTCACTTTGGCTCCATTGTCTCTTTGTTCCCCTTTTTCCCTTCCTTTCTTCCTCACATTATCTTTCCTTGTTCCTTTTTCTCTGATTCTTCATATCTTCTCACTGTCTTCATTTTTCTTTCCTTTTTCTTTCTTCTTCTCTTCGATCATTTTCATTCTTCATTCATTTTCATGTTTTTCCTCCGTTGTGCTTTTTGGCTTTGCAAAGGCTTCAAAACACTGCATTAATAGTTGTATCTATGCAGCATGTGAAACTAAGGACAGTCTTTTTCACCCTGTGCCCCTCTTTCTGCCTTTTAATTCTGTGTCTCACTGTGTGTTTGTGTATGTCTGGGTGTCTCTTCAGGGCTATGGGACAGCCACTGCCTCCGTCGTCCGTCATCCTGCTGGGCAGAGCAGCTGAATAAGCTCATTGTCGGCCTGTGGAGAGTGCAGGTGCACCTCTTCTTTTTCACCTCCGACCCTCGGCCCTCGACCCCACAAAGCCCTTTGTGAACTCTATTTACTGGTGACTCCAATGAAACTGCAGTCCATTACCAACATCTCTTCTCTCCCTTTCTCTCCCCATTTTCTACTCCTCTCAAGAAACCAATTAGCGACAATACAAGTAGGTTAGACTCTCTATTCAGAGTGGGCATTGTTGAACACAATACCAGGAAGCATTGTGAGCTAACAATTAGTGGCAATGGGGCAGTGTAGAGTGTCACTGACATTGTTGGGAGTTGCACAAGGCTGGGCTTGTTCCCAAAGAGGGAGTTAGACAGGGGTGGAGGATGAGAGCAGAGGGGTTCCCAGGTGCTGAATTAGCCCAAACTCAGCCCATGTGTCCCAGTCACACAAGACGCTTATCAGTGGCAGGGCTCAGGATACAGGATACAGGAATGTGTCCCCAAGAGAGTGTATTGTTTTCTTTGGGTGTAGATGTTTATGTTAGAGGTAACCCTACCTGGATGGGATTGTGTGTGCATGCATGCATTCCTGTATTCGTGGCTGAAGGAGTGTATGAGGTGAAGTGTGTGACTGTGCATCAAGTTACCTGTTTTTCTGTTTTTCAGTTTTTTTGTGCAGTTGATTGGGCTTTGTATGCAGATATGTGAGCTCTCAGAAGAGGAGGTGTCAGCTCAGGGTCTTCCCTCGACCTTCTGCCCTCCAGGTCAAGACCCCGGGTCATTAGCCCATGCTAATGCTAACAGCAGGCTAGCCGCCACGTGAGGGGCCTGCCACGGAGAGGCTACGCCCGGCTAGTGACTCTGTGCTAGAAGGTCTCGACCATAAGGTCAAGGGTTCAGTCATCATTGTTAACTTTCCCCTACGCCTTTCTCCCCCAACACCCCAAACACACCCTCCAAACACACCCCCAACACACCCCCGCCGCAGCATTACATCATAGCACACACAGTCTGGGAGTCTGGAGGAGGAGGGCTGGACGACAGCGTGGAGACAGAGCCGCTGACAGCTGACACTGGCTGGGCTCGGCCTGAATGCTCACCTCTGTTCAGTAATGAGAAAAGTAAGACGACCGTGAGATTTCATCAGTTCTGTCTGACACAATTAGCTGTTCCAGGTAGAAAGAATACGTTAGGTTCTCAGTAGAGGTCAGCAGGAGATGAGTTCTGATCCAGGAGCTTTGTATAGGACGCTGTGACACAAATTATCCATTTCAGAACCACATCTGGTAATTATCATAGTAAAATTCAGTAAACTTGAGCAGCTGACAGCAGAGTAAGGACACACTCACCCCTGTAGTTTGTTAGCTTTGATCTGATTTATGTCTGAGGCCCATCTTACAAGGTAGGATTATTAAGTTACCTGGTTAAATGAACCGAGTTAAAGAGGAGAGAGGAGCTACTTTTAGATCAGAGGATTTTTTAGAGGGTTTTGTAAATTATCCTGATAATTAAATAATCCTAAATTTTGTAATCCTAAATTTGTGACCTAACTCTCCATTTTACACTGCCTGTTAACAAAATCATGCGGACTGACTGTGTTGGTGACTGATCACCCTGTAACAGTGGATGACTGAAAGAAATGACAAATCATGTTGGATGAAACTGTTTGTTTCTTTCACAGTTATGCTGGAACCTAAATAATATCATCAGCTAAGATTTTGGTTAGACCTTAGCTGAGCAAGAGATGAAATTCAAATACCAGTAGAAATAGTGTCACATAACTGAAAATATTACATTCATAAACTAAAATAGTGTTGTCCTGATTATGATGATGAGAGTGATTTAAAAAGCAATGAATGAGGTTCAACCAAGTTTCAGTTGTCATCTCTGCAAAATCTGCTAAAAGATAGATAGATTAAACTTTTATTCATTCCACAGCAGGGAAATTTTCAAAGAAGACAAACACAAACTTCTGTGAGAATGAATCTTGGCTATTGTGCATTGGCAATATAACTAGTTAACAGATAATACAAATAAATGTTGCACTAGAGTATGACAATCTCACAATTAACGAAAACTGTCAAACGCATTTAAGGTCATAAACTTGCCTAGCATTCATAGTATCATTATTTCATTTTTCTGGTCATGCTTTTCCTGATTGAAAGCGAAATGTCTGGACTAAGCATGCGACCCCAATGCCAGGACGTGATTACAAATCATTTTTGTACAGATAGTGTTATAAATACTTGCACTGACACACATGAATGCAGATCAATACTATCTTCTCTCATGTGTTGTGCAGTGACTGTTTTCATGATTCAGCAACAATAAATTTATTCCTCAATATCTGCTCTTTTGTTGCAAGAACAGTGTTCTGTGCCTGTGTGGGTCACTGTAATTAAACGTGTAGTAGAAGTTATTGAAGTCAGGGAGAGTAGACAAATCAACTTTGACATTCATTTTGAGGCCGTCAGATGCTGCTTTGATAGATCGCATAGACTGCATATGGGGATGGAAGCAGTGATTTGTGTTGGAGTTTGAAGCAGATAGGTGCAGCTTTTGGTTGGTGTTGTCTTTTCAGTTTAGAGCCAGCTATGCAGTTGTGGATCCAGACTATAAGCAGCATCACTGCCAAAATCAAATCAATTAGTCCTTGTGTCATCTCTGACCTTCCCTGAAAATTTCATCCAAATCTGTTGATCCCTGTTTGACTGATGTTGCTAACAGAGAGACAGATAGACAGACAAACCAACACTGGTCGTCACATAACTCCATCGAGGTTCCGCCTCCTTGGCAGAAGAAGTAAACTAAAGCAGCTGGTTAAAAGAGTCTGGACTAGGGAATGATTAGGGAGGTGAATTCATTGTGGCTTTTCTGTTCCTCAGCAAGAACTGGAGGTGAGATTTTAAGAATCAATTTTTGTAGCTAACATTAGCCTTAAGGGCTAAAAAGTTCAGTGTTACTTGGCAAAAGCTCAAACTGTTCTGGAAGCTAGTTGGACAATCAGAACCAGAAAGACTTTAACTCATGAATCTCAAACATATTTAATGTTATCAGGGTTGCTCACAGGAGTGTACAAGCAGTTGGGGAGGTTTATGACTGAATCATTGGTTCAAAACAAGATTTGAGATTAAATTTCTCGTCTGGTTGCTGGGAAGGTTGAAATCAGGTAAATCAGACCAAACCTACTGTAGTCTCAGGCCATCAGTAGTTAGTGTAACTCCTTAAATCCAAACACAGTAGAGCTGCAAGTCTGAAGGAAATAATGTTTTTTTTTAAAGGTAAGACTTCAATGGGAGCTATCAGTGACAACATGGTGGATGTCAAAGTCATCTGTAATTCCATAAATCTTATTAACAGAGTAAAGCCTCACTAAATGACCGGCTCAAATGTTGAGATTCAGACCACAACAACTTGTTAAAGAAAATGTTGAGTTAGTGTCTCTAGTGTCTCTAGAGAAAAGATGGTACCCAAGCAGAGTTCAGTTGCATTGTACTTAAAGTTACTTGTTGGTAGTTGCCACTCGGTCGATTGACTTCTGTCGCGTCACACTGTAATTATCAGGCTCATATCATGTGGTTTGATCACAGCATAATGGAGAGTAACTGCTGTTCTCTGAACATTGTTCTCTGACATTAACTACACCCACACAAGTCTGTTCCTCAATTGTAGTTGGAGATGGGCGGACAGTAGCACCAGAGGCCTTTCGCCCCTTTGTTATTCACAGTTACCCAAGCAACCCCGGGTTTAGTTAGAGGAAAGATGTGGGGCAGCAATTGCAGACACTGGAGACTCTCCAGACAAGTGCCCATTGTGCTGCCATCCTAAACGACCCTGTTTCTATTTCAGTCAGCCCTTCACATTACATTTCTCACTCTTACCACCATTCTCTACGTGCAGAACAGTTTGTTCATTCCTGTTTCTTATTATTTCTCCAATGAATAAGTTCATTGATTTCTAATTGCTGATTTGACTTTAAGTCACGACCTCCTTTCATGCTGTGCTTTTTCTTCCTTGACAAACAGAAATCTGGGTCATGGCACCCAAAAACATATGAGGTAGAAGTGCTGAATGAGAATACTGATAGAGAAAGGAAGGAAAAGGGGAAGAAAGATGGATGCAGAGAGCCAAACGAGACAGGCAGAATGTTTCTCTCTCTGCAGGAGACTCACATACACTCAACACTTTGTTCCCTCATTCTGTAAAGTTTTTACGTGTGCGAGAGAGGCCAAATAAAAGACAGGAAATAAAAGAGAAAAGGAGAAAGAATGACACTGAAACTAAAGATGGAAAAAAACAAAGTTGAAACGTGAACCAGAGGTACGTCGGTTCTAATAAAGCACTGTGGAGAGAAGCAGGAAACAACACAAAGAGACACACAAAAACAGACTACTTTCACACAAAGCAAAAGCTCAAGCCACACGCTAACACAAATAGTGTCATTTTTTGTTTTATCTCTGATGGAATTGTTGTCTATTGTTTCTCTCAGTTATGATAGGAATATCCTCACAAAAGTAACACAACAAAACAACTTCATCCAGACTAAACTGGACTAATTCACCCACAAGATGAAACTACTTTGCCATGAAATGAAACTGAAAATGGGTGCAGCTGAAATTTTAACAAAATAGTGCAAGTCTATGGCCAGGTTCATCTTGTGATCACATGGACCGTGTCCTTAACCCTGAGGTCACTCGAAGGCAAACAACAGTTTGTCAGGCTATTACATTCTCCCAACAAACACATGAGTTCTCTTGACAAAAGATGAAGTCCTCTGTTTCTTACTTTATATATTTAAAAAGAAAAAGAAAAAAATCCCTCTCACATATCTGCTGCTGTTTCTGGTTAAAATTGGACATCATCTTAAGAAACAGAACAATAGTTTTGTAGTAAGAGAATACACAGTATGACCATAGTTTTCTCTTGGGTCAGTAGATGTTGAGTTAAGTTGGAGAGTAAAATATCAGTAAGGTGTTTTCCACTGCAGGAACTTGTGGTCCATTTTAGAATGACCCAAATCTTTTTGCAGAGGAACCATCCCCCTAAAGTAGTGGCTGAGTCCACAAACTCAAAGGAAAATGTTTACTGAGGTCAGTCAGTCATAGCAGTCTGTCATGGCGACAATGACTGTTTCATTTAGGTCTGATCAGATCCCTCCACGCAGCTCTGTCCTTAGCCTTCCACTGCCAGGAACTCCTGTCTATACCCAGCTTCTTCAAGTTACTCTTTACAGTGTATTTGAATCTGAGCCTCGGCCTACTCTGATTGCATTTGCCCTCGCATAACTGTGAGTACAGTAACTGCTGAGGGAGTTCTGGTAGTCTATCCTCTCAACATGTCTGTGCCATCTCAGGTTCATCTGTATTAGCATGTGATATACTGATGGTAGACCAGCTCATTTCAACACTTCTATGTTGGCTATCTTGTCTCTCCATGAGATTTTCATTATGGCTCAAAGGTGTCTCATCATGTATGTGTGGAGTTTTCTTTATCTGCACTCTGTAGATAGTCCAAGTTTCAGCACAGTACAATAGAGTAGCCAATACTGTCCCTCTGCACACTTTGCATTTCACATGTCGATTGTTCCACAGTCTGTCCCTCAAGTTTCCAAACACAGCGCTTGCTCTTCCCATTCTGACAGATGTTTCGTCCTCCTGCTTAGCATTCTCTGAAACAGTACTCCCTAGATACTTAAAAGTCTTGCGCTTGACTAGTAGCTCTGTACCAATGCTGACCCTTCTGGTAGTGATGCTGATAGCTGAAACTCTGGTGGTTGGTAAAGGCACTCTGTCTTCTTGATGTTAATTTTGAGGCTGAACTGACAAGCTGCTCTTGCAAATTTCTCCACTAAAGATTGTATATCTTCAGCACTGTGTGCAACTAGAGCACTGTCATCTTCAAAGAGCATTTCTCTTAGTACCTTTATTGATGTCTTACTCTTGGCTTTAAACTGTGCTACACTGAACAGATCTGCTTCTCTCCTTTCTTGAGTTGATTTCCCACTCCAAAAGAAGATGTGCCCATGGTCTTCCAAGCTGTCATATCAAGGCAATCTAGTTTCACTAAGAGCAGCTATTGTACCTGTTCATTTCCAGGGCCACAAGCGTGGCCTGTCTTTCTGGGCGCTGGATGTTGTTCTGTCCAACAGAGTGTGTACATTTCATTCTGCTACACACAGGGCTGCTGTTTTCCCCTTCTCTTGGCTTTCTGCTCCTAGCTTCCTTTTCGCTGCCTGTCGGAGTGTGAACAGATCAGCGCGGACCTTTTTAGCCTGGGCGATGTCCAAGCCGGTATGAATTGCTTTCTGACTGACCATTTCATGAAACAGCTTGCAAAGTATTTAACTACTACTAGCTTTTGCTGGACTAGCAGCACATCCTTGGCAGATAAAGATATTCTCAATGGCAAAAACAAGCAAAGACAAACTGGCTCCAGTATCTGTTGCAGTGACAGACCAGATGACAAGTTTGTTTATCTCTGCTCTTTGTGTAGTGCATGTCACGGTGCACCAACTGGCACAGTCCACCATAGACCATACGGCAGGTGTGTTTATCTGCCTGGATGTCCAGTCTCACCCTATGTAATTGGGAGTGGTCCATAGGGTGACCACCTACCAATAAGCCCAAGGGGGAACAAGGGGTATGTTTCTGAGGGACAATGTGGGACTCCACTCAGCGCGACAGTGACCTCACTTTGCAGGCAGACGCACTAATAGTAGTGAAGCCATTTCTATCACATACCTCTTTACATGGTATATTAATAACGTATTATTCCCCTAAACATTTGTAATTGCTAATGTATGGTCATGAATAGGCAACCATTGTTAATAAACCTTTAGCTTTCAATTTGTATTTTTTCTAAATAAAGATTCATAATATTCTTTAAAAAAAATCAATGAATTGACAGATGCACTTTCACTGAATATTTATTCAAAGTGAATACACTTACATACATACATTTTTCTTGAACTGGTATTTTTTTGTTTGAGCGTGCAGCATTGAGAAGGGCCTTTTCTTTCAGTGTAGAAGTCGTGCAGCTCACTGAGAAGCTTCTCTTCACCTGGATTTCAGACTTGATCAGGTCCACCGAACATCTGTCATCTCTGTGAGCCTGTGTCGTTTGACATCATACTCCCCTCCATGTACAACTGAAAATGACGTCCGGCAAAGCTCACAAAAAGCCCTCTCAGTATCACCCTTAACCCTGTTACCCACAAATATTCACTTTCCCACTCTTTCCTATATACACGCCTTCTTTTTTTACTCGGTGGTCCCTCACTCTCAGCGTCTTTCTCCATTTTTCATTTGGCAGCCACAGGCGTCTTGTCCGTGGCGTTGTCGCTGCGCATAAGTGCTGCGTGCGGTCACTGCGGGCAGGTGTCATGACAACGGCCACCTCTGACCCCACCCACTCAGAGCAACAGTCTCGTTTCCAGTTGTTCTTTTGGCTGCCTGAGGGCTCGCTCACTCTGGGATTGTGACCGACTTTTTTTTTTTTTTGGCATGTTAATTTTGCGGGACAAAGCTTCAATTTGCGGGACGCGTGAATTGAGCCTAAAACGCTGTACGTGCACGCACTACGCGGGACGGGTGGTCACCCTAGTGGTCCACCACCTGTGGCAGATACTGTTTTTAGTTCTGCCGGGATGTCCAGTTTTACCCTCTAGGCCCACAAAGCCGGGGGTGCCAGTCGAGTCACCAACGGCCTGACCCATGGGACAGGTAGTAACCAGTTATCATGGTTATCTGGTAGCAAGCAAACCAATGCCTGACTTGACTGAACACTGAGGTAGCAGATTAAAGAAAGAACTCTGGTCATTTTCTGCTACATTTGTATACAATCTGACTTCTGTTTGCAACCAGAGGCGTTGCCCCCTGCTGGCTGTTAGACAGAATACAGGTTTAAGGCACTTTCACCTTATATTAACTTTTCAGATCCAGGGACTATGTTCGCCTTGTACATATGATCTAGAACCTACACCACAATGAAAAAAGAAAGAAAAAAGAAAGCCTAAATTCTTCAAATGACCCAGATTAGGGGGCCAGTCCTCCAAAAATTTGTGTCACCTTGCATCTGCCTCAAGTTCCTGTAGAAGGAAACAGTCTACTATGACAGACTGCATTGATGGCCAAAAAGCAAAAGGAAGATCCAAGTAGTCAGACACCTCAGAGAGCAACTTTACATTCACTGTGACTTAAATTCACTGTTAAACATACCATAATTGGCAGATTGCGTATGTGGACAACATGCATACTAGGAAACATAATGGAAAGTTTCTGACAGCAAGAAGAAGAGCTGTGTTGATTGTGTTTGGCTGGACAACATAAAAAAGCAACAAAAAAAGCCATGTGTACAAATACTTAACAAGAACAGCATGTGAAATATACTACAAACATCACGACATACATAAACAGTAAACGAGTGTCCAGTTTAATTTTTTTGGCATGTGTACTTTGTGATTTTACTGTGTGGACAGTCTGTTGTCACAAATTTTGTGCTGCACGCACATCCTTGTGCAGATGTCCACGAGGTCACGGGCAAATGATGAAACCATGAATTGGCCTTAAATTGCTTTAATTCTATTTCATGTCTTTGTTTTGTTTGTTTGTTTTTTTGGCCCCTTGGGGGCAATTATCACAGTTGGAATCTCCATTTTCATGTATTTGTCCTTGTAAAACACATGTGTCAATAGTGCAACAAAAGTAAAGCAGCAGCATTTGTGTAATATTCACTCATCTGCCATCGTTTTTCTGTTCTCAACCAAAAATCTCCCTCTTTATCTGCTAAATGCTCCACTTTCTTCCCCAGTTACGGGGTCCGTGTACGTCGCCGTCATTCTATTTTCGATTTGGGGTCAAAACACCAAAAACGGATAACGGCCGTTTCCCGTTTTTCGTTTTCAAAACAAAAATCGGAAAACGGAAAACCAATCCGTTTTCCGATTTTCTTTTTTCAATAAAAACGGATATCAAAAAACAAATTAGAAGTTAAATTTCATTTTTTGATATCCGTTTTCTAACTACACTTTTGCAAGACAAACATCAGAAATGACGACGTACACGGACCCACTCTCCTAGAACCAAATCAAAACATAAATGTTGTTAACCCTTTAAGCTGCAGTCAATTCCAGCCATTTTCAGTACAAAAAAATCGCTAATATTCTATTTTTAAATAAAAAATATGACGGAGACATACAGGGAATATTGGACGGGCATCGCCAGGTGCATTTCCTTGAAAACGACCTATTCTTGGTAAATATACCGACTTCAAGACATGTTTTGGACAAAATATTTTACTGACTTGTTTTGTCTGGATGTCCAAGGTTGGATTATGGCCATTTTTTGTGGAATATTTTCATCTGTGTGTAATAATGAACCCGGAAATGTGAGTCGCGCTGTGTACGTTAAAGCCGTGTATAGAGAACGGATGGATGGATATTCGTTGTTTGTCGGACAAATGTGTTTTTCTCACCCGCTGTGGTAATCACATCTGAAAGTGGTTTATACCGGCGGATTCATGAGAATCTAAGCCTTCCTTCAGCGTATAGTGTTTATATACTCACGTTTGCAGCCCTCGGACATTCTTTAAATTCCTATGCAAATTAGTGAGTGTACCGCCGGCGGTACACTGAAGCTTTTAAACTGCACAAACACACAGTGCTTCTCTTACATGTTAACGTGCTTGGTGGTAGGGTCCATGCAGGGATCTTACCCTTAACCCTGCCCTCACAAGCCTTGACATTTCTTGATGACAGGTAGCCGGTCATCATTTTGCGGCCAAATGATGATCCAGTCTGGAAGAACATTTAATGTTGAAAATTGTGTATTCTGAGCTAGAGCACCCAGAAGGTGGCGATGTTCACATTATTACTATGACAGTCAGATATAGTGGATGAGATTGTTCACAAAGTATATAAAAACTAGGCATGCAATTATGATAGACCGCTTCGGCAGTGCTGTTCTGACTATTACATTTATTTCTTAAGTCACCCTGCTAGTCCTGTGAATAAATAAGACAGCAGTGAAATCCATTGTACCCGATTTGCTTGCTCTTTGGGGTAACTCTTGTAATATTGGGCTATAAAAATAATAAAAAATAAAAAACGGATATCAAAAAATGAAATTTAACTTCTAATTTGTTTTTTGATATCCGTTTTTATTGAAAAAAGAAATTCAGAAAACGGATTGGTTTTCCGTTTTCTGATTTTTATTTTGAAAACGAAAAACGGGAAACGGCCGTTATCTGTTTTTGGTGTTTTGACCCCAAATCGAAAATAGAATGACGGCGACGTACACGGACCGTAAGGTCCGTTTTCTAACTACACTTTTGCAAGACAAATATCAGAAATGACGACGTACACGGATCCACTCTCCTGGAACCAAATCAAAACATAAATGTTGTTAACCCTTTAAGCTGCAGTCAATTCCAGCCATTTTCAGTACAAAAAATCGCTAATATTCTATTTTTAAATAAAAAATATGATGAGACATACAGGGAATATTGGACGGGCATCGCGAGGTGCATTTCCTTGAAAACGACCTATTCTTGGTAAATATACCGACTTCAAGACATGTTTTGGACGAAATATTTTACCGACTTGTTTTGTCTGGATGTAAAAGGTTGGATTATGGCCGTTTTTTGTGGAATATTTTCATCTGTGTGTAATAATGAACCCGGAAATGTGAGTCGCGCTGTGTTCGTTAAAGCCGTGTACAGAGAACAGATGGATGGATATTCGTTGTTTGTCGGACAAATGTGTTTTTCTCACCCGCTGTGGTAATCACATCTGAAAGTGGTTTATACCGGCGGATTCATGAGAATCTAAGCTTTCCATCGGCGTATAGTGTTTGTATAATCGTGTTTGCAGCCGTCGGACATTCTTTAAATTCCTATGCAAATTAGTAGGTGTACCGCCGGCGGTACACTGAAGTTTTTAAACTGCACAAACACATAGTGCTTCTCTTACATGTTAACGTGCTTGGTGGTAGGGTCCATGCAGGGATCTTACCCTTAACCCTGCCCTCACAAGCCTTGACATTTCTTGATGACAGGCAGCCGGTCATCATTTTGCGGCCAAATGATGATCCAGTCTGGAAGAACATTTAATGTTGAAAATTGTGTATTCTGAGCTAGAGCACCCAGAAGGTGGCGATGTTCACATTATTACTATGACATTCAGATATAGTGGATGAGATTGTTCACAAAGCATATAAAAACTAGGCATGCAATTATGATAGAGCGCTTCGGCAGTGCTGTTCTGACTATTACATTTATTTCTTAAGTCACCCTGCTAGTCCTGTGAATAAATAAGACAGCAGTGAAATCCATTGTACCCGATTTTCTTGCCCTTTGGGGTAACTCTTGTAATATCGGGCTATAAAAATAATAAATAAATAAAAAACAGATATCAGAAAATGAAATTTAACTTCTAATTTGTTTTTTGATATCCGTTTTTATTGAAAAAAGAAAATCGGAAAACGGATTGGTTTTCCGTTTTCCGATTTTTATTTTGAAAA
Source organism: Acanthochromis polyacanthus (assembly GCF_021347895.1). Classification (NCBI taxonomy): domain Eukaryota; kingdom Metazoa; phylum Chordata; class Actinopteri; family Pomacentridae; genus Acanthochromis; species Acanthochromis polyacanthus. The sequence continues at coordinate 12,639,399 of NC_067116.1, forward strand.
CGAAAAACGGGAAACGGCCGTTATCCGTTTTTGGTGTTTTGACCCCAAATCGAAAATAGAATGACGGCGACGTACACGGACCAGTTACTCACTGAGTTAGTCTGTCTTTGGATCTTGGCAGGTATTGTACTGAGGTACTACCTTTTTTTTGGTTGTTTTTTTGCTTAAAACAGCTGCCTGCTGCTGGGAACACCACTTATGAATGAGGTGAGACTTAACCAAAAAAGTTAGTTTGTGGGCTATAAAACCAAAACAAAGACTTGAAAAAGCTATAATGCTGAGAGAAATTTCAGCAGGTTCAACAATATGAAGCTCTTTCATATCCCACATAATCATTTGAACTGTTGGAAATTTAAAATATTTATTGGTGCAAAATATATCTTAAGATATGCGTGTCTGCCTGCGTGTGGGTACCATTTCTGCACAGCAGAACGCACACTGAATCAGCAAAAAGTGAGTCAGTGCGTTTAATTAGTGATGCAATGCCAACTCACACATAATCCCTCCCTCATTAGGTGTATTGTGGGGATGCTGATGTAATGCAAGTTAATCTGTTGGCCTCTGGTTGGCTCGACGGCCCAGCGGGAGCTCTTTGTGTGGGACATTACCCTGGCCCCGCCCCCTGGAGACAGGTTCATTAAGATTGACGCTGATACCCAAGGACCCAGACCTTTTGTGTGTGTGCGTGAAACAATGTGTTTCAGTCAGCTATAATAGATACAATGCAATGAAGAGGACGGCTATAAAGCCACTGTTTTCTCAGCATGTGCCTGAGTGCACGTAGGCTAAAAATCTTGACTGGCGTGTGTGTGAATGAGTCTGTGTGTGCGTGTGTGTGAATGAATGTGTGTGAGTGTTTACGTGTGTGTGGCGCTCATGAGGATAATCGGCATGTAAAAGTGTGACACACCCCCAAAATATGTTTTTAATGCTTCTCTGTGTTGGAGCAATATTTTGTGTTTTATGTTCAGTACATGAATCTCAAACAAGCCACTCTCCTCAGTGGAAACAGTCATGATTAAAAATGGAACAACTATTGAAGTTAGAAATAATGCTTTCAAATTCAGTTTGTGGCTTTCTATCCTGTAAGCCGTGTGAAAACATCTCCATCAGAGTTTATAAAGAATTTCTGTGGTTCGACTGAGTTTATATTGACAGATTTGTCACTTGAGGTCAGGCTGAACCGTTTTAAAAAAAAATTACAATCACATAAAAATAAGTAGCCAAAAATAAAAATAGCATTAAAAGTAAATCATCATGTAGAACAGCGCCTTTCAGAATGTTTGCTTTACATACACTACCCTTCAAAAGTTTGAGGTCACTCAGGCAATTTCATGTTATCCACAAAAACTCACACTTTTATTCATGTGCTAACATAACTGCACAAGAGTTTTCTAATCATCAATTAGCCTTTCAACACCATTAGCTAACACAATGTAGCATTAGAACGCAGGAGTGATGGTTGCTGGAAATGTTCCTCTGTACTCCTATGGAGATATTCCATTAAAAATCAGCCGTTTCCAGCTAGAAAAGTCATTTACCACATTAAAAATGTCTGAACTGGATTTCTGATTAATGTAATGCTATCTTTATTGAAAAAAAATTGCTTTCAAAAATATTTCTAAGTGACCCCAAACTTTTGAAAAGTAGTGCACATGTAAGGATCATACATTAGTGTAGTTTAGTTTACCTCAAAATTGTACAGTAGTTGAGTGATTATTTAGTTATGTTGCTTATATACCTCTTGCAACCTCTGATTGTAAAATGTTTAGTGAACTCTCCACCACTATATATAATCTTATCACCAAAGCTGATGAGAAACAAACAAATTTTTTGTGCAAAACGTCAAATGACAAAAAGAAAATCAGAACATTTTTCCTGTCAGCCCTGCAGGCTGTGCCCACCAAATTAAAAATAGGAGCAGGATTATTTGTGGGTCGGTGTGGTTTTAGCGTGTGAGAGAAGTGTGTGTTTGCTCCCCTGTGCAGCCAGCAGCGCACTTAGCATGGGCTTTAAATAGCTAACTCAAATAAAGTGAGAGGAGGCCGGGGATCAGAGGCTGAGAGGGACTCTGTGAGGGAGGCATTCCCAAACGGAAGCCAGCCTTTGGATTTCCAAACACCATTTGGAGCGAGCAATGTCAGGAATGTGATGTCGTCCTGCAGCAGCGGCGGCGGCTGTGAAAACCACCGGGCCACCAGGTGCTGGTGTGCCGCCTGACAGGAAGTACAGCGGGCAGTGCAAGCAGAGGTCCGGCTAGGGGACAAAATGGCGGCAGGTGACTCAGCAGAGCGAGGACGAGAGGATGACTGCTGCTGAGAGTCTGTGTCAGGCCTGTGTGAGCAACAGCACAGCTCCTATCAACCCCGAAAATCTCTGAATCACTGAAAAGGGAACACGACTCCCCCTCCGAAACAACTTCTTTCTCATCGACTAACCGCTCTTCTGCACTTTGCCTCCTTTTTTACACACTGTGTTAAATTTCTATTCTTTCTCATCCTTTTTACCTTTTGACGGCCTTCTTTGTTTGCAGGCTGTGGGAAAGTTTCCCGTAATGGTGAGGTCATCCACCACCAACAACTACCCCCACCCCCCACGCAGACACACACACACACACACACACACACACACACACACACACACACCATCTCTGCATCCCCCACCCTACATGCTGTCCCTCCAGGCCAGCCAGGACTGCAGGACGGCACTGTGTCTCCACGTCTCTGTCCCACTTCCAGTTCCTCAGCGCTCCCCACAGATACCGACATCCTGAATAGAGCGTCATTCAGAGCTGGTATCTGGTGATCTGGCCTCCAAAGCAAGACACGGCAGATGGAGACAGAAGGCCATCAGTGGATCTGCGAGGCACCTGGAGACCTATCAGGCATTTAAACCACCATTTTCTGTCATGCGTACTCCCAAAGATGCTCTTTGTCCTTCCCAAACACACACATGCAAGCTTGGACACACTCTGACACTGCCAAGTTTATTCAAGAGGCTGTTTCTTTGTGCATGCATGAACCTGCTCAGATTCATCTGCAGTGGCTTCCTGCTGTAAAAACCAGTGTGGTTTCAAAAGAGAAGAGAACCAAGAAGGCTGAAAATCAAACAAGGAAGTGATTAAGAATCCAGTACTTTTAAGATCTGGATTCAGGATAAAATCTGGTGGCTGATTACTGCCATCTATTGGTAGAACAGTAAACTACACAGGGATTTAAAACAAACCATTTTACCTTAAAATGATCAAAACAAACAAACAAAAAAACACATCCTATAACCTCTCATAGTTCAGTGAAACAATGATTGCAAACTGAAATTCACATATAAATAATAACATACTTTAACATTTTCATCTTTACAATGGGTCAAATGACTGGAATTCAACAGGTATCACCAGAAGTGAATTTTTACTTGAATGTGCCATTTGGCTCAGCTATCAGGAGGCTATATCTTTTTCTCTATTTTAGATCTTTGCTTTGATTTTTCAAGCCACAGTTTTACCTTTTCCAGTCAGATTTGTTTGCCTTCCTCTGACTGGTGTGACTGCTGAGCGGCAGAAGGAGGAACGCTCCCTGATCATAATGGTAACAGTGCAGCTGTGAAGGAGCTTAGATTGAAGGAAACCACGTGAGAATTAAACATAACAAAGGCTGTTTTGACCAAGTGATGTGGAATCATAGCATCCATATTTCAGGCTAAAAACGCATTTTAATGTTCTGTTGGTGAAAGGTAGCTCCTTTTTGACCAAATAAGAGGGAAAAGGAGTTAAACAACTGACTGGGCATCTCTGTTTGCTAACAGTTAACTACCATACTACTTCTGTGTCTTACATTGTGTTTTCAACTGTCCCCAAATTTCCAAAAAAATTAATTAGTATACCTTTTAATAAATGTTTCCATAATGCACATTTTTGGAGAAAACTAGTGGTGATCCTTAAGCAAAAGTAATAATATCACACTGTGAAAATACTCCAGTATAAGTAAAAGTCCTGCATTCATAACCTTACTACGAAACACATGTAAGGATTACCATAAAAATGTACTTAAAGTATAAACAGTGAGAACATTTATGCAGAAAAAAATATTTTCTGTCTGTGCCATGCTATTATGTGTTTTTGGATTAGTATTACAGCTGCATTAATGTGTATGTTGCATTTTACTGCTGTGGATGATTAGAGCTGAGCAGGTTTTACTTACTTTATATTCTGTTTGTAACTTTGATCTATAGCAACGCATCGCATTCTAGAAGATAATTACATGTCTGCAGTGTTGATGTCCTGTGAGAACCACGTTTCTAAAAAAGTCAGTTTTTCATGAATGCAGACGAAACAATACTTTGTTCAGCTTTGTGACAATGCATTTTCCAGATAATCCAAAGGTTTAAAAAAAAAAACGCTTGTACATCTGAAGAAAAAGGAGAATGTCATATAAAACAATAATATAGTTTTAAAAAAACACATTTAGAGATACAGTCTTTTCACTGGACATGAAAGCATGAAAAATCTGACAAGTAGCTAGAAATTAAAGGTGTCAGACAAATATAATGGAGTAAAAATCACAAAATTTGCCTTCATGGTTCAGTTGAGTAGAAGCACAGTCTCACAAAATTGAAAAATCTATGTAAAGTACCATGAATTACTACTGGAGAAAACTCTTCCAGAATAAATCATGAACCTCAGTGTTTTTCCCCATCACTTTCAAATGTTTGCTACCAAAAAAATATTTTGGTTTTACATTGAGATGACTGCCAAATGAATAATTATTTTTAATCTACTGGGATGGATAACTTAAGACCTGCCCATATAAAAAAAAAAAAAAAAATCATAAATACTTTTGGTGGACAGAGTTGTCAGAATCAGAGATCCTGTTACAAACATCCACTTCTAAATCTGAAAAAAAAAAGATCTGTTAATGTGTTATATGTGTTCATTTTTACACTTTTTGTCACAATGTCTGTATTTGTTCACTTGTTAGAGAAAAAAAGGGAAAATCAAGGCACCATAACTGTACACAAGTCTGTATTGAAGTTATTGGTAAATTAACATATTAACAGCTATATTAGTAATACAAGAAGCATAGATGAGCACATTATGTAGTAGCTTACTGTTATGTAAAATATCACATCATATTCTTCCACAACAATATGTGATATATTTTCCTTTAATCCTAATGTACAGTTTGTGTTAATATATAAAAATATATGACAAGTACATTTAGGAAAAACAGAGACTTTTACACATCAGTAAAAGGGATAAATATCTAGAGCAATATACAAACACAACACAATAAATCCATCTTAAGTACAGGGCAACCACTGTATTGGCTTTGTCAGGCAACAGTACTGTTGGTTTTGATATGATATAAAAATTAGCCTGTTGTTTGCCCAAAGCTGGTGTTGAAACCTGATTTACACAGTGTTAGCAACAAGGAAAGGTTTCAGAATCATAATATAATTCAAAATGCATGTTTATGTGCAGAATATTTAATATTCTCCTGGTTTCATATGTTTCACTGGGCAGCTTTTAACTGCCAGAAACAGGCAAAGTCAGTGTGAAGAGGAACATTTAGAATGAATTTTTAAAAAAATACACTACCATTCAAAAGTTGGGGTCACTTCAAAATGTCCTTATTTTTTAAAAGAAAAGCAGTTTTCTCAATGAAGATAACATTAAATGAATGATAAATCCAGTGTAGACATTATTAATGTGGTAAATGACTATACTAGCTGGAAACGGCTGATTTTTAATGGAAAATCTACATAGGGGTACAGAGGAACATTTCCAGCAACCATCATTCCTGTGTTCTAATGCTACATTGTGTTAGCTAATGGTGTTAAAAGGCTAACTGACGACTAGAAAACCCTTGTGCAATTATGTTAGCACATGAATAAAAGTATGAGTTCTCATGGAAAACATGAAATTGTCTGGATGACCCCAAACTTTTGAACCGTAGTGGAGGTCAAATAAAGTAGAGAGAGAAATAGTTTTTTATACTAGACCTTCTGTGAAAAAGTGTTTGCTCATATACACATTTTATTTAAAAAAAATTAAGAAAAAGCTCCAGAAACATGCATGGAAATAGTTATAGTCTCCTGCTGATGAGTTCAACTTTCTGTGTGGCAGTGATGGTTCCCTCTGGTGGCAAACATCCTGCAGTGCATCCAGTACAAAATACACAAGTTCTGCTGCAAGGATCAACAGAATTGAGGGCTGGAGTGTTTTTGGCTCTTCATCTTTCATATTTATGTAATGTTGGCATCATAAGCTGTTCTTTAAGTCCAGGTCCTTTCCTCTGCAGCTCCAGTTTCTTTTATTTTTTTACTTTTTGTGTGACCCGATCATGACCTTAGACACAAAGTTGACGATGGCACTCGCCGGCTGCTCGGGGTCGTGTTCAGCAAACAGATGGCACATGTTTTCAGTGTCACTCTGAGATTTCCTGGCTACAAATCCAAAGATCCTGGGAGGAAGAAAGAGACAAAGATTCACAGACATTCTCACAGAAGCAGAGAAATTTTCAAGAAATGTTTTCAATAAAGAGCAAACAACAGTCACGTTTAAAATCCCATTCTGTTTTTAAAAAAAAAGAATCTTTTAAATGCCCATTCTTTCTGCATGCTAGAAGACATATGAGCTAAACAAATAGTCATCTTCATGACTTAGCATTTCCAGCTGAAAACTGCAGCATGATGTTGACAGTCTCAAAGACAGAGTTCCAGACATATGCGGTTTCATATATAACAAACTCAAGGAACCAATCATGTCACCTTGCAGCTAACCGTAACCCTTCTTCTGCAGAGGATATAGAGTCACATCTAAATATTTTGGGGAGGAAGAAAATATTTTCTTGGAAAAAAAAAACACAGAGATGAGTTCTTGTGGTTCTAATCAGTGAATGGAGTGGTAATTTAAATTGATACTGATAATGTTTTGGTAAGTGTGCAACTCTCTCTGAAAGATTTAAAGGTGTGTTCTCTACAGAGCTTGCTTGAATTCAAGTACAGTACAAGGACTTCCAAAGCCCTGATTATAATCCCTTGTGGACATGCACACAGACAACTGCAGACACCAAAGATGTGTACCTTGTTATACTCATTTTTTAGTCTGCTGGAGTCTGCTTGCATGTGCAGTTAGGTAGGTTAACATCTACATATTCTGTGCATTCTCAGTACTACCAAACATGTGGAACACTGATGTTTTAGCATAGTGGTTATGCGGACTCTGCATTCAATAACTCTTCTATCCACAAATTTTGGATGTGCATGTGAACTCTCACCAACAGTGCAAGCATCTGAATTTCCAAAGTTTTACCACAAGGATCAAGTTTTGGTCCAGTCCTGTATACTCTACTTACATAAATTAGATTCTGTGTCCAACTGTAAAAGTCAAAGGTCAAAGGTTCTTTATTGTCATATCATTCCACATTTGCACATGCAACAATACGAAATTGGACCCTGGTCCCAGTTTCAGCCATAAAGACAATATAAACACTTCCATAAAAGACAATATAAGTATAAAAAGACACTACTAATATATCCAACCTACAAGTCATCTTTATTCAGTTGATATATGCAGCTAATTCTTGTCACTGTGCCACTGACAAACTACAACTCTCCTAAATTAGTTTTCAGTTAAAATAAAACAAGAGTAATGCTACTTTCCAGATCCAGTGATAGATAGATTATATAAACCTTCAGATTTTAACTCTAGTTTTATTATTAATAGTTCCACAATACAAATATATTGTCCTCTGACCTGATAAGACCTTTCCTTTAAAACATTACAAGGAAATACTTTTAAATGAAAACAAGCGCAGCTTCCCTCTGAACCACAGAAAGACAACTGCTGACGCAGTTTCTTCTCAGTTCTGGATGTCAAACATTAACACACCGCTGTCTGAGGTACACTTTCTTGTACAATTCAGTCATTGTGTCCATGGAGACAACTACATAACTCACTGTATTCTACATGAAAGTGTTGGCTGACCTTCTTTCTCTGTGAGAAAACTATCGGTCCTTATTTGTCTACAAAGCTGTATGACGTTACCATATTATGTCACATGAAAATCACAGTCACTTTAACTTTCAGTACATTTTCAGTCAACAATCTCTGTCAGCTTGTAACTGCCTACACAGAGCCTGTGCATTGTATATTGTGTAATCTACACTACTGTTCAAAAGCTTGGGGTCACCCAGGCAATTTCATGTTTTCCATGTAAACTCACACTTTTATTCATGAGCTAACATAACTGCACAAGGGTTTTCTAATCATCAATGAGCCTTTCAACACCATTAGCTAACACAATGTAGCATTAGAACACAGGAGTGATGGTTGCTGGAAATGGGCCTCTGTACCCCTATGGAGATATTCCATTAAAAATCAATATCTAGACTGGATTTATCATTCATTTAATGTTATCTTCATTGAATAAAACTTCTGAATGGTAGTGTATTTTTTTAAATTGTTGCCCCTGTACAAACAAAGGTGAAATAAAATGGGGAAAATTTTTCCTGATCAGAGTTTTAAAGAGTGTGATCATTTCAGTAGGTGTAACTAACATGAATTCTACCTTTTTATACAGTCACCCTGAGGTAGCATGTACTCTGAGTGTGGAACCATGAGGCCATTTCAACAGGACACAGTGAGACACCTCATGTTTTGATAGCACTGGATCTCAAATTAACTGAATCAGATTTAACATTCAAGTATTTCAGCCAGTTTCATGATTAGGGATAGGGTTTGAGTTAGTTTCAGTGTAACTGGAAAAATGCATTAATGTACTCGCTTGGACTCTTGATTGAACTGTAGACCTTCAATAACTAAACCTTGACGCTTAGGAGTGCAAGAAAAAACCAATACAATCATGATACACCGGTGATTAGGTAATAACATCATGAAAAACATTTTTGTGAAATGAACTTACTTTGCAGTGGAGCCGCTGTCCCTCGTCCACCTGTTTCACACAGAATTCCATATTAAAATCACACAGTCAGATTAGTAAGACACAGCTTCTTGACAAGTCTGATCATGCTTCTGTAAAAAGTATTTTCTGCATATAAACCCACCATCTAAATTGCATTAAGCTTCATAACATTAAGTCAGTGACCAAGCTACTCACTTCCTCCCCTGTGGGTCCAGAGAACAGAATATTACAGTGTTGACAGCGTAGTGTCTTCTGAAGAACAACCTGCAGGATCAAAGACGGAGAGCTTGTAAGAACATGTGATTCCTGTGCAGTCTGTTGAATGTGTGTGGAAGTGTGTGTCTGGGCTGTAGGTGCACAACCACTCACTTCCTCTGGTTGTCAGTGAGTGTGATTCCTTGTGCCGACACTTTGAAGTGGACGACAGTGGAGGCCGGTGGAGGGTCCATAGAGAGTGTTGTCGTGGTCGCCTTCTGAACTGCCTGGTATCCCGTCAGAGACTCTAGCTCCACAGAGCCCAGGTACCACACATTGCACGCTACGCAGCCACAAATACAAGGAAAACAAAGTTTCTATCTACTGAATTTATGAAACAAAAAGAGACTTGTGTCTGAAGTTTTGGCTGAGGCTAGGTGTGTCAAAAATAAATGAACGTGTTGTGTATATGTGTGAATAATGAGTCTTGTACCTGCTCCCTGTTTGAGAAGTTCGGCTGCAGAGTTTGTTGCAGTTTGTGCAGACGAGTCATTTATCTCCTCCACTGGATCTGCACGCAAGAAAAAATAGTAGCAATGAGTTTACTTGCAAAAATGCACAAACTGCACCCAGACACTGTTCAATTTCATGCAACTTATGCTTTGTGTCAAGAACATATACTGCATGGAAGGCTGACAATCGCTAAAAGATTACAAGTAAAATTCTAGCAGTTTAACTGTTCTGGGCCATTTTTTGGAATTTTTTCTGTCTCAGATTTCTTGTATGTTGTATAAAATCGGATTTGTAGTCAGGGCAAGCAAGGCAAGCAGTGCTTGAGCAGTGAATGCTAGAAACAAACACTCACCACAATTCTCTGGCATTGTTTTTTCAGCAAAACGAATGACTACGCATGAGCAGTCATGACATTATAAACAGTGATCAGAAAGATTCAACAGGTTTCTCAGTGGTTGCAACTGTTAATGTGGACAAATAAAGATACACAGAGCAGCCTGCAGTTTGTCAAAAGTGGTGTTGAAACCTGAGTTTTGCATTTCAAGCAGAACGACAAGCTGATTGTGCAGCATAACAACACGGCCTTAGCACAGCTGGAGTCCTAAAGAACAAGAACAGCAGCAAGAGGAACAAAGAGTCCTACAGCTGACACCGTGGCCTCCACTGAACCCTGATCTCATCATCACAATTCTTAGATTTCCAGTTTTCCAGTGGTCCTTGACCTAATGAGCTGTGCTCTGCTGTTTTGTAGGACAATTAATCAAATCTAAGCTTAAAATCGTCATATGTCATTAAAATGTCTGTATTCTACATGCATGTTATTCCCTAATTTACCACTAGAAGGTCATGTAAGGTGCTAAAAATTCTGCCCTCCTTAGCACACCTGAGAACCATGACTGACTCAGCTGTACGTGACAGTAACATGACAAAATCTGTGACTTTTTGGCTGAACTGCAGGCTGCACTCACTCAAAACAGACAGGAGACAAGTATGGAAATGTAATTAAAAGGATTTGAGTGCAAAATAAAACTTGATTGATCAATAAAATAAATGCTGCTTGTTCAAAAATGCCATACAGAGAGACAAGGTGTGGCAAGATACACTCAGCAAAGTGGAAAATCTTTTTAGACTTGATGTGCAGAGCAGAGGGAAAAATACATATTTTGTAGTTGTGATAAAAATATAAGTAAAGTATCTATAGTGTGTAGAGCTCACATTGTTTTCAAGTGTTTCTAATACTTCAAGTATATGAGTTCTGTAAAGTGACTTGACACAATCTGAATTGTAATTGGTGCTATAAAAAAATTATTGAACTTGTGGACATTTGAAAAATGTTAGACTTTGATTCTGAATTCTCAAGAATTTTAATATTCAATTTGTATAAAACATCCATCCAACCATTATTTATACACCACATAATCCTCATTAGGGTCATGGGGGGCTGGAGTCTACCCCAGCTAATTTAGAGTGGACACCCTGAACAGGTCACCAGTCTATCACAGGGATACATATAGAGACAAACACACATGCACACCTACGAACTATTTAAAATTACCAATTGACCTCAGTATGTTTTTGGACTGTAGGAGGAAGCTGGAGTACCCGGGGAAAACCCACGCATGCACAGGGAGAACATGCAAACTCCATGCAGAAAGATCCCAGGCCAGAATGTAAACCAGGGATCTTCTGGCTGCAAGGCAACAGGGCTAACTACAGACCCACTGTGCAGCCCTTTTTAAAAAAAAACAAAAAAAACAAAACATATATCTAAAAAAATTCTTTCTTTTTTTTAAAAACTTTTTTTAACTTATAGCATTATAACTTTGTTGAACTGCACAGAAAAGAGTTCTGAATTTTCTGTGTCTATCTATCATATGGTTGTACTGTTTCCATTGAGGTGCAAACAAAAACAGCCAGAATAATGTTTTGTTTTAGAGCATTAAAGAGGACTCTGAGTGCCTCTCAAACAGAAGGGTATGACATATAGCTGTATTTGTGATACCATCAAGTGATATAAAATCATATTTTGACACAGAAACCCAGTTTACCTCTGTCAGGCAGAATAAGTTTGCAGGGCAGAGCCAAAGGAGTGATGGAGTGCTGACACACCAGAGCTGTGAGACTTCCTGTCAGAAAGAATAAATGTATTATTAACGTTTCAAAATTGCAACGGTTGAACAGACTGAGAAGGATCCATTTGCACTGTTATCTAGTGACCAGTAGAGGGTGAAAGAGGACACACAAAATCTTGGATTCCAGTGCAGCTATAACCTCACTGAGTCCCCCCCTGATGGACTCTTAACAGAGGAGCTGGAAGAAGCTCACTGGGCTGTAGTCTTTGTTGTGCCATCTTTCCTATTTTACTGTTTCCATGCACTGCTCGCTTCTATATATTTATGTACGAAGATTTGTTTTTTAACTCCTCACTGTAAATAGTAATCTCCTTCTTTCACTATTCAGCAAAATGGCACCTGAAGCTGGAATTATTTTGAGCACACAGAGGACAGCTGCAGTATTCTCACCAAAGTAGGGCTCATTGGGGCAGCCTTTCAGACGAACTCCTTTCTGTGTGCACTCTATCAGGAAATGTCTCACCAGCTCATTGGACAGATCTCCTACTGCAGAGACAAGGTCAGTAGATGTTAGCATAAGTGCACCTGTATGTGTCTAAAAAAATATGTGTATAAAGAAAAAGACTGATAAGGAAGCAATGTGCTATCTGGGCTGACTGTACAGTGCTTCATTTCAAAATGCATTTCAAAATGAATGCTCAGTTTAACTTCAATATTTTTATAAAGTTAATGTACATAGAATAGAGCATTTTACTTTTGCACTTTCCACTCACGTTTTTTACTCTGCTGCAGCACTGACGGAGGAGGTGTGGCCACCTTCATGGCCAATCCATACGCCCCACGAAATGAATGGCTGTCTCTGACAATGAATGAGCCGGGCTCTTTGTCCTTCAGCACTGCGATGGCTGTTCAGTAGGTCAGCAGAGGGAGGAAGGAGAGACAAGCTAAAGTTAGAATCCTATTCAGACTGTATATGGAGGAAACCTTTGCACAAGGGTGTATTATCTGTTCACAAGTGGCTGTTAGCCTCTCTGGTCCAATACCAATATTTACCTTGGTCTCTGGAAATGTCGGGCTTGTACCAGAACTTGGACGTGTCCTGAACAAACTTCACAGTGTCCTGCTTACTGCCAAAGTCTGCGAGACACAGATTAAAGCTCTCTGTTAGGTTTCAGGCATTATCAGGCAGTAGAAAAAATGGAGATAGAAAGACTGGTTAAAGGGTCAGTATAGACATTGCAAAAAGGGCAGGAAAGTATGGAGTCTTTTAAATAGTTTTATACTGACTTGTCTAGACTGCCTCTGGGATTTATGATGCCACCCCTTAACTGAAGTAAATTAAGGGAGTTAAATTAACTTTTGTTTGTAGTGCTAAATGGACTAAAACCATCTGATGACTCAGCAAAAAAAATTATTTCTACAACCAACAATAAATGAACCAATGAGAAACAGTTTGTCAGTAACACAGATTTGGCTGCACACAATCTTCACTGATATGACAAAGTATTACTGTGTTTTGAACATATCAGACATCTTCTTGCACATTATAACTTATTCATTATTATTAAATGCCATAATTTAAAACATCAAGACTTTTTTGTTTCTTACAATTTTGTAACTTGTGTCTTTTAAAATTGTAAAAATCCTGACTTCTTTATTATTCTTTACTTATTTCTCAAGTTTTTTTTTGAATGCTTTGCTTAAATAAAGTGTTTCTAATGATGCTTCTCTCTGCTCACAAAAGTAAAACTGAATGAACTGTTAATACCAACAATTCACCAGTAGGCCCACCATCTTGTCACTCTACTTTAAAAATAAACTCTTTCCATAAGATTCTGTATAAAACTCATCAAAGCTGACTGAAGCCATTACCGAACAGTCTTGTGACAAAAATGTAGGGATTTTTGGGTGAACTACAGGTAATGTTTACACACAGCAGAGATGAAAGGAGTGTGGAAACAAAATAAAGTTGCAAACAGTCAAGCATTTATAATATGTAGAGACATGACTTTTCAAAAATACTGATTCCAGATATTTTCAATTGTAACAAAACAAATAATCAAATAAATTCAACCTTTGCTTCATCTTTTAAAAATAATGTATTACAATAAAGCTTTGATATACTGCATGGAGTAAACAGGAGCAAAAGGCAACCAGGAACTGCTTGTGTTTCAGAGGGCTACCTAGCATAAGAAAATTCCATTGATTCCCATTGTTTCCAGGGTTTGAAGGGATATTTTAAACGTCATCATCACTTACAGCGATGTTTGCTCTGTACTATAAACAGAATCAATTTAATTTATCGTTCAAGTAGTGCTGATTTAGAGTGTTGTCAAGGGGTGAAAGACTCTGGATTTGGAAAAACATTATCATATTATTGCAACATTTGGCTGAGTGATTGAGCAAACTGCCGATAGAGGAGAGTATTTGAAAGCACTGCAAAAGAAAAGTTGAATTTTCTCTGTCAAACTAGTATTTGCAGCGTTAAAGACAAAATACCTCAATGTTTTTTTTGGAAATTCAGGGAATTTATCATTTCTCAGCCAGAGACAAACAGGATCACTGCACTAAAGCCACGGACTGACACTATCTGGGACAGTGTACCTGCTCCAGGCGACAGGACCCCACTGAGTCCTCTGAGGGGGTCGGAGGTCATGGAAGACGAGAAAGGGATACTGAGACTGCTGCCACTGTGAGGGCTGGAAAACCCACTCAAAGAAGGGGAGTGTGAGCCAAGGTCTCCCCCCTCACCCCCTCTTCTCTTCTCAGGCAGCAGCGGAGCGAGGTCCCCCTCTCCCCCCAGGTTCAGATTCCCGAGGCCCTCCATGGCCTCCAACAGGCTGTGCTCCAGGCCGCCGTTCCCCAACAACAGTGAGGACAAGTCTGTGCTGTCTGTCCCCCTGTGGACCCCACGACTCCCAGCCAGGCCTTTCAGAGCCCCCCGGGGAGAACTGTGAGCATTGGGAGTGCTGAGCGAGAGAGGGGGTGAGGGCTGGGGAGGGTATGGGGAGTTTAGGGAGCTTGGAGTCCGGTCATGCCACACTGGAGGAGGAGTGGAGCTATGGAGGAAAAAGAAGAGGATGAGAAGTGGAAATGAAGGCATACAGGTACACACAGGCATCATACAGGAAGACATACATTAATTAAGACAAATGAAAGCATAAAAGACATGAGGAGTGGAAATGAATGAATGAGCGATGTGTAAAAACCTAATCTGAAGGGGCAGCAGAAGCAATAAACTGATGAAGATCTACCACAGTTCTATGGATGGAGATGGATGTCCAACTGAGACAGACAGACAGACAGCAAAGCAACAGTTTCTCAGATATAAACTCTTTACGACTGTCAATTTATCCATCTATTGTCCTCTGCTTATCTGGGGTCAGGTTGTGGTGGCAGCAGGCTAAACAGGTCATTCCAGACAACCCTCTTCCTAGCAACACTTTCCAGCTCATCCTAAGGGCAACACAAGGTGTTCCCAGGCCAGATGAGATATATAATTCCTCCAGGGAGGTCTGGCTCTACACCAGGACTCCATGACACCAAGAACTGTGGGAGTTTAAGGACCCTACAGTATTAGTAGGGTGTTCCTAGAAACTGAGTTGTTGTTGAATGGTGGTGTACCTGTCTGTGTGAGGGAGGGGGCTGCCTGATGATACTGAGCACATGGAGCCAAAGATCCTCTGACAGGAAGTAGGAGTGACGGACACATCTGACCTGAACAGCTCCCCTTCTGTGGAGCTGCTGGTGTGGTTCATACTGTCCAGGAAACTCCGAGAATCTGAGGAACAGAGGAATAAAAAATTATAAGCATCACCTCCAACTACATCCATTCATTATATATACCGCTTAATCGTTATCAGGGTCATGAAGGCTGGAGTCTACCCCAGCTGAGTTAGGGTGAAGGCAGGCGACACCCTGGACAGGACACCAGTCTATCACAGGACTACGCATAGAGACAAACAATCACATTTGCATTCACACCTACGGACAATTTAGAAATATCAATTAACCTCAGCATGTTTTAGGGATGTGGGAGGCAGCGAGAGAACCCGGAGAAAACCCACTCATGCACAAGGACAACATGCAAACTCCATACAGAAAGATCCCAGGAAGATGGGGACGTGAACCAGGGATCTTCTAGCTGCAAGGCGAACGTGCTAACTACCAAGCCACTTTGCAGCCCCTTTGAAAATATATTCAAAAAAATAATAAAAATAATCAGAATTTAACTGTAAAAACTCCTAGAAAGTGGCACAGTTCCATATCCGCTCACTGCAGACTGGTATTTGTGTTTGCCTTCAGTGGGACCAGTAAGTGAGTTGTAATGCACCTGTCATGTTTTAAATGAGACTATTTATTTTACCTTATTTATTTTGGGGATATTTCCTGGAGTAGTGAATTACTTTATTAGGATTTTAATTTGGCAGAACATCATAACTGAAATAACAAATGAAATGGATACATGAATGAAACGTCCAGGATCAGCATTAAAACGTTAACAATCAGCACAAATGAACACATTTGGAACATGATGGGTGGAGTCAGTATACTTCTGGAGTTCGTCTGACATCTGAAGATAAAAGCTGAGAATCAATATAACCTCTACTTTGATACATAGCGGTAAACCAAAGCAACAAATCTTGTGAAGCAGAGACTGACAGCGTACAGTAGAGGCAGAAGTGTGTGTGCTGTGGGAGGGAGGCCACTCCAAAGATCCCAACATGACATCCTGACATCCTGAACACGCAGTGTGTCATTCAGCAAACACGAGGGCAGGCCTCCTCAGGCCACAGACAGGACTGTGAAGTATGAGTCACCATGAAAACAGTCAATCATTATAAAGACCTCCTTGTTCGGCTGGCTGCCTCCCCCTCTGCGGTCTCCCCTCTTCCGCTCCTTCCCTCCATTCAAGCGCTTGGAGATGGACGAATTCGGGCTCAGCTTCCAGCTGTGCTTGCGATCATATTGGACAAGCAGCATCATCTCGAGGGTATTATATAACCACATGTGGTTTAATGAATTCAAAGAATGTAAATAAAGTTCCAGTGTACAAATATTCAGAGTGCTGCATAAATGTCTATGTTTATATAATGACATCGTATATGTGTATATGATAAGATAAAAAAAAAGGCCTTCTGCTCAGCGAATCTGAATTCTTTTGGTATCTAAATACATTATACGAACACAAAACAGGAAACAACTCAAGGTTAACCTGCTTAATTTTAACAAAATTCTTCTTCCCGGTCCACAAATTCACTCTATATCAATGCTCTTCCAGTCATTCAATGAAAATTCCTCACAAACTTTGAGCAACTTAAGCCCTAACAGTTTTGTTGCCCATTGTCCATCCATCATTCTCTATATACACCACTTTATCCTCACTAGGGTCACGGGGGGTGCTGGAGCCTATCCCAGGTGACTCAGGCGAAGGCAGGGGACACCCTGGACAGGTCGCCAGTCTGTCACAGGGCTACATATACAGACAACCAGTCACACTCACATTCACACCTACGGGCAATTTAGAATTATCAATTAACCTCAGCATATTTTTGGACTTAGCCGGAGTACCCGGAGAAAACCCACGCGTGCACAGGGAGAACATGCAAACTCCATGCAGAAACATCCCAGGCCCACCCCGGGATTTGAACCGGGGATCTTCTTGCTGCAAGGCGAAAGTACTAACCACTACGTCCACTGTGCAGCCCTTGTTGCCCATTGTCTGTTCCTAAAATAAATTAGAACTCAAAACTCACTTTTGCCCACAGGACCCCTGAAGACAAATCCAGCCATTATACACCTAGGATTTTTTGACACAAGAACTATATTCATAATAGAGCATCTCTAAGTAAAGAATCTGAATAATGTTGAAATGCTTTCAGTTTATTGACCTAACTTTCTCACAGCTCAGTGTTTCCCACACACATTTCCACTGTGCTGACATTATCTACAGTGTATCAGATGTCCAAAAGTGTGAATTTACTGGCAGCTGCTCTGAGCAGTACTTGCTTAAACATGCTGAAAGTTACGTTTAGTATGTTCATTGTCTGTAAGTAAAAAAAATACACCTTATACTGGATTATGTGTTTTTCACTTGCTTATGTTAATCCATTTCCTTACTACTTTTCAGGGAGAAAGTTTGCAGTGTTCAAGATTTTACTCCATTTGATAGCTGCAGTTGTTTTGCAGCTAGAAAGTTCCAAAAAGCAAAGTATTTGATCTGTTTTTTAAATATGTAATTTATTTACTGAGTTGAATCATTGAATATGCTGTAAGTTTTAATAACATTTCTGCTTGTGATTTTGTGATTTGTGTGATTTTTAGTTGCTGCAATAGAGAATGCTCTTTCATTTTCATGAATGTAAATAATTACTGTCATGATTTAGTCCTCTTTTTGATGTATACAGAAAGTTGTTTCTGTACATATGAAATATGGCTGTCACTATTTTACATGAAAGACCTCAGTAATTTACCTGTTGGATAAAAATACAAAAACAGATGCTTTGCTAAAACTCAGCTTATTGATTAGGTCTGTTTAAAAAAAAAGAACTGAATGAATGAGGACAAACACATTACTTTATGCTACTTTTTAATCATCATTAAACTGTCGAGTTTGTGATTATTCTTTCAATATAAATGTAAACGGTTGCATTTTGTAAAAAATAAAATACTTTTTTTTTTAATAAAAATCCCATTTGTGTCTTTTTGGTTGATTCATAATTAGCTGAATGTAACCCCAGGATTTCATACTTCAGTAAAAGTAGTAACATCTCATCTGGTAAGTGTACTTAAAGCAAAACAAGAAAAAGCACTCTTAATGGAGGCAAATGACACGTACAAGTGTTAAAATATTTATTAATAATGTTAAATATCACTTGATTAATATTACTCACACAAGATATTGCTCTTGTAGATGGTTAAAGTGGAGCTAATTTATAAATATTTTTAAAATTTGATGAACTGATTGATTTTTTTGGTATGTAGAAATTCAAGATTCACACATCACAAAAGCTTGTTATGTCCAACCAGTAGTACTCAAGTTCATAAGTTGAAGGAAATGTCTTCAAATAATCTTTACACTTAATATTTGTAGTAATAAGAATACTCATTATTATAACTTTAGTAATCATGCTAATTCATTTTAGAAATTAAGCGGAGAAGGTGAAGCCATTCAATGTTTGAATCTTTGCATTAAAAATGACATAAATAATTATAAAATTTGTCTCTAATTAATTTGACTTAAATCAGTTCATTGACCAATAGTTTACTTTATGATAATTAAAAATATTTTTGAGCTCTTCATTTCATTTGTGTAAAAGAAAATATGAATTTGTAAAGTAACTGGTAACTAAAGCTGTCAGATAATTAGTGAAAGTTTCAAATGTGTAGGACGGTTTAGTGCAGTATTACCTGGAGTATATGACATGCCTAACACAAACAGCTGGCAACTTGCACTTTCTGAGGTTAAAGGTGAAGAGTCCAGAGCAGGTTAGGTTGTGTTCTGCCTCTAATTACACCTAAATATCACTGACAACTCACACGCACTCCTCCACTAATGCACAGCTCAGACGGCAAACACAGGCCATGGTTTTATTTGATGTTGTTGTTTACAGGGAACCAACACAAACACAGACCGAAGGGAGGGCCGCAGGATTCCTCAAACATTCCCACAGTCACTGTCAGTCTTCTCTCTCGGGATGATTCCCAGAAAGCAGTTGCATTTCGTTCCTCTCTGTTCCCACGGCCAAGTCTCCTCACTGTGGTTTGTCACATCTGCTGCTCATCCCAGCTTGTCTTAATGACAGAACAGTCCGAACTGTGGCAACGATAACTGACCTCACACCGACCTCTGACCTCAGAGAAGACTCTCCGCAGGTCGTCATTACACCCTCACACACCTTTCGCCTCCTGCATCCATGCTCTGCAGTATCCACAGCTACACACTTCTAGCTGCACAGACATGACTGAAGGATCCCAGAGACACAGAGCAACTGTGCTGAATGTGACACAGAGTACAAGTCAGTTCACTTAATTCTGAAAACTCTGCCAGTAACTCTGCCTTCTCTGTCTCTCATGGCGCTGTCACATTGTAGTGTATAGAGCCAGCGTATGAGGAACGTATCGAATATTTCGAAAAATAGATTATTCTAAATGGCACAACTCTTGCCTATTTTACTTAAAATGGAATCAAACTGACCTGTTTTAAAGTTTGACAATGTGGAAAATAATATATTTTCACAGTGAAACTTCTGATGTCCACATTTTCAACATTTTTGGAAAATTTGCGAATATGTTAAAAAAATTGTTTCTTAAGAACATTCCCAAAAAAAAGTAAACCAAAATGAAGCAAAATTCACTGGATTTCGTTTTTTTTTTTTTTTGGGAATGTTCTTGAAGAAAATATTAGAAGTTTTACTGACATATATGCAATCACTGTAGGTATTTTTAGGATTTTTTTGGATGATTTTTACTCATTTTTGATAACATTTACAAGAATTTCCCTGCCAAATTTGGGGGATTTTTTGTACTAACATTTTTAAGGGAATTTTTTAAGGACTTTTTGGAATTTTCTTCCTGGAGAGTTTGCAAATTTTCTGAAATTTGTGGAATTTTTTTGCTAAATTTTTGGATTTTTATCAGACAGGTGCCGGATAATGAAGACAACAGGAGGGTCAAAGGCTTCTTACAGAAGTGTATTTATTATTTATTAGTCCTCTTTGTCTTTTTATTTCTTCAGGTATTGATAAATTTTTACATGTGTTTGGAGTGCAATAGCCTTCAGGACTGCTTTATTTCTACAACTGTCTGATATGACTGCTACTTACTTACTTATGGTATACTTAAGAACTGGATATTCTTATATCTTACTCCTGTTTGTTTTTTTTCTGCTTCTGTCTTACTGATAGTATTATGTTGTCCATGTGCAAAATACTGGATTACGTGCTAGCTGCTACAGCAATGCAGTTTCCACCTTGGGGATTAATAAAGTATTTATGAAGCTATGGAACATACAGTAAAACTGAGCACACTCCAGTACAGCATCTAATTGTGTAAACATCTACTCCACACTTGGCAGGTGTACTGTTTGATTCGTCATATTTTGGCAGGTTTCTGTTGCACTTTCTCAACAGTTCGATGTACAGTTTGAAAAAAGGTAAGGACGGCGACTGCATGGGGCCCCAGGCCTTTAGGGGGCCCCCGAGGGCTGACAAACTGTACCCTACAGCAAAATCTCACAATGTGGCAACCGCACTGACCATTACCCCCTCCCCCTTAAACAACTAGTGGTTGATTTGCAATGACATCTCAGTAGCAAGCCTTGCTTCAGGGGCATTCTTCTGGCTACCTGGTGGGTGGGCCCGTTCACAGCAGTTTTCTAGAAAGAGGTAAAGAATGAAGACAAGTGGGAGCATTTTGGAAAAACCTTTGTTGTCCATCTTGACAATAAAATTGAAACAACGCATTTTCCAGCAGGTGATGGACAGCAATGTGAAGCACCACCCACACATGCTGAGTGAAAATTCCTATTTTCATAGGAAAAAGACAGGGACTTCCAACTTACAAAGTACTGGTGTGTTTACATCCTAATGCTTCAATAAGAGCCCCTCATGGCCATAAGTGTGACTCCACACTGAGCTATGCTTGATGATGGAGTGGGAGTGTGGAGGATCGGATGAGAATTGGGTTTCAATGGTTTTTTTTGGGTGCTCCAGGCTGCTATGAAAGGGCACTGCACTAGTAAAGATGTCCTCCCTTTGTCATCAGAGGGTGTTGACACTCTGCAGCTCATTAGCCCAGTTTCAGTCTCCACAATCATAGACTTTGAGGTGCATTCCCGAGAAGTGCAATGACAGCTTAGGATTGTCCCACTGTCAAATCATCGAGTGCATGAGGGGCCAGATGAGTACTTTTTAAAGCTGTTTTATAACTTTTCTGTAAGTCTACATATGTGCAGATTGCATTGTCCTCATCTGATCCACCACTTGCTCTCTTATGCTTATGCTGTTATATTTCAATAGAAACCTAATATTTTGCCACACAGCTAATTTGAAAGAAGGAAGTCCATCCTCTAGCTCTGCCTGAGCTGCTTTTAGCATGGCATGCTAACTTTCTAACAGCTTAATGCTTAAGGTGATGTTTTGAAATTTGGCCCCACATTACATTTCTCAATCTGTATACTGTGTAATCTCTGTAGGACTGCCCATACCATGACGTCTGAATAAACTGATGTGGAAGTTTGTGTAAATATTCATGTTCCCCTCATGATGCGCTGTAATAACGTTAGTGATGACTTGATTTTTGTTCCAGCTTTTTCAGACCCAAATTTAAACTTGTTCAATACGACATTTATTAATTCCATCAGCCCAATCTGTCAAGTAATTTGTTTCAAACTAGCAAATGTTGGCATAATATATAAAGCTAAGATGGTAATCATTATATCAGCTGAACAAGACACCTGATTATCTTTTAAACTGCGGATTGTTTCTTCATTTTCTGAAAACGTAGAGTGCTATTTCCCTTCAGTTTGTTTTCTCTTCCCTTGTGCATAGCATTGATTGAACACAAAGCCTCTTCAGTTTACGGTCGAACTGTGCAAAACCTTTTCCAGATGGCACAAACCCATGTGGGCACGACTGCCAACCACCACCAGCAACCCCCCTCAACCCATAACATACACACATTCCAGATTACAAAGAGTGACAGCTGGATGGCTCCGACTGCAAACGTGTGCATACCTTCATGCTTTGAACAAAGATAAATCTCAGTAATCAATAAAACTGCAGGAAGGTTATCTGGAACTAATATTTCCCTCCTGAGACCAGGCTGTCTGTTGCATAAGCAGGATGGCATGAATAGAAATACAGAAGAAACAAAGAGAAAGATGAAAAACATTCAGTCGTCACATGTTTTATCTGACAAAGAAACTCATTGTCTTGTTCATCCCAGCAAAGAAGGGTGAGCCTACACACATGCATAAACACAATGATGCGCATGCAGTAATGCTGGATAAACACCCTGCTGACCACAGGAATGTGAATGCAAACATCCAGTCTCCACAGACGCTCAGACTGAGGCTGACAGGTCAGAAGGTCTGCAGTTTGTTACAGCTGTTCACAGCAATCACAGGCTGCAGCTTCTCAGGGGGACAGACGGAAGAGGGGGAAAAAAAGAAGGAGGAAGACACCTGCTGCTGGCCAAAGATCCACTGAGGCTCTGCATTACTGAGCAATATTCATTTAAAAATAGATTAGACTTCGGCCAAACTTCTTGATCATTACAGTAAATTTACAGGCTAATCTCTAATAGGACAAATAGTCAGTACTGGACATTGATGTTAATGATGCTTCAATCCTGAATTGCACATTGATTTCCAAATAAAGTTCTGCCAAAATGTTCACTTGGATGAATTAAACTCTGTTTCCTGTTTACAAACTGCTGAGGGTGAGCGGGAAGGCGGAACACACACTGCCACAATGAAACTTTATATATAGACATTTTCTGTTTTTAGTAATGAAGCCAGTTGGTGGAAACCAGTAAAATTCCTGTTTAGAGTTTAGACTGTATGCAGCATTCTAAAACGTTTCCACTCTGGTTACCATTTAATGTGGCACATGGGATGTCAGCAATAAACTACCAACACTACAGCCTACATGCATGCTCTCTCTGCAGTATCTCTTGGCAATATCACAGCGCAATCAGCCGTCCGGTGCAGCTTTTTCTCCTTAATAGAAATCAATCAACCTCAGTCCTATGTGTTTTACCTCCTCTCCCTGCTATTTAGAAGTTGAGAGTCCAAGCTGAACATATTTCTGTAGGGAGGACAGACTAGCAAGGGGTCAACAGTAAATCAGATTTCTCAGTCCTCTGTTGGTTTTCGAACCGACAGCTTTATCGGCTCAGTAGCATGGCAGAGGAGAGGCCCAGGAACTAGCCAGCTGAAGGAGTAAAGAATAACAACACTGCCAACGAAGTGGCAAGAGATAAACAGGGTGAAGGGTGACAGTAAACAAGGCTGTGTTTGAAGAGAATACCATCATCACTGAGGGTTTTATTGGTGTCTAAAGTATTCTGATAATGACTTCATAGCCTTGTGGCATGGTTTCACTCAGACAGGTTCCACTAGCAACAGTAACAACACAGTTCTACTTCTGTCTGTATACCATTTTATTTTCCTCCAGCTGAAGATGCCGTGTTTTTCATTCATCAGGGAAGTTTGCAGTTGAAAATGTCCCAGATATTTGATCATGTTTTCAAGCAAAATGAACTACCTGAGACTTAACCCATCTGCAAAAAAGATCAGGATTTTTCTCCTGCTGGTGGATCCATACGTGTCTGTAGGCGTCACACTGTTTCTTTCTTTCTTACTTCTTAGGTAAAGATATTTACATGCATAACTATCAAAATGTGAGTCAAAAGATAGCTGCTGTCTTCTTGCTTTGATAGATGATTTATTTGGTTGTGAAAGCAAATGTTTAGGTTTTAAACATCGTGGGTTATAAGATTTTTTTCAACACTGTAGCATTTGTAAACTTCAAATTTTACACATTTGTACCTAATGAATGTCTAATAATTTGGAGACCTGCATGTACAATACTAGTGTTAGTTACTGAGAAGCTTGTATCACATTGGAATCAGAATCAGCTTTACTGTCCAAGTATGTGTACACAACAAATAATTTCACTCCTGTTGCTCTCAAAGTGTTTACCTATGTACAGCTACAGATATGTGTAAAACAGCATGTTTAAATTAAACCAAAGTATTGTCCAAAAATTAAAATGATCCTAAATTTAGTGCAAAATGTGACTATTAACAATAACTACTAAAACCTTATAGAGCAACAGAGGACACTGCTGCTAGAAATAAATATGAACAGGTATGAGGTTCATAATTGGGATTCAAAATCTGGTGGTCTTGTCCTGAGACTGACATATATGTCTATTGATGGCCTGTGGGAAGAAACAGTTCTTATTTGTGGCTGTTGCAACCTGATCATTTTCTAACTTCAGATATATAAATCTTGTATGGAAGGCAGGTTGGCCCCAGTGATTCTCTCTACAGTCCTGACTGTCCTTTGTAGGCTGTACCTCTCCTTATGTTTTCCAGCCCCTCCTGGGGGATCCCAACATGTTCCCTGGCCAGATGAGATATGTAATCCATTCATAGAGTTCTCGGTCTACCCCAGAGCTTCCTCGAGTGCCTGGAAAACTTCCAAAAGAAGACACCCTGGAAGAATCCTAATCAGATGCCCAGACCACCTCAGCTAGCGTCTTTTCATGTTAAGGAGCAGCAGCTATACTCCAAGCTCCCTGAAAATATCTAAGCTCCGCACATTATCGCTACACTGAGCCCTGCCACCCTACGGAGGAAACTCACTTTGACATCTTGTTTCTTAAGTATTCCAGTCTCTGACAATCATTTCAAACAATTAGTGAGGGTTGGAACATCTATCAGTTGGTAAATGGAGAGTTCCCTCTTTCCCATGACAGTCTGCTATAATGCGTGCAATACTCCCGATGCTGCACCAATCCATCTGCCCATCTCACCTCCCACTTTTCCATCACTTATGAACAAGATCTCAACATATCTAAACTACTTTGTTTGGGGCAGCAACTCACCCCCAACGCAGAGGTGCTGTATGCCTCAGAAAGTAATG
Source organism: Acanthochromis polyacanthus (assembly GCF_021347895.1). Taxonomy (NCBI): domain Eukaryota; kingdom Metazoa; phylum Chordata; class Actinopteri; family Pomacentridae; genus Acanthochromis; species Acanthochromis polyacanthus. The sequence continues at coordinate 12,664,754 of NC_067116.1, forward strand.
ACTTGATGAAGCCAACAGAACCAGGCAATTTGCAAAAAGCAAAGATATGACTCTGAGGTTCCCAAAGTAGACATTCTTCTCCCCTCAGCTTTGTCTTGAGATCCTGTTCACAGCTACCACAAACAGGGACAGAGACATGTCGCAACCTTAGTGAGGTCCTACACCTACTGGAATCAATACAATACAGTATACTTCATTGCTTCCTTATAGAAATGTGTCTTTGACTGAAATTGTCCATAGCCACAGCTGCAGCTAATTTTAACCTCAAATTACACATGCTGCAGACATGGTTCTGTTGCTGGTCTACACTGCCTCATGTTGCATCTTTGCTGCACTGCTGCTCTTACACAGAAGTCTCATGGGCTGTATATAGATCCCACATTTCCTATAGTCCCGCATGCTTTGTTATTTTGCTGTAAACCACAGATGTACCAGACGTCATTACATCATCAGAGTTTACATGCGAGACAATGGATGTTCTGGTAAATCTCACACAGGCTGAGCTTGTGACAGCACAGATGCTGAAGAACAAAATGCTTGTTTTCTTCTTTCCATTTCAGTGTCTGTCCCCTGAACTGGCCCTCCGTTGTTAACATTTTCCATCTTGTGGTTTAATTTTCTGCGTCTTTGCCCTTAATTTCCTGCAGTCCTGCAAAAGTTAAATGTCTCTCATATACTAGACGCCTGTACAGTGTCTTTGAACAATTCTCATGAACAATTTTGTCCCAGAGGAAATTTTCTCCAAACTCGCATGTGGTAGTTAATGTTTTCAACCTGCATCACACAAAGTTCTGCTGTGTAAACGGGTGTAGCTATATCATTTCTGATTAACCTGAAAGTGATTCCTTCACATTGCAGGATATTAGGTCAGGAAACAATAAAAACACTTTATGTTATACAAAGTCCCTGGCTCTCTCTCCACTCACCCCTCTTACTTTGGCGAGAGCACACTAGCTCATCTATGAATCTGTTCAAACCCTGTAAAACTACTCTACCCAAATATTGGAGAAATTCAGTCATACATGTTCGAACCCAAACCAGACTCTGAAGAATAATGCAGTTTGACAGGATTGGTTCTTTTGGTTACATATGAAACCCCAAAAGTCTGAGATGTCTGAGACCATCCTCTGTATACTGCAGCTTCCAGGCAGAAAGAAATGCTCTGCTGTGACTTTTTTTTTTTTTTTGCTGATGACGTACCTTGCCTTGATATGAATATCAACATATGGTCATTGTATCAGTGTAAAAGAGAAAAAAAAATTCACCTGAAAATAATAACAACAAAGAAAAGCATCAAGACATCATAAATCTAAAGTTACAAGTACAGAATGATAAAACCATTTGATCAATCAGTAATTAACTAATTGTTTCAACTCTAGTTTTGTTTGCTTTCTGCAAAGTTTCACTTAATATACACAAAGCAGCTGAAATATACCTAATCATATTTATTTGTCATTACTTCTTTGTCAATCCACAATAACCGCTTTGTGGCTGCTGGAGTAAAGCAGATACAAGTTGTGAACACAACGCTGACATATCATCAGCCCACAGATCAGCTGATCAGTCACTGCTCTCCAGTCTACCTACTTACTGGCGTCAAATCCAAGGATGAAGAAGCGCTTTCCACAATTGTTTCTCCATTATTAAAGCCCTTTGTTCAGCATTCGTTGTCTTTTTACATTTGTTCTATAAATGAAGTAAAATGATAGAATTTGATCTTTTAAGTGGATGTGAACTTGTTAGCAAACAGCTGCTTACAGCATCCTGCAGATGCTGAGCAACATTATTTTTTTTTCATTTGGAGTTACGTTTGTTTCCATGTCTAACATTTACTCTCCTTTAGCCCTATAACTATATTCACCAGCTAGTTGTTCACTGGGTTTGTTTGCAGCTGAGCAGGTAGTGTAAAGTGATTCTTTAGAGCATTTTCTCAAAAGGTGGCCGCATGAGAGCCATCAGGGAAACCAGAACAATAAAGTTATTGTCAGGCAGTTAAACAACGATCAGAAGTTCACTATAAAGCCCCTTAAAGCCAGAGGAAGCTGCAGATTCAGCTAATAAATCTCTAGATTCACTGGTATAAATGCCTCCTTTTTTGTATCCAGGCAGCTCCAATTATTCTAGATTCAACAAATGACTTCAAAACCTTCAAAAAGCATTGCACAGACTATAAAGAAAACTGCTGTAAACATTTAAAACTATTTAAGCTGTGGCTTGGTTTATCGAGCATGACATCTCAGGGGGTTGTGGGAAGCCTCTACAGCTGTAAGCACCCCAGCAAAAATGTGAATCTTCAAAGGATTTTCAGTTCAATCCAGGTCAATAGTACAAAAAAATGGGGGAAATGGCCTCCCTTGGTTAACCACCAATACATCAGCTTTTCATGACTGCGTGGTGGATGCCAAAATAGCCTTTAACAGGATGAGATCATGAATGCAGCAGTGGAACAAACCACCTCACCATCCCACCAAGAGCGAGAAGTCAGACAGGCTGCAGACACTTCAGTCCAGAACAGTAGATATACAACATAAAAATGCATTTTCATGCACAAGAAGAGACAGAAAGGTGAGCTTTTGAAGACAAGGGGGATGTTTAGAAAAGAGAGACATTCCAGAAACTCACCAAATACCAAAGGCCTGGAGGAAAGGGGAGAGCAGTGTTTCTCTCCTTCAAAATTCCCAGGAGGGACAGAGGAAAGATAACACTGCATAAACAAGAGATAGAATAAGCAGAAAACTAAAAAATAAAATAAAATAAAATAAATACAAACAGAATGAGGGAAAGGTGTTCATGTGTTTTTGTGGTTTCCAGCCTGCTTATAACACACTCAAAATCATTCAATCACACACAATCTCTCAAACTTTCTGGTACATGTGTCCATGCACGTACATACCGAGAGATGCAGTCATGATGGTGGCTCTCTCAGAAGTTATCCCGTTATTTGTCAGTTTCCTGTTTACCCCAAAACTTCCAGGGTCTCACCTTCCTGTTGCAAAGTCTCAGTCTCTTTCTGCTACGCTGTGCCTCCCGGCGTCAATGAAACCCTCCCTGTTACAAAGAATCTCCTCCTCTCTCTCGCTCTTTAACTTCTCTCTACTAAAAAGCAATCCAAGCTCAGCTCAGAGTTTGTTTTTTTTTTGCTTTTTTTCTTTTAGGGGCTGGATGGTTTCGCTGCCATGCCCAATTCCTTCGGTCCCCCAGATGGAAAAATGAGCTCCCCGTTTGTTCCTGGCTTGTTGTGACACCACTCAGCTTCTGGGTTTGTATGGAGGGAGGGACAGAAGGAGAGAAGGAGGGAATTTCTCCCCCCCTTCTCCATCTCTCCCTCCCTCCTTCCCTTTTACTGACCACTGAGCATTGTTCCTACCGGGCCGCTGCTAGTTCTTTCTCCCAATCAGAATGGATTCTAGTGAGGTCAGAGGTCACATGCGGCCTTTTATGGAGCAGAGAGAGCGAAAGAGGAGGTGGTGGGGTGTGAGGGGCATCAATGGCCTCTCTTTCAGGGCATGTGTTTCCACTCCCACCATCTGCTTGCCAAAAACACAGAGACAAAGGCATGCAGACACACTGACAGTGTCTCCTGTCATGTGTCTAATCTTAGCACATCATTAAATACACCATAATACTCCTGATGAATTGAATTGTCTTGAGTTGACTTTTGTCGTAGTGGAAGCATGTGCTGCATGCCTAAGTGTAACCTCCGTATCACAGGAGATTATATGACATGTCCATCTGTGCTGCTCATTTATCAATTCAAAGTTTGCTGAGATCAACCAAAAGCAGTGGAACCTGCTGCATTCATCCCAGTGTTAAAGGAATAGTTTGACATTTTGAAGCTATTGAATTAATATCTTATACTTTTTGTTTCGTCCACTAAGAGGCAGATTAATTTTTACGTCTGCACAGACCTTAGCGGTTTCTCCCTATTTCCAGTCTTAATGTTAAGCAAAGGTAATATTTTTGAGGTGGCTATAGCTCATTTTGTAGAGCAGGCTGTAATCCAGTCTTAAGGGTATACCTGGACTGAAACATCAGCAGAAATATATGTAGTTTCTCAAGGAATTACCCAGTAGGTATTTCACACAATCCTGCACTATACCCTTTGCTTTCATAAGACTGCAAAATGTCCCTGCTGTGAGAATAGCACTAGGTTGTCTTCTCATATTTTAACACCTTTTGGGGTAAATTTACCATACACAATTAAAGAATGCCTCTTGATGGTGAAAAATAATTTTCTGTTATTCAGGTGACTATGATTGCATATAGCATTAAAGAAAAGCCAGCTTCCTGAAATCACTTCACACTGAACAGCATCAGAAAATTGCAATGTGTGTATTGTTAGACCCTGACCGAGATGCTGCTGTGTCATAAATATGAAGTACAGCAGATTCCTGACAGTTACGGTTTAATACATTAGATATCTGTAAATTTTTAAATGTGCTTTTCTCTATATAAATTCAATTTTTTTTGCCATATACCACAGATGGTATCCAAATTTAGATGCATAATCAATAGTTAGATTTAAGGATCAACAATATCTCCTCGGAATTCTGTGTACGTACAACTAAATTACACCAGCAAATATGTTTTAGAAAAAACATCTCTAATCAGATCACTTTTTCAAGTTCACTTGTAGTGACAGTAGTGACAACAACATTATTATTTTTTTCCTGATTTTGCTCAGACTCTGGCAGTACTTTAACATTTATTTTATTCCTTCTTTATGCTCCTTTTCAGCCAACCAATCATATATTAGATCCAGTGGGAGTATTCCCTAGTAAGTAGTGAAAAGGAAGGAAGCTCCAAATATGTAGAGAAAGATTTGCGTTTTAACCCAATCAGTGTTAAAATCCTAAACCTAACCAGGTCATTTTGACACCAAAGTTAACAGCAAGTAAAAACTGAAAGTAGACAACAATGAAAAACCAAAATTAAGTGTGAGAATAACAGTCAAACACAGGTTCTGCTGCTGACTTATATCTCCATCCTAATTACTCAGACTGTGGCTCTTTCAACGTGGAAACCTTTACATCTCAGTCTTTTGGTGAGAGAATATGAAACAAAAAAGAAATGTTTTTAATTTTATTTAAACGTAATGAGAATGCAATTAAGGTGTAGCAGCACAGTTTTTGAGAGGCAGGGTTGCCACCATCCACCCCAAGCTCAAAAAGTGGTGTTTCATTCATTCAAAAAATAAATGATTGCCACTGAACTTAACCTGAACCTACACTGTTGTTCAAAAGTTTGGGGTCACCCAGAGACAATTTCATGTTTTCCATTTAAACTCACACTTTTATTCATGTGTTAACATAATTGCACAAGGGTTGCACACCATTAGCTAACACAATGTAGCATTAGAACACAGGAGTGATGGTTGCTGGAAATGTTCCTCTGGACCCCTATGGAGATATTCCATTAAAAATGAGCCGTTTCCAGCTAGAATAGTCATTTACCACATTAACAATGTTTAGACTGGATTTATCATTCATTTAATGTCATCTTTATTGAAAAAAAATATTTTCTTTCAAAAATAAGGATATTTCGAAGTGACCCCAAACTTTAAACGGTAGTGTGAATGTAGTTGATAAACTGATCTACAGCCATGGCCATAAGTTTGGACACAGCCTGACTTACTATGTCTGTTTTGATGTCTATTATAGAACATAACTAATATTTTTTGACAGCACCAGTTTAATTAGTCAACAAATCAACAAGGGATATAATATTATCAATAAATTCCAACAATTGGAACAACTTTGTTCCCAAAACATAATATTAGAAGAAAATAACAAAAAAATGCAGTACTTTCACAACCGAATTTGGTAAGAATAACAAAATGACACCAAACTCTTTTGATGTTTTTTTATAAATATGAAACTTAATATAGTTCTCAGGAGTTGTGTACTGTATTGTAAGTGACAATTTCTAAGATTCACAAGCGTCATGGTACTTGTGTCCAAACTTATGGCCATGGCTGTAGTTCTATAAATGTCATCTTTAATAGGGTTGCATTGATTAAAAAATAATTTTTGTGTTATCTGAAAATACACACAGAATTAATGGATTACACAAAGCAGTTTTCATCATCAAGTGTATTACTTCATGCAGACCACTGTCAGAGCAAAAGCAGCTTCCATTCCTTTCATTCACATTTTGATCATTTAGTGTTTTTAAAACTATTGACAGGAATGCTGGCATTTCGGAAAAGAAACAGGTATTTGAAACTTGTAAGATCTTTCAACTCCCTGTCATGCATTATGAAAGACAAACCATCCATCTGAAGCAGACTGTGCTGCCCTCTGCCACTCCTTCAGACTTTCTCCTGACCCCTCTTGACCCCTGAGGTTCAGACAGTCAAGTGTTTGTCTGAGAGAACATCTGCCTCTGCTAAACCTGAGCTCCCAAACACATCTACATTCCTTTGGCTGAAACCTGCTTCCGCTGGCAGAGAGCTTCTGCGTTTATCACTGTTTATTTTGGTTTGACCACAAGTACACAAAGGAAATGTGATTACATAACATTTGAGAGCTGCACTTTGCTGTCACGAGGAATTGAAAGTGCACAAGTGCAGAGACAACCTAAAGTTGTTGATGCACAACAAGTAGCAGGAGTCTTTTAAATGACTAAAGTATGGAAAATAAGTCAAGAATGTCATGAGTCTGTTGCAAACAGGTCAAAATTTTGGAGGAAATTGTTCAATTGCAAAGTTCCTTCCTGGATTTTCCAGCTTTGGGAGGTTTTTCTTGGTTTGTTTGTTGTTGTTTTTTTTTTAAACTTTTTTCATTTCATTAAATCTTTTTAAAACCACAAAGATGTATTGAAATTGGCAATAACATAAAGATAAAAACAGAATGGCTTCTTAAGTCTGTCATCAAAATTTCATCATCTTAAATTTTTAATCAAAACTTTGTAGTGCTAATTGCTTTCTAACTCCAGCTCAACACGCAGGCATGAGAGTGATATGAATCTTCTCAGCAAAATCACAGCAGAAGACAGGGGCTGGTGTTTCCCACAGTGTCAAACTATTCCACTAAACTGTAACATTTTCTGTTATCTCCTAAGACCTAGCGTCCATATATATGGACTTAAAAAAAAGTAGATTACCACAACTACTACTACTACTAATAATAATAATAATAATAATAATAATAATAATATTAATAAAAAATAATAACAAAATAAATAGAATAATCAGATATGAGATATTATCCGATTATTATCATATTTATTTGTTACTCCTTATCCCAAATAACGAGAAGAAATCTAAAATGAACGTCTAACCAAAGCTCAGGTCTTAGGAGACTACAGATTTCCTGCTCTACTCAACAAAGAGTTTGTTTAGTTGAGAAAATCAGGTTTTCAGTCTCAAATCTCCAAATCAGTATTTCACTAGGATGTTGTAACTGCAGACTTCATAGAATTACCAGCACATACAGACAGGATCCCAGCATACTCAGTGTGATCAGTCTGGTGATAAAAGTGGGGATATCTGTGTTCAGTGGCTGAATGTTTTTGTTTCTGAGCTGTCTGCTGCAGCCCACAGCAGCAGCTTCAGGTCAAATTGTGATTACAGTCATGACTGTAAACATAACATAAAAATCATTTTAATTAGGAATCTTACTGTTCTGTCCAGACATGGTAAATAGTTTCCCAGATTGTGTCCACCTTTAACATGAGAAACAGGAAACTGTTGTCTGACCCCCAAAAGGGCAGCAAGCAAAAGAGATTTGGGGCCCTTTGTTAATTCTTTTGCCCATTCAGCAGACAGAAAGAAAGAATCACCTGTTTTTTCTGCATACAAAAAATAATCACTCTTTCACTGGCTCTCTCTTCATCCTACTCCCTCTTTGTTCTGACTAACATGTTTACAATAAACAGGCAGACGTGCCCTTTAAAAGAACCAATGTGTCTGCAACAAACTGCAAAATACCACCATAAATGTCACTTTAGTTTTGTTACCAGTGAATGGCTAAAAATCTGTTTAGGTCATAATATTTAAGGTTGTCTACAGCAGAATAAAAGCTTTTTTGAACTTCATATTATAATTCTGCCTTTAAAAACTATTTCATTTCATTTAATACAAGCCTGTCATGATGAACATTTCCTTTAAATGAGGGTATTGAGCTGCTCAACTGAAGGTGGAGACTTTTTGTTACATGAACGTTAAAATAATTTTGCACTTCATCAAATATTTGTGGGCTGCACAGTGATGTAGTGGTTAGCACTTTCGCCTTGCAGCAAGAAGGTCCCCGGTTCAAATCCCGGCCTGGGCCTGGGATCTTTCTGCATGGAGTTTGAATGTTCTCCCTGTGCATGCATGGGTTTTGTCCGGGTACTCCGGCTTCCTCCCACAGTCCAAAAATATGCTGAGGTTAATTGGCTATTCTAAATTGTCCATAGGTGTGAATGTGAGTGCGATTGTGTGTCTATATATATAGCCCTGCGACAAACTGGCAACCAGAGGTGAAAGTAAGCCGGAACTGCGTACCGGCAAAAGATCTGGTGGCGGAACGCAGTTCCGGGAAAAGATCTGCTGGCGGTACGCCGCTCTTCCACCGGTATCTATGGGTACGCCGGTACGCCGCCCGGCCTGCCTGCTATCCATAGATATCGACCGGAGTTCACTCAGCAGTACGTGAGTGCGCATGCGTGTCTACTTCCGTAACACAGCGATTGTTATGGCCAGTAGCAACCAATAGCACTGGGGCTAGCAATAAATTACACCTGAAATTCCACACGTTCTTGTGATTGGCTGAAAAACTTTTAGCAGGATTTACAATGGTTACCATCGACGGAATGAGGTGAAAGTAAGCCGGAACGGTCCGGAACTATTACTAAAAGTTCCGGCAAGAATTTAAAACTACTTTCACCCCTGCTGGCAACCTGTCCAGGGTGTCCCCTGCCTTCGCCTGAGTCAGCTGAGATAGGCTCCAGCACCCCCCGTGACCAGAGTGAGGATAAAGCGATGTATAGAGAATGGATGGATGGATCAAATATTTGTCCTCTGGCTTGGTAACTGATTTTTACAATTGAACCTATCAATATGATTTTTAATTGCTGTTGTGAGATGTTTTTACTCTGTTAAATACAGGCTGAATCTGTTTCAATGAGCAGTGAAGATTGAGCTGAACCAAACCTCTACGATGTTAATCAAATTTATATACTTTTGTTCAAAAATGTGGAGCCACTTAGGAATGTCCTTATTTTTGAAAGATAAGCATTTTTTTCAGCGAAGACAACATTAAATGAATCAGAAATGAATGGAATATCTCCATAGGGGTACAGAGGAACATTTCCAGCAACCATCACTCCTGTGTTCTAATGCTGCATTGTGTTAGCTAATGCTGTTGAAATGCTAAATGGCTCTTGTGCAAATATGTTAGCATGTGAATAAAAGTGTGAGCTTTCATGGAAAACATGACATTGCCTGGCTGACCCCAAACTTTTGAATGGCAGTGTATATGGAATGTATCCTTCAGCATTTCCAGCATCGATGCTGTACCATTTCTGTTCTTTCTGTCCTTTTGCAATGACAACAGCTAACCTGAAATAAGTGAGATGTGCGGGCCTGTCACAACACAATTTCTCCAGTCTTGGTGTTATTGGCATCAAATAGCATCTAAAGGCAGACTGCACAGGCAAAACTCAACATAGCTATCATTATATTTCCCTATTGGCTGATCTGTCACTGTTCAGATGGTTGTTCTTCATTTAGCCAGCTAGCCAACATCTCACTGAGCGTCTGGCACTGTGGTGTTGACTGATTGACAGGAATCATAGCAACACTGACGTGATATGTAGCAAGATATCAGAGTTTCTTATTGGCTCAATGCTACCATGTGGGAGTAGTTACCACAATGGTGTGATTGTTTTATTGCACAATGTACCAGAACTGGTGTTTACATGTATAAATGCCTCATTCAGTACCTCTTGCTAAGGTGTTGAAGATCCTTAAATTAACTGTCCCAGTATTGAAGACTTTAATCAGCTCTGTTTGCAGCATAACATTTCACCTAACACACAGTAAATATGCATTAACAAGTTACCACAGCAGCTAAGATCTGATATGAGCACAAACCAGTGAAAGACACTTGTGTTTTTGACACCACAGTAAATTCCTCCTGCAGCTGTGTGGTACATATCTCCTTAGACAGGATGTAAAAGCAACAAAAGACCCTCCCCTCCTGTTCTGTCCCCTCCCAGAACAGGATGTGAGTGGACATCCTGCCAGCAGTGGTCTCTTCCTCTGTTACCGTCAACTATTATTAGCGGGCACCCCGCATCAGCTGTCTTGCATGAGCCTGACAGGATATCCAAACCCATTTTTTAAATTAATATCATTTCAAAACTTAAAAATCCCCCAGAACAAGCTAGTCTGCCTCGAGCTGCATGCAGTTTGCCAAAACAAAAGTCATACCCACATGTCCAGCCAGTAGCAGCAAAGTGTAGGCCAGGTGTGTGTATGAGTGTATGTTTTTGGTACGACATTCTAGCCAACTCTTGAACCCTGCCCAGCAGCAATCAGGAGCTCAAGTATTTGGGTTTAGTGCTTGTGCCAGTCACACACTCATACAGAATACTTGGTCACACACACTCTTGTTAAGTGTACCTTGTGTCCAGCTGTGTTGCTCCCACTGCCCACCACTCCTGAGCTGGGAAATCTCTGAGAAATGTTTCACTGGAAAGAGAAGGAAGGCACTGATAAGATTTCTAAATGCAGACACACCCACAGTCAAAAGTGTTCATTTGGACATTATCTCTTACCGTAGGGCGTTGGAGGAGACACTGGGAAGGCCGGAGTTGGAGGGACGATGTCGGAGGTATCCGCTTGTCCTCGATAATCCACACTGTTGGTTTTGTAGAGATGGCCATGCTTTGAAGAAAGAGGAAAGAAAGGGAATAAGTGAAGAAAGTCAAGAACAGGATTTTTTCAAAGTCTTAAGAGGTGACAAGAGTACAAAGACACACACACACACATACACACACACACCAGCAGACATCAGTCTTGTGATCTGTGTATGGCTGCAGCCTGTGTTTTGGTGTAAACAGTTAGGCCATTCATGCCACCCAGCCGAGAGACTGAGAGCAAGAGCAGAAAGATCAAGTTCCCAAAAAAGACAAGAGACAGAGAGAAAAAGGGGAAAGAAAAGAAACATCTACAAAAATGCAGATACAGTTTTACATTTAAAACCCCAATCACAGATCTTTGTAGCAAAATGTAAAAGAGATAATTACATTTTGTTTAATTAATGTAATTAAGCAACAGGTACACAGTCCACTGAAAGCATACCAGTGATTCACCAAAAGCTGCTTAAACATATCTAATTTTTATTAACTGTTTTGGATGCTACTGACATAAAATTTGTATAATTCATGAGCACAGTTTCTAATTGGTGTGAACGGTGTGCAACTTTTTGTTAAAGTAATGAGTAAATATTTTTCTCATTGAGCCATCAATTGCTATATTAACTTTAGTACCACTTGCCAATAAAGAAATGAGATTGTTCTGATGTCCTAAATGTTCATCCTGTGGAAGGCTGTGTAAAGACTTACCACTTGCAATGTAAATTCTGACAATAGAAATTACACACATACTCAGTGTGGTTCTGTACAAGGTGATCTCAAGCTAAAGCTTCCTAGGATACGTAATTTCACTCTTTGGCATTACGTAACATGTTTGTAATTCCTAAATATCACATGCTCTATTTGGCACCCATTTATGACTGTATGGAAAACGGTCATAGTTTTTCAGAGTGTTTCCATTTCACGTAACAACCAAGCATCCTCATTTTAGATGTCAAGTCTAATGCTTTACATGTACCACTGGTTGTGACATCATGTAAGAATGCTTCAGTTCTAATACTACATTTTGCAATTGCAATTCTAGCAAATGAAGCCACATTTAGGCATTTTTAACATTGCTTCCTGTTTTAATTTAGACGTTGATCTTGGTTTTGGTTTGGTATCATTGGATTGCAGTCAAAATCTCCAAAATTAGCATATTTATAAGAATCAGACACTGTAAAAACACAATATCATAGTGGAAATGTATGCAGCAACATATATTCACACCTACTGAGACCATTTGTATTGTAATTACGCAGTTTCCTGCGTTGTTCTTAAGCGTTCATGTTCATAAAAATGAGTCACAGAGCTGCAAATGCCAACACGATGGCATAATGTCCTGCATATCATGTGCCATGGTAACAGGAAAAGAAAATAACACTAAGGCAACATGTGAGATGGAAACAGCAGCTGAGACAAATACAGGATTAAATCAAGAAAACACTTTGATCGCTAAAAGTGTGTTACTTTAAGATATTGACAAAGTAAGGAAGCTCTCTCTTGTGAAAATGTTGACTTTTCTTTCCCAAATCTTTAACCAAGTGCTCTCAGCTGTCACAGCAGAACTGTACAAATATTAACCACTGTGTGTTCAAATTAACATCCCTTCGTTTCTGTTAAAATAGTCTTAAAGTATTATTGTAGCAATGTGTAGCGTATATCACCTTAAACTGCATGACTTGACGTTTTCTACAGTGCTAATGATTTGTCTGTGGTAAAATCTCAGTGAAAGAGGTTTTTTTTAATTAAATTCAACCTGCATACAGCTAAGTATCCATTTCCACATCTATTATTCTTGTTTGAATTCCTCATGAACTCATGATATGTTACTATAACCACAACCGTTATAGTCACATATCTGTGCAATAATACACTACAGTTCAAAAGTTTGGGGTCACTCAGACAATTTCATGTTTTCCATGAAAACCCACACTTTTATTCATGTGCTAACATAATTGCACAAGGGTTTTCTAATCATCAGTGAGCCTTTCAACACCATTAGCTAACATAATGTAGTATTAGAACACAGGAGTGATGGTTGCTGGAAATAGGCCTCTGTCTGTATGTAGATATTTCATTAAAAATTAGTCGTTTCCAGCTAGAATAGTCATTTACCACATTAACAATGTCTACACTGGATTTATCATTCATTTAATATTGTCTTCATTGAAAAATAAGGACATTTCCAAGTGTCCCCAAACTTTTGAACAGTAGTGTACGTTCAAATCATATCACAAGAATAAGCAGAACTTGACCTTTCATGTTCCTTACACATTTTTACATACTGAAGTAATAACGTGTTGAAGACACAACAAACTTCTATGAAATGATATTGTTGCTAATTCATTCATCCATTTTCCCTCTCTTACTTCTTGGCTGGATAAGTGAAATTGTTTCAAACTGACTTCATAAGATCTGCCATGTTGAATAAAATAATTCTATTAGGCACAAACTTTCCCAACTTCTAAGTCATACAGCATCCCACCATTATGGTTCTGACATTACCAGACTCCAGACGTTTTTGGGTCACTTCCTGAAAAAGAGAGCTGTTGGTCTCTACTGTTGCCAGCATGCTTGCTCACAGGAAAACTTTAGATTCTCTCAGGTTTTCATTGTATAATACTGTAGGTTCTTAATTTCAGCATTGAAATAGAATAATTAAAAATATTGTGGGGTGTCAACTGGGATATTTAAATTATTCAGGTAAATTTACAAGTACATAATCAATAATATTGCAGGCTTTAGCATTAATATTTAAAGTTATTTGGTAAATTCATAATGCCAATCTAATTTCTCTATCGGAAAGTATTTTGGCTCAACAGCTGTTTAAATGTGTAGTATTAATAACAGTGATTTGACTTGACCTAAATGACCAAAGTTCAACTTTTACTATAAAGATGAGCCTTAGAATAGCCTGGTGCACATATGGTTTACAAATGTATGTTGTAGAAAAGCAAATGAACTAGGTTGCAGTGAATATTTTGTGCACCTGGTACCTGTTGCTGCTAGTTTAGTTACGCTCTATGTTTGCTAGCTTTGCATCCTATTAATTACAGGTAAATGTCTAGTATTTTAACAATGCTAATTTCCCTTTAGTGATATTTCTTCTTGGTGTCCTATTAAGTTGCTTAAGTTATCTTAGTTTAATCTGTAGTTAGTTGAAGTTGGATTGCTCACATGCTTTCTATGCTACTGTTATGTGTCTGGGTCATCAGTAACCTAATGACGACCAGTGTTTAATGTTACTGGTGTTTAATAACTGTTGAGATGAAAACAACACAAACCATTTTCAACAATCTTCAAATTCTCAGCTTTTTCTTGCCATACCGTTGTACAGCTTTTTGTAGTTGTAGCCTACCAGGGGTGACGTAGGACAGTCAGCAGTTACAGTAAGAGTCAGGTGAGATGAGAAAGGGAAGCTGTGTTTACCTGAGACGATGAGAGAGAGGGACTGTAGACTGGGGAGCCTCTGAGAGTCTGAGGTCCACCTCCTCTCCATCCTGAAGAATGGAGGCCAGCATAGTCTGTCACATCACTGGCCTGCTTCTGCTGCTTCCATCCTGATCAGGAGCAGAGTCATACAGAGGGGGGAGGGTGGGGAGGGCAGGAGTGTGGGAGGCAGAAAAAGAAAGTCAGACAGCCAGACAGATTATAATCTAAACTGCAACCAATCAGAGAATCAAATTCATAAAATATCCAGGAGCAGTTATGTCTATTCTCATAGAAAACCACAACATAAACAGTATTGACACTTTGTTATGACCAGAGCCCACCTTGGCAATAACAGGTGATGACAGTGATTCATGTTTGGTGTGTTTGTCTCCGACAAAAGCTGCTATCAGCATGTTTATCAGCAGAGCTGAGCTGCTATCATCATAGCAGAGCCTGTATGACTAAGTATGACTGGACTGTAGCCGGATGGTGGAACATCATGGCGTCTTGTCAACATCTGCTGGAACAATCAGTGGTTCTCTTTGCAGATATGAGTAGGTCATTGCCCCCTGGGCCTGATCTCACACACCCACAGAAATACTCAAACACTTCTGCTCAGAAAGACAAATATCTGTTGCATAGACCTACACTACCAGTTAAAAGTTTGGACATGCTTTCTCTTTCAATTGAATGAGAAAATGTGAATATGAAGAATATGAAGAAAATCCCATTGTTGGCTTTAAACGATTCAGAAAATCAGAAAATTGGTAAAGTATGAGAACCAAAAAAGAGTCTTTTTTAGTTTATGCTTTTCTGTGTTATTTCTAATACCTCTGACCACCAAGTGGCACATCTTTGTTTTAATTCAACAGTTCACAGTTGTATTTAAAAATGGGAGAGAGAAGCAGCTTCATGTGCTGCTTATTAGTGATGAAGTATACAGTCATACGGCGCAAAGTTTTATTTTGTTACATTTTGCACGTCTATTTATAATAGGTCTGACGTTGAACAAATCTGAAGATGAGGAAGTGGTGAGTTTAATTGTTGCTCTACTGTTCAGCAGCTGAATCATGAATGAATTTTCTAAAATCACCCATGACTCCAAGTTTCACTACACAGTCCCTCAGTGATGTTATAAGGGAGGGACTCGCCACTGAAAGACCCCCTCAGCTGAAAATCCATTTTTTTATTTTGTTATCATGTCTAGATGGAGTTTTTTATATGCTAGAGGACAACCTGTTCCATTTTGTCAGTGGCCAAATGAAATGAACTGAAATTCCAACTGTTTCAGTAATGTTTTTAGTCCAGTCTGTTTTCACATCTAGATGCAGCCTCAAAAAGCAGGGGGAAGTAGTTTTATTTCTATATTTCTGAGTATGTGTTACAGTGTTTGATATGTTTTCTACACTCATACCTTTCAACTGTCAATACTGGCACACTGTCCTCATTCAATTCACCACTAAGTTCCACACATGCCCAGTAGATTAGTGTCTACGGATTCCGCTCATGCACAGTGCTGCCCTTGTAGCAGAGTGGACATGTTAACTGTCTACATGGACACAGATTTTGGCCGGTACGTAGCCAAACTTTTGCAACTACTGAAGAAGATTACACATAGGACACACAGACCTGAGCACAACTTCACATACTTGTTGATGCAGATATTTTACTTGTGGAATACATAGACACCAATCTACTGTGCATGTATGGAACAGGGTCCTCAGAGCTGGCTCCAAGCAGACTAGAAAAATAGGACAACAGCAACCACATGTCTGTGGTGTCCATAGCTGTCGGTGTACACATTCATGAGGAAGTACAATCAAGACACCAACCAGCTAAAGCTCAGCTTAGCATGGCATGTTGTTAACTTGGTTATGGCTGGCAGCTTTTCAGTTTTAATCAGTTGAAAATCTGTACACTTGTTTGACAATATTTTGAAACCTGACTTTTTAAATGAAATGCATACACAGGAAAATAGACCATCCATCCATCCATCCATTATCTATAAACCGCTTAAACCTCATTAGGGTCACAGGGGGCTGGAGTCTATCCCAACCGACTTAGGGTGAAGGCAGGGGACAACCTAGACAGGTCACCAGTCTGTCACAGGGCTACATATAGAGACAAACAATGACACCTACAGAGAATTTAGAGTCACCAATTAACCTCAGCATGTTTTTGGACTGTGGGAGGAAACCAGAGAACCCAGAGAAACCCACACATGAACAGGGAGAACTTGGAAACTCCATGCAGAAAGATTCCGAGAAGGCTGAGACACGAATTGGGAATCTTCTTGCCGCAAGGTCAAAGTGCTACTCACCAAGCCATTATGCAGCCTCTAAAATAGACCATTTTGGGGGTTGTTTTATTCAACTACAACAATAAAAGTTTTCTTTCTTTACTCTATAGCAGCTTTTGAAGACCACAAAGACACCAAGAACACCATAACACAGCAACCAGAGGCTGACCTGTGTGTCATATTACAGATTTACTGTACATGGGATCACACTCAGTTGTGCATATCAAGTATAAACAGCAGTCAGGGACATTGTGAGCTCAGCTTTCACTTTGAGCATCCATCATCACAAAATCAAATGAAAGCAAAGCTGAAGTCAACCAACTGAACCTAATCCAGTTACTGTCCCACACCAGCGGGCCTGCTGAGGGAGCTCCATGGGGATTTCACAGTGTCGAGTATCACTTCATGTCCATCGTATTTGTGAGAGGGCTATTCTCTTTTGAAGAAGATGATGAGAGGGAGGTGAGCAAAGTGTTGTGTCAAAACTTCAAAAGCATTCCTGATCGCTTACAAGTTCCTGCCTCAAAACATCCCCTTGGAAAACAGGCACACACGGTCACAGTAACTGAGCAAGTGAAGTATTAGTTACTGTTTAAAATGCACCTTTGGGAAAAAAATCAATTTCCAGCCCCTCGACACACTCACTGACCTACATTCATACAAACACACAAGCTCCATTTCCTGCTCTCAGATTCCATATTTCAAGGAGAACTCTCACTGACCCGACCGTGTACCAAAGAACAGGTCAGAGGTTAAATGTCAGCACTAACGGAGTCATGCACGGCACACGGCCGCGGTCACCCATAACCACAGCAGAGAGTCTAACAGATAGGACTCTGGGGATGTTAAGTCCACTGTCATCACCTCTCGACTATATGAACCAGCAGGCCACTCGGAGGTTAACTTTGACGGAACAGCTGCTATGCATGCAAAGAGCTGGAAAGTGATGACATCACTTGTACACTTTTGACCTGCAGTTCTCAAACAGAAAATGAATCAAGAACTGAGGTCACAGCAGAAATGTGCTTCTTCCTGCAGGCACCGTCCCAGTGGACAAGAGAGGGAGTAAATGCATCATATCTGCCAGCAGGGTGAAGAGAAACAGTGAAGATGAGGCAGTGCTGAAAAGTCCAGAAGCCAGGCATCATCAGGTTCAACATCTCAGAGGTGGGACAAAGATGTTCTTTTGCAAGTCAGACAAAGTCCAAGGGTTACGCTGTAGAGCACAGTGCCCACTGGAAGTAGTTACTAAGAAACTCTTCGTTTAAAATGATGCTTTACATCAGCAGGCACAAAAATGCTCAGATAGTCATGATTTAGTGAGAAACTAGTTAGCAACTTCTCAGTATGAAGAAGGAAGTGTTCAACATTCTGTTTTGCAGATATTTATGAACTAATCAATGTGCAGGGAGTCTTTAAAACAAATATTTCCCAATGTGTTCTCTTTTAAATCTGCAATAACAACTAGACTACTATTCCAAAGTTTGGGGTCACTCAGACAATTTAAGGTTTTCCATGAAAACTCACTTTTATTCATGTGCTAACATAATTGCACAAAGGCTTTCTAATCATCAGTTAGCCTTTCAACACCATTAGCTAACAAAATGTAGCATTAGGACACAGGAGTGATGGTTGCTGGAAATGTTCCTCTGTACCCCTATGGAGATATTCCATTAAAAATCAGCCATTTCCAGCTAGAATAGTCATTTACCACATTAACAATGTCCAGATTGGATTTGTAAATCATTTCATGGTTTCTTGATTGAAAAAAAAAAAAGCTTTTCTTTAAAAAAATAAGGATATTTCTAAGTGACTCCAAACTCTTGAATAGTAGTGTATGCTGTCTTCAGTTATGAGTGATCCACAATTTATTATTTCGCTCCTTATTTGTTCTTCAGTGACTGCTTTTATTTTTGTCTCCTGTACTATGCTGTATTCACTGATGATGTCCAAAGCAGTTCTTTTCAAAAAAAAAAATAAAGAACTGAATTACTGGAATGAATGAAATGAAAAAGATTTGTCCACCAAGTTGTTGAGTGTCTGACTTCGTCGTCCCTCTCACACTAAAACATGGCTGAATGGTAAATATCATGATACCCTACTTCTAGTACCACAAGTGCCAAGTAAACATAGTTTTGTTTATACTTTTTGATATCTGAAAAGATGAACGTTGGTTGTGACCGTTTAGTCTTTTAACTGATCCATAGTTTTGCATTATTTTTGAACTTGCTGGACTGGATTTGTTCTGTTCAGCAAATCATTTGCAGATGAAACAACAGTACTATCTGTATAGCACTGTTATATTATTATAGCAGTTTTAAATATACTCTTTGAAGGAACAACGTACAGAAATAACTGAAACTGTCAGGAGTGATGGAGGATTGGTGGTGAACTTAAGTCACCCCTTCCTGTTATTGTTTAATCAGAAGTTATACAGTGACTTTCGGGTCTGAATCTGTGTTGACTTTGATCTCCTTCTTACTCTTTTATAGGCTGACAGACATAAAATAGAAAATTAGTGACTTTACAGTATTTCACAGTGTTCAACATTCCTGATTGAGTCTTTCTGTAGTTTTGTGAGTAAATTGTATTTTGGTAAGTGTTTCACCGGGGCAACAGGTCACATACTTCCCTATGTAACCTTTTCTTCCAGCTCTGTATATTTCCACTTAAACTGTGACAGTTTGGAGAGTAAACACATCATTGTGTAGCGAGCTGAGGTCCTGATTTTACACTGCTTACATTGCAAGGATACCCACTACCTGTTTAATTAAATGCTTCCACCCTTTGAGCAAACAGCATGCACACTTACAAACACATCTCCTGTCACAATCACAGATGTATTCCTGTGTCAGGTGGAGATTTCCACTATCAGGTGGTGCTTCAGTCCTGCAGTCACGGTTATAAATGGTGTTCTGTATTTGCAGGTTAAACTGAGTTCTACAATATAACAAATGCGCCCACAAGCTTCATGTACCTATGAGCATGTTGGCACAGGTGTTTTATGCTTACTGTGGCATGCTGTTAGAATTCTCCATGCAATTCACCCAATATACATTCACCTTCAGTCACAGCAGTATTTAGCAATTTAAATTATTTGGCTTTTAACTGCTCACACTGTCATTCCAATACAATGGAGCTGAATGGTACTCTGTTATTTTCTGACGAATACAGTAATACTCATCATACTTGGCTGTGAAAGATTTTAGATCCCCAAAGGTTTTATATTTTGTCCTTTAGGGAACAGGAATATTTGTACTGAATTTCTCAGAAGTCCATCCAGTGATTGTTGAAATATTACACTATAAAACACGAATGTCCACCTCATATTGGCATTAGAGAGAAAGGTCAGGGAATCACCAAAGTCTGTAGACTTCCTAACCTCTGAGGAACCATGGTGGTGGACCAGCTGTTAGCCCAACATCCACAGAGTGACGCTGCTAACAAGGCAACAAAAACTGTTTTAAAAATTTGTCTGATATTTTTGTTGACTGTTATTATTGACCGATATTAGTCTGCCATAGATATATGGCGCATATATATATATATATATATGTATATATATATATATATATATATATATATATATATATATATACATATATATATATATATATATATATATATATATATATACATATATATATATATATATATATATATATATATACATATATATATATATATATATATGTGTGTATATATATATATATACATATATATATGTATATATATATATATATATATATATATATATAGAGAGAGAGAGAGAGAGAGATATAGATAGATATATGTATAGATATATCGGTCAGATATACGCCAATATGAACAATTTCTTTAATACAACATATTAGATGGTAAATTAGAAACTGAGTCATTTAGTTTGTCTTGCTAAGTGTTCAACTTCATGATGTCAGATTTCATCTTTAAATGAGGTTGTTCGATAGTTTGTAAAATATATTGCTGGAAAACTGATAAACAATTATCCCATAATTTTTCATCCATTTCAAAATACTGTAACTTTAACTGACTTGATCAAAGTATTGATATAAGCTATCATTCCAAAGTTTGGGATCACTTAGAAATGTCCTTAGTTTTGAAAGAAAACAGTTTTTTTCAATGAAGATAACATTAAATGAATCAGAAATACAGTCTAGACATTCTTAATGTGGTAAATGACTATTCTAGCTGGAAATGGCTGATTTTTAATGGAATATCTAAATAGGGGTACAGAGGACCATTTCCAGCAACTATCACTCCTGTGTTCTAATGCTACATCGTGTTAGCTAATGGGGTTGAAAGGCTAATTGATCATTAGAAAACCTTTGTGGTTAGCACATCAATAAAAGTGTTGGTGTTCATGGAAAACATGAAATTGTCTGGGTGACACCAAACTTTGGAACAGTACAGTAAATATCACAATATCTAGCATTAATCAAGCTCTTACTGTGATACATCTTTTCCATATACTGTGATTGGTCTCACCTGATAGATGGGTTTTCCCTTATGGCTGAGGCCATTGGTATGTAGGGAGGCAGAGCGGGACAAGGGGGCACAGCGGGTAGGAACAGGGACAAAGGTGGGGTCCAAATCCAGAATCAGCTGGTTAAGCTGCTCTATGGACTCATCAAAGTCTGTGGTTAATGACTCCAGTTCATCTTCTTGACAAGGCGAAGTGTGTGTGGTCTTTGTGGACTGTGTGTTGTGTGTATTATCTGTGACATTATGCGCATTGTCCTCGTCCACCAGCCCTCTCTGAACTGCTTCCCTGCTGCTGAATCCTCGAGGAGGTGTGTCAGGAACAACCAGACGGGGCGGCCTTTTTTTATTTGCCCCCAATGATGCCCCTGCTCCGTCCCCTGCAAGCAAGTTACCCCTGACAATACCTGCCATCTGCTGCTGCTGTACCCAGGAGTGTGTGGAGTACTCAGTTCGGGTTGGTCTCTGACTTTCAGGCAAATTTTCAGATGAGAGGGAGCCAATACTACTTGAACTCAGCATGTCCATAGCAGGAACTGCCACATCATCTACTTCATCCTCATCATCCAGTATGTCCGTCTCTCTCTCACTTGCCTCTCCATTGGTATTGTGTCCCAATCCAGACTCATCTCCAGCTATCTCCCCCTTCCCTCCACTGGACGAAGCAAGCTCAGTCATGACCTCAAGAAGAGGCTGAGTAAGCTCAAAGTCCACCCCAGAAACCAGCTTCTCAGCCTGGGTACCCTTGTCCTGTGTGGTCCCTCTCCTCTGTCTGGCTCCGGTCAGCCCCTGTGAGGCGACAGACAGGCCTGAATCACTGCTGGCAGACGGTGCTCGGTCACTGCAGTTGGGAGTGCTGGTGCTTAAAGGGAATGAAACTCCCTCCTCACTACTCTTCTTCCTCACTCTAGTGCAGAAATTGCCATTTCCAGGGTCCAGCACATGCGGAGGAGCTGGAAGGAGACAAAAGTACTTCATTTTTTATTTGCATTTGAGTGTTAACAGATGAAAATGTAGCCAACTGATTTTTAAAGAACAATAAAACAAAATATATTTATTGATAGATAATATTGTATTGTAATATTTCCACTTAAGTCAAAACTGGCTTATTGTTTTAAATTCTAAAGCACTGAATTAGAATTGTATAATAATTTTACATTGTACCCGAAAATCGAAAAAATGACAAAATGTAAGGACAGAAAAATATCCACTGCAGAGCCCATGGTGACATATTAAAATGCATTTTTATTCAGAGCAATGACCCAAAATTAAAAAAAAATATTAAACTTACAAAGAAAACTGGCAAATGCTTACATTTGAGAAGCACCAACCAGAGAACGCATTTCTACTTTAAAAAATCTTAAAAGATTGATCAGTTTTCTAAATGACTGCCGATTAATGTTCTATTGACCATCTGGTTATTTGACTCATCAGTTTGGCTAAAACAGAAATGAAACTTAACTTTAACAAAAGTATGCAGCACTTCACCCATTCAGGTGTAACATAACTATTGTTGAAATCTACAGTCCAGAGTATAATATATTCACATTGTCATTGCTTAATCCAAAATGACAATGCCATATCATAAAATCTGAAGTTTTACTTATTATCCCTTTTTGAATTTGGTCCACCAGCTTAACAAAACACAGCAAAATGTAGACTGCAGAGCATGTTGATGAATTTAATTGTATTTCGTGTCCAACCAAAAGTTCGGAACCTAAAAACATTCAGTTTAAATTCCAGTGAGTAAGTAATTTCAGACGCTGAAATAAGGGGAAAAGGGGGCATTTTTGCTTGAAAGGGGGGGTAATTATCAAAACTGTCACCTAACTGATTAAAAGGCTAATCATTTTAGCTTGACCAAAAATTATTTCCTATAACCCCACAAAGCATCCAGCCGTTCACCTGATCAGAAATGAGTGATCCTTTGCTGATATTTAAATCTCTAGCATTTTTTGAGGAAAGTATAATGATGGTACATTTGCTTGAAATGTAAATCTAAAGTATAGCTGCAACTAATGCTTATTTTCCTGAGCACTAGATCGACCAGTTGTTTTATCATGAATCAAATAAATTGTGATCTACAACAGTGAAGAAATAGTCTTTGATCATCATCACAGACCATTTTTTGTGTGAACACTGATCCAAAATATATATTAACTGCTTTTGGTGTACTGAAACCTTAAAACAATTTATATTTTTGCCTTTAAAAAGAACTTACATCATTCATCATTTATAAAAATGAGTCATAGATTTTCTAACAAAACAAAAGGTCACACTTTTGAAAGTTATCATTAACTGCTGTCTTCTCTCATCAGCTGCCCGATCAGACGGCACTGCTCAGAGAGAGTTTAGAGTCTGAAAGTTAAACTAAAAGCTGAAAATTCCACCTTTGTATTGAATATGTGACTCCATACCTGCAGCACTTCTGTACATGATTCATTACTCCAGACATACTCCATGTAGATAACACAGAGCCCCTTTGTGTTTGCTGGCGGATGCATACGTGTGTGACATGCAAAGGACGTGTCTGGCAGAGACGTCTACCTGAGGTCAGATATAGCCGACTGCATGTTCACTCACACAGCTTAAATAAAAACAAGAGAAGATATTTCTAAATCTTACAGCAAGCTGAAGACAAACTAAAGGTGAAGCGGTTAATTGGCAGGAATTATTCAGCATTTTTTTCTGGAAAACCTACCCCATATTACCTTAATCTTGCCTCTGAATTGTAAGGATTCACTGCATTTTTTGACAGCAAATTGAATATATTTGGGTTTTGGACTTATGTTTTGTACAAAATAATAAAATTTGTTTCATTTGCACTCCAAAAACTTGCAAAGTGAAAGAGCAAGAGGAAGTTCATTTAAAGATTATCACATTCAGATAAGATAAGAGTGCCTCGTACAGTGACTGCAACAATACATACAGTGCATACCAGAGCTGTATGAGCACAGCCGCTTCAGTCCAGAGAGGCAATAAAACTCAAATGCCAGACATGCATGGTAAAACCTCACAGCTGGTCTAATAGGTCTCTCAAACAGAGATGCAGAGTTCACAAACTGATAATCACTCTATAACTGCACGGTGAACACAACTTCAGCAACGACTTCAATGAAACAAAAGCAACTTACTTTACCCACAGCCAGGAGTAAACTCTGTGTCCCCACTGCAGACTATAAAACAGGATGGAAATGTTTTGCTGAAGCCTCCCTTTGGAGTCAGAGAAAGAGGAAAAGAGAAACAGATGACAAGCAGAAAGGAAGGAGAGGCAAGGACAAGCACAGACTGAAATGGATGAGAGTGAAAGCAGATTAAAAAGATTCAGACCAGCTTCTCTTTCCCTTCCTGTGTTGTCGTCCTTTCTGTCTCTCAAGCTGCCGTAGG
Organism: Acanthochromis polyacanthus; assembly: GCF_021347895.1. Lineage (NCBI taxonomy): Eukaryota > Metazoa > Chordata > Actinopteri > Pomacentridae > Acanthochromis > Acanthochromis polyacanthus. Next base: position 12,689,196 of record NC_067116.1, read on the forward strand.
AAGACAAGCGAGGAACATTCTTTCTCTTAAGGTGCTAACAGCTCTCTGGTGTCCCCCCCTCCTACTCTCTCTTTCCCCTCTCTAATGTCACTGCTGCACTTCTCTGTCTCTGCACTATGAATCCCCGCCTTCACCGTCTACACGAAATTAGCCCAACTTTGCCTCCCTTGCTTTTCCCTCCCCCCTGCATCCTGTCCTGGCTGACACAGGTAGGCAACACAGTGGGGAGAGAGTGTGTGCACTCATGCATTTTCATGTCAAAGGGGGAAGTAGGAGGGAAAGGAAACTGAAGGGTGGATCATTCACTAGATTTGCAAGTACATATGCACACACACACACACACACACACACACACACATACACACACACACACACACACACACACACACACACACCACACACACACACACACACACACACACAGGTGGAAGAGTGTGTGCAGCACACATAATGTACTTTCAAGGAAAAAAACACAAAGCACAAGGACACTGAGCTGGCCAAATATGGAGAGGGGAATGTAAACATGGAGGCGGGCTCTGGAGATTGTGTGCAGAAGGGGGATGGGGACATATTGGACAAATTGCAACCTGCAACTTGAACCTGAAAGCCGTGCACGGAGTTGGAAAGAGGGAGACAGGAGAGGAGATAAAGGGGGGAGAGAAGAAAGAGAGAGAGTAAAAGAAGATGGGGAGATGGAGTGATAGAAGCAGCAGAGGGGAGGGGTGTGAGAGGGCAAAGTAGAACCACCTGTGGTTGAAAACAACATTCTTGCGACGGGCTGCATTGCTAACTGGCTGGCACCCTCATTATGCTCATGTGCATGCGTGTGTACTGGCGGTTAAATGTAATGGCCATGTGTGCTTGCATTCATGTGAGCGTGTGTATGTGTGTTTACATGCCACTTTTCCACATGTCTCCCCAAGTGAACAGCCTATCTAAATTACATGGCTGGCCGGGTCAGATTTAGCAATGGCATAAAACATCTGGAACTGCAACCTCAACCGCCGCTTAAAGTGATTGTTTCAGTTGTCTGGATGTGTGTTCTTGTGTTGGTGTTTTTCTGTGTGTGAAGGGTTATTCTAACTAAATGGAAACTTCTTGAAAAACAGCCGCCTCCAAATACCCAGGTCTGGTGTGGCTGCTGTCTAGATGATTGTCGTTACACCCATTCCCAGGAACGTCAAAGAGGCCTTTGTGACCACAACAGTTGTAAGCTGTCACACTGATGACCAGGCAATTACCCACAAGACTGGCCACAGCGAAGGCCATAGTCCAAACAGACAATCTCAGAGACTGGATCTGCACCCACAGAGGGAAATAACTTCTGAATGGTAGCCAGAAATACATTAATGGATTTTTTTTGGCCTCCCAGGGACAGAAAAGTTCACCAAAAAAGCTCAAATAAACAAACAGGTGACAAATTATCACCTCATAAGGTTGTTGTGGTTACAAAGCAACACAATCATCCAACTGTAGTGGTGTTTGTGTCAACCTGAGGAATGTAAGTGTGAATATCCACTGTATTTTTAGGTCTATTTTGGTCTTAGACAACTCCAGAGAAAAAATATCAGCTGCAAACTAGTCTACAACTGTGTCTGAGTCTGACGAAAAGGCCAGAAATATATGCATTCACACCAAAACAAGGAGATAAAACAGGCTAAAGAGCTCTTTAGCACTGCAGAGTTGGTGATAATGCTTTGTGGGTTTAGTACATGCAGAGATGGGATTTTGTGCTGTGTTCTATTTTGATTCTATTTAAAATTATCCATGTTGTTTCTTAGAAATCACATACAGTTTTTCTAGACAATGCTCTTGTGTTTCAAAGCTAAGCGTCTAAGTAGTTTTCCTCTTCACCAAGTTATCATTGCTGTCCATTCATTTCGTTGTACCATGTGAATAAGTTAGCATCTTGGTACAACATGGTGGAGTTGCGTCCCAGAGCATCATCTAACAAGAAAAGCACTCAGAGAGCGCAGCACTCGGCCAAGGCTGCTCAGTCACTGTGTTATTTCTGACGGATAAGTCCCAATAAGTGCGGAGCAGTGGTTTTGTATTAGCATCACAATCATGTGATCGTCAGCAAGCAGCTGATGTCGTGTTCACTTGTAGTCAAAGTTACAGTGATGCCGTGCTACTATCTCACAGTGATACAGAAATTTATGACAAATCTGTGGATCCAGACTAAAAGCCACATCACTGCTAATATCTAATCAGTTGGCCCTTGTGTCATTTCTGACCTTCCTTGAAAGTTTCATCCACATCCGTTTTTGAGGAATGATGGGCACAAACAGACAGAAAAACAGACAAACGTATGCCGATCATCACATAACTCCACTGCATTCCTTGGTGGAGTAATTAGCAAGTCTGGTGCCATTGAGGTGAAATTACGATTAAACCAAACCTCCACAGATGCTAGATAGAGGATTTTGACTTGTGTTCAAGCATATCGATTATAACTAGAACAAGTCAAATCTTATCCAAAAACATAAAGCTGACTGAGCATCACTTTAAAACAAAAAGGCAAAGTCTGCATTATCCTGTGTTCCTACGGATCTTATTCAATTGCAGCCCTAAAAGGAGAGTAAAAAACAAAGAAAAAGAAGGAAGAAAAAGCAAAACAATAAATATTTTTTAAAAAAACAGTTAGAAACCTGTATGTACCAGTATTTGACTAGAAATGTTTGTGGTGGCTGCACAGTGGACGTAGTGGTTAGCACTTTCACCTTGCAGCAAGAAGATCCCCGGTCATTTCCTGGCCTGGGATCTTTCTGCATGGAGTTTGCATGTTCTCCCTGTGCATGCGTGGGTTTTCTCCGGGTACTCCGGCTTCCTCCCACAGTCCAAAAGTATGCTGAGGTAAATTGGTTACTCTAAATTGCCCGTAGATGTGAATGTGAGTGTGATTGTTTGTCTGTATATGTAGCCCTGCGACAGACTGGTGGCCTGTCTAAGGTGTCCCCTGCCTTCGCCTGAGTCAGCTGAGATAGGCTTCAGCACCCCCCGCGACCCTAGTGAGGATAAAGCGGTGTATAGAGAATGGATGTTTGTGGTGGAAATGATGGACAGCGGTGTTTAATAAAATACTATTGGAGCCCAGTCTTGCTATGAAGATTTTTCTTTTATGGTCTAGCGCCTGCAGTAATGTTTTCTTGGATGTGCATAATCTTATGACTTGCCAAGGAGAGAACATTTGTAAATGTCCAAACTGTTCTCATATGTTGCAAAGACTAAAGAGCATTTTCTTTTTAAACTCTTAACTTGTGAAAGAATAGTTACAGTATGTAGCATCTTCTGGAAACACACTTGCTATGGAAAGGTGGACCCATCAGCTGATTTCTTTTTCTTTTTTTTTAGCACAAACAGTTGCAAACAATTGGCTGTTTTTTTTCTTCTATAAAATTGAGTTACGTAAATATGAGCCAGGTTCTGTTCAACGTTTCTTCCCGTAAAAGGAATTTCTTTCGTGCCACTGTCGCCTTAGGACTTGCTCTGGGGGTTCTGGCATATGGGTTCCGTAAAGCCTCTTAAGAGAATTTGACCTGTAATTGGCGCTATATAAATGAAATTGAATTGAATTGAATTAAATAACTGTACATAATTGACAAATGATTTTACTAATTTGCAATATGAAAATAATATTTAAATGTCAAAATAAACACACCACAAGAATCAAGGAATACAGTCAAATCAACTCATTTAAAAAAAAAATTATCATAAATATATGAGTCTTGCGAACTTCTAGTATTTTTTGCGGAAAATATCTTGTTTTTCTTTTCAGACCTCTGTAAAATCTGAGCTATTATACCTTCAGTCATTTTGAATTAAAATGGTGAATTGACTGAATGAAGAGGTAGGACTTCAATCAGCAGAGGTTGAAGGTTCATAGGACACAAAATTGGGATATAAACAGACTTCCCAGGATGCAGTGTTTGATGGTTAAAACTCCCCACAGACTCATGTTGTTGTTGTTTTACAAATTAGAGTGAACAAAGATTGTCAAAACTTGTTTGATGCCTTTGAAAAATAAAGTTATTGTTGTTCCTTTCCATAAAATTCCAAGCAGCTTTAACTATGACAAAGGTTAGTACTGAATTCAGTCCATGCCTAACACATTTTCAAGTCTTACTAGTTGACATTGAACACATTAATTAACTGAAGTTACATCACATTTTTAAGGCAGCAGGAAACAACCGCTTCTAAGCTGAATGAACTCCAGATGAATGATTTACAGTTCACAAACAACAAACTGAATTAAAGTCTCACAGAACAATATGCTTTTATATCATGTAAAAATTAATTAGCCAAAAAAAATGACCATGGTATGTTGGAGTAGAGGAGCGTGTTTATCTACCATAATGGGTCTCAGATAAAAGTCTCTTCCTGTGGAATCTTGTTAAGTCAGACATACCACAAGAATCCCAAACAGCGGGAAAAGAAAGTGAAAGAAAGAAAAAGCATATTAGAATATAAAAGTTGTAGGGTGGTTGATTAAAATCATTAAAGTGGTCCTCACCTGTTTCAAGAGAAGACGTGTCTTGATATGAATCTTGTCTGACTAAAGGGTCCAAGGTGTCATAGTCCACCGTCACAGAGCATCCGTTGTGCCACAGCTCTCTGCCTGCACATGGAAACAACAAATCAGTGTCACAACAACAAGACACACAAACAGCCACTCGTGTTCAGCTGATTTTTTTAACATGTGATTTAAATAACAGGAGCTGTCTTCTCAGTTTTGCATTGACTTCTCCCTATTTGTCAGTATCTGTGTGGGTCTGAGGCTGTGTGTTTGTGCTTCCGCCTGTTTGTTTTCCCCTGTGTACAGTATCAGCAATCTGAATGTCTGTCAGAAGTGTGTGCATGGTAACCCCTCGTATCGCTTCCTGTTGAGAGGCGAGGAGTGTGGCCAGAGGCACTGAGGGCCACTTCGGTTGGCCTGGTGTCCAACACTGCCCCCATCTGGGAGACTGAACTTTTCATTCATGAGGAATGAGCGTGTGTGCTATGCTTCAGCCTGAGTCACTTCTGTCTCTTCTGCTTCAACGAAGAGACACAATGAAGCTTGGTGCAGCACTGTAACACAAACAATGTGTCTGTGTGGGCGTCTGGGTGTTTGAAGCAAGAAAATTAAATCTCTGTTTACAATATCTGAGCATAGCAACAGAGGGGCTATGCATACAGTTCATTATGCATTTCAAAATATGAGTGTCCAACACAAAAAAAACAGTACTCTGTCAGTCGCATAACTTTCATTTCAAAATTCTGGGATCAGGTTTCAAATTAAATGCCCAAATTTTTTGTTACAAATAAAAATATCAGCTAAGGTGACAAGCAGAATCTTGAAGCAGTCCACAAGTTTGTGCAAAACATGTTTACTGATTTAGTCAGCATTATTCAGGTAAGTAGGAATTTCTTTCATCCACTGTGAAATGCTGCAATGTTTTATGCCAGTGCATCTTTTTACTTTTATGTCCCCTGCAGTAGAGTGGTGTAGAGTTGTGCCTAATCCTCTAAGATCTCTGCTAGAAGGGCATCTTTTGATAGGACTCTTGTGTTCACTGAGTAAATTCTGTATCCGTGATAAAGCTGCTTTTCCTTCTCTTTACCTCTGAATGAAGCTTGATGTATCGATTTTCCGATGGCGTGCTCACTTTTCGACTGCCTGATTGTGCATAGGAGACAACTGATCCAGCTTCCACAGCATATTTAGAACTTCCCCCCAGAAACATTCAGTCTAGTCATGATTTGAGAAAGCCTCTCTTTGCTCAGAATAACAATCTGACTTCTGACACTTTAACTTAGTTCTGATGTTCTCATGTTTATATCTATAAAAGTGCTACTTTTTGTTCAGCCTTATGTATAAGAGGTGAACACTAACCGTGAATTGATTTACTGAAACAAGTCTCTAAGAAAAACATCACATCCATGTGAGTACCATCTTAACACTGCTTCAATGGAAGTATCCAGCAAAAGGAAATCTGACAGCAGAATATAACATCTTTATTTTACAGATTTGAACTTCTCACACTTTGAAATGTTTCTACTTTCTGACTTTCTGATTCTTTGCAGATTTACATTTTCAGTAAAGTATCAAACTTGTGGACTCCACTGTATACACGTTCTGAAAAGTAACTAGAAGTTTTACCAAACTTGGACCGCCCGGCGACAAAGATGACCCCTGTGACCTTGAAAATGAGGTCACGGTCACCAAATGCGAACTTGACCTGTGTCTTATTATGGTAGACCTGTGTACCAAATATGGTGAGGCTACATCAATATTTTATGGAGTTATCACGCGGAAACCAAAGTGTTACAGACAAACGCAAGCAAGCAAGATCATGCAGGTGAAAACAATACCTTCCAGCAAATGCAGTTTTGCCGTTTGCCGGGCGGTAAAAAAGGTGCAGAAGGTTCCCAGATTTATGTGGCAGCTGCAGTGTGGTTTAGATTTTAGTACCGTGGACTACAGCGCAGATCTTCAAACTCTGCAATGCTTACATGATAAAAACTCAATTTTTGGCACTCCATAATCTCAGTTTTAAATATGCAATAGTTTCCCTTGAAATGCAATGATTCTGAAGTCCTTATATGATTGGTGGTTTGGAGCATTGGGCAACCCTGACACACTAAAGCACATTTTAGGTCCCTCTTTTCAGGTACATCAGTTGTGTAGTTTGTATTTGGCATCAGGGCAAGTCCAAGTAAAGTCTTCAAAGAAAACTGCACAACCTCATAAAGTCCTCAAAGTCATAACGAAAAAAATGTGGAACTTTTGTGCCAATAGTTATTTGACAAATCCTATATTGACAACTGCCAAACCATCAATTTTAATGTGTGATGATGTAAATACAAAAAAAGGTTTTCTGAGAAGTTTGATGGAAGTTGTGAAGTAGAAATGGGAAAATGTCAGCTGAAACATTGGATTCTGGGTAAACATCCACCAAAATCTTTAACATCTGTAACCCATTTAAGCTTTACTTTTTGCTCTGTGTTATTCATCTTATGGTTACGTAACTACAACTTTTATTAAAAGATAAATCAAAGAAGCGTTTTTCCGAGTGAGAGTTTACCTGCAATTTTTTCAGGACTTTCAGAGAGCAGCAGCTCCACTTTTCCATCTTCTGGGAACCGAGGGTCTGGAATATTAGGAGAAAAATAAGGTTAACTTGGCATGGTGGACAGGTTTCCATGTGTCCTTCATACCTGCACAGCTGATATGGTTCCAGGCTGAGTTCAGGTAGATGGAGAGCCGACAGACTGACAGATTTATCAGTTACAGATTAAGATTGTGCATGTGGACTGGAGCTGAAACAGCAGTTGGCAGTATATAGACTGCCACCACGTTATAAATACCTTCATTGGCACAATCAAGGTCCACCTTCGAGAAAGCAAGGGTGTGTCCTACGACAAGACCGGTGTGAAACTGGAGACGGAAGACGACCTGACGGCTGGCTGAGCTGCTGTTTTTATCATAACAAACCACCTGAAATCAGAAAATAGGGACATGTGTACCATTTACAGCTTCATTTTCTGTGGTTAGGTCTTTTGCTGCTTAGTTTTTTGTGAATTCATATTTTTTATTTAATATTTTATTACTTTCCAAGATATCAATTTTTTTTTAAAAATGATGCTGTATTTGACACATCTGACATTTTTCAATTGTCAGTTGTCATTTTTATGACAAATTTCCTATGAATTGTTGGACACCTTATTTATCATAAAGAATCTTTTAGGTAATGTATCAAATGTAAAGACTTTGAGCTGTACATTGTGCCTGAAAGGTGCTCTATAGATAGTTTAAGATAATAGTGATTGTATTATTTGTATGTTATTATTAATTTTACAGCATTTGAACTACAGAAGTGACTTAGAGATGTTACTTGTCCTATCAGACACGTTTTCTGATAAAAAAAAAATAATGTGCAGGAAATTTCAGAATTTATTTGTATTTGCTATGCCCCTTTCTTGCTTTTATGACAGCATGCACTCGAGCTGGCATAGATTTGACACTAAGAAGCCCCTCTTTGTTTAGAAAAAATGAACAAAATTGAATTAGTTGAACTACAGCACTGATGAGCTAAAACACAAATTTTGTACAAATGAGTTCACATAATTACTACCAGTAATCTGCTTCAGTTTGGCTACTGAACAACAAATAGAGAAGAATGTGACAAAATGTGACTATTTACTGTAAACAGTAAATATAATACACAGTAAAAGGTGTTGATTCGGCATGCAAACTTCATCAAGATTATCTCTATGTAGCTCCAGTTACTGTTGTCTATTAAAATCTAATTCTCATTACCCATACTGACATCTCTCTATCCATCAGACGATAAAACATATATACACATACAGTACTTGCACTCACCATGATGTCCCCTTTGAGCAGCTGAGCAGGCTGAAGCACAATGTAAAGACGGTCTGTCTGAGCTGCATTGACATGGCTGAGATGGAGAAAACACCTGTTATCTCCTGTACTGTATCTCACTGTGTTTGCTGCGTGTAAATGATGTGTTTCTTACTAGACTGCTGATGTGCAGACAGCTTGTAGACTTTGGTAGACCCTCAGGAAGAGGCAACATCCTAAGAAACATTGAATAAAGTAACGGCATTAAAACTAAATGGTCAAAATTGTTATAAGCAGAGCTGTTGTCCTATAGTAAGGAATGACTCACACACAAGAATTGTGAGTACAAAATGATTGTTTTAAATCACATTCTGGAGACCAGTCTGTTTATGATAGTTTCAGAATTAGGATCAGATTATTACAATCTGAATGCTGCAACATGCAACTATGCAGAATGCATTATACCCTGCAGTGTATTTAATTATAGATATATAGATGCATTAACATTTGGATCATTATTGGAAATAGACTAGGAAAAATGGGTCCAGTGTTAATTATGTATTTTTACTCCACCAAGGAATGCGGCAGACTTATGTAACAATCAGCTTCATGTAAATAGTCTTTTTGAAAAATAAAAATCATCTTCTGTGTATATAATGTTCTTTGTGTTTTTGCAATATGTGTTTCTAATTTATTCTTGTGCTGCCTTTATACTTTTTGTTTCTCCTTTGGAGCTGCTGTAACAGTGAACTTTCCCCACTGTGGGATCAATAAAGTTTATCTTATCTTATCTTATCTTATCTTATCTCTGAGCAGTAAACATTTTTGAAAGTTGTTAGAAAACATGTCTACAGTCATCATCATGCTAACCTACTCCCTGATTTTTAGAAACAACCTATTTTGCTGTGTGAGATGTTGAGATGTACTGCAGGTGTACAGTGGATAGCAGCAGCCTTTGGCATACAGGCTGGTAGGATCAGTAGCACTGATTTCATGAGGCAGCAGCACTCTTTCACTCTCTGAAAACACCTTTTCTCCCAACACATTTAAACAATTTTTTGGGCATTTCTCGGGATTGCTAAAGTCTGGCTCATCTGACATTTCACTAAATGCAAAACTGTGAAATGGAGGCATGTTTCAAACCCTAAATTTGAAACAGGTGGTGTACTGTGGGGCAGAAAAGTCCTCATAGCCTAATGGTAACAGTGCAAACTACAGTACATAATTGTCCATGGTTTAACTCCAACTGGTGGCCTGTGCTGCATGTTATTCTCCTCTCTCTTTGCTTGTCTAACTCTACACTGTATTATTCAGTAGAGGGAAAAGGTGTGAACTATTTACAAAATTTAGATTAAAGTTGAGAAAAGCAAAAGCAGGGTTAGTTGGGGAATATAGGCAGAGATTATGGACATTGTAATTAACACAGTTTGCTGCACTGCTGTTGTAAAATGATTTCAATTTAGCAATGAAAGATTTCAAGTAGAGGTCTATTTCAATGTGTAGCTCCTGTTATTTATCTTACCTCCATCTGGTCTTATTCTGGGGAGACCATGAAGAACAACACAGAGGAGAAAAGAGGGAGAGGGACACATCCTCAGTCCTCCTTTTAATATGCTGCCAAGCATCCACACATACCTAAAGAACAGAAAGAAATGCTGTTACAGGTAACTGTAGCATCATTATAACTGAAATATGGTGTGGTTTGTTTTCACTGAGCTCCTGGTTTCATAGTCATATTCTGTGTCTGTATTATGGTAACAGTCTGAGGTGTATTTTGACAGCAGATCTCTTGGTCTACATCAAAGATCAGAGTTGAACCAGAGCATAGCTTTGTCCTCCAGGGGTCAGCCATGTAAATCCTTACCGTTTCTGTGAGGGAGTCATCAGAGCAGAGAGCTTGTCGTTGTAGAACCTCCTCATGGCAAAATGGTCAAGAGAAACGTCTGCACTGAGAGAGGCACATGTTCAGATGATGATGCCATAGAGATAGCTTGAGATTTTCGCCTCCAGGCCAGTTCAGTGACAGCAAATGCAAACTTGTTTGAGGTAAATGTCACTGAAAAATAAAGGATCAAGTGGAATGTCCAGAAAAGCTACACTTAAGTCCAAAACTAGCCCTGCCTATATTAATTTTGATTCATAGATTTTTTTTTTTTACCAATAGGTTTCTTCTGGATGGAAATGACACAAACAAGTGACAAAAAACAAAAGGAAATTGTGTTGGAGATTGTTGTGAGAAAATTTGAACTTTTTCTAAAAATGCCATGTCCAAAAATGTTCATGTCCCTAGATATGACAATTTTTTGAGAATATACAGCTTCTTGACTGTTCCAAATGGTCCTGGTGATTTTAAGTAAATAAAAGGGGAAAACTTTCACTGGAAGTTCCACGCTGTGGAACACATTGCGCCTCTCTGTGCAGTCTGCGAATAGTCTCTCCATTTTAAAACACATCTTAAGACCCACTGGTTCACCTTGGCCTTTGACTGACCAGAGTCACCTCTACTGGATCTTTTCTTTGTTTTACTTAACTGTTTCATTGTTGTGTTTTTATTGTTTCTTTTTTTCGATGCTTATTGAATCTTTTATCTGTTTTATTTCACTGTTTTATTGTTTTGCTTTTATTGTGTCTTATTGCTGATGATTACTTTACTGTATAGCACTTAAATGTGCTATATAAATAAAGCTGACATTGACATAGCTGACACTGACTGGGTGTGAATACTTTTTATAGGCTTTGTATGTATGCTTTGAAAGAAGCATCATGCTACCCAGATTTTAAAGTTTGTTTTTAAACCATCATAGCAACTTGATTTTGAACAAACATTTGTGCAAAACATTTATCAAAACATCAAATGCTTTGAAATGGTAATGGTGCGATGGACAATATTTAGTTGTTTTAATAAGCTGAAAAGCTGACTGCTTTCTATCACAAACCTTTGCATACCTGCACTCACAAACGGAGGGACTTAGATCATTCCCAGTGGGACAATGGTCACAATCAGATATTTCTCAACAGTGAGTCAGCTGCTCTGCCATGAACAGCATGCACACACACACGTGCGCACCAGCAGCACAGGCTTCATCTTCCTCTTTTCTGTATTTTTAGCGTCTTCCTCGAACTGACCTTTTCTAACATCACATGAGGGGATCATGCAAAAATGATGACATGCTTTTAACATCTCATAAAACAGAAGAAATGTTGTACTATGAAACTGCAACAACTCTCATATGTTTCACTTAAAATGCATTTGGCTGAAATGAACAATATTTGGGGTTTTATTTTGACTCAGAATCTGATATACAGGTCTATTGCAAGTAAATACATTGACTGGTGTCCAACAGCAACAGGCTTGCTGCCTGAAAATCAAACAATAGTGCAGGTCAAAGTCTCTCCTATCAACTGTGCTGCCCTTTGCCTGGTGAAGACACTCTGTTCACTCTGTCTATTGTTCTGTCAGTGCTCTTTGATCAGCAAACACATCCAACAGTAAATGTTAATTCTGGGTCATTACTTCACAGTTACAGTTCACTTCACTTTGATGACATTTTCCACAGATACAACCCCTGGCAAAAATTATGAAATCACCAGTCTTGGAGGATGTTCATTCAGTTGCTTAATTTTGTAGAAAAAAGCAGATCACAGACATGCCACAAAGCTAAAGTCATTTAAAATGGCAACTTTCTGGCTTTAAGAAACACTTAAAGAAATGAAGAAATAAAAATCGTGGTAGTCAATTGCTTTATAGATCAAGCAGAGGGAAAAAAAACAGAGGGGAAATGTTGCTTTTTTTGTACAAAATTAAACAATTGCATGAACATCCTCCAAGACTGGTGATTTCAAAATTTTTGCCAGGGGTTGCACTGTCTGCAATGCAAGCGACACACTCTTCAAATTTAATAAGGTGAAGCAGCTGATGTGACCCAGAGTTTGAGAGGTTTGCTCCTGGACAGAACAAATTGTGCATCAGTTTGATGAGCAAAGACATTTAGACAAGAGCTACTGGTGACACACGACCACATGCTCACAAGAATTAATATGATTAATCCTTTATGAAACATAAATGTCAATACAAAATGCCACTAGTTTGTTCCCACCAGGCTGCAAAAAAATATATTTATATGCTCCTTAAAAATTCAGTGTTACCTGTCTGACATGTTGCTGAAGTGGATGTAAGACGCCACCAGAACTCCAAGCTGGCCTTTTCCTCCCTGTTGAGGGCAATCACACAATCAGGCTGAACACATTTTATGCACTCACCTACATCACAGCTGTATCTTTTAAGAACAAGGTAGAGTCAATGTACGTATCCAGATCAGCAGTGTTTACCCTGCAGTGTAACACCAAGACGTGCTTAGAATGGGTCTGCAGCCAGTTCTCCATTACTGTGCACACACTGAAGATCTGATCCAGACTGGGAGCCAAGAGAGCCACCCAGCCTGTGTCCAAAACCTGCCAGAAAAATCACACAATATACAGTACATATATGACAGAAATAATATCTATATATAAATACACACAGTGCAATATTTAACCTCTGAAACTGGTAGTTTTAAGTGTTATAATTGCCTTGTGGTTCATTCGGGTCAGGCTACCATGCTTCTGTGAGAGGTTGATGAGCTGAAGAAAGATGAGAACAGAACAGGTAAAATTAGAAAAATAAATAAATAAATAAATAAATCTGCTCTATTGTTTTTATTGTATCTTATGCTTACCACATAAAAAAACAGTTCTGTGCTCTTAGGAATATAGTATTGTGTCAGAGTATAATAATTTGTTTATTTTATATTTTTATTTTTAAAAAAACTATTTAATGTTATCATTTGATTAAAGTGTAAATAAAATACATATCTAAATGCAAATAGCAAGATACGTAGTGAAAGAAACATAACAACGAGAAAAAAATTAAACTAAATGACGACTAATTAAACTATGGAAACAAAATTCCTGATCATTTAACAAATTCACAACATAAAAATTATGTAACACACCTACCAGTTAATATTTTGAGATATCAAAACTACAATGATATAGAACAATGTAGTGGGAAAAAATTAAACATATATATACTGGGCTTTGCAAAAGTTCTGTTACACGGTTTCATGATTTTTAGAGACATTTACATGTCGGAGTGAAAAATTCCATTAAATAAACTGAAGGTTCTACCTTATAGGCAGGTGTCCTTAATACAGTTTTTTTCTCCGGTGAAGTTGTATCAAGATGGAAGTCAAAAGAGTTGAGATATCTGCTCTCCTTCATGCTGGCCACAACAAGTCTGACAGAACCAAGCAGCTGAACATCAGCCGGATGACCGTCCACAGAGTCGCGGAGAGGCTCAAGAATGGTGAAGATCTTTCAGTGATCTTTCAAGAATGGTGAAGACCTGAAAGATCTTCACCATTCTTTAGCCTCTCCGCGACTCTGTGGACGGTCATCCGGCTGATGTTCAGCACAAAGGAGAGCAGATATCTCAACTCTTTTGACTTCCATCTTGATACAACTTCACCAGAGAAAAAAAAATTTGTATTAAGGACACCTGCCTATAAGGTAGAACTTTCAGTTTATTTAATGGAATTTTTCACTCCGACATGTAAACGTCTCTAAAGATCATGAAACCAAGTGTAACAGAACTTTTGCAAAGCCCGGTATATGTTTCATATTTCAGATTCCTGAAAGTAAATTGATGGGAGTTTTTGCACACTGCCTGCAACATTACCAACCAGCTTGATGAGGTCATCAGCTTGAATAGTTTCCAGTTACTAAGTGTCAAAACTCGACTCGTGGCATTTTTGTCTGCAACACCATTAGTTGTCTGGTGCCATGATATTGTTTGTAGATAGGAAACAGCCCTGTTAAACTACTGCAGCAATCCATATTAGAGCAAGGACAGCCTCACTAAGTAAACAGAAACAACAGTCCATAATTACATTTAGATATGAAGGTCAGTTAGTCCACAAAATTTTGAGCAAGTTTCTTCAAGACCAAAACCACCAAACGTTGTGAAGAAACAATCTCACTTGCAGAATCCCCTCATCAGAAAAGGATCAAGAGTTCCCTCGACTACAGAGGAGAAGTTCATCTGGTTTGTGCTTAAGGGGTAACCATACGTTTTTCAGCAATACAAGAAGTTGAAGTACACCTCCAGGCTCTGTAAGCACTGTTGGACCAAGCAGCAGAGGGATGAAATGCTGCATCACATGTCCTTGCCTCCACATTCACCCCCCTGGACCCAGCTAAAACGGTTTGGGATGAATTGGAGAACGAGTGACAAAGAAGCCCCTAATAAATGCTTCACACATGCAGGTGTTGCTTCAAGACTGCTGCAGAAGTTTGAGATGACGACCTCGTGAAGCTGCTGGTTGAAGAATTAAGAGTGTGTATTAAAGCAAAAGATGATGTATATTTTGCTTTGTTTAAAAAATTTTAAACTCACTACATATTTCCACGTGTTCATTTATAGAATTGATATCTCCAGTATTGTTTTGTACCGCAGAATTTAGTAAAATTCTTGTATGGGTTGTTTTAAACAAACGTTGGACAGTATAATACAAATACTGATTTTCAGATTTTAAAATGAGATACGTCCATTCATCCATCCATTATCTATACACCACTTAATCCTCATTAGAGTTGCAGGGGGCTTGAGTCTATCCCAGCTGACTTAGGGTGAAGGCAGGGCACACCCTGGACAGGTCACCAGTCTATCACAGGGCTACACATAGAGACAAACAATCACATTCATATTCACACTTAAGGACAATTTAGAATTACCAATTAACCTGAGCATGTTTTTGGACTGTGGAAGGAAGCCGGAGAACCTAGGGGAAACCCATACATGCACAGGGAGAACATGCAAACTCCATATAGAAAGATCCTAGGAAGGTGGTGACACAAACTGGAGATCTTCCAAGTGCAAGGCCAAAGTGCCAATCACCAAGCCAGCCCAAAATGAGATCCATACGAAAGGAAATAAAGGAGCAATTAATCTGAATTTAGAGGTTCTAGGGAAGTTCAACAATGTGTAAATCATCCATACTATATGTTTAAAAGAATAAGCTAATATTACTTTGTATCTCTGTTCTATTGTTCTCACCATGTAGTTGTGTCCGTGCTTGGACTGCAGCATTGATATAATCTCCTGCAGGTTCTGCAGGTAGATGCCTTCTGGACACCCAGAAGGGCACAATATGGTGATGATTCTTTCAGTGATGTAGGTCAAATCAAGTCGATGTGGCTCCTCCATATCTAGTTTCAGTCATATGGGCTGTGAAGATCAAGGAAGTGATCCAGGGTGTGAAAAAGAAAGCAACAGAACATTTAAGGAAGTGAGACCTGTCATATATTTGTACAGCCTTTATCTGAGCTTCTGCTATATATGCCGGACACTCAGATCCTTTTGACTCACACACTGAGTTCAAATGCGGCCAGCTTTATAAATCCTACAAATCCTTTTACTGGATGTGATGTGAAAACAAAGTGGGATCAAGGCAATCAAAAAGTTTAGTCAGTGAAAACCCCCACAGAGCTTGTGACCTGAAGACAAATGCTGATGAGCTACACTGGATAGCAACCTCATGATTCATCCACAAAAACAAATCTGTTCTTTTTCATTCACATGACTTTTTGTAGGGGATTAGTTTTAGTTTTAAGGATTAATGGTCATATTTTTGACAACGGAAAAGTCATGTTGGTAACACTTTCTGATTAGGTTCTATTGTTAAAAAGCATGTAATTAATCCTTTTATTATATTTTTATTTTAGAGATTAATATAGAATTTATGAAGCAAATGGATTGGTAAACTTTTCACCATTAATAAAGCTAAAATGTTACAAAATGGTAACAGACCATTTGTAAACTCAATAGTCAACATGTTGTTTCATTCAGCCACCTGATTTGAACATTATCAGCTCATTACATGGTCAATTACCAGTGTAACTTAACCCCATGCATATGGGTCAGTAGGAACCTCCTCCACCTTCCAGAAACCTTCCATTGTGATCACTGATAAACATAAAGCAACTCTAATAATACTTGCAGTCTTCTGTTGTGTGAATAGGTGCATGTAGACTCCTCAGCAGTGTCATCACCCTGGACATGTACAAAAGGGAGCTTTGTAACATGCAATAAATGTAACTGTGTGTATTTTAACCCAAATATTCTAATTTTAATAAACCTAAGTACTTTTGATGCATAAACTTATCCACAGTATAACGATGTTTTTTTTTAGACAGGACTGGAAGTCAGGTCTCCTGGGTGAAAGTCTGGTGACTGTGTCTTGTTTGAACTCGGTGAAAAAAAAAGATTTTCCGATTAGCCACAGTGCTAGCAGTTAGCTTGTTAAGGTTAATTACTATATTGTATTTAAAGGCGGACAAACCCTCCGTGACGTCACCTTTAGGTTTCTTAAATGGCAGTTTAGAAGTTCAGTGGTAGATATTTTGGCTGTCTCCATCTTGGTTGTGCCTGAACTCCTAGCTAATCCAAAAATGAGCCAGTAGTTGGAGAGTGAGTGGAGCTGAGTAATACAAACTCATATGGTCACTTAAAGTAGCCATGCACTTATATCTTTAAGTCTTAATGTAACATAAACACGGGGTCAAAAAAATTATTCTCCTATACAGTTATAGAAACCAAAACCACACTAGAAACATGCATTTCACTTGTAAAGGTGGACATTTACCATTGTGGTCTACAGGAGCTGTATCGCTTTGGAGGTCATGCCTATGTTTCCTCGCTAAAATTTGTATTATCGTTATTCGTGACTCAAATTTACTGTGACTCAATTACAGGAGGCAGCACTGAGGACAAACATTCTCAAAGGAAATTAATATAATTTTATTTAGTTTCTGGACAAAAGATGACCAATACTGTTACAACTGTACTAAATATGAAACCACAGCCTACCACTGGTTAGCTAGTTTGGCACATAGACGATTTGGCATGAAGGCTGGAAATAAATCTGACTCTGTCCAACAGCGACAAAATCCCAAACCTACTGTATATTATAGCTCATCAGGTTTGCACTCTTGTTTTTTCATTTGTTTTTATCAGAGTTGATTTTAGACTCAAATGTTTGCTGTAGCTTCTTTTCCTTGTCTTTGTACCAAGCTAAGCTAACTGGCTAAGCTAGCTGTTGCTTCTTATTTACTGTACAGACTTTGGACTAATATCACTCCGGTTTGTTGTTTGCCACTTCCTGAATATTTTAGTACTCCTGTAAAAAAATATTAGTTATATATTATATATTATAACTACAATTCAGCAGAAGCAGCAGTGACTTAAGATGCATAAAATAGGCCATGGGGTACTGAAAAGAAGAACAGCAGATAAAATGACAATAATAAACAGAACAGAGAAACATTTCTGATCTGTTGTTCTGTCACTTAATATTCATATTGTGAAGCTGAATTTGCAGTCTGTGCAACAATACCATAATAGTTAAAACTAAATAAGAGAAAACTACTTTAAAACTCAGTATAAAGTAACTCTATCAGTATCCACTCTTGAAAAAGCTATGTAAAAATATGCATTTAATGTATTTAATTTCAAGATCACAAAAAATTATCTGAAATTGCTCTTCAATAAAGCATGTCTCCTGTTTCTTCTGGTTGCTTTTTTTTTCTCACAGAAACTAATCCAAGATCCCAAAGAATGAGATTTCCTCCCACATTCTTGTGTAAACCATGGAGTGGATAACTCTGTGGTATCTGGGTTCCATGTCAGTATATGAAGTAGGGAAATTACATGCATGCTAGTGCATGTCTATGGGAGTGAGACTGACAGACAGTGGAGCAGAGCAGAGCATACAAAAAGTAGCGGTTAACCTCGCCTTCACCCTGACCATGTGACCCTAGCAGAGTAAACAGTGATACAATCATTTTCACCAGAGCAACATACAGGAATAACCCAACGGAATCCACCGCAGCAGCTTTCTGTTTCATTCTAAGAACTCATGTGTTTATTTGGTTTTAGGAAATGTAAATGAAGATCTGGGATATGTCAAATCAAGAAGTGAATCAAAAAGATTACATGGTCTAAAGATATCTCTGAGAATGATGGTGTTATATTTTAAATGTTTAATTGGTGCTGTGGTATAATGTGCTTTCTGGTCTGCTATAGACTCACTAACATGTTAATACATTTGTGTCTGGTATAGAAACAAGAGACTGGTAAAATGATGATTTTTTGGGGGGAAATCATTGTCAGGTTGTTTTTTTTTTTTCACTTTCCCCTTTCTCTTTCAATTTTGAGGAAAAAGCAAATAAAACAGGCCAATCATTCAGGCTGTCTTGTGCCATGACAATGACTCGATCGCTCACCAGCTTTCCACCAATTTCCATGAGGCCCAGTCACAAGTATTGCTGCTGAGGACTGAACCAGGGAATCTGCAGTTTCTCAACAGGCAGTTTAATCCCCACGTTCGAGGCTAAATGGTACAAATTTGTGCCTTGAATTATGTTACTACTGCCTATCTGCATGGATGGATTACTGAACAGCTCTACTGTGCACAGGTCCAATGGGTCAGGGGTCAAACAGAGTCTCTTTTTCAAGAGTCTGTTTACATTATCTTCTCTGGAGGTTAATCCAACAGCTACAAAGAAACTACAAAGAGATACAAAACAAGCTGAAAGAGATGCAAAATGACTCCCAAGAGACCCAAGATAGCCATAGAGAGACTCACAAAATTACTCTAGATGCCAAACTACAAAGACTCAAAATTATAATGAAGAATCACCAAATTGCTGCAAACAAATTCCAGAAAACCTCAAAGAGTCCCATAATTACTTAAAAAAGACAAAGCATTCTTAGCTAGGTTCTACAAAAAACTCCCGATGGCAACCAAAGATGGCATCTGGTGAAACTTTGGGTTCAGTGTCATGCCCAGGAGCACTTCAGCATGTATAGATGCCAGGGATTTTTCAATTAGTCTATAACCTACTGCACCACCCAAGCCACAGCTGCCCATACTACAAAGAGATTACTAATAAGTAAAGAAAGACAACAGGCTACAACACAGACATAAGAAATTCAAGCCAGTCTGAAAAAGACAGAAAATGGCCACAATTACATGAGAACCACAAAGAAACAAAAAATAAACACTGACACAAAACAACCACAAAGAGAAACAGAATAACCAAAAAGTTGTCTCTTTGAATCAATAGTTCTCCTGTGTCGGAGGGTGGCGGCTTATTGCACGTCTGTGTTCAGGGGTCTGACTTATAATCCATACGTGCAGATTTGGTGGCTCAACTGCTACACATCTGTGGCTTAAACTTGTTTTCATACATGTGTGAAAAATGGCCTTCTCTGAACAAACACACTCCCTCCTGCAGCTCTGTTTCTGAGTGAATCCTTGCTCAAACAGTCGACAGGGTTGGGCAAACAATCTTAATGAGCGACTACTCTCCAATTATGTATTTCGGTTCTGGTGTTCCAGCATTTTTAGACTGCTGCAATCTAAATTTGTCAGTGCTCCGCCTGGGGAACCAAAACAAACGGAAGTGTGCGACCTAACCACACACATGCGTATACACATGTTGTTACAGGCAGTGCTGTTCAGCAAAGTCCTTGAGCCTGAACTAGCCACTTCTAATTACAGTCTCTATTTCATGTTTTAAAGGAAGGCATTCCAAAATTGATTAGCCATCATTGTTTCTTTCTTTCTTTTCTTCTCACAAGTTGGCAGTGAAAACCATCCTGTGCTTCTTTAAATGCAGCAGGAACACAGCCACAGTTTGGTTGCTCATTTAGCTGACAGATTGTTTGTGCGAAATACCAGAAGTGAAATTGACAGCAGCATCTTACTGTGACCAGCCATTATTGTTTATGTCAGCTTCCAGCTTCCCATCCTGTCGTCTACATTAAACTATCTTTGTTCTGTCTTTTTTCCCCAAGTGCTTTTTTATTAGCACATTAAACTAATCTCCCTTTAGTCCATCTGATCCCCACAGAGGTTTCTTATTGACTGATACAATCTTCCTTTTTCATGAATGCATTGAATTAAATCCACCAGCAGGGTTTGTTTCAAGGATATCTCAATCACTGTCTAATTAGTATCAAAATCATGTCACTTTGTTCAAGGGAATTTTCAAAGCAAGCTCATTAGCATTGGTAATAAGTGTAATTATCACACCCCCACTGGCAGGACTTTCACTTGTGCTAAGACAAATAGGCTTTTAAAACTTAATACGAGATTAAATGACCACTTAAGATGGACTGAATCCCAGTGGAAACTTGTCTCCTGGGGTTCAGTGTCTTAGCGTGTCAGTAGGCTAATCTCTGTGTCTGCAGGGGAGACATTCTTCACTGGTAATCCATCCCACCCTGCATGAGATTTACCATCCATCACATGTTCCTACTGAAAGTGACAGTTCATTGTACAATTTTGACAAGCATTAGTGGCCATTGAAGTTCAAGGAAAGAGAAATTCCAAGCAGGGAGAAGGTTAACATTTCCTCAAACTTTAATGTCACAAGTTAAATGATAATTCAAAAAGTCTTACCTTGGCCTTTTGCTGCAATAAACAAGAAGCCAGATTCACAGCACTATGAGCCTGATGAGTGAAAGTCTGTGAGTGACTGGTATAGAAAACAAGGTGGAGACTTGACAGTAAGTGGGAGGAGGGAGAAAGGGAAAAGAGAGCCAGAGAGGGAGCATGATAAATTATACTGTTACAGCACTCCTTGCACTTTGCCCTCTGTTGGACTGCAGTGTGACAGCAATCCACCTATGTTTGTGTAAGTCAGCTTCAACAATCCAATACCACCCCTCTCTGAAACACCAACAGGAGCTGATTAAACTCTTTGATCTCCACATTATCTGTGCCCCAAGGTAATTGAATTAAAATCTACTGAGGACTGTAGCATGGTTTTCAATGTAAAGGATACACAAATTGATGTGTTTTTGCCACAAAGTGAAGACAATGAATTCTACCATAGTCATGATTTATTCTATTATTGTTTAAACAGTCGTACTTCGGTAGAAATTTGAAGTAAATGTACATGAGTATTTCTGTTTTTCTTTTTTGTGCAGATTCTTATAATATAAACTACAAAATTCACCAAGATCCACTACAAGATCTAAGGTGTTAATTAAAGATATAATAATTTTACACAGATGGGGGTGCTTCTACTGTTTAATTTTAATATTTTGCACGCAGGACTTGTAGCTTATATAGAATGGTTTCATCAATAAACCAGACTTTATTTACAATACATATCAGCTTTTATACTGGTCAAATGCAATTCTAAGTCCTTTTTTAAGTGCCTGACAAATGCAAATAAAGACTAGGAGGGTGCACCAAGGAAAACATCGAAATGAAAACCAGGTAACTCCAATCCATCCATCATCTATATGCTGCTTAATCCTCATTAGGGTCATGGCGGTTTGGGGGTGTGGGGTGTGGGGGGCTGGGCCCTACCCCAGCTGACTCAGGCGAAGGCAGGTTACACCCTGGACAGATGGCCAATTTGTCAGAACCAGGGATCTTCTTGTTGCAAGGCAAAAGTGCTAACCACTACTCCACTGTACACCTTCTTGTCAGAGATCTGAATGAATAATTTAAGACAAGTAAATAGTTAGACAGTGAAACAGTGAAATAACACAATAAAATATGAGAAATAAAAGACATCAAGCAAAAAAATCTATAAAATTGTAATGCACTATACAAACTCAAAGCCATTCAATTAAACCCTGAATTTTTTGTTAATGAAGTCAAAGATCCCTGTGGTAACATAATCTTTATCCCACTCGGTGGCGCCAGAAGACGAGTTACCGATCATCTGTGTTTACCCACCAACAAAAGCTTCTACATTTGAACGTAAACATACTAATTAGTTTAAGTATATATATTGCCTAATAATTTCGGCCCGCAGCACGTGCAATATTACATTATTAGTGCAAAAACTTAATCAAGTCAGACAGAACACCAAGGAATGTAACTGTATTTTATGTTGCCTTCACTATCTCACTTAAGCTTGTGAAAAGTTATGGGAAAAGAGAGTTCAAATCTGTTTGTTTCTTATCTCTCTTAAATTAAATGAAATACTAAGACAAACGACAAAAAATTAAGCCTAATTCATATTTATCGCATTTATGTTTCCGTATGTTAAGTCTAATAAATGTCTTCCAGTACCTTAGCTGATGTGCTAACCCCAAAGATATAACAGTGACTCAAGAAAACCGGTATATGCATCTATTTGAAACGTTAAAACATGTTTTAACGTAACATTAACTGCAGGAATTAATATTTCTCAAATATTAGTTGGTTATTTTCTGTCCATCGACTAATCGTCTCATTTCTATATTTTTTTTACTACTCAAAACACTGTATGATTTTAAGATATTTTATAATATCAAAAGGTAATATGTGAATACGTGAGACAGCGCTTTTATCGTCATCTCTTCTACTTCTAAAACAAACACCGGGGAAATGGGTGCTTTCCATGTCTATGGCTTTCTCCGTTACTTAACGATGCTGAGCCAGTCATTCGCTGACTCTTCGAAATTCCGAACATACTGGGAGCACCTGAATGCGTCATAATTCATATCCAATGAGACCCCGCCCTGTCCACAGTGCACCGCTGACCGACACTCCCGTCGGGCTATACAGTAACAGTCGCGCCTTCTCGCATTAGCTTCCATGGCGACCAGCTAGAAAAGGCTTTTACTCGTCGCGGTCAGCCTGTTAGCTCCTGTAAGAGAGCTAACGGGCGTCTTATGAAATGGGATGATGTAGCGGAATAATTCTTTGGACGAACTACGCAATACCTTAGCTTGCTAAGCTAACGTGAAGCTGCATACATTTGCCAGGGAAACTAGCCAGTAAGTGCAGCGAGCTAACGACTGTGAGCTAACGCAGGCTAACATTCACCTGCGGGCTGTTCCTGCTAACTAACTGCCGCCGCTGCTAGCTGACAGGATGGAAAGTGTGAAGGAAAACGAGGCTGGAGCACTTTCAACTTTACCAACACCGCAGGGGACAATTGACTCCAGTGGTGAAACTAACTCCGTGAAGCCAAGTGGATTATCCCCCCTGCCCGCTGGAAAGAGACCCTCTATCGGGGAGGATGACGGTGGGGGCGCAGAGGCGAAACTCTTCGGGAAAGGACTCGCGGCCACCTCCCTTCTCCAGATTGCGATACGGAACGGGATATATCAAAACCAAGTTGCCAACGCAATTGGCGGTGCTGCTAGGAATATAAACATGCCCACCGTGAAAACAGCCAACATTTACAGCCTGACATCAGCCAACAGCACTACTTCTGTCAACTCTTTGCTGGGTAGGAGGCGACACAGACACAAGAGGAATCTGTCTCTGGGGGCTCCACCGACCAGCAGCTCGGCCGGGGCGTCCTCCGCTGAGGCGGCCAGCCCTGCTCCGTCAGCCTCGCCGCTGAGCACTCTCAGCTTGGATAGGAAGACCTTTCTCCGGCAGAAGCAGTCGAAGCAGCTTCAGGCCTTTGATAAAACATGGGTGAGATCGGACCTCCGGCGGGGCTGCATTCATGTACATGACTGGCTCACGCCCTCCTACCCGCGGCCAGTGCTGTGCACCGTAGACACCACTGCTAAAGAGGTAGCCAGTAAACTGGAGGGGAGTAAAGCCGGGGCTGTGTTGAGAATTAACTGCAAACCAGCTGCTTTAGTTGACTTAAATGATGTTTGTAAAAACAGTAATGAACATACTGATGACAACAAAAGTCTTAATGACAGTGTTGATGACAAAAACTCCAGAGCAGAGGAGAATGGAGACGCAAAGCAGTGTTACCCCGACACCAAACTGCCTTCTAATTTTTTGCATGATGATAAAACTGCAAGCAATTCCTCATCTGAAGTCTATTTGAATGACATTGGCATGGATTTGAGTCTGAGTGTGGCAGACTGTTATGGAGTCTACTCAGGTTCAGACATCGAGAGCAGCACTTGTGAGGACTTCAGCCCAGGAGGACCTAGAAGCACCGAGCACCGGGACTCTTTTAGTGATGGCGTAGGATTGAGTCCAAACTGTGACAGTGCCACAGAAGGACCCGATCCCTTTGAGAGCTCCTCAGAAGAAGTGGAGCTCACTTCTTCCCCAACACATTCATCCGGCAATTCTGCTGCAGACCTGCCACCTACAGATACCTCTTCTAACAAAGTCACAAGACTAGATGATGAGAATGAAGCTCGAGGTGATGATAATACAGATGCCCCCAATTTCATCAAGCCTCCCTCTAAATGCTCTAGTAGTTCTCAGACTCGGCCTCTGACCAGCCAGGCATCTGACCAGGAGATCACCGGGGAGAGCAGAGAATGGCCAGAGCCCATCAATACCAGTCCAGCCCCAACACTCTTTATCCAGCTGCACGGTGGAGCAGTGCGCTGCCTGGGAGATGATGAAAGGCCTCTGCAGATTGTAAATGAGTATCTCACTAATCTGGGGTTTGAAGATGCATGGAGGGTGCAGGAGGAAGGGATGAATCCAGAAATTGGCTGCCTGATACGCTTCTACTTTGGTGAGTATTTTGTCTTAAGTTGTGGAAAGTTTATAAAGCTTTTATTTGCAGCCAGAAAGAAGGAGATGTAGGTCTGTTTTTAGAGTGTGTTTGGTAAAATCTGGACCCTTTTTTGGTTTAGATGTAGCATCATTCTTATTAAACTATCCTTTAGTTTAGCAGTCAGACGTCCACGAACTTCTGCAGGCCACTTCAGTTGTGCCTGGCCTTCTCTGCTCAATCATTGTTCATTCTAGTGCTGTCATTGTGTTTAGTCAGTTGGCCCGTTAAACGAGTGTATTCAGTTGTCCTTGTGGCACAATAGCCAGTGTTGTGCCTGTAAACTCACTCTAGACTCTCTGTGGGTAGGCCAGTAGGGAAACACATTTAAAGGTAACAGGTGTGTTCTTTCAGCACACTAAAGACCAAATCATGAGGCATTTTAGAATAGGTTTCTCTTCTTGCTCTACTGCTGCTGCTGTTGTTTTTGTTATTGATAATCATCCTGTTTTACTGACAAGCCGGATAAGATAAGAGGATGGAAAAACAGCTCCGACCTCTTATGGGATTAGCACAACTGGATATTGTTTTTGACCTTGTTTTTTTACACCATTATCAAAGACGGTGTAGATAAAGAGTGAGGGGCTAAAAATGTATTAATTTGTGCTAAAATGAGCACATTATTAGTTATATTTTTCACTAACATTCTCAGTCCTGAAATGGGGACTGTACATTTAAGAACTTTCCTTCTTTCTGTTGTTTCTGTTTTTATTTTTATTTTATACAACAATAAATGGGTCACAGCAAAGTCTATCACTACCCTTATCCTAGAAACATACCCAAGACATCCGAAGCATGCATTCCTGTACTCTGATAATGCTGTTGGACTGATTCCCCTGCCTCCCCACCAGCCACTCTTGGCTTCAACAGTCACATGACAGAGGAACAAAGCGTGAAGTACAGTTCTACCGCTGAAAGCAGGGGCCCTTCCAGATACTACAGACAAACATACAACCATGAAACAAGCAGTGAGAGGCTGATATGTGTGACTGGCATGAGGAGAAATGGTGTGATAAAATAAAGTGACAAGAATTTACCGCCAGTCACTGCAGCTCTGTGTAAAGTGATTTTATTTCCTTTTTTTAAGAGAAGTTGAAAATGTTTTATAGACTTAATTGTAGAAGTAAAAT
This sequence comes from Acanthochromis polyacanthus, assembly GCF_021347895.1. Classification (NCBI taxonomy): domain Eukaryota; kingdom Metazoa; phylum Chordata; class Actinopteri; family Pomacentridae; genus Acanthochromis; species Acanthochromis polyacanthus. The sequence continues at coordinate 12,715,209 of NC_067116.1, forward strand.
TCTCCTTTATTTCTTGGTGAATTAATAAAAAGTAATTTTATTTAGCCTTCTTGCAGAAATGTTAAAAAAAGTTTTATTGGCCTCAAGAGGCAAAATTCCTACATTATTTCTTTGTAAATTAAAAAGAAATGCTTTGCCCCACATTGCTGCAGACTGTCCTGTCCGATCGGTGCACGAATTGTTTATTAATGTTGATGTTCGGAGTCGAGCCAAAGGAGTTTGACTCAGCAGAAATCCCACCGGCAAAATGCACATTGTCACACCGACTCACAGTGTGCTGACAGTAAGAGAAAAGAGACCTTAGTGGAACTCAGATTTCACCTCCTCAGTGTTTCGGATCTTTCTGAGACACTTGCTGCTGCAGGCTCCTCTTCAGCCTGAAGCTCCTGCGCACAGAGGTCACTTTGCAAGGTGAAATACTGTGCAAGCCTGTCTGGTATTCCTGCACAGAACATCAAAAATACTCACAAGAAAGACTAGAGCTGCAATAGTTAATGAACTAGTTTATGAAGTGCTAACTATTGTGATAATCAGTTCCATCAGTGTGGGTTATTTCTGAAGGAAAAACGTCCAGTCGATTACAGCTTTTTAAAATGGAATATTTTCTCATTTCTTTACACGGCTCTTACAATAAACAGAATTTCTTTGAATTGTGGACAAAACAAAACATTTTCATCACCTTGAGCAATGGAAGCACTGATTTTATTCACCATTTTCTGACCTTTTATATACACTGCTGTTCAAAAGTTTGAAGTCACTTAGAAATGTCCTTATTTTTGAAAGAAAAGCATTTTTTTTTCAATGAAGATAACAATAAATTAATCAGAAATCCAGTGTAGACATTGTTAGTCGTAAATGACTATTCTGTCTACATAGAGGTACAGAGGAACATTTCCAGCAACCATCACTCCTGTGTTCTAATGGTACATTGTGTTAGCTAATGGATTTGAAAGACTAATTGATGATTAGAAAACCCTTGTACAATTATGTTAGCACATGAATAAAAGTGTGAGTTTTCATGGAAAACATGAAATTGCCTGGGTGACCCCAAACTTTGGAACAGTAGTGTACCAGACAACTAATCAATAATCTAGAATTGCAGCCATACAGCAAACTCATATTTTTAGTTTCGTCTATTCTGCTACAAAATGATTCCATTTGTTCACAAGTGGTTCAGGTTTGGCTAAAATTCAGTCTCAGGCAAAGCGTGAAAACTCCGCTGGTGAGAGAGGTGGATGTGGATGTCACATACTTGGTGCATGTGGGACATAGGGGTTTGTCCAGGACAAGATGCATGGAAAAAGATTAGGTTTTTGCATGACCAGGGTGTGGTGATTGGTCGCTTGATGATAGACAGGATGTACTCTGGCCAGAGGAATAGACGGAAGGAAAGGGCATGTATGTGTGTGTATATTAACACACCCCTTCTCGCCTGCACCACCCAGGGAAGGGTGGCTATACACAATACACATTCCACATTATTGTTTAGTTTAAAATGGGATGTGTTTGAAATCAGCTGTAATGGCTTTTTGAATCAGATATGACAAATAATCCTATACTTCAGAAAATGTATTGTATTTTAAAGACTTTGATTTATCATTTTTTCTGCTGACCATTTTCTAACGGAGTCAATAATGAAAACATGATTTAGTTGCACCTGAATCTGTTTGACTTTGAAGGAACCACATGATATGTAATCATACGTAATAAGCAAATATAAAGTATTGTGACTCATGACCACTTTTTTTAAGTGTCAGATCTCAATTTCATATAAAATGTTCTCCTACAGTAGTGTCAATCATAGATTTTTCTACATTTAATTGTGTCATTGTTGTCTATAGGAGCTTTTGTGTAGGCTGATCTTGGAGTGAACTACAAAAAGCTCTGAAATGATAAGTGAAAATCTCCCAAAGTGATTTTAAGTAGAGCAGAACAGTTGTTGAGTGTAAGAAATCATTTCAGTGATTTAAATGATGATTTAATTTTTGATTAGCAGAACATTTACTTTTGCAGCCTTCTTCAATGTGAGATGTTTTTGCCTTTTGTGCCAATTCATAATAGGAAGTTGAAATATCTTATAGTTTAGGATGGAAAACAGCAAATAAAAGATATATCCTTGAATAATTAGCAATTAATTAGCAAAATAAGTAGCAGTTTTTCTCATAATGAAAATAATTGGTACATGGTTCATAGACATTTAAAGCCAAAACACTTGCAATTGTTACACTTTCTATTTGGAAAATTTGTGCCTTATTAGCTTGCTTTTCTTTCTTTGTGCTTGTGTATTTTTGTTTCTGTTTGTAATGCTCCCATTTTGGTATGAACATTGTTGAAAGAGGGATTTCAACATTTAGACTCCGGTTAAGCACAAAAATAAACATAAAAAAATAAATCAGGATGAGAGGGTCCAGTAAGCTGCATCAATTTCCCAAAACTTGGAATGTAGATTTGGTCAAGACGAGATCTGTGTTTTTCATTTATGTTTTTTGTTGGTATTGCTAATACAGTTTGATTTGAACCAATTCATAGATTTTTTTTATTTTTTTACAATTTTTTTCAATTGCTAACAAGCATTGGTTGAAACTGAAGTCACATGTTCAAAACTCTTAGCACAGCCTGCATTTCCATCATGTATCTCAGCTAAACAGTTAATTTCATCCCCAAAGCTGTTTCTCACTAACAAAACGTTTCTTACATGTCTGAAAATAAGCTCATGCAATCACAAGACTAGCAAATAGTCTCACTTTGGAAACAAAGGCTGTCACTCTGAGCACAGTGAACCACAAAATACCAACAACAGAGAGCATTACGTGAAATAAATTTTAATCTTTCAAGTTTGAATGATTTCTTTTTAGATAAATCAGTATTTTATTACAAAATAAGATCTTTGCACTTTGAGTGTTCTAAATTATTGTAATATATTGCAACAAGAATGAATCAGGAATGCAGCAGTTTATTTCAACAACATTTATGTATCTTCTCTGTGCCTTTGCATCGGTACTTTGGGACCTTGCAAAAAATGTAAAGTTTACTGTAAACAAAAAAAATACAGAATCTCAGAATTCACAGGACAGAATAGAAATCAAGAGATAAAACTCAAAAACCAACAACACATGTATACTGTAACATTCACACCCTGTCATCTGCATTTGGCCACAAGTTTCCATCCACGTCACATCTTATGTTGTATCTGGCAATGCATATGTTAGATATGTTGCTTGTCTTTAGCTTTTGTGTGAATAAAGTGCAAAGCTGTGGCTTTGGACTGCTGGCGTAACAATTTGAAGACATTACTTTGAGTTTTAGAAAACTGTATTTTCCATTTTTCAGTATTCTATAATTTTTTATTTACAATGTATTGACATTCTGAAAACACTGGGCCCTTGCCTTTTCCACATGCCATAGTGCTGTTTACCATGTTGTTTGAATAGATCTGTGTTCTAACACCCATTCAGTTGCCATTGTACCTCTTTCGTTGTGATGTCTGCATCCGATGTTGGTACGTGAAACATTTTTCTTCACATACACGGTGACACAAAAAACGGGAACTTTTTAACAATCCTATAAAACCAAGAGTGATGGAAGAAAAACATTTTATTCATAGTAACTGAAACCTTAAAACATGCCATTTAAGCAACAATGATGGAATTTTCATTTTTTTAAAATGACTTCCTGTACTGTAGATGGCGTCCTCCTGTACGAATGCATTCTTGAAATCTGCTGTTGAGATTCCTCAATGACCGCTGCAACATCTCAGCTGGGATACTGTGAATTTCATCCTGAACGCTCTGTTTTAACTCATCCAGAGTTCTTGGTCGAGTCGTGTACACTTTACTCTTGAGATAGCCCCAGGTAGATTTCAAGAATGGCCTTTCTGTAGGCTGCCTATCTAACAGTGTATTGTTTAGGTTCTGTGCTGGTCCTCTCCACTACTCCACTACTTCTTCAAACTGAGGGCACTGTTGTCTACTGTAGGTCATGTACTGATTATTGATTAGTACCTCATTTACAATCTTATCCCACTTTACAAAATCGGAACTGATCCTTTATACTCTGTGCTACGAACAGATTTCACTTCGTACAAAAACGTGCTGAGGCTCATTGAGTCCCAGTAAGAACCCGTGAAACAGAAGTGATGTGTGTAAGTCGCTGAATGAGGCAACAGGGAGGATCGAGGAGCTGGTGTTGTAAGACATTACATAACAAGCTAATCTGATTTCAGGCCTCCCTGTGGCTCAGACTCTTCATGTGTCTCCCTTTCTCTTGTTCTCTGGTGTATGTGATCAGCAGAGCAGCGAGTTAAAAACAACGGCATTCATGCAACAGAATATAAAGTGACTAAGAGTGTGTGGTATTTTAAACACACTAAGCAATGTAGGCGATGGCCAGAATGACCAGGAATGTTTTCTGGCCTGTAATTTCAGCTGAACTGCAGCTATTTTTTTTTTGTCAGCAAGGGTTTAATGTACCAAATCACGCCTGAATGACTGCTCCCTCTGGCAGCGCACAGGGTATTAGCTACAATTCACTTGCATAACCACACAGCTCTCACTCTCTGAAAGAGAAACCCATTGAGAGAGAGTTGATTCACAAAATCCCACAGAGTTAAAAATAAAACTGCCTATTGTCTGAACAGCCATCATAAAATGTCTGCATGTAATCTCCATCAATGATCTCTTTTACTATCCCATAACATGCTTGTGTGTTTTGTTCTGCAGGTAAACCTCGAAATGTGGGAGGTTCTGAGCGCGTGCAGCTCTCTGGGGTGTTCAACGTGCGGAAAGGGAAGCTGGCGTTGCCAGTGAACCGCTGGTCAAAACGTCAGGTCACACTTAGTGGAACCTGCCTCATTGTCTCGTCTGTGAAATACGCCCATACCGGCAAGATGCACATCCTCCCTCTCATCGGAGGAAAGGTACTTTGTGAGATGTTTTTGTGTCAAATCAAAGCAAGTACTCTGTTAGGGTTTGTGTCTATCAGGGAGACAAATCCTCTTTGTGGTTTATACCAGTGGTAAAAACGTTTTTGTGTTTTTGTACTTCTGCTGCATCAGGATTAGGGCTAAATCAGCTGAGGAAAACATCTAATTGTGGTTATTGTGGCAGATATTGCAATTTGATTTGCAATGTTTTTTGAAGTCCAACTTCAGTTGAGTATTCATTGTGTAACTGAATTAAAACGTGTGATCAAGTGTTACCACATGAGATACTATCAAAAGCGTGACTGTCCCAAAAGGAAGACAGCAGGATTTTATCAAATCATTGACACAACAGTTTAAACCCTGGGTCCAAGCACCGCTAAATGTATATCATAACTTGCAGCTTTTGCCATTTGCTAATTACGCTGTTTCAAATCACAGTTTTGATTTGAAATCAGTTAATTGTTCAGTCTTTCCAGGATGTCTTTCTCTTAGTTTGACTAAAGTGCTTCATTGACATGTAAGCTGAGAGATCACTCTTTACTATTGCTAAATACCACATACACAGATTTTTTTTTTTAAGTTGTCCACCTCAGCAACTGCTTCAGTTTGAATTAGTGTAGTTGTCCACACTGTCTGCATATCTCCTTATGTTTGACTTTTGTCATTTAGGTGCCATGGTCACCGCATTATCTGTCAGGAAAAATGCTGTTTGCAAACAGCAACTTTTCAGTTGAAAGTCCTCATTAACACTTATACAGGGTTCTGTTGTTCAACTGACCACTAGTTCACAGTAGCTGCATAATACGTTCATTTTGTTATCTAAACGACCACATCATGTTTTTAAAGCACCCTTTGGTCACTGTGTTAATTATCATGTCTTTAATGTACTGAAAAGTTATTACATCAGTGATTCTCTCTGCCACTTGCTACGTTTAGTGTAACACTGACGGTCCAAAGGTGTCCAAAATAGGTTTTAGCTTTTAATGACACTTAGAGCTGACGTTGCACTGAGCATACAGAGCTTTTGTAAAGCTGATATAAAAATAGTTTTTTTTTAAAATGTATATATCCAGGAATCTTTTAATCACAGTAAAATACATTGTATCAGACAAATTTCTATTACAGGTTAGCCATGGAAAAAAAAAGACCCATGCGAGTTTCCCTGTTGTACCAAGCAGCAAAACTTGTGAGATAATGTGTTTTACTTACCTTGCCCTTACTTCAAATTGCAAGAGGTGTGATGTGACTATTGTATAAGCAAACATTGTGTCAATGCTAAAACAAGATGTTGTGCAGCTCTGCATCACACATCACTACAGTTTTCTATAAGTCACGTGACTGATCAGTGGAGACCAGAAACAAACTCAGACACCCTGATGATGGCAAGATAAATAGAAGTGTTTTGTGAATGAAGCAGGGTTGTGTTCGAGTTTTTCAATATCTTTCAGTTTTGGATAGGGATGGGTATCGTTAGGATTTTTATGAATCCGATTCCGATTCCGGTTCTGCTTATCGATTCCGGTGCCAAACGATTCCTTAATACGATTCCAAAATAGTAAAAAAAAAAAAATAGAAGGTCAATAGTTTATTTAACTAAAGTAACTTTATTCCTTTACCTTTAGGAAAACTGTAAACAAAAATAAAATGTGCTAGAATACTAAACTGTATTATACAAATTTTCTAGTATCAATTTTTTTTATTTGATTCTACAAACTTAGGCCTCATCCATTTCGAACCCAAATCACACTGTTTTGTTGTTAGGAAATCAGTAATACAGTGTCGCAGTGGCAGAAATACACAAATACAAGAGCTGAAAATATTTCAAATGAATACAGAATGCCTGTATTGTGTTTATTTTATTCGTCTTGATTTAATTCTATACAAATTCAACCGTTTTATAGTTTGCATGTCATTGACGTTTGCAGGGAAATATAAGCCTACACAAGACGAAATACTGTATTTTTGCCACAGGATTTAGGATAGAAATGTGCGACGTTACATTATAACATTAACTTACCTGAATGACGGAGACTCGACGACCGAGAAAGGATTTAGTCCTTTCACTACAAACTTGGTTACCGCACGGTGACACTCCTCAGCTTTCTCTTTTGTCAGCCTCCTTTTCGCCAACGTGAACGGTGTCTCTTTTGGGGCTGCTGGCAAGGTGCTAACGCTGCTTGTAGCAACATTAGCACTGGCTGTGTCGGTCCGCAGAAGATCGAACACTGTACAGTCTTTCAGCTCGATGCCATGGAGTCGTAAATGTTTCGTCAAATTTGACGTGCAGCCTGTCTTACAGCTAATAAGCTTATGACATATGTTGCACTTTCCTTTTTCATCTCTTTGTCTTTCAAAATGAAGCCACACTTCAGAGCGTTTCCCATGGTCCATAGTTAGCAAAGTTTCTCCGGTGTTGTTTTTTTTTTCCTTTACGTGACTACGTCACACATATAAGTCCGTCCAAGAACCGAAAAGCAGAACCGAAAGTAAATATTTTTTATGGGTACCCGGTACCCGCCGATTTTGATTCGGTTCCTACTTAGAACCGAATTTCGATATCCAACCCTAGTTTTGGATGGACTTGAATTAAAGCCTACACTTGTCTGTACCTCACAATGTGCACTTTCTCAAATTTAGAAATCTTTAATAAACAAAAAAACAAAACAATCATGCTGTGTTAGCTGTTTCTAAAGGAGGAAAATACGTACTTTAGCAAAAACTCTCTTTCTGAACTCTCAGTCATTAGGTTGGCTAAATTTAGTGCAGACATATCAGGGAAACTAAAATATGTTCCTTGCTGCAGGTGGAGGAGGTGAGGAGACACAGCCACTGCCTGGCTTTCAGCTCTGCTGGTCCTCAGAGTCAGACCTACTACATCAGCTACGACTCCTACACAGAACACCTCCGCTGGCACAGGACGGCCTCAAAGGTACAAAGTGGAAGTGTGGGATTGTACACCTCTTTTATCGTCACAGCGTTAAAAGCTACATTAACAGTGTTTCAAGTCTGTGTTAAAAGTAGAACACACAATTCTATTCCCATGTCTCCTCATGGTCTGCTAGCTATCTGTTCTGTCGTTTGCTGCAAAAAGAGTCTGGTGTTCATGCTCTGTAAATGTGAAACAAAGATCTTTGCTCTGACAGACCCTCAAAACATAGTTCTGTTGTGTCCTGTGAATTTGAGTATGATCAAGTATGTTCAAACACAATAGTACATTCAACATGTTATTTATGTAAACAAGCTAACGAGCTAGTTATGAACAATCTCTCCAAACTTTCAGACTCTACCTTTAATAAGGTGTCCATATGAATGTTTAAACACTTTCTATTATCATTTCCCCAGTTCTTGCAGGTTATAATCTGCCCTCTAACAACCCTTTTAATGTAAATCATTGAGAACGGAATCCACAGCTATCAAAGTCTTTTTAGTACTCTATCCCTTCTGCTGAAGTCTCATATTATCTTTGGGTAAAGTTAAGAGCAGCAGGATTTTTTCTTTTTAATGATCTTTACAATGGAAGTATGTCAGCAGCAAAGTGACAATGATGTTCAGTACTTTAGGCTTTGGAATTTCAGATTAAAAACATGCCAATGAGCAAAAAGTAGGGACTGACTTTAGCTTGTAATTTGCTTGATTTATATGTTTTTTTTAAAGACTTTTGAAGTTTTCATATAAGGTAAGATGGTTATATCAGGGCTGCAGCATGCTACCAACTACATATTTTCACTAGTGACAGGTCTATCTGTGTCTCTGAGCAGTGCATGCGTGTCGATATAATCAGTTTCAACTGAGTAAATCTGACATTAGAAAGCTTTTTTTTTTACCCTTATTCAAATTACCAAATGTTTTTTTAACACACAACTGTCTGAGTTGCTGCACTGCAGTAAGTAAGTGAAGGCTAGGGGATTATTTGTGCTATTTAAGGGAACATCAATAAATTGCAGCGTCGTCCATAGCATGCATGTGAAGCCTTCAGAGGACATTAGCGTCAGGAAAACCTCCTGGGTTACATTCTACCCCTCTATACTAGGCTACACCATACGTAAGAATGCAGCCGAAGCAAAGCATTACTGAGAACAGTCTTATTGCTCTCAGAGCATCAACGTTGTAAGCCACATTGCTAAAAAAAAACCACGCTGTGTTCAAGAGACACATTTTTTGCAAGACAGACGTGTGGACAGCAGAGCAGCCTCCCTGTCCATAGTGTTTCAGTGCTAGGCAGTGTGGAATCTAAAATGATAATACAGTTCGTCATTAGGTAAAAGAGATGTATCTGTTGACCTATTATGTAATATGTTGTGAAATGACCAATGTGCATGGGAACTGACAAAAACTGTAATGCTTTATTGATAACTTTTGGTGCCACAAGGCATGGTGTAAAACTGAGGGTTCAGCTAAATTATGATGCTGGTGTACTTAACTTTTTCATTTAAGTGCAACAGCATCACTGCCACTAGTGTTAAAAGTTGACTTGGACTGTATTGCTAGAATAATGACAGGACTGCTGCGAGCCTGTTGTAGCCAGAAGTTAAGCTGCTCCTAACGTTGTCCTGCCCATCCCTCTCTTCCTGTGTGTCAGATTGCCTCCCAGAGGGTAAACTCAGTCGATCTGTCATGCTGCAGCCTGGAGGAGCTGCCCGCTCAGCTGTTTTATAGTCAGGACCTTACCCACCTCAATCTCAAAAACAACTTCATGTCCCCACACAAAGGGGTTCCAGCACTTACAAGGTGAGTTCCTGTCACCCCTGCAGCACACGCATCACATTTAGACAGACTCTCCGGCCATTCTGTGTCGTGATACAGCAGCAGGAGAAGCAGGCACATAACAATCACCATTTTTCTCTTTGTTATTGTATTTTTAATGTGGAATGTCCCTGAGTGGTTTTTACTGTCTTGGGGACCTACCATATGGTCTAAAGAGGAAGCAGCTTTGATCAAATTACAGATGACGTGTGTGTGTGGGTGGGTGTGTGGTTTGAATGATTAAGAGAGCTGCAGTGATGAGAGATTTGACATCAGCCATCTGACCCCTGGCTAAAGGGCTTGCTCTGCTTTTTCCAGATCAACTTCTTGAATTAGTTGCTGATGTCATGGTCTTATGAGGCTTAGGATTTTTTTTTTTCCATCTTTCTTTCTTTCATCTTTGGCATACTGTCTAGCCTAAGCCACAAAAATGGGCTTCTAAAAAAAATCCCTAAATTTCAGAGTGGCTACATTTGGAAATGTTTCCTGCACATTTGTGGAAAAACTGAGCTTTTGAAAAACAGAAATGTAAAACCTGTTTGAAGCTATGTAGCATCAACAGGACAACTTTGTAAGTCTTGGAAAGTCTAAAAATAATTTAGTTTAGTTCACAAAAAAGCCTTTGAAGACACTAAAATGTGTTCCATTTAATTTGTTTTTGCCTGCCGTAGACATTACTATCGTGATTAAAAGTTGTAATCGTTGCCCATTCATCCATATATATATATATATATATATATATATATATGTGTGTGTGTGTGTGTGTGTGTGTGTGTGTGTGTATATGTATATGCATGTATATGTATATATATATATATATATATATATATATATATATATATATATACCCTTACATACAGTGGGTACAGAAAGTATTCAGACCCCTTGAAATTTTTCACTCTCTGTTATTGCAGCAATTTGCCAAAATCAAAAAAGTTCATTTTATTTCTCATTAATGTACACTCAGCACCTAGCCTAGCCGCGCTAGACAACCCACAGCAACGAATTTAATTCTCTGCCAGGGTGGGTCTAGTTACCCTCCATAAGGCTCGAGGCTGGATGCTCCTAAAACTGGCCGGACGAATCACCATGAAGTGTAGAGTCAGAAGGCGGGCGTCTCTTTCTCTCTCGAGACCAGGTTTTGGCTGTGACTTTTCCTGTTTGCTCACAAAGGATTTAGAAACTTGACCATTTCTCTTTTGCTATGGCAGTGTAGGAGAAAAGGACATGAAAATGTGAGGGGGGTTTTAAATAGTTTTCACGTGCACATATTTTCAGACTTAGATGTAATGTGCATATATTGGTCTGGTGAGTCACAGTCTGCTCATGCTTTATGCTAATGAGCTCACTGACATGATACAGACAGTGAACTTTACAAGCATAGTTGCCTGTCATATTACTTGAGTTTAAAGCTGAAATCTGTGACTCTGCTCCCAGAGTTGAGCCTGTGACGTCATCTTACAGTCTGTGTGTTAACAGCTGTCAAGATAAGAAAAAAATGTTCTTGACCCCAAGCACAGAATACGTTTTATTTTTCATCTTTTGCAAAACTCTGTTCACAAGTGCAAGGTGTTTCTAAAGACCTTGACTCCGTTGTGGATTTCTGACTTGTATCATCAGTTGTGTCAGATGAAGCCAAGTTGCTAATACTAACCTGACCAACACTTCTCCAAAACAGTACTTACATGGTTACAGGACAAACAGTATTCATCTGAACAGCCATGTTTCAGTCTCCTCTTCAATTTTAGGCTTTTCATCCAGTATTTACTGTCATTCTGTCTGGATTTAGGGTTCTTTGCAGCCACTTGTCAGGGGAACATTACACAGAAGCCTGACATTTATTTGATGAACATGTATACATATATGCCATGTGTATATACTGCCATTGTTCTAAGGAATGTGCTGTTCCTGTGGTGGGCCTGTGACTTTCCCTCGGAAAGACGTGGATCCGGCTCAGCCTTTCACTTTGACCCCTCTGTGAACTGGATTAGTTTGTGTCAGGAGAGCCTGTGAACCCACACAAGCTGTTACCTGAGGCACATGCTGAAACTTTTAGTGGTGTACTGTGTAATGTTGGGGTATCCTTGACACCTCGACTAATTTTTTGTATTTATAGGACAAATGTTGTGAACTTATCTATGGTTTTTTTAGAGTGTTTGCTTATATGCCTCTGTGTCATGGATAAAGGCTTTTTGCTATTGGGCTGTGTACCCATCCATTTCATTGCTGTAAACCCAATGTCTCAGTAACTACGTGAGATTTCTTCATATTTGGCACAAATGTTCACTTGTAATCAAGGATGAACTGAATAAATTTTGATCATCAAGGGTCACTGTGGCCTCATAAAACACTTTTATGGCTACAACTCAAGAGCTTTTACATTAATTCTGACAAAGCTTTACACAAATGTCTAATAGGATAAAATAATCACGTGAACATATTTTATACCCAAACCTATCAAAGGTCAACTTCACACCATATTAGCCTATAAAAACATGTCTCTAACCATTATCGGCCATGACAAAGAACAGAAAGAGAGATTGTGACCATATTGTACATTTGATTGTAGACTGAAACGGTGACACTAATCTTGGACCTTATAACTCTGGTGACTGCGTAGATCTTCTGTACTGCTCTGTGAAGATTTGTAAGAAGCATCCATCTATTAGAATTTGTACCTGCATTGCAGTCAGTTCCATGTTTGAAGCATTGCCTACTGTCATATCTACAACTTAGAGCAGAATCTAGTTTATTGGCCAAAGACACAAGGAATTTGACAGTTTCTTTGCTTCTCTCAATAATCTTACACTCTTCAGAGTCTTCACTGCATATATTATGTGACCCAGACAGGCATGCATGTTAACCGAACTTTGACTGATTGACAAAAGTATGGAACCACAAGGTGGTGATTCTAGTTGTCTTAATTTAGAAGGAGCCCAGAGTCTGAATATAGCACAGATATTAGTGTCTTTGTCCCTTGCTGTCTGTCCTTTTCTTTCTGCCTCTCTTTCTCACTCTTACTGAATGTCTCTCTTTGTCTTTTTTTAGGTTTTGTAAACTGAGAAGTCTCAGTCTGTCAAATAATGCTTTGTGTGAGTTTCCTTTGGCCTTGTGCGACATCACCTCACTCACTGAGCTAAACCTCTCTGGAAATCGCCTCTCCTCTCTGCCAGCAGAAGTAGGAACTATGCACAAGTAAGTGGACTGAAGACATTGATGAGTTCAGGGCTACAGTTATTATTGATGATAGTACTGATTATTTTCCCGAGAGCAGTTTGTATCTTCACTGAGCTGTACTTTGCTGACAGCAACGTCACTCTGGAGTCACTGTCACTGCAGTTGCATCAGTGCAGACTAATTCCACTCTGTATTAAATGAATAACTGGCTCTGTACCAGAGTTCTGTCCTGACAATGCAGAGGTTTGGTCCAGGTGCAGAGTCATGCTGTTGCTGTCCCTGTATGACGGTGAAACTTAGGGTCAAATGCTTAGTCACTGTTCTCTCTGTATGTTGGCTTTTTATCAACTTTCAAAGACTCAGTCTTGCATTTAAGATTCTCACAAAACACACTTTTGAGTGTCAAGAACTTACAAACCTCTGTTCAGAATTTGGCTAAAAAGCAAGAATGTTTTTTTGTGAACAGTGTGAGTATTGTTGGACAAACTACCCAAATCCCTAATAAATTCCTCTCCTTGTGTTGTATTGTTCTGCCCAGCCTGCAAATGTTTCTCCTGGATGCTAACTTTCTGAGTTCGCTGCCGGTGGAGCTCGGCTCTTTGGAGGGCCTGACCTACCTCGGTTTATCCTTCAACTGTTTCAGCTGTGTCCCACCCGTCCTAGAGAAACTCCGAGGCATGGAGAGACTCTGTCTGGCAGGGAACCAGCTCTCTGTCCTGGATATGGCCGGACTGCAGTGGCTGCCTGCTCGCTACATAGATCTCCGGTAACAATATCCACGCAGCCCCTGATATTTTGACAAGTAACACTAGAACAAAGCTCAACTGAAATTTTCTCAGTTCTCTGTATTTGTTATCAATCCCTGTTTGTTTCTGGGGGATTTGGGAATCTTAACAGATGTTCAGTTTATCCATTTTTTTAACTACAAAATAAGAGCATACACTCACCTCAGAAAATGTATGTATTCAACTGTTCATGCATGAATTCAAATTAGAGGTGAAACTATTTGTAGAATAATCATTTAAGTCTTGTATTAGGCTTTAAGTAAAGTTTTTAGTTATTTTATTGCATGTGTGGAGACCTCTGGATCTGTCCACTACAGTTAGCTAGTTTATAGGATTACTTATTAACCAGTCAAAGCCATGGACAGCAGTAATGCTGTTTTGTCAAGCTGTGAGCCAGAACCAAGGAGGAGTAATAACCACAGAAGGAGAAGAATTTGATATGAACCCCTTGATTAAATACATTTTTAATCAAAGGGTTACACCTATGTAAAATGTATTTACATAGGTGACCAGTACTGTAAATCTAAGCAGGTGTGAATTGTCACCTTTCACCTCTTCCTTATGTTCGCATTCTACTTCCTTCTCTGCATTGTACAACTTGTGCAGACTGAACCGGCTCCAAAAGGTGACAGTGGCTGATGCAGAGCAGCTGGCCCACATCATTCAGCTGGACCTGAGGGATACTGGTCTACAGGAGCTGGACGTCAGGACTCTGTGTAAACTGGAGCTCCTCCGCTGTGACAGAAACGCACTCTCCCTACTCAGACTCAGCGGCCACGCCCTCAAGAGCCTGCACGCAGCACATAATGGTACAGCTTACTATGTGGTGTAGAGATGTTAAACAGACAGTGATTGACACTACACATACATTTATGCATATTGTGTTTGTGTTTGTAGAGCTGAAGCAGCTGGAGGTGCAGCCTGTACCAGAGAGTCTGACTGTTGCAGATTTGTCCTGGTATGAAGACTAAGAACATTTCTCTGTCCTATTTACCATGTAGAAGAACAGACTGTGCTTGTTCTAAGTTAGGTGCTGACTGTATTTGTTTTCTTAAAGGAACAAGTTGGGATGTGTCCCTGACTGGGTGTATGAGAGCAGCAGACTGGAGGTGCTGGACATCAACCATAACTGTGTAACTGAGCTGCCCGTACGGTGAGCATCATGCAAAACACAACATTTTTCACTAGCAGAGTACAGAAGAGATCTTCTAAAATGCCAAAAGTGTAGATGGACGGAACCTGCTTGAATATAAACGTTAATAATTAAACTGCTCATATAGCATGTTGAGAGTCTTTTTTTTTTGGCATGAAAGACAAATCAAAAGTTGTTCTATATATATATAATATTATGCCTGTGTCAAAAAGAATGCAGCCTCCTCAGTCTTTTCAAAAAGACAACTGCACTACTACAGTACATGTATTGATGCAAAATACTGAGACAAAACTAAGAGTTGTCTAGAAGAATCTTTTTACAGCATTACAGTGCAGCATTGACTGTAAACTTCAGGTAACTTCAATTCTAGTGCAAACGTTTTAACCAAAGATCCTCTGCCTAATGTTTTTTTCTGTAAATGTCTTGAGGCCAGTTTTGCTGGGTTGGACTTTTCAGTAAAGAAAAAGTGTGAATTAAAAGCAGTTGGATAAGCACAGAGACTGCAGCAGAGCAAGGTGAGCCATCCAGAGAGAGATTAAATGCACATCTTGAACCACATTCTACTAAATGTATTATCTCTGCGCTCCACTCTAATACATATAAACTATAAAACACTGAAAGAGCCAATTTTAAGACATTAAGAAGATTCTTTTTAGATTAGATTAGATCAGATTGAAAACCTCTTAGCGCAACGTGCTAAAAATAGAGGAAAATTGAAAGAGACATTTGAAACAAACGCTCCTCTATAAGTCTGACGAAAGAGGCTTACATCTTTGTACAATAATAATTTGAAACAACAGCCTTTCCATGTATTTCCGGTGCCTGTTCATACCAGCTGTGTGGATGATTGAAAAAACTTCCAGGAAAACACATAGATACAGTGTCTGTTTGCAAATTGGAATTAAAAAAAAATCCCAACGTAACATCCTCTTTACATAAGACAACAGAAAAAGATGTTTTTATCCTCCAAGTAATGACTTTCAACTCACTTTTTAAATATTTTTTTATATGCCAGAGGACTTTTTTCTCAAAAGTAGCTTGTGAACACTACTTCAGTGTTTCCTCTAGGATTTCTTTCAGCAGTGGCAGTAGGCTGTCTGGAACCCGTGGTGGCATAAACAAATGTCCCTTGATTTTACTGATTGACACTCCTCTGACTCTGACCTGATGCCAAATCTCCAGACATAAAGGAACATGCTCATTTAGTATAGACTGCATTTTTCTCAGTGGAAAAGAAATTCCAAAATCACCTTTCTTACCGAAATCCTGTCTCATATTACAATATTTGCCCAAATAATCACACTATGGTTGTTTTGAGTGTCGTTCACTCTTGTCTGTTGAGTTTGACGTAGATGTTATAAACTTGGTGATACTGAAGTTGCATTGCACAGTTTTTTAAACTGTGCTGCAGGGTCTTCTAGTCCAAACCAAACTGTACCGCAGTAGTTTGGTCGGAGGTCATTCCACTTTGCTGCATTGGACACTTACTAAACTGTAAGTACATCTTCCAGATATAATAATGGATAATCTTGCAGTGATTTAGATGGAGGATGACCTGATAGTTGGTTGAAGATTTGTAAAATAAATTGCGTTCCACCTTTCTTTCAGTATTGTAGAACCAACATCCACAACAATGCAGGGCTAGTGCCAAGTCAGTATACAGCTTTCCAGCTGAAAACACGTAGTGCTGTATTGTTGTGGCCAAACTGTCTGCCCTCTTAGACAGTTTAGTCCACAACTTTACAGGGGAAGCATGATGGTAGTGGTCTTTGAATCCAGCTGCAGGATACATGTAGCACAAATCTAAGTCCAACTCAAGGTCAGACACTTGTTCATTTCTTAGCCTTTCCCAGCCCACCGTGATTTAAGAGTTCAATCAACATAAGGTGAACTTATGTGAAAAGCAGAGGGCTTTTCAGGGTAAACCTGTGTTCCCACTAACAGATTTACAGTACAGAGACTGAGCTGGCTGTGTTGTTTGTGTTGTAGGCTGCTGTCCAGTGGAGCCTTAGAAAGCTGCTGGTGGGCTGGAACAATGTGTGTCAGCTGGCTGAGAGGCTGGAAAAGATCACAGCTAGAAGTCCTGGACCTCCAACACAACCACCTGACTGAGCTCCCACACAACCTGTTCATCAAAGCACAGAGGTGGACTTAACATCTTGTTCTGTCCTCATTAGTTTTTTCCATCTGACATCACCCACCAATATGTTTCTCTCCATATCTGTATGTTTCATTGCTTAGTTAAACACTAACTCTGTATTTTCTGTTGGATTTGTCACAGCTTGCGATACCTAAATGTGTCGGCCAATAAGCTGGACAACCTGCCTGCAGCCAGCCTGTCTGAGGACGCCTTCAGCAGCCTGCAGGAGCTCTACATGACCAATAACAGCTTGACAGACAAGTGTGTCCCGCTGCTGACTGGACATGGCCACCTCAGGGTGCTTCACCTCGCCTACAACCACTGCAGACCTTCACTGCAAGGTGAATACCACACTGACACCTGAAGTGAGCTGGAAAATGTGTGACAAGAGGAACAGATAAAGACTAGTATTCTGTTGAAATAGATTTTAAAAATGTTTTGCTCCTCATTAAAATGATGAGCTGAAGCTGCAGCAAGGGGTAGTTTTTAAAGTAAGAAAAAAATTATTCTTGGGGTTTAAGCTTTTAAAAACACACTGAGTTAATTGCAGGCTTTCTCTGGAATTGCAGATCTCTATCCTCCATCACTCGGCCCCTATCCCCCAAACTCTTTACACTTTGATTTTAAGAGTTCTAATTATAAAAATGTTACACTTTGCTTTGTCATCCAGGCCAAAATATCAACAAGATTTATTTTAGAAGAAATGAGTTTGATGAATGTGTTTTTTTTTTCTTCTTTTTTTTTTTAAACCTATACATCTTGCAGTAAAATGGCTCGACTAGAGCAACTGGAGAGCTGGACCTGAGTGGTAAACCGACTGAGAGCTGTGCCCACCACCATCCTCAAACTGTCAGCGCCTGCACACTCTGTCTGCCCACTCCAACTGTATCAACACCTTCCCAGAGGTCTTGCAGCTACCAGAGATTAAGGTTAGTCAGATAAATGCAGGCTTGTGACCCCTCTCATGTATGGCATCCAGTACAGTGTACAGCTATTCACACATCAACTAAATGACATCATTTGCACTAATTACTCCAAACCAGCAGCAATGATCTCCAACGCATTTTCTGTATCGTTATATGATCACGGCCTTTAACCCTTTACGCTTCAGTGCGTCGTAGGTGTACCGCGGCGGTACACCCTACTAATTTGCATAGGAATTTCAAGAATGTCCGACGGCTGCAAACCCGATTATACAAACTCTATACGGCCGATGGAAAGCTTAGATTCTCATGAATCCGCCGGTATAAACCACTTTCAGATGTGATTACCACAGCGGGTGAGAAAAACACATTTGTCCGACAAAACAAATATCCATCATCCGTTCTCTATACACGGCTTCAACGCACACAGCGCGACTCACATTTCCGGGTTATTATTACACACAGAAAAAAGATTCCACAAAAAACGGCCATAATCCAACCTTTTACATCCAGACAACACAAGCCAGTAAACTATTTTATCCAAACATGTCCTGAAGTCGGTATAAAATCACGAAATCGGTCGTTTTCAAGGAAATGCACCTCGCGATGTGCGTCCAATATTCCCTGTATTTTTCGTAATTTTTTTATTTAAAAATAGAATATTAGTGATTTTTGGTACGGAAAACGGCTGGAATTGACTGAAGCTTAAAGGGTTAATATGTGCTACCCCGAAACATTGCATCATTAATTCAAAATAGTGGATGTTGTGGAGATGTGGCTGTTACTGTGGAATAGCTGTTCAATCAATTTATTCTACAAGCCAATATACACAAAAAAAACAACAGGAAAAAAAAAGGTGTTTTGATCAAAGTTTCATCATATGGCTTTTGGCATTTTTTTTCTGAGTAAAAAGGAAACTGTTCACTGTAAGAAAGCCTGACTTTTTCAATGTTTATTATGATCCTGTAACATATATAAAAAGCTATGATATATATTTAAGTGTGTATGCTATTGTGTGTGTATGTATAAGTGAGTGTGTAAGGTGAGACACTATGGGGGAAAAACTGAATTTTTTCGTGTATTGGTCAGTTTTGACATTTTGACCTATTTTGACTTATTTTTACTTCCATAATATGTCTTCTTGAACAAGTGAAAGTGAAAACATCCAAAATACATGTTTTTATTTGCATTTATTTACCTCAATTTAGTACAATTGGTGTATTTTACTCTGCATAACACACAGTTGTAATTGTGTAATTGTAATACACTCAGGCAGTTTCATGTTGTATATTTATTTGTTAAAGTCTTCCCAGTAAATATTTATTTCCAATAGAAAAAATGTAGAAGGGTTTTACTAAATTATTTTTACTCCAATAATGACTCATTTGCATATTAACCATGAAATATCGTACAACATAATACAAAGAGTAAATTGTCTCAATCTAAGTAAGCTGGTAGGGCAGTTTTATTGTGGTGACTAGTAGTAGGGGGAGGCTATAAATGTTTTTGGGAGGAAAAACACCCGGTAATGAGTTTAAAATCAATCCTTATTGTAGAACAAGAAGATATCCTCGCTTCTTGCGGCTACTAGCGTTTTATGAAATACCACAATTATGCTCAGAATCGTTATCTTTCCAGAGAACGTTCAGATATGTATCCTTGTATGTCTGGCACATGACAGGCTGTGCTCATTCAGCCAAGACCTATTGTAAGGGGAGTCACTCCATGGCCAACAAAAGTCTCTCAGTGTCACTATAGACTTGTCCTGGTCTGCCTAATAGAAAAAATGTTTTCAACCAGAGGAAGAACTTCTTGCCTCTGTGTCTCAGGGCTTTGCTGGTGTATTTTGGTATTCAGATTACCTGAAAAATGAAGCAAAAATCTACTTGGAAAGTGTCAAGAATGGAATGAAACAAACTACTTCAACTCACGTTTTGAAAGAAAGTAGTAAAGAGTACAGACTTGAGGTTGAATACCCTCAGCTACTACTGTCAGTGTCAGTGTCAGTTCATGCTATAAAGCTAGTATGATGTTGTGTGATCTGCCTGGATACAAAAATATAGTAGCTTGTTTATGGTATAGAAAATGCTGGTTTAAACAAGCCACTTGGGACTTACAAACAATGCAAGCAATACAATACATGGAGAATTCTGGGTTTTGTGAGTGGTCATATGGTAACTTATTATTGTTTATGGTCTGTTAAGTAGCAAGTTTTCCTTCAAATCTTGTAGATATTCACCAGTCAAATGAGTAATTGATTGTGCGCATTTCAATTTGGCTACATAATGGCCTACATGAGTTTAATGATAAACCCTCTGTGTGTTATTTATGCAAAAATGCACAAATCTGTGGTTTTCGCATATATGCCAGTAGCCAAGAAAAGACGACTCTAAATACAAAATAAAGGTGGAAAAAAATGAGTTTTTTATGGATACATAGATAATTTTAAGTCATTACCAGCATTTTCGAGAGTTATGGCCCTCCCCTAGTAGTAATTAAAAGTTCTTCCTCTTTCACTTGCAGTAGTTTTGCCTCCAAGTGCATTTGAACTATTCATGTGTGCTGTTCACTACAGTGGGCATTCATTTAACTCATAGATACTGAAAAACGTGGAACATGGCAACATTGTTTGGGAGTAGTAAGAACTGAAAAAATCTCATCCAGTTTTATATAAATTCAAAACTTAGTTTTTAGTTTATAATGTCCACTGCAGACATCAAAACTATGAATACCACATATGGATTTATGTAGTGACTAGAAGTTACTTTGAGAGATCTATGCTACAATATAGAAAATGGAAAAATAAATAGCTTGAATGAGTAGGTGTTTTGAACTTATGACTGTGCAAACATATTTTTTAGCCAACAAATCACTCTCAGCCACTGTGTTTCCCTCTGTCCCTGTGTCTCCTCTCCGCCTGTGTTCTGTGTTGCGCCAAATCAGAAAATCTTTTGTAATCTCCCGGTAACTCTCTAAACTCTGGCTTTCCATAAACCCAAAATGTACGAGTGCATGTGAGATTGATTGTGATTCTCTCTCGAATGATTCAGCAGCTCCTCAGAGCCCTCCTTTTTGAGAGGAAAGTGTTGGTTGCAATGTGAAGAAATAAAAGGAAATCCTGATACAGCATATGGGTGCATTTTGGAGAACTAGATGCAAAAAGGGGAAGCAGTTGTGGAAAAGTCATTGAAAGATTATTTAACATCCAGAGTTGAGAAAAAGAAGCCAGTTGTTGCTACTTCAGATGTCAAATGAATGGAAATGTCCCAGTATTGTTATATTCTTGGTTGTGCTGTTGTGAATGTGATCAAAAAACAGAAACTGTGAGGGACACAGGGATTTTTAGCTCTCACTCTGTATCCTCCTCAGTGTGTCGATTTGAGCTGCAATGAGCTGACTGAGGTGACTCTGCCGGAGATGCTTCCCCCGAAACTTCAGGAGCTCGACCTCACAGGAAACCCTCGACTGAACCTCGACCACAAGAGCTTGGAACTCCTAAAGTATGGCCCTCAGGCATAAACACAGCAGAAACCTTCAAATGCAAAACTGACTGCCTGACCTCTTCTTGCTTCATTTCTGCTTTTCTTTGCAGTAATATCCGATGTTTCAGGGTGGATCCTTCTCCCTCAGCTCCTTGTGTAAACGAGAGCCACGGAGCCCCAGCAGTCTGGAGTCACGGCTACACAGAGGCCTCTGGAGTCAAAAACAAGTCAGTCTTTAAAAGTACTCACTGGCATTATTTACTTGGTATTGTAAAAAAATACATTTTTTTAAAAATTGAGAAAAGAACACATTTGTAGTATTGAAAAAAAATGTAAGGTCGTGATAGTTATGGTCTTTTAGCCTTTTAACTGAAAAGCGTTTGTGCAGCTCTGACAGATCAAACTGTCTGCTTGAAGCGTCAGTAAAATGTCAGTTATTAGCTTTACATGTTATACAGAATCCTTTGTTTGGAGAATATGCCATTTTTTAACATCTAGTGTTGGTCACAAGCCTTGTTGCTGTTTTCTGGGTCAGATGTAGAAGCATTAAGACGTGTTATTACTCCGTCAAGGAACGCCGCGTAATTATGTGGCGATCCGCATTGGTTTGTTT
This sequence comes from Acanthochromis polyacanthus, assembly GCF_021347895.1. Taxonomy (NCBI): domain Eukaryota; kingdom Metazoa; phylum Chordata; class Actinopteri; family Pomacentridae; genus Acanthochromis; species Acanthochromis polyacanthus. The sequence continues at coordinate 12,737,146 of NC_067116.1, forward strand.
GTTAGCAACATTACTCAAAAATGGAACAACGTACTTGGGATGAAATTTTCAGTACACATGCATAACACGTCTGTGAAGGTTCTCAGTCGTCCAGGTCATCTTAAGCGTGAAGGGTTTAGTACAGGCAACTGACTTATTCTTGTGATCTTGAAGACGTTTCGCCTCTCATCCGAGCGGCTTCTTCAGTTCTTCAGAACCTGAACTGAAACGTGTTCCAAGATCACCGGAATAAGTCCAGTTTGCCTGAAACTAACCTTTTCCCACATGCATAACACATGCCTGTGCTCACTGCAAGGTCATTTTGTTTGTGGGTATATCTATCCTAAGGGTAGAATATTACCATGATTTCTGATCATCAATTCATCAATTTCTGACAATGTCATATGGGGGAATATGCAGCCTTGGCAGAGTGCTGTGCTCTCAGAGTGCTTTTCCCAGATATTAATGTAAACTTGTTGATCTTGTTGTTCTCAGGCTGTGTGTGGCCTGCGCTGGCCCTCGACAGCTTCTGTGGGACTCGTGAGGCTCTGTATGGAGTTTTTGACGGAGACCGAAACGTTGAGGTACCTTACCTGCTGCAGTGCAACCATGGGAGACGTGCTAGCAGAGGAGCTTCACAGGGGTCAGAGGCAGGAAGACTATATGACCAACACTTTCCTCACCATGCAAAGGTAAGAGCATTCCTTAACCCTGTAAACCCAAAACCATGTGTGGTTTTAGAAGTCATGTCAATGTTTTTAAAATACAACACTATTTGTCAGAGCCAGAGGCTGTTAAATCAGAAAGAATCCACGAATAGTTGCTCACAAAATGCTTGACGTGCCATTCTGTCAGAACTTACCAAATCTAAGCTTGACATTGTGATTTCAATGTTTCATATTCTACATGTCTCATTTAACAATTCAAAAATAAACTGTTTGCAACAGATTCTGTAAACAGATTTCTGGTTTTATATTTTTATTACACTGCACAGGAGACATTTGTGAGAGATCTCCACTTCTAGTCATGGTTGTGCTGTTTCCTTGGTTGTGCTGTTCTTGTAGAGGTGCTGGACTTTACAGTGCGAAACAACCTCAGGTCACAGCTTTGTCTATGATCATACACACTCCTGTGAACGCAGCATTTCTGTGTTTCTCTCCTGCAGGAAACTGGGCACAGCCGGCCAGAGGATGGGCGGTCGGCAGCTTTATGTCACATCAGACACGACCCGGTGGCTCCCGGTGAACACGGCGGCTGCTTCACACTGAAGGCAGCCAATGTTGGCAGGTGCCAGGCCGTTATGTGTCGAGACGGCAAAGCTATGCAACTCTCCACCATCCACACTGTCAAAGAGGAGCCAGAGTACCAGAGGGTCCGACAGCACAACGCCATCATCACTGAGGTAACAATGTTTAAAAAAAATAATAGAATAAACAATGAAAAAGTAATTCAAAGTAAACTGATGAGGTCAGTGATTATTAAATAGATTAGAGCTGAAAGTGACAATCATTTTTATATTGAAGTACATCCTTTAACTCTGGGCTGCACAGTGGTGTAGTGGTTAGCACTGTGGCCTGCAGCAAGAAGATCCCCGGTCCGTGTCCTGGCCTGGGCCTGGGATCTTTCTGCATGGAGTTTCCATGTTCTCCCTGTGCATGTGTGGGCTTTCCCTGGGTTCTCTGACTTCCTCCCACAGTCCAAAAATATGCTGAGGTTAATTGGTGATTCTAAATTGACAGTGGGTGTGAATGTGAATGTGATTGTTTGTCTCTACATGTAGCCCTGTGACAGACTGGTGACCTGTCCAAGGTGTCCCCTGTCTTCACCCTAAGTCAGCTGGGATAGGCTCCAGCACCCCTCCAACCCTAACCCTATTGTCATCATGTTTTAGCTAAAAAAATTGAAAAAAATGACTACATGACTGTGTTTTTTTCCCTCCACTATAGGATCATAAAGTCAGTGGTGTAACCGACTCCACCAGAATTATGGGTTACTCCTCCTCTGCCCGTCTGTGACTCCCCAGCCCCACATCTCTACCGTAGCGCTCACCCCACAGGATGAGTTTTTTCTCCTGGGCAGCCGGGGACTGTGGGACATGCTGTCTCCCAGCGAGGCAGTCGAAGCAGTCAGGAACTTACCAGATGCTCTGGCTGCTGCTAAGAAGCTGGTGACTCTGGCTCAGAGCTATGGCTGCTCTGACAGCCTCAGTGCCGTCGTTGTGCAGTTGAATATCACCGAAGACTGCTGCTGTTTCTGCGAGCCGCCACCTCCACCGCCCAGCCCCGGCCCAGCCACTCATCCCAGCACACATCCTTACTCAGCGAGCTGTGATGGTGGCATACCGCTGCCACCTGCGTCCTCAGGAACAGTCAGCGAGCTGAGCAGTGAGTTCAGCACTTCTGAAATGAGCAGTGAGGTGGATCCACGGCGTCCTCAGAAGAGCCGCCTCCCCAGACCGAGCCCCAGGCCCCCACCTGAACCCCCCAGGCAGACCTGGTGTGCGGCAGACCTGCCTGTGGGGGTGGCAGCTTCCAGAGACAGTTTTCTGGAGCTCTGTCTGACAACGGGCTCGACAGCGAGGACGAGGAGCCCATCGCTGGCGTCTTCTCCAACGGCAGCCGTGTGGAAGTGGAGGCTGATGTCCACTGTCTGCACCGCCATGACTGCGCTCACACTCATACAAGCACAAGCAACCCTCCTACCGCCACGCTGCGTAATGAGCCCTTTACCTCCTGCCTTCACCTCCCCTTCTCCTTCCCTGTCCCTCCTTCCTCGCCCTACCTGAGCGGAGACGCTCGATCAGGCCGTAGAGCCCGAGCAAATGGTTCTGTAGCCTGCCAAGGCAGGAACCAGGACCTCATTGAGGAAGCGGCTGATGCCCCTGTAAGGAAGCAGGGAGGCTACTTCAATGCTCCCGCCCAGCCGGACCCCGACGACCAGCTCATTATCCCGCCAGAGCTGGAGGAGGAAGTCCGGCAGAATCATCCAGCAGCAGCAGGAGCAGATGCAGACACACAACCAGCACAGCTACCAGAAACCTGCAGACTATTTCGTCACACCCCTCTGAATGCTTCCCACCCCACCATACCCACCCCCCACAACTACTGGTGTCAGTCTTCTTCATCCATTAACTCAGATGTAGTGAGTTTCAGGGATGAAGAACTATAAAATCTGCTCTGCATTAAATTCACTCCAAAACCTCAGAGTATTCTGAACGTGCTTATGGACCACAGACTGTTTTCTTATGGTTTTTGATTTATTTTCTACTGTTAACTTGATGCCCCTTGAAACGCAATGCAATTTTTATAACACTTTATGTTGATTCTTCACATGTAATTGATTTGACCATATCTTTAATTTGAAGAAGCACTTTGAATGCTTTTTATTAGACTTTTGAGATTAATTCTATGTTAAATGGTACTTAGAGATTCGGACCACTCTGTTTTTGTGTTATAGCAGAAATTTCCCCTGTTGGTCGTGGCTGATGGCCTTACAGTTGTTGGAGTTAGTAAAACTGTTTAACTAACTCCTAGGAGTTTAATACTTTAAAGTGACCTCGTCACTGAAGCGTACTAATGTTCTCTGAGAGAAAAGATGATTACTTCTGAAGGCTGATATTCCAGGTTTGTGTTCTCGGGTGTATGGAGTCCAGAGTGGTGCTGCAGTGGTGAGGAAATGCTATAAGGAGGGATCACAGTTATTACCAGCTCAATGAATGTTCTCAGAACAGTGTTACAGAATTCATGGCAATGGCAAATCGCACAAGAGAGCTACTTTTGCTATATAATAAATTAAAGTTTTCAGATAACCACAACATGTTGACTTGCACTTATTCAGGAGGGGTGGAGGATCACACTAATTACAAAAATATATAAATGTCTTGATAAGCAGCCAGGGAGACAGTTTTGGTTTGAAGTGACAATATTTTGAGATGTCAGCTGCTGAAATTTCAGTACAGTGAAAATGTGCTCAAAACATTAAAACATTCTGTATAGAAACCATTTTTCAAATACTTCCTAAACCATAAATGATGTGTTTTCTAGGTTTTAAATGAGTTGATAAGTAGACAGAAAATTCATTTCTTTAAAATAGAAGTCGTTTTACTAGAAAAGATACCAACTGTCTTTACTGTCTCTCAATACAAACTAAGTCTTTATGGACATTTGGACTATTGGTCGGATGAAACAAGTAATTTGGTGACACAGATTTTGGAAATGTTTCTATGCATTTTATTTCATTTTGTCACACTTTTTAAACCAAATAATTAATCATCAGATTAATCTAGGACTAAAATGAATCCTTCTCAAGCTTTTTTCTACCAAAGAAAAAGATCTTAGTTTGATGCCTTATTTGACATTAAACTTTACAGATTCACCACAGAAAAGCCACAACTCAATACACAAACATGAGAATGTCAGTTTGCCTATTAGTTTTCAGTTTATCAAATAATTTGAGCTCTGGAGCTACCTGATAATACTGTTATGTAAACGTATAAAACTGATAATCATTAGTTTCAGCCTTTTTCATTTTCAAGTTTGCAGCACAAATCTCAGATGCATCAAACCTCTTCACATAAAACCTAAAAAGCATTGCACTGCAGTGTCAGTTTCCTCAAATGACCCTTGTAAGATCCTAAAAAGCAAAAGCTTAAGAATGTCACAACACGCCACAAACTTGCCATGCCGTGTTGTTTGTGCTGCGCTGGTACAATCACTGCTTTGTTATCTGAAATGGTAAATTTAGAAGTTGTGTAATTACATCACTCTGGAGAATTTCTTTTGTTTGTAATTAAGTCTTGACTGAACAGTTACATCACTGCTGTGGCCTTTGTGTGTGTGTGGTCTATTGTGTGACAGCGGTGATGTCATGGCTGGCAGCAAGCCACTGCAGACAGGGCACAGAGGGCCACCACATCAGGACAGGAGCTGGCCAGTGTCCTGACTCCCCCTGGTGGCCGCAGGTGTAATAATAAGCCAGTCTTTATGGTATTACATTTATTCCGAATTGACAAAAATTTGCATCATTAAGTCACACTCTGATATAAAAACATTCATCATTAACGAGTTTACATGTTAAGACATTTATATAGCTGTCAAACAGCATACAAACATTTCCAGTCCTTCACTAAAGCTCAGACTGAAGATCCTGGACAGCCAGTATCAGAGCTCATCAGCTGCTTTAGTTAACTCCACTCATGTTTACTGCAGGAGTGACACTCATTAAAAAAACAACTAGAATTTAAAACAGATAAACAGTATAGGTGAGGTCAAAGCAAAGAAGAAAGGTGTGTTAAAGGCCTAAATATTACATTGCATTCCTAATTGAACGAGCTGAAAAACAAGAGTGTGGATTCGTCTTTGTGATAAACGACAGCTGTGGGTCTACTTTATTTCCACTTATCATCTCACTGTTAGGTGTAAAGGCTTAAATATTCACAGCCACATGAAATCCTGAGTTGCTGTAGCAACACTGTGAGGGCTGAATAATAGGCAGCTAAAGTCATCACTAATTATAGTGTTAAACAGTGGTAGAGGTCCTGTTCTCATCCCAGTGCAGACACATGCAAAAACGTTTCCATTATATTTGACATGATGTTCATAGTACAGAGCCACTTTTGCCTTATAATACTTTTTGCATTCCCCCCAATCATAGAAAAAGGTCCATCTCTGGCCACTCTGGCTACAGCTGTATGAGGCTGGGACTGTGTGTGAATATGGTGTGAGCTACAGATGTGTGATGCAGCTGTGGTGACTCTTTAGAGGTCCACATGAGTTAGCATTAGCAGAGAGAGCTTTAACACTACTAGACTCTGCATTAGATCTTTGTTCTTCAGAGAATGAACAGCTTCAATTAGTGTTTCATTCATTAAAACATGTCACAGCATTAGTCATGATCACAGCTACAGTGAATCAGGAAACGCTACAGAGAACTTTTAAGTAGCCTCCACAGGTTTTAATGTTTACATGAGCTGCAATGTGCCGCCACTCATGAGTTTGTGAGCTGCCTGTTTTGGGAAATACCACGAAATTAGGACAGAGAAAATCATCCCTCTGGTGTCTCAGTGGCTCTGTAGCATAAAAACCTATAAAACACATGTCCCTCTATTGTAAACACAGGATTTGTGTCCATCTATAAGGGGGACAATGCCGGAATAAGTTTTCTCATGACTTGTCTGGTCAGTAGTCGATCATATTTTGATCTGATCCTCTGAACAGCATAGGTGATCTGTTAAAAGTGAACCAGCTCTGTGGTACCACAAAACTAAAGTCTGACCCTAACACAGCTGGCTCAGGCTGCAGATGTCCCCCCCCCCATGAGTTCCCTCACACAGCGGTGGTGTCAGCCCTATGTGCGTGGGGTCGAGCCTGCAGTCTCTCAGTCTCTCTTCGTTTTCGCTCCTGCAGGTAGCGCTTCACTCCTCGGATGGTCTGTACTGTGAGCACTGTGCCGGCGGTGTACAGGATGGCAGTGATGAGCCCAAACAGAGCCACTGCTGCATCCGCCCCGCCCACATCGCAGTTCATCCAGGTGTAGCCGTTACGTGCATAGATCCTCTCTCGCTGCTTACACACATCGGTGGAGTTGATCCCAATCACAAAGTGCAGGTAGAGGCCGACAGCTACCACATAAACCACGGCTCCCACCGCCTGAAACACCAACGCGCCATACAGGAGCTTCCATGACATCATATGGGGAGGTTTGGTCCCAGCGACCACAAACAGCAGTGAGAGGACCCCAAAGGTGAGGCTGAAGGCGATGCCACCGTAGACGCCAGGCGCCCTCATCTGGCTGTACTGCATGTCCAGGTCTCGTACCTGCTGCAGCTCGGTGCCCTGAAGGTTGAACTGAGAGTTGATGTTGAAGCCACCTGCCCCTGCCATCGAAGACAGGCCTGATGTGACCATCTGAGCTGCGACCACACAGATCAGAACCAGGGCATTGGTCAGCACAGCACAGATCAGCACGATGCCTTGTCAGCACACGGAACAGAGGAGGAGGAAAATCAATGATTATTTTCAACCTTGTTAAATCTTTCAAATAATCTAACTACACGAAAAACTGAACAAACTTTAGTAGGTTTTGGTGTGATGCTTGAACAAAACAAGCCATGTAAACATGTCATTTTTAGGCTTTAGGAAACTGATGAGTATGTTTCACCATTATCCGAAATGTATTTAAAGACATTTGTTCATGCAGCTCTACTGTAGACTTAACTTAAGACCTGAAAGCAGAAGTCTAAATGGTCAGCTTTTAGAGACCTGAAAGATTCCAATCCTTGATGCTGCGGTAACTAAGCCGAACCTTGTAACGAAGTTGGTAGCACCAGTACCACCAGTGAAAAAGCTGCTATGGAGCCCTGCCATTGTTTAATAGAGTAATTCTTTATTCTTACAGTGTTATGCCCCTCACACTCACAGGCTCAGATGATGTATTAAAATCTCAAAGATAGTCCATGTGTGATCCTTCAAAACATGAAAAAGCGTCAAATCTTCAAAAAGTCAATGGTTTGTTTTGCTTCATAAATGAGAAGTTTTTAATCAAAGTTCTTGTCAAATTCCTCCCCAGTGGCTCCTCACGTCAGTGCTACATCAGATGTGATGTCATTAACATTCTCAGAATCAACTCTAGTGACATATCATTAGCCTGCTATACTCAGATATATCAAGTTATGGACTCCCTCCCCCCCGTTACTCTGCCTAAACTCTGAGAACAGAGGCAGTAAACAGCAGAAAACCAGTCTGTCCAGTTTTCATAAAAGGAGAAAGGAATGAACTGCACTGAAACCAAAGTCCGCCCAGTGACGCTGTAGCTTCTATTAGAAGAGCTTTCATTTTACTTAACACAGATAAATAAAACGTACCTCTCCTGGAGCATGCATTTGTGCATTTGGATTCATGGTGTTCTACTCGAGGGACCTCCCGGCTATGTTTGGGAGGGTAGTCAGCTTCATGGGGGTAGTATGGGGGTCTGGAGGAGGACCTGGAACAGAAAAACACATGACGATGAAGAAAACTCTATTTATTTTTCCACTTTGTGTTCTGCATATTTTAGACATAAATATGGACATTATAATATGGACATATATTTCTCGGGGTGACTCAGTTTTTGTCTGAATGTTGTTGGGTCTGAATGCACTCAGGATGAAAATGTTTTTGTGCCTGTTTGTCTTGTCTTCTGTTTGATATTGTCCTGCTCCTCTCTGGATGAAAAGTAGTCATGTACAGGTTAAATCTAACTTTCTTTTTTAAACAGCAGAAGTCCACAAAAGTGAACATGAAAAGAATTCTGTTTGTTAGCCTAAAAAGTGACACAATTAAAATAGCTGCTATTTTAGACAACTCACATCCACTAAACTCAGTACGTAGTTTACACTGAAACTATTTGCTAGATATTGTCCTTCAATGGCTGCCATCTGTGACCTGTAAACTGAGCAAGGCCTCCTCCTTTACAAATTCCAATTTAAACTCTGCATTCATCAAACCATTCAGTAACAATTCTGCGTGGAATTTGCATGCTCTCCCTGTGCATGCGTGGGTTTTCTCCGGGCACTCCGGCTTCCTCCCAAAGTCCAAAAATATGCTGAGGTTAACTGATGATTCTAAATTGTCCGTAGGTGTGAATGTGAGTGTGATCGTTTGTCTCTATATGCAGTCCTGTGATAGACTGGTGACCTGTCCAAGGTGTCCCCTACCTTCACCCTAAGTCAGTTGGGATAGACTCCAGCAACCCTAATGAGGATTAAGTGGTGTATAGATAATGGATAGATGGATGTTTAGTGAATTTTTTTAAAGCAAGAAATTCCAGAATCTGTCTGGCAGCAGCTTCTAGAATATAACTTTTTGCTCGTTTTCTGCTATTAAGCTCCACATATTTTGGTGCTTTGATGGCTGGTGATAAACATAAGGGCAGTGACCTAATTAGTCCTTCATGCTTGGCACAGGTAAGTCACAGCTGTACTTTGAATACTTGTACAGAGTGGGCCATAAGTTTCCATACATAGGAAAATGTATAATGTATATTTTTTATGTTTCAGAAGATGCGTTTGACGCTATCTTTAGAGGCACTTAAAGGCCATGGTGTATCAGGTGAAGATAGGAGGTATAAATCATCTCAAGGTATCACCAATGCCATTACAAGCATAACTTCAACTGTGCTAATGCAAGTTCATCAGCAGTGGAAAACACGTACTAATATGTGTTGTCGAAACAATGGTACTCATATAGAGCACATTATATAAATAAAAAAGGTTGTCGAACATAAAATGTTTATTTTACCTATGTATGGAAACTTATGGCCCACCCTGTAGAATAAATATGGGTGCTGTAGTCACTGAACTCACCTGTCCGAAGATGAGTGTAGGTCATCGCGGGGCTGCCGGCGATCTCCGTTCCTCTCCCGGTGGTGTCCGTTCCTCTCCCGGTGATCTCCGTTCCTCTCCCGGTGATCTCCGGATGTCTCCCGGTATCCCCTGTTAGAACGGGGCGGATGGCTCATACCTGCTGATCGAAAGTAACACCTTTTAACACAGAAATGACCTTTGAACATGCTAAAAACATAAGAAGGAACGATATTCATGCTAAATGCATATTAGCTGTAATGTCTTAGTGTTAACAGACAGGACTACAAAGTCTCAGCTACCGTTGGCGCATAAAAACAAAGTTGACGTAAGTACGTCGGAACGTTTAGGAACTTCATCGTACAGCACTATCCTCTTCAAACACCGTGTATTATTAAACCTAATACAGATATTAACTAAACATAAGCTTAGTATAATGACGAAACTTTCCAGACTTGACGTCAAGCAGTTGTTGAGCAGGATTGTAGCTTCAGAAACATCCAAAACCACAAACGACGCTTCGCAGGTAGTTAACTTAACAGATACGCAAGCAAATGAGCTAAAAATGTCTGATTAACCAGCGTTACCGAAGTTATACTTACTGTGAGGTCGATGAAAACGCTATTTAACCCAAGTACAATGTCATGAGTGAATCAGTAAATCATTGCCCTGTGTGTTGTCAGAGTCCAGGTAGAAACTACCCCACCCTACCCGGAAGAGGAGGCGGAGAAAGCTGCAGGTAAGCAGAGCCTCCGGTCCTCTGCTGACAGCTGGATAGCTGCAGAGAGGATCCTGGAGGGAGATCGAGTCATGACCAGCTTGTCTGAATCAGCCGCTTTGTCTGATGTCAGTCCACTCTGAAGCCAAAGAAGCCTCTGTTTTTAGGGGGTGTTGACCTTTTCACAGAGTGAAGGCAAGCATGTTGTTGATGCGCTTCCTTTATGAGCACAGAGATTTGCATGAAGCCCCCTGAAGAGCCTTTTTGTGTTCATTCTATACTGCTGTCTTCTTGGAATTAACTATCCCATAAGTTATCGCCTACAATGTGTCGACTGCTCACACTGTTTATGTCTCATGAATACATATTGTTCTACTTTCTTTACAGTCTCTATGAATAGGCCTGGTACACAAACACAACAAACTTGAGCTGCAACAGTTATTCTTCTATTATTTGATCAACACGTGTTCGTTCATGGGCTGCACAGTATGGAGTCACAGAAGTGCCACAATAAAATATAACTGTTAAAGATTAAGGAAATAAATGTGTAAATATAAAGATAAATAAATAGATAAATAAATACATAAGGAAATGAATGTGTAAATGTAAAGATAAATCTCCAGGTTCTCTGGCTTCCTACCACAGTCCAAAACACATGCTGAGGTTAATTGGTGACTCTGAATTGTCCATAGATGTGAATGCAAGTGTGATTGTCTGTATGTGTAATTTGTGATAGACTGGTGACCTTCCCAGGATGTCACAAAAAACAATGCACATTTTAGTTCTTTAATAAATGTATTACAGATCTTTTTGAAATATGACAAAAATCTGCTGGGATTAAAAAATAAACACACAGCAACTTGAATGATCACTTTTGATTATGTAGATTTTATTTTATTTTTTAAAAGTTTGTTTTGAACATTTCAACAAAGAAAAAGAAAACAAACAGAAAACAATAACAAAAGACAAAGAATAACTTACTCAAAAATTAGTGGGGAGAAGTCAAAACTTATCTAATCCCCCCCCCCCCTTCCTTAAACAAATGACTGTAAATCTTTTCATCCTTTTTTACCTCCGCCAAGGAGGTTGTGTGACACCCGGTGTTTGTGTGTGTGTGTGTGTGTGTGTGTGTGTGTGTGTGTGTGTGTGTGTGTGTGTGTGTGTGTGTGTGTGTGTGTGTGTGTGTGTGTGTGTGTGTGTGTGTGTGTGTGTTCTTGTACTTGCTACATGGTGAGTACCATTTTCTGCATTTAACTATCAAAGTGAGGACATTTTTACAAAGTGAGAATGTTATGGCTGGTCCTCACTTTGAAACAGCCATGTTTGAGGGTGAAGACTTGTTTTAGCGAACAGGTATGAATTGAGGTTTGGTTAGGGTTAGGGTAAGGATTAAGATTAGGCAATCAGTTGTGATGGTTAAGGTTAGGGTAAGGCTCTAGGAAATGCATTACGCCTATGGATGTCCTCACTAAGATAGAAGTACAAACATGTGTGTGTGTGTGTGTGTGTGTGTGTGTGTGTGTGTGTGTGTGTGTGTGTGTGTGTGTGTGTGTGTGTGTGTGTGTGTGTGTACTTGTTTCTGCTATACAGGTGGGGACTTTGACCTGACTATTTGCTATAAAGGTGGGGACTTGTCTTACGGTGGGGACCTAAAATGAGGTCCCCACGGGTGGTAACACCGTTTTCTTGGCCATATTGTTGTTAATAAAAAATGTAAAAGTGCAAAAACGTTTGTTTAGGGTTAGGCATTGATTTGGTGATGGTTAAGGTTAGGGTTAGGGTAAGGGTTAGGAGTTAGATATGAATGAGAGTCAATGGTAAGTCCCCACCGGTATAGAAAAACAAACATGTGTGTGTGTGTGTGTGTGTGTGTGTGTGTGTGTGTGTGTGTGTGTGTGTGTGTGTGTGTGTGTGTGTGTTCAGATGAAATTTTGAGGGGATGTAGACTATGGTAAGAGGAAGAGCTGATTTAATTTCGGTGGCAATCCGGAAAGGATCCTGGATTCTGGATCACTTTGAATTTCTTAGTATGTTTTAGTATGTGGTCCAAAATATGACAAAAACATCATAGGTTAGTATGTCGTCCAACAAATTGGAACAAGGTGTCCAGATAGCTCAACTGGTTAAGAAGGTGATTTGTAAACAGAACTGTGTCAGAGATGCAGGTTTGATTCCAGCTCATGATCCTTTACTGTATGGGTTTCCTGTTTTCCTCTCTATCCTTGGCAGAGGTCTGCACTCTCTGAGTGCTTTTCTAGTCTTCAAAATACTACCATTTATAAACAATAATGATAGTAGTAGTAATAATGATAGTGAACTTGATTTATAATAAATATACACCAATATGTCCATCTGCATTTATACAAAAGGAAAAAGACAAAAGGACCTAACAATAGCAAAACACAACATAAAGAAAACTAATAACTAGTCATTTGCATAAATAAAAACAGAATACAAATCATTAAAGAAATAAATAATTAATAACAGTAACCTGTGCACACCGAAAAAGTTGCGTTAATCATTTTGTCTTATTGGCATGGCCTCTTAACCCTCGTGTTGTCCTCACCAAAAAATGTTGTTGCCTTGTCTGAAAAAAAGACATTGATTTCAACTGTTCGATCATGAAAAATTAAGAGTTATAGGAATCATTAGAAACTGAAATCTGTCATGACCTACATGGTCTTTACAAGTGTATATAAACTTTTGTTTACAACCATAGATGTAAACTATTTATTTAAGTGTCTAATTTACTCGTCCTTTGATTAAATGTTGGAGTGCAACTGCACCGTATTTGTTCTGACTGTTCCTATAAATCTGTGTATGATTGGAGTCCAGCAGGGGGCAGCATGTAACACATGATGATGGTGCAGCAGTTAAACGCTTCCGGGTAACTTCTGCGCAACAGTAAACAATAACATGAGAATACAACTGAAGTTGTGTAACATCTTCTAACAAACAGAACCACTGTGGCTGTCATTTGGACACAACGTCTCCTCTGGTTGCCCGTTTAATCTGGAAAACATTTACCCTCCACAGCCATGCTGTTCCTCCGGACTGCAGCTCTGAGCTCCAAAGCTCTGACCGCTCTGCGCTGCCTGCCCGTCGGCTACACAGCCTCCAGGAGCACCGCTACATACGTCCAGGGCCAGAGTCCCGAACCACGCATCAGAGAATACTTCTACTATATCGACCATCAAGGACAGGTGATGATATAAACACAAAACCAAACCTTCAGTATGCCTTCTGTTGGCCTGACACTGAGTGTTAACTGTGCTCTACTTGCAGCTTTTCCTCGATGACACTAAAGTGAAAAATTTTGTCACCTGCTTTAAAGGTAAACATGGACACACAGCACACAGAGGTCGTGATTTACTCAGATTCAGTCTGGATCATAATCAGTGATGTCTTTGAAAAATGTTCATATAGCTGGCTGGATGGGGCCCACTGCTAATCTTATGGTTGCACACAAAAACCAAAAGCTTGTTTTGACTTTAATAAGCAGGTTGAACTTTTACAGTAACATCATATTTATCTGTGACCGGACTTATGATTCAGCTACGTAACCAATGATCCTTTTGAAGTTGAGAAACTGTGACTGTGTGTGACAGTTCACCAGTCTGAGGTGATCTCACACACAGTTGACAATGTACAGAATATATCCCATTTGCGGCCCACAAATCATGTCCTTTTCCACAGTGTAAGCTGATCCGCTACAACTCCACAGTGTTTGGAATAGCATCCCCATCTTCCAAGCATGATATCCTGATTTTCTTAATTGGAATTCTGAATGGATAGCTGGTTTGATTGCTTTGGGAATCAAAAGAAAGAATGACCTGACTGGCTCTACATGCAGTCAAAGAAGGCACTGCAACTGGTATGCAGTGTCATTTACTGTTAGGTCCTGATGAGTCCTGTCTTCATGTCAGGGATGATTTAGTAGTAATTAGTAAATTTAGCACTGTGTTATGTTATGCATAAATACACGCATAGTTTGACCTTAATTTGTAAGGATTAAAATGAACTAAATCTGGTGCTGGTAGAATGATAGACTTTAATTACTTTATATACTAATTTAAAGTAAACAGTATCTCTACCTCTGACAACAGGTTTTTACTGTGAGGCCACTTCTGATCCTTTCAGTGTTTTGCAGATCTGAGTCATATCTTTCATGCTGTTGTTTCGCTCTCAGTCATCTGTTTCTTTCTCACCAGATAAACAGTTCCTGGTCTTCTTCTTCAGTCGGCTGCGTTTCAATCAGAGTGGCCGTTATGAGGAGGACTTCCCCTTCCTATCTCTGTGCGGCAGGGAGAGGAACTTCCTACGCTGTGATGATCGACCTGTGGTCTTCACTCACCTGCTGCAGAATCCTGCCAGGCCGCAGGGCATCATGGGAGAGCAGGAGCTGCTGTCGTACTGCGGCGGTGCGGAGAAGCTCTCCGTCCCGTTCCGCCCAGAGACTCTGTTCATGCATCCTGTCAGCGGACGAGTTTATCACCCCTGCTCAGAGCGCTCAGGAGGGGTTGGCCTGGTCAGGTCGGCTTTGGCCATCGAGCTCAGCCCGTTCTTTGTTTACGAGCATGAAAGTGGCCAATCAGGACAGCCTACACACTTTCTTTGGAGAGGACAGAGGCACACACTGACCAATGAGCTTGCAGGATGCCTCCCTACAGCAGAGGAGGGCAGTGGGCAGCATGGAGAACTAGGATAATGTCAGATCAGATCACTGTTGTATGTTATTCTGTAATATGCCCACAATACACTATCAGGTTCCTGTTCTGATAATTGGACAAGACTGTGTTAAGGCCTCACAGCTGTGATCATAGTCTGATCAGTAGTGATTCAAGCCTCGACCAGTCCTGCATAATGTGACGTGTGAGAAATGAACCGTGAAATTCACTAATGAATCACTGCTCCAGTCTTTATTTGGCTTGAACTACACAAAGCAATATCTGATTTTGTCTTCTTGCTTTAGGTGCAGCTCAGCCAAAGAGTGATTTTGTCCTCAGAGACTGTTTCATTGGATTCACCTAAATGGTCCTGAAGAGGTAAAATTATCCAGAATATCAAAAGAAAGCATCAAGGAAGAATCTATAAGATTTACATAATTTTGCGTGGCATAAATAATTTCAGGTGATCCTGCTGTTCATCTCATAGCATGTTAGATTTACAATGTGCAAATGTTTGAGTGTGGCTTCTCTCAGATTCTTTCCGTTTTGCACTGAGCTCAGACTCTTTGCTTCTGTGTTGTCATTTAAAGATTAACGAAAGGAAGTCTTTCAAACTTGGCGGGAATGTCGGCTATTGTATCAAATCAAGAGGAGCGAGTTGTTTATTTAAAACATTTGGCACAAATGGATATATAAATACTTAATATAATACTATATCCTGTGTTTAATTAACAAAACAACTACAGTATCTTGATTGCCAGATTACATATGAGTTGCAGCAAACTGATTAGATACACAGGCTCTGAGAACTGGTATGCTTGCATTGATAGAAAATACATATTCTAACTGTCTTTATTGATAAATGGTCCATACCATAATGGACACTGGCTACTGAAGTGTGTTTTGGTAATAATTTGGAATAAGATATTGCCTTGAATATAATAAGATCTACTTCAAAATTAAATCCCTTGATATTTTTTTTGACGCTGCAGTTCTTAAAATTTTTACTTTGTTGCTAACAAATAGTGAATTTTTGTCAGAAATCACCATCAGTCCTTAGATAACATTCTCTGGAAAATGAAAAGGGTATCACAGAGTTATTAAAATGCATCTTGGTGTTGTTATGTCTGAGCATCCAAAACTATAGAACCACATTTTCAATAAATAACAGCGGGTCTCAAAAAACTGCCCAGGATCTCTTCATGTGTCAGTCAACTAGGCATTAAAGTCCTTGAAAATGAGATGATATCAAAAATGCAAGTAGCCTACATTTTAGGTCAACTGTTTTCAGGACTCGCTGGTTTATGGTGATAGCAAGTTAACTAATTCACTAAAGCAGAACTACAGCTTTGGTAATTAGTTTTTAAAAAAGGTGAAGGTCAGGTAAAGCATGAGCAGGTGGACAAAGATGAAAGAAAAGTGTTTGTATAGCACAATTCATACACAAGACAAGACTTCTAATAAGAAACAAGAAAAGCACTCAGAGAGCGCAGTACTCCACCAAGGCTGCTCAGTCACATGATTTCCTATGGATGAAATCTTTCAAAAAATTTGTGGTCCGCAGCGGTCCATTTGTAGTAGGATCACAGGCAGCTGACGTAGTGTTCAGTTGTTGTCACAGTTACAGTGACACATCTGGCAGTGGTACAGAAATCTTTAACAAATTCATGGATCCAAACTATAAGCTGCATCACTGCCAAAATCTAACCACTTGCTCCTTGTGTCATTTCTGACCTCCCCTGAAAATTTGACTGAAATCCGTTAGCCTGTTTTTGAGTAATGTTACTAAAAGACAAACCAGCAGTGATTGTCACATAACTATTGTAGTAAAACGGGTATTGCTTTCTTAATAGATAGATCAATGTAACCCCATGGTTGCCTGACGGACAACTTCAGTCTAAGCTCTGTAGTTCTCAAACTTAAAAAACAACCTGTAATTCTAAGGCTCATAGAGAAGCACTGGTCTGTCCTGCACTCACTGTGATAATAATGTGGAGGAACATAGGCTGAACAGACAGAAACTGGAGGACCCAACTTTGCCAAGATCACAGTGTTTTACATTTTATATTCGAAAATAACTTGAAATTGGTGCACTTCTTAGGTCAAAGATTTTACTCCCGGTGTGTCCAGATCCTAACAACGCCTCTGGATAACATTATAAATGAACATGAGCAGAGTGTCATGTGAAACCGGTGCAGCTGTACGCCAGAGCTGCTGCTTGCTGTGAGCTGCGTGTCGGAGGGTCCTCTAGCGCTCCCCTCTAGAGAACTTCAAGTCCCAGAGATCTCAGCATCAGTGAACCTGGAGCCAGGGCTTGGTTAAAATGGCAGCACCGTCCAGAAACACATGTGGGCTTATGGAGCGCTCTGTCCGGGAGCGGGTCCCGCCGCTGCTCACCGACCTCTACCAGTTCACCATGGCGTACGCGTACTGGCGGGCCGGCCGGCACCAGGAGCCCGCCGTGTTCGAGCTCTTCTTCAGGGACAACCCCTTTGGCGGAGGATTCTCGCTGTTTGCAGGTCTGCACGACTGTCTGCTGTTCCTGCGCAGCTTTCGCTTCTCGGACGAAGGTAAGGAGTTCGATTAGGACTTCATTTTTTTTCACATTAGTACTATTAATCAGAACTGATTAACCTTTAAGTAACGTGGGGTTGAGTAATCAATCGGATCATGGTAACATTCCTGCTGTCCTCCACACCTCCCACAGTTGGTTGCGCAATACTTCGGCACGCAAACACACATGACATTGTTTAGGAAATGTTCATAGGCCTACCAGTAAACGTCAACATGCAGATCCGAAGCGTAACACTCAGGAATAATCTGTAATCTCTCGTGTGCAGTAATCAGCGGCATGTGGTCAAGTTTCTTTTTAAAAAGCACTCATTGTGTGGAATGGACTGAATGAACCCTTCACGTCGTTACACTAGTTATTACTGATGAATCACCATATACACATGTAGCTGCCGTAAGCTTACTCAGTGACAACTGATTCACATCATATTTCATAACTGTAGATTGTCAGGTCAAAATTATTCTGCAAAAGCACATGTAGCTCTCTAAAAGGAAGTCCACTGTAGTTAAACCTACATCTGGCAGAAGAAGTGATCAGACCTGTTGCTCAGTGTTTCAGTCAGTGTGCTTAAAGAGACACACAATCCAGAGGTGCTCTATTACACACTGAAGCTGCCCTCAGAACTTTACTCAGCTACAAGTAAAACAGTATTTTCACCAAAATACATTTACAGTTGTTTGAAAGTGGAACTCCTCAGTATACCCATCCCACCTCTGCACATGCAGAAATAGCAGAGAAGAAACATTTTACTGTCAAGCCCATTGTTGCTAAATTAGACATTGTTTACTAGATTAACTGAAGACAGATCATCATTTGCTAAACTGTACACAGATCGTTTGGTTTGTGTCTCCACTCTAACAAATAATCATAGCTGGCAAATAAATGTAGTGGAGTGCAAATTGATGAGCTTTAAAATTCCCCATCAGCTTTGTAAAGGATTCAGACTTACACTATAAGAAATAGTTTAAATGTTCATATAGAGTTTTTATATGCCAGAAGACAAATAAGCAGTCACACCATGACTGAGTACTGACTGTATGAAAAACCACAGATTCAGAGATATTCATAACATATCTCAGGAATCAACCCTGTCTATTTGCAGGGTGGGACTTTTTGTATTGTGATTCTTCTTCGGAATTTTCAAACCAGAAACCAGTTCTGGTTTGAAAATGCATGACTGAATTATTCCAGAATGATAACTTTTAATGTATGGGGTAGAGTAGTTTTAAAGTGTTTAAGCAGAGTCATGGGGGAGCTGGTGTGCTGAAGCTGCAGCCGTGGGGAGGAGTGGATGAAGAGAAAGGCACTGACTTCATAGAGCTTAGAGATTATTATCATGAAAAAACTTTTAAATGTGTAACTTTCAAACAGAGACGTGAGTTTTTAGGTGTTAAGTAAATGCCTGGAAGTTAATGTGTAATTCAGTACATGATATCACTCACAAGGGCCATTTATTCATGCAGGACTGTTTCTTTTACTACTCTATTCTATTTCGACCCCATGCCGTCCTATAAATGAGTTTTTCCTGCCTTACCTCTCCCCTTTCGTTTGTACATTCTGAGAGAGAGGTAAACGAGATTGTGCTGTTGTAATTTGTGTGTTTAAATGTAATATAATTCTACTTATAAGTTTACTCTCCCGTTCTTAAATGGTTTTGCATTTTTTATTCTAGAAATAGAATAAAAGAATAATAAAACAAGATATATATGGTATATTATATATTACTAACACCACAATATATATATATATTTAACCCACAACCACTGCTGCACCACTGACCCTGTTACATAAAGTAGCATAACATTCTCAGTAAAGTTTAGTGCAAGTAATTATTTCTGTGTAATGCTTGAATAAATGTACTTATTACTTTTCACAAAGCCTATCAGAAGTAAAACTTGGGTGTTTTAAACACGCTACATTAATGGTGTTGGTGCCATTCATACCTGAGCTTCTAACCTTCATCCCAGTTACAACACAGACATCTGCTAGATGAAAGAAGGTTATTCGATTAGTTGAGTTACTGTATTTGTATATGTGCTGTGAGACAGGAAGACATATGGAGGATGTGTTAGAACACATGTCAAGATGAATATATGGATGTCCTCTGTTGCTGGTCTTACTGACAGTGCTCTAGCTGTTGTGATTAACACTGTGTATTCATGGTTCCAGATGTTGAGTTCCTGCGTTCGGTCCTGCCTCCGGCCACTGACCCAGCCTTCTTCCAGTTCCTCCGAGGCCTCGACTGTTCGGGTGTAACAGTCCGCTCCGTCCCAGAGGGCACCGTGGTGTTTGCCAGGGTGAGCTGCAGGGCTTCAGGGTGAAACTGAGGGTCAGAGGTCACAGTCAGGGTCTGTAGACGCTCAGATGGAGTAACTGCTGCTGCGTGTGTCTAACACCTGCAGGTGCCTCTGATGGAGGTGGCTGGTCCACTGGCTGTGGTTCAACTGCTTGAGACCAGTTTACTGTGTCTTGTAAACTATGCTAGGTAAGAATACACACGGACATGTTTCTGTCAGCTCAGAGGATGTTTCTCTAACTTACATTAGTTTCCTGCAGACTTGAGATAAATAACTATCCAGAAATACTAAATATGTGAGAATTAATTTTGAGAAAGTTTGTATAAACTGTTGCAGAAGAGGTTTAGAATATCTGATTTTCATGAAATGGTACAGCCATAAAATACACATTTATTGGTTGCAATGTTTAATTTAATGAAAGTACCATATGCTGTAACCACTGTAATAAACAATCGGAAGAATAAAAATGTGAAAAAATACATGTTGTGATACTGACAATGTGACAGAAGTTTTTTTTTTAGACGTAAAGAGACTCAAAGGTAAATTTAGAGAGAAAGTCAAGATTTTTTTCAAGTAATTAAAGATTTAGATAAGTTCTGTTTCCTAAAATGAGAGTAAGCCTTTACACACAAGAGTTTCATCACCTTCCTAAAATAATGGCCTAAGTCATATTTTCATGAAATTTATTGTTTGGTCTCAATCATCTCCTCATGATGCTGTCACCTCTGGTAAAATCCCCTATATCCTCAGTTAAATAAATCATGCTATTCTAGTCCTGTAGTTTAAAGCTGCTGTCTGGAGTTTCCGTTTGTTTTCAATTTATGTATCATTTTTTCACAAAGCTTAAATGTGTTAGTCTAGTTCGATACTATAATATAATGTTAGTATGACGCGATATGAAAATTTATTCCTGAGCTCCACCTTCCTCTCATAGACCCCCATGTTATTCCAAAAAGCGCCGGTCGCTGCCGACCAATCAAGTTCGAGCTCCAGCTTTGTCATGCTGTCAATCAACGGTTACGCACACAGCAAGCAAGCCCATGCAGAGGTGGGCGAGCTACGCACTACGCAACCGCGCGCACATTTGTTTTGCTTGTGGAGGAGAGAGCATCAGGGCTCAGCAACTTCCAGAAAAGTTAGCAATCCCACGGCTTGTCAGGCCAAGAGACTGCAGGACGTTTTTTGGCTCGGGGTGCTCGCGTCGCTCCCCGACCACGGCCTCCATAGCCCGCCTGACGGCTTCGTTTAGATGTCCGACCTCTGGAGGAAGATGTTGGGGCGTCTGGGACATACTCTTCGTCAGAGGAGTCATGCAATTCTGAACTCTAGATAGAAATAAATAAACAATGTAACACATATACATGCGTAAATGCACTAAGTTTGATAAACAACGTCATCGAGAGGGATACACGAGTGTAATCACATATTGAAACTTTACTCGTTCGTCCTAGCAGATTCATGTTATTTTGGTATTAGGACAAGTTAGACTCAATACAGCATTCTAACGTAATTCCTTTATTATTTACTAAATGTACTAAATGTAGAAGAGGGGAAAACAGCAAAACAGGCAAGATACTGCAGCACTCCGGACACCACTCTCAGGTACTGCACGCGTGCACAAATAAAGGGGCGAAATCAGACGGAGGGAGGGACCAACAGCGTTTTGGGAGACGCTGCGATTCAAACTCCGGACAGCAGCTTTAATGGCTTAGGTCAACTTCAGTGTCGTGTGGTTCATTTTTTTGTGTTTTCTAAAAGACCTGAAATAATTACTTAGGCCAATATTTTAAAAGGGTTTCAAAATGATAAATTTAAAATGAAGCATGTTTCCAGTGATTTACCTTCTGCTTTGTATTCCTTCTGCCTGAGTCCCCTTGATCTCTATGTTTCAGGGTCTCTGCACTCTTCCATCTTCAGTTACCCAACTACAGCTTTTTGCATTTTATACTTCTGTGTATTTGCCTCTGTCTGAAGTTAAGAAACAACCTGCTGCTGTTGTGTCCTCCTTCTTCCCTGTTATCAGTTTAGTGTGCAGCAACGCCGCCCGTTTCCGCCTGGCTGCAGGCCCCAGGAGGAAGCTGCTGGAGATGGGCCTCAGGAGGGCTCAGGGACCAGATGGAGGACTCACCGCTTCACGATACACACACATCGGAGGTGAATGCTGTCAAAGAGTCTTTATTCTGACACACTGTCAAGCCTCTGTATAGATGCTTGCCACTTAACCCTCACTAGCCCAACAGATTGTGGGTGTGTTTTTTTGCTGCTGTCATATTGCTGTCACACTGCTGTCATGTCCCACACCTCTAAGGAAACAGCACAACTATGGCTAGAAGTAAAGAAAAACATCTTTTGTGCAGTATGACACAGTTATAATTCCATGAATTGCAAAAAAGAAAAATGAAAGTTGAACATCTTTGATTATTTATTTGACAAAAATTTGAAACAAACAAACAAAAAATATCAGGAATCAATATGTACGTTTTTTCTGAGTTCCCCGGGTGATACAAATACTGGAAGAAAATGGTGATTCATAAATACTTTACTACTTACATTTTTAAATTCTTTCCATGTAAACATAGCCTGCAGTTCAGCTGAAAAGTCTATGAATTGATGTCAGTGACTGCTGGTCACAGCTGAGTCAATAATAGCTTCAAAATTGTGGCAATAAGCAAATAATATGTTTTTACAGGTTCATTTTTGAGACATGAGACATGTAAAATAATGCAATTTTGATGAAATATCACCATCCAGAGCTTAGCTGTGGTTAGGTTTTCAATAAAATGGCATGTTACAAATGATTGCTTCAACAACTGTCAGAGAGAAGAACATTGTGTTGGTTTTACAGTTTGTGGCTGTGACAAAAGGGAAGGCAAGTTTATTTGTATAGCACAGTGCATACACAAGGCAACTGAAGGTGCTTTAAAGAAATACATTCAGAAAAATGATTTAAAGGTAAGCACATATTAAAATTATAGAAATAAAACATACAATTAGGCATTAACATCATACAAGTGCATTAAAAGACAAGAAAATAGATTGAGCATCTAAGAGAAGCCGCAGTAAACAATCTGGTTTTCAGGCCTGATTTTATAGAGCCGACAGTTTGAGCAGACCTCAGGTGTTCAGGAAGTTTGTTCCACAGGTGAGGAGCATAATAGCTGAATGGTGTTTCACTATTTTTGGTCCTGGTTCTGGAAACACACAGTAAACCTGTCCCTGATCACCTGAGGGCTCTGGATGTTTCATATGAAGATAATAAGTCCAGGATGTATTTTGATCAAAGACCATTCAGTGCTTTGTAGACCAGGAGTCAGATTTTGAACTCTCTCCTTTGACTGACAGGAAGCCAGTGCATGATTTGTGGACAGGTATAATGTGGTCCGGTTTCCTGTTGTCAGTTAGGGGTTTTGTTTTCTTTTTGTTTTTAAGTAAAAATGCCTTTCAAACCCAACATGTTTTGAATCTTAAGTCACTGTAAAACAAAAATGTACATATAGACTAAGTGAGGTATGAATTTTGCTGATATCTGTAAGGAAGATTCAGACTTTTTCTCTGAGGACTACAGTAACTCTCACTTTACCTGCCAAACATCACATATATATCGGCATTCTGTTCTTTACAGTGTCAGAAAAAGATTGTCACCTAGTTAAACAATATGTAATAGTTACTAGATGACAACAAATAAGCAAGAAATAATTGAACTGAACCTGTAGAAAATGATTTTGTTACATTCCCGGTGCACAGACTTACACTGGAGCGCTTCTTTCAGGGTTTGATCTCACCAGTAACGTTCAGGCTGGTTTTCTGTTTGGGATCCCCGTCACAGGGACCATGGCACACTCATACGTCACGTCCTTTACCTCCCTGGAGGAGGTGTGGCCACAAGTGAGTATGTGTTGTCTCCTCAGAACATCTGAATAAGAGACCAGGGATTTTAGCTCATTAATTGCAAATTGGATGTACTTAGGCTGTTGTTACTCATTATCTATACATACACTACCATTCAAAAATTTGGGGTCACTTAAATGTCCTTATTTTTATTTTTTTAAAGAAAAGCATTTTTTAAATGAAGATATCATTAAATGAATCAGAAATACAGTCTAGACATTGTTAATGTGCTAAATGACTATTCTAGCTGTAAACGACTGATTTTTAATGGATTATCTCCATAGGGATACAGAGGAACATTTCCAGCAACCATCACTCCTGTGTTCTAATGCTACATTGTATTAGCTAATGGTCTTGAAAGGTTAATTGATGATTATAAAACCCTTGTGTAATTATGTTCCCACATGAATAAAAGTGTGAATTTTCACAGAAAACATGAAATTGTCTGGGTGACCCTAAACTTTTGAACAGTAGTATGTGTTTGTAACTGATTGTTATAAATGTTTTTTTCAAATGTGCATTTTGCTGCTTTTCCTTGTTTTAAATCATTTTGACATTAAAACGTTTTACTATTGGTTGGACAAAAGAAGCAGTTTGAGTACATTATTTGAGAACACCATTTTGGAAAATTGCCACTTTTGCACTGTTTTCAAATGCTTCAGAGTCAATAACTAATTGAGAGAACGTGTCAGTTACATCCATAGTTAAGAAATATAATCATTAGAGCCAGGAAGATGCTGTCATAAAGGTAATGTTGTTGCTACTGTAATTGTGGGCATACAATAGTTCTCAACAATGCAGCCATGTAGTGTCTAATATCTCTTGTTTCTCATCATTTAGACCCTCGTAGCAGTGAACGGGGATCCAGAGCCGGTCGATGTCATTTCTCTAACAAAAAGCTGGTTGAGTCGTGTCTGTGAGCTTCTGGGAGCAGAGCCTGAGAAGATCCGGGAGGGCGAGTTGGCTGCTTTCTTGTCTTACGCTGTCGCTTATCCGCAGAACTTCCTCCCTGTGATTGACAGCTACAGTGTTGGCTGGTAACTTCTATATAATACTATGTCATGTTCCCCCAAGATGCAATACATCTTGGAGTTTATTGAAATTTTTGTAGTTATATATGATTTTATGTTAAATTAAACAACCAAAATTAAATATTGCCCTTGTTCACACACTGATCAGTCACAGCATTACAATATTGTGTAGGTTCTCCTTATGTCACCAAAATGGCTCAGTTTGGCCGTGGACACTGGATCTCTGGGGTTGTCCTGTGGTGTCTGACTCTGGTATGTTGGTAATGAATCCTTTGGGTCCAGTGGGTTGTTGGTTGAGGTCTCTGTGGATCAGGCTTGTTCCAACACATTCCAAGAATCAGACTGGAATCCGTGGAGTCTGGAGTCCTGCACTCTTTGTAATGTTCGTTTAGCTGTTTCTGAGCAGTTTTTGTGGTATGGCAGAGCACAGTGTCCTGCTGTGGGAAGCTTCTGACAGCTGGGAGTGTTACTGCCATGAGGGGCTGTAAATGGTCCACAGTAATGTTTATGTAGATGGTGCGTGTCACAGTAACATCCATATGCATGACAGGACCAAAGGTTTCCCAGCAGAACATTGTGTTGTAATGAGATGATTGACGTTAATCACTTTACCTGTTAGTTTTAATATTGTGGCTTATCACTATGTACATGATTTATCATTTTCAAAGAAGTATAAGACAGATGAGAAAGAGCCCTTGTTTTTTTTTAATTACAAGATTATTTAGTTTTGAAGTCCTGTCCTGTCTGAGCATCAAAAACTAGACTTGCGTGAATGACAGTGTATTGTAGTTTTAGTGTAGTGATGAACTTCATCTTATCAGGTACAGCGGCAGGAATTCCACATTATTTTTACCAGTAGATGTCACTAGAGCACACTGAGCAAATAGTTTAGTGGAGAAACTATGTTTTTTGTTTCAGAAAACCTTTACAATTAGTACTTATTAATGAGTATTTTCATTCATTTAATACCCATTCTTCTTAGAGCAGCGAATGTTTAATTTGTAATTGTGAGAAAATAAGAAAAATACCACTATCCCATAGAGTGTTTTCCCATCAGTTGTCATCCACACAGGTTTTCATCCTGCACCTTCCCCTCACTTTCTCAAATACGTGAACACACAAAAAATTCCACGAAACAGCAGATGTTCTTCAAAAAGAGCAAGTCCATCAGTCATTTATAACGATAAGCCATATGTACACAAATGGAGCTAATGCATTCCTATGACAACAGCCTAAAATACTAAATTACACTCCATCTTTTGAGGACATTTGTCTATCATACATTCCCAGCAGAGGAGACAGAAATGGGCAGATCCATCTGTCATAATTTTATCTCTTAACTGTTCCACTAAAGAGGCACTTTAGACCTCAGCTGATTTATTTATGTGAGTATTCAAGGGACAAGATAAGGCTTCTTGTGAGCTTCAAGGCCCTAGGGTCAGCCTGGCCTCCTCAGCACAAACAAGATTAGACCAGAGACACATGTATCTATTGTCAGCAGTCAGATATAGTTTACATCAGAGTGGACATTTGTCTGGAACTCAAGATGGAGTACATTTCTTTCCATTTGTCTCATATTCATCTAATGTGTATATATCTGTATGATTTCAGTAGCGGCCTGCTGAATTTCTGTGCTGTGGCTTTAGCACTGTGTGAGCTGGGCCACAGGCCTGTAGGAGTTCGTCTGGACAGCGGGGACCTCTGCAAGCAGTCTGTCGATGTCCGCCGTGTCTTCAGACTCTGCAGGGAGCAGTGAGTGTGTTTGTTTGTGTGTTCAATTAAGATCCCCTATTAGCTTTTGCAGGACAGCAGCTATTCTTCCTGGGGTCTTTATAATTTCATTTGTGACAACATCAAAATGCAGTATGTACACACAGTACGTACAAATCAGAATTACAGAATACACAGACAATGCATACAGGAATACACATACACAATACAAATGGCATATATGTACACAACTCATATTGAACCAAAGAAGCATACAACACACAATACTCCCACATTGGATCATCATAAGAGTAGATTTTGTCCTTCTACAAAAATGCCATTACCCAGCAATAATAAAGATCAAAGAATGGTCTGCCACAGAAACTAACCATGAAACACAGAAACTCAGTGAGGTGCCTGTGAGTATGTCTCTAAGAATTGTAGATATGATTTGACTCCTTCACAAATTTGTAGTGCATGTCTAATTTTTCATTGTTCCTTTTTCTTTTTGTTCGCTTCATCTCTGCAGTTTCTCCATTCCTGCTTTTGATTCTCTGATCATCGTTGGGACCAACAACATCTCAGAGCAAAGCCTGGCCGAACTGAACAAGAAGGTAAAGGGAGTGAATGTGCAGGATTATTCAGGATGACTCAGTAGCTCATTCTGTCATTTCTTTGTTTCAGGAGAATGAGATCAGCGTGGTCGGTGTTGGAACACATCTGGTCACTTGCACAAAACAACCGTCTCTGGGCTGTGTGTATAAGGTAATCTGATCAAAGTAAAGCGCACCCTCAGTAGTGTGTCACTCCTCCAGTCATGCCAACATGTTAATATCTTTGTGACCAGCTGGTGGAGGTGAGAGGAAGGCCCAGGATGAAGATCAGTGAGGACCCGGAGAAAAGCACTGTTCCTGGCAGAAAAGCTGTCTACCGGCTAGTAGATGCTGACGGTGAGAAGTGATGTGTACTACCTGCTTCACCACAATGTTACCATCCCAAGAACTGCAGCATGGCACTTTGTATTATTGAGCTTGTATACTAATTATGACTGGGTCATCTGATAATATATAATATTTTACAATGCTGTTACGATGATGGTCATCTCTGGTGCACTTATCCAGCTGGCAGTCTTGACATTTAATAAGCAAGACTGCTTTATGGAAATGCTAGATTGTTATATGATCTTTGAATCAATGAGACAAAGTAGCTTGGTTTCTCTGGCATGTAATGTGCTGGAATAGTCACAACCAGAATCCTCTTTGAATGGGTTATGACCACCACATTTATTTATTTAGGTACTTACAACAAAAACATCTCAATAGCTTGGCTCTGTATTCCTGGGGAATCATGTTTATGGTATTCTTCCAAAGCCCTTAATGAATTAGGTCATTCGGCATTATATTTTTTCCATCTTCACTAAAACTCCCTTGTTCAAAATTATTCATAACCCTATAAAATGATTGATATAACTCTACCCCTATACCATTGCATTCCCTAAGATGAATAATGAACGGTTTTGGATGTGATATTTTTATTAAAATTGACAATAAATAAATACTATAATTAATTATATTCATTCAAATATATCCTTATGTTCAACATTTGGAACACGGTGTCTTACTGTTTTTTTGGCATTTGGTTATGTCTGTTCCAGCCATAAGGTCTCACTGGTCAAATGGAAATTAACTATAAAAATTCAGCATGAATTTGAATAAAGTTGGATTTAACTTTATATGCTGCTCATTCTGCTTGGACCCTTTAGTCACATGATTTAAAATGATAAATCTTGGTTCCTTGTTGGGAAGTGAAATCCCTGCTGTCATTCACTTTTTTGCCTGTCATTTAAAAAAACATTTTTTCAGAGGATTCATTCACTTTTTTCCAGAGTACATCAAAGATTACATAAGAGAAGATTTTATCCACATCAGCATTCATGATGCTAATTTTTGGTTTAAGCTGAGCTAAAGTCCAGCTTGAACTTGGGCTTTGTTGACTCTTGGGCTGTTGTGGGCTGCACAGGGCTTGACAACCACAATGTACATGCATCCTGAGGCTTGTCTTTTATGGAACATGCAAATACAAACAACATCATGCATTTTCTGCTCTGGTGCTACTTTGTGGGTTTTTTAAATCTTTTTGTAGTCCTTTTTTCACATTTTGGTTTACTGTATGTCAATTCATGGTCATTTGTTCTCTTTGTGGTGTTTAATAGATCTGGAACTTCTTTTGAGATTGTTTTGCATCATTTTATGTTGGTTTTGTACACTTTTATAGTCATTTTTGTCAGTTTCTGGTTATTTTGCATTAATTTGTGGTCATTTTTAGTCTTTTTGTTATGGTTTTATGCTACTCTGTGGTTGTTTTGCGCCCAATTTAACAGTTTATTTGGCTTTTTGTAGGTCTTTTGGACACCATTTCGTTATATGTCCATTCATGGTCATTCTTAGTCTTTTTGTAGCTGTTTTTTTTTTGTTTTCGGCACAACCATGAAGCCCTTAGTGACCAACAGTCATGAGACAAAAATTGTTGTTTCCTACTTGTTCCTCTTCTGCAGGCCATCCGTTTCTGGACCTGCTGTGTCTGACGGTGGAGCCTCCACCAGAGGCTGGACTGCCCCTGAGCTGTTACCCTCAGGGGTGTGATAACTCTGCTGTCTCCGTCACTCCGGCTCAGGTCACATGTCTGCGTCAGGAAGTGTTCACTAAAGGACAGGTGAGGATGGACCAGGAATGCTCAAAGGCTGCTGTCTGCATAATATAACAAACACTAGTCGGTACTGAATTGTGCAGCAGACTGATTTTTATGGAAAAAGCAATGACAACTTGGATTTACTTACATTTAGACGGATTTTAATAAGATGATTTGATTCATCATGATCCACCTGTTTCAAAGGAATAAAGGATAAAACACAGCTTCTATGATCCTCAGTATCTTAAGAGGGATTCCAGCATGTACAATATTGCATTTAGATCTCATTAATAACATAACACTAATAAAAAGATATACAATGACAGCAACAACATCGACATCAACACAATGATCAATACAGTCTTAAACAACATGTAGAAACGCATTTACAAACACCAGTTTACTCTGTATTCTTGAGGGCACTGAACAGTACAAAACAAGACCTTTTTGCAACACTATACTGTGGAGGAGTTTTGTCTTTCTGACAGTGTGTCCCACATTTTCTAGGTCACACAGTCTCTGTGCAGCGCTGCAGAAACTAGAGCAAAGGTCCAGAGCTCCCTGCAGGCTCTGCACCCTCGACATAAGAGGCTGCAGGAGCCAGACTCTTACACAGTGAGTCTCAATACAATCTGTATTGAATGTTAATGTACAGAGCAACTGAGACTTTCTCTATCATCCCAAAACTGACTTTCATTGGCTATACTCTGCTCAGCTGAAGGATTTCTTTACCTAGCCTGTGGCCTTCTCTCCCACCAGGTGGCACTGTCAGAGAAACTCCACAACTTGATCACAGAGATCCAAAGAGGCAGCAGCCACGGCAGCAACTTTCTCTTAGCCAACTAAAGTTATCCTGTTTGTTTTTCTTGACACTGTTTTCTAAAGTGCCTCACAGTAAAAGAAGTGGATGTGTTTGTAGAGCATGGTCCTCATGAACACCAGCAGTGTCAACGCCCTACTCTCCAAATACAGGTGATCACAGCTGT
This sequence comes from Acanthochromis polyacanthus, assembly GCF_021347895.1. Taxonomy (NCBI): domain Eukaryota; kingdom Metazoa; phylum Chordata; class Actinopteri; family Pomacentridae; genus Acanthochromis; species Acanthochromis polyacanthus. Next base: position 12,767,019 of record NC_067116.1, read on the forward strand.
GTTGTGGTCTGACTCTGTCAGATCTACTATCTGTAAAACAGAGATAAAATGGGAATTTGGTATGCTGGACAGCCCTACAGGAACAGTTAGAAATAATTATGACGAAGTCTTTATGCAATCAGATGTGTTTTTTTTTTTTTAGCTGGAAGCTAGACAAAAAACTGAAGCTGTACTGCTACAAATCAAAAGATACAAGTGCAACCCAATTTTATTTTGAAATATTTGAAACTACGTACTAATACTTATCAAAAAATGAATCCAAGTCTGTTATGTTTCCTCTTGTTTACAGTAGTCTGAATAAGTGCAATCATTAGTATTTTCTCGAGTTTTCATTCACACCATAGGACCTTCTTGAGCAGATGACATGGAGATGACCCGCTTGAAGTTAATGCTCAGTTAAACTGTGTATTGATTAGAGCAGTGAGATGTGTCTGGAAACCGGAAAGTATGAGTACTATCTGTAAACTTTGTAGTAAAACAGCCTTATATGTAGGTATATGAACATACCTACATGTGTATACCTCACATATACATGTATGAAAAATTGTAAGAATTTATAAAACTGATCCTTTTGAAATTGCAGTGGTCTGTTTCGAAGCTGAGGAACTTTGCCCTTGCAGTATTTAGTTTTTTTTTCCCTTCATACTCATCTTGGGGTTTTATTCTTTGCGAATGGTGGTAATTTTTTTTAACTGAAGCTGCCGAAATCAACACTTTTTAAATTAGCATGCATGAAATGATTGAAGGTAGGCTAGATTCTGATGAATCCATGAAGGATAATAAAGATCTGTGACTTCTTTTAGGGGCTGCACAGTGGACGTAGTGGTTAGCACTTTCGCCTTGCAGCAAGAAGATCCCTGGTTCAAATGCCGGGGTGGGCCTGGGATCTTTCTGCATGGAGTTTGCATGTTCTCCCTGTGCATGCGTGGGTTTTCTCCGGGCACTCCGGCTTCCTCCCACAGTCCAAAAATATGCTGAGGTTAATTGGTTACTCTAAATTGTCTGTAGGTGTGAATGTGAGTGTGATTGTTTGTCTCTATATGTAGCCCTGCGATAGACTGGTGACCTGTCCAGGGTGTCCCCTGCCTTAGCCTGAGTCAGCTGGGATAGGCTCCAGCGACCCTAGTGAGGATAAAGCAGTGTATAGAGAATGGATGGATGGACTTCTTTTAGCTTCCAGCAGCTACAGAGCCAGATTATCATTCATTAGGATTTGGGTTTACATTAAGCAGATGAATTTAAGTCCTTTAAGCTCAGATTTGGTCTTCTCCAGCTCTTCAGAAAAATATCTGACTCTGTAGCTGCTGGAAGCTAAAAGAAGTCCATCCATCCAGTGCAGTGCTTTGACAATAAATTTAAACCTAAATTACCTCCAATATTCTTTATTTTGACCATTTTTTCCTCAATAACATATATTAAATTTGGTCATGATTTCACAGTATGTTGTTTTCTGCAGATGTTTGTATTAAAGACTTTCTGCAATGAAGATGAAGTTTGTTTGCATTTAGTTTTACGTTGTTTGCGCAGCTTTAGGTGAGCTGATGTGCTCGTACTGCAGCAAGTGGTGGCGTGAGAAAGAAGCAAAGACTTTCTAGATCTACATACTCTAGAGGAAGGTATGGTATAAAGTTGCCTTAAAGCCATTTTAGGAAAGAGAAAGATTATTTTTAGTGAATAAAGGGGTTTCATCATTTACCGTTGGAGGACATGAAGCCTCAAACTTTTTGACTTTGGCGCCCTCCACTGGTAATATAAGAAACATTTCCTGACAACAATGCAAGCCAATTCAAACGCTATACCTGTTTGTACTCTTCTTCTTCTTTTCCTTTCGGATTTTCCCTTCAGGGGTCGCCACAGCGAATCAATTGCCTCCATCTAACCCTGTCTTCTGCATCCTCTTCTCTCACACCAACTACCTTCATGTCCTCTTTAACCACATCCATAAATCTCCTCTTTGGTTTTCCTCTAGGCCTCCTGCCGGGCAGTGGGAAACTCAGCATCCTTCTACCAATATATTCACTCTCTCTCCTCTGGACATGTCCAAACCATCTCAGTCTGGCCTCTCTGACTTGATCTCCAAAGCCTCTAACATGTGCTGTCCCTCTGATGTACTCATTCCTGATCCTATCCATCCTGGTCACTCCCAAAGAGAACCTCAGCATCTTCAGTTCTGCTACCTCCAGCTCTGCCTCCTGTCTTTTCCTCAGGGACACTGTCTCCAGACCAAACAACATGGCTGGTCTCACCACAGTTTTATAAACCTTTCCTTTCATTTTAGCTGAAACTCCTCTATCACACATCACACCTGACACTTTTCTCCAGCCGTTCCAGCCTGCCTGTACACGCTTCTTCTCCTCTTTTCCACACTCTCCATTGCTCTGGACTGTTGACCCGAAGTACTTAAAATCCTCCACCTTCTTGATCTCTTCTCCCTGTAACCTCACTCTTCCACTTGGGTCCCTCTCATTCACACACAGATACTCCGTCTTGCTGCGGCTAACCTTCATTCCTCTCCTTTCCAGGGCAAACCTCCACGCCTCTAGCTTCTCCTCCACCTGTTCCCTGCTCTCACTACAGATCACAATGTCATCTGCAAACATCATAGTCCATGGAGACTCCTGTCTAACCTCGTCTGTCATCCTGTCCATCACCATAGCAAACAAAGAAGGGGCTCAGAGCTGATCCCTGATGTAGTCCCACCTCCACCTTGAACTCCTCTGTCACACCTACAGCACACCTCACCACTGTCTTACAGTCCTCATACATGTCCTGCACCACTCTAACATACTTCTCTGCCACTCCAGACTTCCTCATACAAAACCACAGTTCCTCTCTGGGCACCCTGTCATAAGCTTTCTCCAGATCTACAAAGACACAGTGCAGCTCCTTCTGACCTTCTCTGTACTTCTCTATCAACATCCTCAAAGCAAATATTGCATCTGTTGTACTCTTTCTTGGCATGAAACCATACTGCTGCTCACAGATGTTCACCTCTGCCCTTAGTCTAGCTTCAACTACTCTTTCCCATAGCTTCATCGTGTGGCTCATCAGCTTCATTCCTCTGTAGTTGCCACAACTCTGCACATCTCCCTTGTTCTTAAAGATGGGCACCAGCACACTTCTCCTCCATTCCTCAGGCATCTTCTCACTATTTAAGATCCTGTTGAACAACCCAGTCAGAAGCTCTACTGCTACCTCTCCGAGACACTTCCATACCTCCACAGGTATATCATCAGGACCAAGTGCCTTTCCACTCTTCATCCTCTTCAATGCCCTCCTCACTTCATCCTTACTAATCTTTGCTACTTCCTGGTCCACAACAGTCACCTCTTCTACGCTTCAATCTCTCTCATTTTCCTCATTCATCAACTCTTCAAACTACTCTTTCCATCTTCCCATCATACTATTGGCACCTGTCAACACACTTCCATCCTTATCCTTTATCACCCTAACCTGCTGCATGTCTTTCCCATCTCTGTCTCTCTGCCTTGCCAACCTGTACAGATCAGTCTCTCCTTCCTTACTGTCCAACCTAGCATACAAGTGATCGTAAGAACCTTGTTTGGCCTTTGCCACCTCTACTTTCACCTTACGCTGCATCTCCCTGTACTCCTGTCTACTCTCTTCAGTCCTCTCCGTGTCCCACTTCTTCTTAGATAACCTCTTTCTCTGGATCCACTCCTGCACCTCCTCATTCCACCACCAAGTCTCCTTATCTCCTTTCCTTCCAGATGACACACCAAGTACTCTCCGACCTGTCTCCCTGATCACATTTGCTGTAGTTGTCCAGTCATCTGGAAGCACCTCCTGACCATCCAAAGCCTGCCTCAACTCTTTCCTGAAAGTCATACAAACACTCTTCCTTTTTCAGCTTCCAGCATTTGGTCCTCTGCTTTGCCTTTGCCCTCTTCATCTTCTTCACCACCAGGGTCATCCTACACACCACCATCCTATGCTGTCTGGCTACACTCTCACCTACCACAACTTTGCAGTCACTGATCTCCTTCAGATTACACCGTCTACACAAGATGTAGTCCACCTGTGTGCTCCTACCTCTACTCTTATAGGTCACCCTATGTTCCTACCTCTTCTGGAAGAAAGTATTCGCTACAGCCATTTCCATCCTTTTTGCAAAGTCAACCACCATCTGTCCTTCTGCGTTCCTCTCCTGGATACCAAACCTGCCCATGACCTCCTCATCATCTGTTTCCTGCACCAACATGTCCATTGAAGTCTGTACCAATGACAATTCTCTCACTTCTAGGGATGCTCTGCATCACTTCATCAAGGTCCAACCAGAAATTCTCCTTCTCCTCCAGCTCACATCCTACCTGTGGAGCATACCCACTAACAACATTGACCATCACACCTTCGATTTCTAGCTTCAGGCTCATCACTCGATCTGACGCATTTTTTACCTCCAGGACATTCCTAACAAACTCCTCCTTCAAGATAACTCCTACTCCATTTCTCTTCCTATCTACACCATGATAGAACAACTTGAACCCTGCTTCTAAACTTCTAGCTTTACTACCTTTCCACCTGGTCTCCTGGACACACAGTATGTCCACCTTCCTCCTCTGCATCATGTCAACCAGCTCTCTACCTTTTCCTGTCATAGTTCCAACATTCAAAGTCCCTACTCTTCGTCCCCAAGACTCTACTCTTTGTCCCCTAGACTCTTGGTGTTCCTCTTCTCTCTCTTCCTACGAACACACCTTCCTCCCCTCCTTCTTCGACCAACAGTCGTCCATTTTCCACCGGCACCCTGTAGGTCAACAGCACCGATGGCGGTCGTTGTTAACCTGGGCCTTGACCGATCCGGTACGGAAGTCATACATTTGATTCGCATGTTTGATTTGGCCAAAGTTTTATGTCGGATGCCCTTCCTGACACAACCCTCTGCATTTATCCGGGTTTGGGACCGGCACAATAAGACACTGCCTTGTGTCCCCTTGCGGCTACATTGCTATACCTGTTTGTACTTACATTGTCTAATTTAGCTACAAACAAAAGCTCATGCTACTCATCTGTAAATGACACAGTAAAGAATGTAAATAATTTTGCAATTATTGCTATTTTTTTTAAAATCTAGAGCTTCTTTGAAAGCTTTGACATAGTTTGAAAATGTGTAACAACGGCCCAAACAATATATAGCAGCACTGTGCGTGTTTGACTTATATTCAACATGATATGTGGCTGTTCAGTGATCAACTGAAGGCGCCCCCTCCCTCCCCACCCTGCCATGAAACTCTACGCCCCCGAGTCTTTCCGCTTGTAGGACATGTGAGAGGAGTTTGCTGGAGTCCTGATTGGCTGGCTGCTGACCAGTGGTGGTGGAAAGGCAGATACACCCAGCAGACATATGGAGCTGATTAGACATGGAGGCTGTGATATCATCCATGACCGTCTCATCTCTCTGAGGTGGATCAGTCAGCACTCACATATTTCACATGTGTGTTTTTTTTTTACTGCCTCGGTGACGTCTGCTAATGGACATTACTGAACTTTTCTCTGTTTTACAACTTAGCCACTGTTTAGCAGTGGGGAAAGTATTTAGATATTAATTTAAGTTAAAGTAGCAGTAACAGAATGTAAAAAGCTTTCCTTATACTTTAAAGCCCTCTATTGAAAGTGTCATCAATAAAATTTGCTTCGTGTCTGAAGTAAAGTAATTTGCTCTGCAGTAAAATGTGTAAAACTGTATCACTGTATCAATTAATAAATCTATATGCAATCTGGATGTCACTCCGACCCTAATAAGTATTTAGTGGTGTATAGATAATGGATGGATGGAATCTAGATGTCACTGTAAATTCAGTTGGAGTTTTCCCTACTTCATATATAGTGATACATTGTCAGTGTAGTCAAATGGTTACCGACCTGCGGGTTGTTTCACTAGAAAGGCTCACTAGATAAATATGAGTGGTCATGAGATGATTTCTAATAGTCAAATCTGTTGTAAAAGTCTTCTCCACACAGAACATCCAGTAGTATCTGTCAATTATTTTCCATGAAAATTTTCTGCTACTTGGTGAGACCAGCCTCTCCTCCTAGGTTCTACATTACACTTGTGTAAGTTGCCTCTCGGCTCACAGGTTCATGTCTTCAACTCAGATTGTGGCTCAGCTCAGAGAAACTTTCCACTTTAAAGAGAATGAACTAAAGCATGTATGACAAGACGCCCTGACTGTTTTTTTTCTTTCTTTTCTTTTTTTGCATGGGTTCAGAATCCAACTGTCTTGGAGCTATGCTTTTTACAAGTTTATCATATTTGAAAACCAAACTGTGATGGTTGGACAACTGAGTCAGCCCTTCTAAAAAACAGCAAATGTTATGGTGTGTCTTCTGTACACAATGGTTAGTGCCTACCAAAGGTGGAGCAACGAAGGAACCAGCGAACCGACAAATGGGCATCTGAATCCAAGGTTTATTGATGCACTTGGGGAACGAATGCTGGTCCACGTGGTTCAGTAGAGGAGCTACTGACACTCCAACTGCAGAAAACCTTAAAGTTAGCTATAATAGAAATGAGTCATGAACACAAACACATTGTGTAGAAACTTAGTGTCATGTTAATGCCTGTATACCTTCTACATTGGGCATATGGGTTTCAGAACTGGACCATGGAGCAATGGAAGAAAGTAGCTGGGACTGGTGATTGATCTTAAAAGTACTGTATGAACAAGTCTGATCTATGGAAATCCTATCTCCCAACTTCCATCCACCGCTTAATCCTCATTTGGGTTGTGGGGGGCTGGAGTCTATCCCAGCTGACTTAGGGTGAAGGCAGGGGACACCCTGGACAGGTCACCAGTCTACCACAGGGATACACAAACAATGACACTCACATTCACACCTACAGACATTTTAGAATTAACAATTAGCTTCAGCGTGTTTTTGGACTGTGGAAGGAAGCCAGAATACCCAGAAGTACCCGGAGAAAACCCACGCATGCACAGAGAGAACATGCAAACTTCATTCAGAAAGGCTGGGATGCGAACTGGGTTATCTTCTAACTGTAAGACAACAGTACTAACCACCAAACCACTGTGCAACTTTCAAGATTTCAAGAATCTGCTACTAACATATTGGTCCCCTGATACCATAGCTCAGCCTGTTTTTGCAGCACACTATTAGACTGATGGTTTTATTCCTGTAGGTGATCAGTGTGTTTGATACTAGTATAGATAACACAAATGAAGTGAAGAAACCTAAAAAGTGTAAACATAACAATTTTAGATTATATTAAAGTTTCCTTCTTTTGCTTTGATCAAATCTTCACACACTCTTCATCCTATAAGCAGCTTCATGAGGTCGTCACATGGAGTATTTCTAGCAGTCTTGAAATAATTCCCGCATATGCTGAGCACTTGTTGGCTGCTTTTCCTTTACTCTGCGCTCCAACTCATCCCTGACTATCTTAGCTGGGTTCAGATGGGTAAATATTGAGGTCTGGTCAAACAGCCCTAACAGAACTTGAAGGTGTTTTGGATCATTCTCCTGCTGAAAAATAAATGTTGATCCCATTGAGCTTAAACCAGACGTGATGATGTGTCTCTGCAGGAAGCTGTAGTAGCCATGCTGTTAATATACCTTCAATTCTAAAGAGAAATATCCAACTTTATTACCAGTAAAGCAACCCCACACCATCACAGCTCCTCCTCCATGCTTCATGGTGGGAACCACACATGCAGAAACCATTAAAGAGACAAACAGCTTGGAACCAAGATACTTAAATTTGGACTGACCTGCTCTCTATTCCTTGTGTTTTTTGGTTCACATTTCTCTCTTTCTTTTCAGTTCCACCATGAAGGAGTAATTCATGCAATCTCCTCCCAACAGCTGGTATTGACAGCAGAGGTCAACCAATCTGCTATCAGAGCCAATACTGATCAATTATTAGGAATCATTGGGACTGATAACTGACATTTGGAACCAATATATATTTGTACTGAAAATTAAAATCTTGGTCTCTACATCCAGGCTAGCATGTACTCCAGTGCAAAATTGACTCAGCGTGGCCGTCTTGTAATGGGAGGGTTGCTGGTTTGATTTTGGCCTGGAGAGCTCGTGTCAAGGTGTGCCTGAGCAAGACACCAAAATCCTAACTGCTCCTGATGGGTTGTGGTTAGTGCCTTGCATTGCAGCTTCTGCCATCAGTGTGTGAATGGGTGAATGTGATGTATTATATAAAGCGCTTTGGGTATTGTTTCAGGTGTAGTAAAGAGCTATAAAAACACAGACCATTTATCATTCTAATTGAAATGCATTTCCTTCTAAACATTTTAATGTTTTTTGTTTAGTTGCTTTTTTGACATTTATTCTTCGGTGCTGAATGGCTATTGGCCATATAAACTGGGTGGGATGTGTAACTATTCAGATACTGCTGTGGTCAGGACATTGTTCAAGATCACACAGTGTAGACTACAGACAGACAGTTGCATCCTAGCCGGAGTAGAACTTTTTTCATACATTTATTCTGTGGAATTTTTTTGTAAAACATTACTAATAACTGGAAAAAAGTTGAATATTGGATCCTATAACTGACCCCTAGTTGACATGTGTCAGCTATTTGAACTCTGGATAGTGCTAATGTGGGCTCTGATCTGAGCTGCTGTTAATAGCTGATTTCTGATGCTAACTCTGATGAGCTTCTCCTCAGCTGCAGCTTCAACTCTTAGTCTTCATCTCGTGGGGTGGTCATCATGAGAGAGAGTTTCCTCATAGAAATAGATGCTTTTTGCACTTAAAGAAACTTTCTAAAAAATGTTCTGACCTTATTAAAACCTTCATGTCTTTAAGCAATGATGAACCGTTGTTTCTCTTTACTTAGCTGAGTGTTTGTTGCCATAATATGGATAACCTCAACACAACATAGCTGAGAAATCAGTCAGAATGCAGAAATTCCATCAGTTGACTTTGCAGACAGGTTTTTTTTTTAACTTAAATGATCCCAGGTGTCACAAAAACACACATAAACACTGAGCTGACCTGAAATTGGTAAGAAAAAACAAAATTTAAACAAGACAAGCACGCAGAGAGTGCAGTACTCTGCCAAAGTTGCTCAGTCGTTTCATTTCCGATAGATAATTCCTGCAGTGGTGGATTTGTAGTAGAATCACAATCATGAGATCGTCAGCAGGCAGCTGAGCATTCACTTGTTGTCATAGTTACAATGACGTCATGCCACTATCTCACAATGACACAGAAATCTTTAACAAATCAGTGGATCCAGACTAGAAGCTGCATCACTGTCAAAATCTAATCACTTGGTCCTTGTCCCATTTCTGACCTTCCCTGAAAATTTCATAGAAATGCATTTGTCAGTTTTTGAGTAATGTTGCTAACAGACAGACAGACAGACAGACAGACAGACAGACAGACAGACACACCCTGCCTCCTCGGAGGAAAAATACATACAAATGTGCATAAAAATTACTGCACTGACAAAGATAAATTGAAAAATATTTATTTATTTATTGTAAATACTTGTTTTTATTTTTTAATACGATGAAAGTTGTTTGTTGTTTGTTATACCGTTGATAACAAAGTTTCATTGCAGATATGCAATGACAATAAATATTCTTGATCCTTGATGTTTTGGCTGAATTTCACAATTTTTCACTCACTATGTAATTTTATTTAACTGTAGAAAATAGCTTTAAAAAACACAAATAAAAACAATTGAACCACTTTTTGTAGAAAATTTTAACTGTTACAGTACAAAAGTGTAATATTGAACTATTTTTACTGCACTTTTCTGATGCTTTAAAAATTTGTAACGTTATGAGATAAAGCTCATGTCAGTTACTAGTTTGTTATTTGCCATGTATATTACATATTCTAAGCTGCATGTAATCCTCATCTGCAATTAAATGCATTATTGTTGTCATTAATATGTGTTTAAAATGATTCTTCTGCACTAAAAGAGAAAAAGAAGCCTTTTCCTCTCAGACTGGGTCTCTGGTTTAAGGATCATAGTGTCAGGATGATAGACAGGATCATCGAAATTGAAATTGTTTTGATCTAGAAAATTTTTGTTTGTCTGTTTTTGTATCTATCAGTCCGATGGCGAGCTTGTTGCACCGGAATTTCAGCCTACAATGTGCACCAACTAGTGTATGTTCTGGTTGACAATAAAGTGGCTATTCCATTCTATTCTATTCTATTCTATTCTATTCTATTCTATTCTATTGACTGTATATATGGAGATTTTCTGCTGCAGCTGATGGCAGCCTAACATGTGGGTGATCTGTGCAGTTTGAACCCCACTTGACCTCCTGACAGCTCCAACAACCCGCTCCCTACACGGTATTTTGACGCCAGAAGGAGACCCCTCCTCCCGTCGAACCGCCTGCAGATCTCCTGGAGGCCCGCGGAGGTCGCTCTGCTCTCTGCCTCCTCTCCTTCTCCGGCTCTCCCTCCTCTCCCCTCATCCTCCCTCACATCCACTCCAGGCAGCACGGAAAGAAAAAAAAATCTGATCAAGCTTTTCCGGTCTGCTAGCCCTAATTTCCTCTCCAGACCTGTGTCGGTGGGGCTGAGGGGACGCAGACTCAGATCCTGGCCAAGGAGCGGCGAGGAGCGACCGGGCCAATTAACGCCTCAATCCCGCACGCCTCTGCTCTCCAAACCGGGTGACTGCTTCGGGTAATGCATCCGATCGTCCGGTGTCCGGACAGGAGCGGCGGGGAGTGAGCGGAGAGCAGAATGCTTCGGCGGATGGAAGCGCACACGGTTGTCGCCGCGGCCGCTTTCCCATCCGCGCGTCTCTCCGTGTCGGTGAAGCCGCCCCGCCGCTGGCCGCCCTGCTGCACCCTCCTCTGGGTATTTGTCCGACTCGTCATTACATAACTCGGCGTGTTTGTCGCTCGCACTGACTTGATTGTGCCAAAGCCAGGAGCTGGAGAAGCACATATTGTTAACCGCCCCGGCAGCAGTAGCTACAGCACAGCGGCACCGCGGCGGAGCTCCGAACTGGATTTAAAGCAACGGTGAAGCCTTCTGCCGTCGTGGACTGAAGGACTATCCGGGGTGGAAACCTGAGTCCAGCGGTGATGAGAACTCACCCCGAGCGGATTTCACTGGTGCGCTGCCAGAAGCATCTGGAAAGGATAACACAGGGATCCACTCCCCCTCCAGAGCAGCAGAGGATAATTCACATCTCAGACGTTCCAGTGCTTCAGCTCTGCGGCTGCTGAGCGATGCCTTTTAGCTTCTTTTTTATTGTGAACTTGTTTTAATCACACTGGCTGACTCTGACTGGCACACTTTGGCTCCCTCCTCCTTTGGACATGTTGGATAGCTGCGGCCCTTGGTGCATTCAGTAGGTGACTGAAGGATCCTGTTCAAGAAAGCACCACAGATTAGTAATCCTGCAGGGTTTCCTCGGAGCTATGCACTGAAGATGTGTGCTGCCAGGTTCAGCGGCTGCCTCAATGGCTGTGCTGAGGAGGCTGCCGGTGGTGCTGCCGGTCCACTCATGGCCTCCAGGATGCTGGACTGGACAGAGGCAGGTCCCCGCATCCTCCACAGCCTGGAAATGGGCACAGTGATGACCATCTTCTACCAGAAGAAGTCCCAGCGGCCCGAGAGGAGAACATTCCAGATAAGGCAGGACATGAAGCAGATAGTGTGGAGCAGAAACCCGGAGAAAGTAGAAGGAGAGAGTGAGTATCAAAGCACGAATGCATCACTGAGCTGGTCTACAGGGCTGGGGGGGGGGGGTCTGGGCCTGGGCCTGTTCCCGTTGGAGACTCACAGAGCTCAGTCACAAAGTAGGGATGTCTCAAATGGGTCATTCCTACTATTCGGTGCCATTTGAGTCCCCATGACAGAGTATTGCATATTTTTGGTAAAAATGTCCATCCATCCATCCATCCTCTATACACCGCTTTATCCTGGTAAAAATGTCCTAATACTAATTTTCAAAAGCCTGGCTTATATGGTTAACAGTTTTCTACCATAATATACAATGATATGTATGCAGGAATATTTCAATTTTAAACAATTACCCTTATTTTTGGATAAGTAGGCCAAATTCCCATGTCCCAAATCATGTTTGCTCAATTAAAAATACATATAAAAGTAATAGTAATAAAATAAACTCAACACTTTTCACTATTGTTGCACAGCTTCGTTTATAATCTACCTCCCCAAATGTTATTTTTTGTTATTTATACATTTTTACTGCTTAAAATATTCAAAATATGTTGTGTCCCTGAGTCAACTGTCCACCCTGTTACTTTGATACAAAGATCTCTGCACACACCCCCCAATACATCATCTAGTCACTTGACACAGGAAGTGGCTTACACTTTTGGAGGGAAAATCAAACTGATGGAAGTAAAATAAGTACCTCTCTTTAAACAACCTTTTTTAAGTGTTTTAGAATGCTTGACTGACGTGGTAAAGCATAAGATGTCCACCCTGTTACCCTGTTTTATAGCAGAAAATTATATTTTTTGGTAATTTCAAAAATATGGTTAATAAATATGTTAAAAATCTTCCTTGGTTGTCACTAAGTGCTATCTTGTTTTTCATCACATTAGCAGTAAGGGACAGCTTTAGCATTAAATGTCCCCCCTGTTACCATTTTGTAGAGTAACAGGGTGGACACACAGTAACAGGGTGGACATAACAAGAGGTGGATAGACATCTTTCTTCAGCATATGTTGTCTTCTATTATTATTTTTGGTTATAAATTGATTATTTTATTTTTATTTTTAGTTATTGAATGAATTTCCTATTTTAAATTATTGAATGAATTTCTAATTGTTAATGAATTATATTGTTCAATGAATTCGTATGTAAAGCTGATGCTAATGATGTTTTTGATGTTTTTCATATGACTAGTTAATGATATTTTTATTTACTTGTTGGAAATATTTTTTTTAAAATAATTTTAATGTTCATGTAAAGGTTAAATAAATTTACTTTTTTAAATAAAATTTTGTTCACAAATATTAGGTCCATTCTGTGACGTCTTGTCCACCCTGTTACTCTTCTGTCCACCCTGTTACCTTATTATTTTTTGATGAGAATTAGATAAAAAGTCTGAAATATTTAGCATGTCTTTGTGTTTACTTGCAGTTTCTAATTAGTATAATGAAATCACTAAAAAAAATAAAGGTAGATTCCATTGAAATTATCTTAAAATTGAAAAGAAATGTGTTCCAATTGTGTTGTGCCTTACAATAGAGCACATTTTTTGTACATATACTTCTTTGTTAATATTTCTCAAAATAGATATTTCAAGGGTAAATTAAGGGACATTTTAGCTCTTATTAAATGTAATTATTATAGCTAGAGTGGTTTGGAAACATAGTGTAATAGATGTGAGAATGTCCCGTAACAGGGTGGACATTTGCCGTCTGTCACATGCAAAGAATTTGGTAAAAATATTAGATTATTGATATCCTGAGCTGGACCAATATAGTTTTCTTATAGTTTGATAAGTAATCCTTCAGATAAAAGACGAAAAAATAGGAAATTTTAACATTTTTTTAATAGATTAAACAAGGCCGAAATGGCACCGAATAGTAGGAATGACCCAAATGTGTCTTTTAGTGTCAGTTTTATCCAACCAAATCCAGCATTTGTGTTTGTTGATTTTAATTTTGAGAGCATGATGAGGCTACAGGAACCCTTCATTTAAACACAGTAACAACACACAGCACCAAAGCTGCTTACTGCTGTGGCTGGAAGGAGAAAGTGGAACCAGAACTGCAGGCCTTATTGGGTGGTTTCTGTAATATTCTGTTTGGTGTGCTCTAATCTTTTAGCACTGTCACTGTGGATCTGTAGTGATACACAAAAACACACAGAGATGCTACAAAGAGGCACAGATTGACCACAAAGAAACACACAGGGACTAAGTAGATGCTTTGAATGACTCCAAAGAGATCAAGTCACTGCACAGTGTTGAAGGGACTACATAGAGGTATAAAGCCACAAAGATGCAACAAGTGGATACAAAGAGATAAAATAAATACTTAGAGATACTAAGTGACCACAAAGAGGTGCAGGGTTCCTACAAAGAGACAGATAGTGGCTACAAAGAGGCAAACAGGCAATAAGTGAATAAATAGAGACAAAAGGTGACTACAAAATGCATCAAGTGACTACAAAGAGACAGAGTGGCTACAAAGACATTAAAAAAGGCTACAAGATGCATCAAGTGACTAAATAAAGATTCAAAGCTACCACAAAGATACATCAAGTGACTACAAAGAGACACTGAGTGATTTATTTGATAGTCTGATGGGACGCCATGTTCAGGACTGTTATTACCCTGACAATGTTAAGTTGTTTTGATTCAGCAATGATAAGTGTTAATGTTTCCATGGAGTCAAATGTTTGCTAGCATACTTGTTATACTGGCATTAGGACTGTGGGCTTTTAAAAATGAACCTCTAAAAGTTCCATTTTCTTTAAGAAAATGTTAGAAAGGATAACACTGTCATAACCACAACATAATGAAGTGATTTGCTGTTGAATTTGTGTCAGAACTTGGGGCAGACATTAAGCTAAACGGACCTACAGTACTATTGATGCAGTGAAACTGAAAGCTTGCTACAGTCTAATTATGATGCTTGAGGAGGGGCAAAAGGCCAAGCTCAGTGAAAAATACAGAAGCGGAATTAATTATAGGGCAGCTCTTTCCCAACGTCCTCGGTCTAAAATCAACTGTAAACCCACAGCTGATATTTAAAAATATTCTTCCCATGTTGCGCTTTTTCCCCCTCTTTCACCCAGATGATTTTGCCTTCATTCTCAAAGCGACTAGACAAGGACAAAGCGATTTTTATGGAAATATATACTGACAGCTTAGATGCTTAAAGTGACTAGTTAGAGTTGCAGAGTGTTTATAGAGAGCTACAGCTACAGTGCATGAGAGGACTGTTGTGTCAGCCACCTGGTCATTCTTTGCATCATTTACATTGTATGCTGGTCACAGATTGACTGAAACATCAGCCTGAAGAGTCAGAACATGCTGACAAACAGAAACAGAACACCAGGGACGGTTTCTTCCTCTGGGTGTTCACATTTGAAAGCTGTGCTTTCCAAACACTTTTTGGCTTGTGACCCTTTCAAATTCAGTTCTGTCTGCATGCTGAGCCTGAGGAGGTGAACGTGTTCATATTTCACAAGGAAGGAAAACTACAAATATTGGAGCAAAATCTGATGTCTTGTATAGTTTATCTGAATTGATAAGGCTGTTTCTGCTGCCACTTAGTTTTATAGGCTTTTAGAAACATTTTAGAATTTAGTGAGAAATACTGTCAGAATCTCATTCACTTCCATTACGTTGCCACCAAACATCCATCTGTTATCTATACACCGCTTAATCCTTATTAGAGTCGCGGGGGGGGGCTGGAATCTATCCCAGCTGACTTAGGGCAAAGGCAGAGGACAGGTCACCAGTCTATCACAGGGCTACACTTAGAGACAGACAATCACACTCACATTCACACCTACAGACAATTTAGAATCACCAGTTAACCTCAGCATGTTTTTGGACTGTGGGAGGAAGCCGGAGAACCCGGAGAAAACCCACGCTGCACTCAGAGAATATGCAATGTTACACATTTACCTCAACTTTATGTGACTCACAGAGTGAGAACTTTTTGTTGAGGGACCTGAATTAAATGCACATTTTACACAAAGAAACTGAGATTGAGTGTTTAATTCAATGCAAATACATATTATTAGTAAAAAAAAAAAAGGAAAGCAGCAACTGACATTGGAAATACATACGTGGGGAATAAAATTAAAAATCTTAGTGTGGACATTACAAAAAAGACTTCAACACAAAAAAATTGATGAATTTTTTTTCTGTGTATTTAATCAAAAGAAGACATTTAACATTCAACAACAGTGTTAATGGCAGGTTATTAGTTGACTACAGATAGATAGAGGCAGATACATCAGACCCAGAGTTTATATTTGTTGGAAATTACAAAAAATAATAATACTGATAATTAGAGCTCTTTTTAGGGTTTTTGAGTACATGATATTTGTGACTTAAGTTGCACTCTGCAATCCAGGGATGTCAGCATTAGTGTTGAAAAAATACAGGTTAGGTCAGAGGTGGTTACCACTGGCGCTGGTAGAAAGATGCGTTTTGTTTTGTTTTTTAAATTTGAGTGAACTGACCCTTTAAAAACAGTTTAAAACAGGGGTGTCACACATATGGCCGCTTGAGGATCCAATCCGGGGTGTGGGAGAACTTTGTAAAGTTTAGAAAATACAGAGGCAACATTAAGTGCAATTTTTCAACAAAAGTATCTGGTATTTTAAATTTGTTCACTGTACTGCCAAAACTTTTATGTATTTTTTATATAGAAATGTAATACATTTACAAGACAGGGGGACAATTTAACCATCTTCCTTAATAATTCTCACTTTAGTTTGTATGATGTGATGCTCAGGATTACTGCACAGATGTGCAAATGAATATAAATTTAAAATAATTTCTGGATCTTGACAAGTTGTTTTGATCATAAAGTAAAACTATATTGCTCAGTTCCAGATACTGTGACTTAATGGTTTGTGCCTTTTGTAGATAAACTGATCTTTTAGTTGTAATGTGTAAATGATAAACTGAGGCATAATGTTGTTGGAATTGCACTTATATTTCCTAAGAAGTTTCAGTTTGTTTATAGTGCTTTGTAAAAAGATAATTCATTAACTGTGAACATTTTCAGAATGTACTTTTTTACACCAAAACAAAAGGGAAAAATTTGAAGTTGTCGTAATTTCTTGGTTGTTATGCTGTGATTTTACTGGTCCGGCCCACTTGATCAAATTAGGCTGAATGTGGTCCCTGAGCTAGAATGAGTTTGACACCCCTGGTTTAAAAGGTTTTCTGCTCCTGTACACGTCTGCTTTAAATATGGACATTTTGCTGTAGTGGGCTGAGCGTGTAGCTGAGACTCTGTCAGGGCCTTCTCACAGGACAGACACATCTCGACCCTATGACCTCTGCCTCCTCCATGTCGCCCTTGCAGTAACTCTGCAGACAGAGTAGTGTGTCTGTTGCTGCCACATGGATCCTCGGCCAGCCCTGAGCTTCCTGCCTGCCCGGTTGTGGGTGCAGGCAGCCTGCTAGATGGTGTTAAGCAGCGGTGGTAAACTGAAAGCAGCAAACTGTTGTTGGGCTGTTGGTTCGGCCTGTTGGAGCAGCGTTTGGCCTGTCTGGGGTGTGGAGGCTATTGTCTGCGCCCTGGATTTTGTGGCCTGAAGGAGGATTTGTTACAGTGTCTGTTAGCAGTGAGAGAACTTATGGCATTCACAACTGACATGGTAGAGTTTCCTTCTGTCTGCCATGTGTTATTGTGACTCTCTGACTTTATGGTAAATGCTGTTTAAAAAAAACACTCTCCTCCTATGAGACAGAAATAGGTTTACTGAGACGCCTGTTTTTTCCAGTCGCCCTACTAAAAGTGAATCTTTAGTTGTTAACACTTCATCTGGCCTGTTTTCTACAGAAGCCCTGAGAGCCTGATGCCCTATAATTCAAGAAAATGCAAAAATGAAGAAGAAAAATGCAGTAGCAGCACACCTAAATACAATGCAGAAACATATGCCGATGCCCAGTTTGGAGCTTCCTGTACTTTACTATACTGAAGGCTTTATGTCTCAGGTCACTGATTTGATATTATTGATTATTCATTTTGGATAGAGTATTTAGAAGAATATCGACGCAGATGTACAATGTGACATTATCACTATTGTTGTGTTTGCCTTGAACTTTGCTTTTGCATTGCTTTTGGATTTGTGGCGTGTTTTTGTCACATTTCTGTGTTTGCAGCTTTGTTTTTGCAGTGTTTGTTTTTAGCAGTTATTTGACTTAGTTTGCAGTGTGTCTCTGCGTTTGTTGTCAAATTGGTGGAGATAGTTTCCTAATTGCAATTGAATGCAAAACTCGGTGATAAACCTGAAAATGTTATCAGCGGTTTGTTGTGGTGAATGGCATTTAAAAATATTTAATTTGAATTTAACCACTTTAGCCTGTTATCCAAGATTAATACTAACAGCAATATAACTGAACACAAATAAGTTAGGGATATTGTGAGATCCTCAGTGGATTTCCTACATAAGGTGTTTGTTTCACTTCAGTGATTCGTATTAGGGTGCTAGACACACCTCATTTTGTTTTTCACGTAATGGTCTCACTGTGTACAGTGCGCCTTACATATTGGGGCAAGTACTAAAAGATAGAAAAAGACAACTCTTTTCAATGTGGCATCAATGTCAACATTCTTGGGGTATAAAAAGCTGGTATTGTCAATAACTCATTCCCAGTTCATCATTCAAGCAGCCATGAACACACAATGGACGAGCAGCGCCATCTGGCTATAGCGCGCCTTCAGGTCGGTAGCAGGCAGTCAGATGTTGCTCGTGAACTTGGTGTGTTTCAAAGTGTCATCAGCAGACTTGCAGCAAGACACAGAACTACTGGCAGTGTTTGTGACAGAACCAGGAGTGGAGCCCCACGAGTGATTGACTGCAGTGATGACCAGTAACTAAGGACCTTTGCACTCAGACACCATTATGAAACTGCCACAAAGCTGCAGGCCTGTTTACAAGAAATGAGGAGTACTAGGGTTTCCAGACAAACCATTCGCAACCGACTCCACGCTTTGGCTTCAATGCCAGACGACCGTTGCAGGTGACTCCGCCGACACAAGACATTGCCGTAACTAGGGCTGGGCGATATGACCAAAATTTTATATCCCGATATAGCTTATTTTATATCCTGATACGGTATACATCACAATATAGCATATTTTTGGTAAATTCAATGAATGAATGGGACCGGGCAGCAGCATACCTTACAAAGTACGGTAGTCTGATCCTTGTCGGTCTTATTAAATCCAAACCACCACCATATGACAGACGTTCCCCCTCTTTTAGGTACAAGCTCGTCGGTTTGAGCTGGTTGTTCGTGTGCATATTTCCCAGTTTGCATGTAATTGTAATCAATATTGTAGGAGAGAGGAATAACGATGTGGAAGAGACCAAAAATTGAGTATAAAACACCCAAAATATGTTTTTGAACTAGAGGCTAAATGCTGTGGTTTATTTTAGTATGATAGTGAAGAAACATTTTCATTTATATTCCGCTCCGTAAGTCTGGATGGGATCTGTAGTGACTTTGCGCATGCGCGATTCATCTGTCGTCTGGCCGCGGAGTGATGTGGGTCTCCCCTAATCAGACACTGGGACTGCTGCGGGGTTACTGGAATGACAGCCTGTGCTTTGGGAGGGAGAGGGAGAAGCTCACAGCAGCACCTGCTGCTTGCTGAGGACAGTAACTGCAAAATGATCCGAGTTTTCCTGTCAGTCTCTCCAAAACGGCACAAAAAGTCGCTAGATTTGTCACTAGTCGCTTTTGACAAAAAAAGTTGCAAGGACGCTTTGGAAAGTCGCTAGATTTAGCGAGAAAGTCGCTAAGTTGGCAACACTGCCATGTGCCTGGGCTTGCCGTAAGGCACGTCGGTGACGTAAAATAAAAAAAAAAGCGTGTTTTGCGACACTGCGATATAAACGATAGGATCTTCACATAAAACGATAGACATTTTCTATCGCCCAGCCCTAGTCGTGACCGTTTGCAGTGGGCACAAGACCATGTGATCTGGACAATGCAGCAGTGGTCTACTGTCCTGTTCACTGATGAGTGTCGGATCACCTTGCACAGAAATGATGGTCGTCAGCGTTGCTGGAGAAGGCAAGGTGAGCGATACGCCAAGGTCGACATCGTCACCAGGGTTCGCTTTGGTGGAAGAGGTTCAACAGTCTGGGCAGGCATCACCAGTCAGCACAAAACAGATTTGGTGATTGTAGATGGCTCAATCATGACACGTTCTTGCCTCAGAGACATCATAAAACCCAGCATCATCCCCCAATTCTGCCAGCACACCCCCAACTTTCTGTTCATGGGTGAAAATGCTCGACCACATGGTGCCAGAATTGTCACAGCTCGACTTCAGGAAGTCAGAGTGCCTCATATGGTATGGCCAGCAATGTCCCCTGGCCTGAACCCCGTAGAGCACATCTGGGACCAGCTGAAGCAGCGACTGGATGCTCGTACCCCACCCCCACGTGACCTGGCAGAACTGCGTGTAGCACTTGTGGAGGAGTGGAACGCATTGCCTCAGAACAACATCATGAGGCGAGTTAGGAGCATGAGACGTCGCTTTGAAGCTGTCATTGCAACAAATAGTGGAAAGACCCGCTACTGACTTTGTCTATTTTGGTTAATTGGGGCTATCTTTGTTATTGTCTAAAGTGTTGGGGTAGTAAATATTGCACTAATGAAAATGGTGCATCTTCTCATTCATTAATAGTACTATCAAATGGAGCTATTACTTATTTCATTAAAATTCAAACCAAATAGGAAAAGCACTCATGTAAATAACAATGTCCCTATCTTACTGTGAGTACTGTAAATGTACACTCATTAATAAAACAAGGCAGACACTCCGAGAGTGCGGCACTCCGCCAAGGCTGCTTAGGCAGTGCATCATTTCCAATGGCTGAAATCGTGAAAACAATTGTGGCAGAAATCATGGCACTATAGAATGTAGCCATTTAACATAGATGTACCCACAAACAAAATAACCTTGTGGATAAGTCCCGATAAGTTTGCAGTGGTCGATTTGTAGTAGGATCGCAATCATATAATCATCAGCAGGCAGCTGACGTAGTGTTCACTTGTTGTCATAGTCACAGTGACACCGTGCTGCTATCTTGCAATGATACAGAAATCTTTAACAAATCCGTGGATCCAGACTATAAGCTGCATCACTGCCAAACTCTAATCAGTTTGTCCTTGTGTCATTTCTAGGGCTGGACCCGAATATCCGAATATCCGGTCGTGACGGTGGTATCCGAATGTTAATTTTGAGATCTGAATATTTGGATATTTGTCATTAATAGGGGCCGAATATCTGGAGCCCAGAAACTGCTATTCAGGCCAGCCCCAGTCATTTCTGACCTTCCCTAGAAATTTCATCCAAGTCTGTTAGTCCTTTTTTGAATAGTGTTGCTAACAGACAGACAAACAGACAGACAAATGTACGACGATTGTCACATAACTCTGCTGTTCCTTGGCGGAGTAATGAACAAGGATAACGGGATGAGGCACACTGATACAAATTAGATAAAGTGGATGAACACACTTGGAGTTTGTTGATGCAACCAAACTTTGTGTTTTCACAGTGGGTTTGCATCTGATGCATTTATGTGAGACTATCAAACATCGTACTGAACAATTTTTCTTACTGCTGTAGATGACATGTCTGTTGCAGGTGTTGCTATTGTTTTGTTGCCCAAGTCTATTGTATCGTGTTTCTGTCTTGTTTTGTGTAGTTGCGTTTTCTTGTCTCCACCCTCTACCAGCCTTTCTCTGAAGGCTCAGAGACTGATGGCTGCTGTAGGTGTTTCATTGGCCCTGAGAGCCTCATCAATTATTGTTCCTTAATCTTAAACCACATAAATGACGCCTTCACTAAACCGAGGTAACACATACGTGTCTGAGCATGTACACCATCACAGTGAACACCTACTCTGCTCAATCTCACCAAATCTACACACCGCTTTTACACAAACACACATATAGGCTTTCATACCCCACAGACGCCCCTTTACAAACAACCTCCCACTGGACAAACCCACCAGTAGATTCCAGGAACTCAGCGGGTCTCTCCTTCGCTTTATCTCCCACAGCTCTATCTCAGCTCCACTTTCTTTCCCTCCTCCTCCAGCTGTCCTCTCCCAATTTCCTGCCCCCACACGTTCACCTAAACACTCTTCTCATTTTCCGCCTTTCTCTGACATCCCATCTCACTTTCTCGGTCTATTTTCTTTCACTTTCTTTTGAGTTTCAAGGTCATTCATCTGATGCTTTGCTCTTGGCTTCTCAGAAATCTCTCCTTTATCTAACTGACCCCTTCAGTGCCTCCTCCCTCTTCTCTCCTGCTTTTCCTTCCTTTGTTTTTGTTGCTAGATGTTTTTTTCTACTGTTTGCTTTAAAATAAAGTTTCTGCCTCAACTTTGCTACATACACACACCGTGTTTTCCTTTCAGATGAACACTCTGGCAAACAGTGGAGGTATTAGATCCTGAGGTTCAGGAAGTGCAGGGTTATCAGGGAGTGGCTTACTTCCAGTCTCAGATTGAAGGACTGAAAACAAAAGATCCAGCATCTTCTGGAGGAAGCAGAGACATGGACCACAAATGAGGTGTTGGATGCCTGCTCCGGATGGACTAATCAAAGCATGATTATATGATTAAGGTCATGTAGAGCTTAGCTGATCTTGGCTTAAATTGTTAGATATGTCCAAACATAAAATTATTGCTCCAAAACCCTGCGTTGGGGAGTCACAGTTAAACAGTTGTATCATTCTCTCCTGTGAGTGATGACCCATTCTACAGTTTTGTTTCTTTGTTTTGTTTTTGTTTTTTTTACTTTTGTTAGGCTTCTCCCAGCATAAGACAGTGTCAGACTAAACCCTCCAGTTATGTTCATTTCTCAGGAACAGCAATGATGTTCCTGGGTCAGTTTGACCTTGGGCATGTTTAATCATCCAAAAATGGCATAAACAAAAAAAAAACCCTATAAACATAGCTTGTATCTCATTATTAACTCCACTACTAACCATTTCAATCAATATTAGTGCAGTGGTGTTCTTTACTTCTCAAGGTTCAGTCAGGATAATTCACTTGTTTTTCATAAAAAGTGTATGTTGAAACTCTTTTAAAAAATGTACATTAGAAAGACCTACATATAAAAGCCAATAGTTTTTCAAGACATTGAATTTTTTAGAAGTATTATTTTACATTTTGAATTTTTTTCTTTTCATGGAGTTGATAAATTGACACAAGACGTGTCTTCGGTTCGGGGTGGGTTTGTACATGTTGATTACACGTATTAAGCCAAGCAGAAGAAGTTTCATACAAAAAATATTTTTAGCATTTTTTTTTTTTTTACTTTAACCTCAAAGACCTGGCCTCCACATATGTGGAAATCAGTTTATTCAAAAAGAGCGCATTGTTCATATTACTATTATTATCCCCGCCTCCACGAAGTGGAAAAGGGGGATATAGGTTTGGCCTCCGTCCGTCCGTCCGTGCTTCCGTGTGTCCATGCATCCGTGCGTCTGTCATGAAGGGGACAGCTTTTCTCGGAAACTATTACAGCTAGGATTACGAAATTTAGTGTGTAGCTTCACACCATGGACACCTTGATCAAGTTCGAAAATGAGACCTGTGCAATAATATTTTACAGAGTTATGGCCCTTGATCACTATTTTGGATATAGACTCATAGACATCACATGTGGTAGGGGATATTGATGACCATGTCGTCTTGTTATTATTATTGTTATTATTATTATTAATAATAACGATAATAATAATAATAATAATGCCCAATTATTATCCCAGATAATTAGAAGAAATCTAAAATGCAAGCCTAACCAAAGCTTAGGTCTTTAGAGGCTACAGTGGGTCCATTTGACCCTCAACATAACAGGACGGTTAATATATGAAAACAGAACAAAGCATGCTTCAGACACCATTGAAGGTGTTTAGCAGTGACTGAATATTTAACTTAGAACATGTCTTCCAACTAATACCAAACACCATATGGACATGTTCACAGACAGCTGTATCACTGCCTTGAACTGCTAAATCTCCAGTGGGTTCACCCTCCTTTTGTTCTGTCAAGCTGAGCTATCCATCAATTTGTGCATATTTTAGCTTAGATTTCATCAGTACTAAAGATTTAGCAGGTTTGTGCATCAATCCTGTCACTAATCCAAGTTTAGAGTCAACCCTCCTGTCAGATGTTCTGACCACAATCTGATCTGTTATCTATCTGCCCGACCTTCTTCCTCCTGTCCTTCACATTTCTTCGACTTGCTGTGAACCGTCTGTGGCATCTGGCTGGGGGCGGTGTCACCAGCTGTACCAGGAACAGTTTGTTTCTCTGGAAGTCTACTACAATTATCAGCGGCTGGTGGTTTCAGGTCAGCAGTGCACACAACCACCTGAGCTTTCATTCACTCCAGCCAGTGTATCTCCAGCACTTAGAGAAAAGAACGGCGGTTATTTGACAAGCTGCTTTGGCAATGAAACAAATGCTAATGTTCAGCCTCATAACGGAGTCATCAGAGTGTGTTTTCTGTGCTGTTTCACTTCTGTTGGATTGTTGGCACCATCTTGTACTCCGATATGTCTCCAGTTGGCCTTCTATGTGCTTCCCCTCACCTCCTTTCCTGCTCTTCAAAGTTTACTTCAGTCCGTCCTCTGGAGCAGTTGTGTGTCTTTATCACAACCATGTTTATAGCCTGGACCAGGATTAAAGCCTGTGTGTGTGTGTGTGTGTGTGTGTGTGTGTGTGTGTGTGTGTGTGTGTGTGTGTGTGTGTGTGTGTGTGTGTGTGTGTGTGTGTGTGTGTGTGTGTGTGTGTGTGTGTGTGTGTGTGTGCATTGTGTAGTGGGAGAGGCTGGGTGTGTGTTCACTCAGTCATGGTGAGTGCAGTGTGACGTTTGGCAAGCTGAGCGCCTGTTTTCCTTATTGTCCAACGTCTAAGCTAAATGGCAGGAAATAATAAAGCAAGAGACCAGAGAAAAACAAATTCCAGATTTTTGAGGTATTTTTTAAATAATGGTGTAGGAGGAAAATGGCTTGATTTCAACTGTTCTACAGTTTGCAGCATTCTGGTGTTATTAGTGCTGGATTGGAGATAATTTGATGCCAGTTTCTGTATGACGACTGAGTTTAAGTACAGACACAAGTGTTTACAAAACCCTTTAATTAACATTTTGAACGCCTAAACAGCTAAAATTACCATTATTATAATAAAATCTGGTCTAAATCTTCCCAGACTATTAGTTTTCCAGACAAGGCTGGTCAAATAAAGGCAAAAGAAGATCTTAAATAAAACAAGAAAAGCACTCACAAAGCGCAGCACTCCACCAAGGCTGCTCAGTTATGTCATTTCCAATGGATGAAATCTTTAATTAAAAATGACCTTGCGCTGAGCACAGGTGAGTGTTATGCATATGTACATTATGTACGATATAGAATTACGTGATCTACATTTGTAGTGGGCAGTGGGAATTGATAGGACTCAGAAACACCCCCACAATTTAATCAATTGTTCCTTGTGTGATTCCAACAGATAAGCGCAGATAAGTCCGCAGCAGTCGATTTGTTGTAGGATAGTAACCATATGATCGTCAGCAGGCAGCTGACGTGGTGTTCACTTGTTGTCATAGTTCCACACTATCTCACAATGATACAGAAATCTTGAACAAATCCGTGGATCCAGACTAAAAGCTTCATCACTGCCAAAATCTAATCACTTGGTCCTTGTGTCATTTCTGACCTTCCCTGTAAATTTCATCCAAATCCGTTAGTCCGTTTCTGAGTAATGTTGCTGACAGACAGACAGACAGATAAATGTATGCTGATTGTCACATAACTCTGCCATGTTCCTTGACGGAGTAATAATACTCCATTCAGTGTAACTCCTACTTGCATGTGGGAGGTTTGACTGTTAAATAATAAGTAAAGTGCTATAATTCAATTTTAATTAATTCAATTTCATTTCATTTGAAGAAAATTTCATGAATGTTTTTGTGTTCCATGCATGTGCAATGTGGTTTATCTTACATACACTAGTTATGTAGCTCTCTGATCCCCAGTTTATTAACGTTTTCTGTTCCTGTCACATTTTTACTCAAAGTGGTCTCAATTTTCATTGCAATATAAAGTCTTGCATCTCTGTGGAAATGGCACAAGAGGAAAGCTCAAAAGTTTTCTCTTTGCAGTGTTTATAATGCCACAAATCATCAAAAATTAAAGTTGAATATCTTTGATTATTAATTTACAAAATTTGGAAAAGCCTGGGATCAACTTATTTTCAAAAACAACATGCTTTTCAAACCCAGCGACCAATTTTGGGGTGCCAAGGATTATACTTTGCATGATGAGAATTTAATTTAAAGCATGCCAACAACAAAAAGCTCATTTTTGGGAGTAAAAAATGGCATTTTGGTGGTGATCGAGGTTCAAGACTAGAAGAAAAGGTGCTTTTACAAACTTACATGACTTGGTGTGGACACAGTCTTAACTGTTAACTCACAATAGTTATTGATTAATTGTTGTAGAACCAAGCCAGGCTGAAAGGTTTCCAGCTGAAAATAAAATTGGCCATGTTGGAACCTAGAAGTTTTTTTTATTTATTAAAGGCTAATAATAACTGTACTTATCTATAAAGCATAAATCTCAGTTACTAGTTACAAACCTTTACAGAGAAGCTCTCAGTGTAAGTTATTGCTTCTGTGAACTGAAATCGAGCAGATCCTCTCTGAACTGTTGAATTATGTGTTCTGCTGCTCTCAGGGCGAAACCCCTCTCACTGAAGTATGGACACATTTCCATCTGAGGAATATGAACCTCTCTCTTAATCTCATGCCAACCGCGCTCCTGTCATCTCCACATGCAGGAGGCTCAGATAGGAACCAGATTTCTCCTGGCGGCTGTTGGATTCAGGATTTTTTACAACCTGCTGAGGATGGTTCGCTTTGGCTCGATAAAGACTAGCAACGCTGTTCCCTTTTGTGTGTCCCTTGTTGTCTACCTGTTGGACCGATAACTTTGTCCTAGTTTGAAGTTTTGATGTCAAATGCCGGAAAAGCTGTTGGACTTTTACTT
Organism: Acanthochromis polyacanthus; assembly: GCF_021347895.1. Classification (NCBI taxonomy): domain Eukaryota; kingdom Metazoa; phylum Chordata; class Actinopteri; family Pomacentridae; genus Acanthochromis; species Acanthochromis polyacanthus. The sequence goes on from NC_067116.1 coordinate 12,793,754, forward strand.
GATTCCTGTTTTGAGTTGGCTGAAGCTCCTCTACTAGGGGAAAACATCAGCCAGGCTCATAAAAGTGACATTCAGTTTAAGTTAGTGTGCTGTAGTGTGTGGTGTGTGAAAGGCAGGACATCTACGAGTGTATGTTTGTGTGTTTGCACAAGGCATCTGCTATGTCAATAAGCTGTGGTTTTCTTTGTGGGTGTGTCAGCTGCTGCAAGTGTCAAAGTAGAGTCCAGAGTTTACATCATACTCTGTGGTCAGTCACCCGACTTTGTTAACCCTTCTCATGCAGCTTTCATTTCATTCTGTTTTAACCTTCTGAGGCCCAAGCAGTTTGTGCGTTTTTTCTGCTCCTGTCACGTTTTTATTTACAGTGGACACATTGTTCACTGCAATATAAAGTCCTAAACCTCTATGGAAAAAGTACAACCATAGCCCGTAGTCGAGAGATCTCTACTGTCAAGCTACTCTTCTGAACAGCATGACAAAGTGATGATGCCATAAATCATAAAAAAAGAAACTTGAATGTCAGTGATTATTAATTATTCAAAAATAGAAGAAACCTTGAAGCAACATCCATCCATCCATCATCTATACACTGCTTAATGCTCATAAAGGTGGTGGTGGTGGTGGTGGTGGTGGTGGTGGTGGTGGTGGTGGTGGTGGGGGGGGGGGGGCTGGAGTCTATCCCAGCTGACTTAAGGTACATGTCCACTAGATCCTGCAATTTCCCGCATCCCATTCATTGTTTCTGTGTTGCATGCTTGTCTGGTTGCGGTGCGTTTTGAGCTGCGATCCGGTGCATCTCCCTGGAGCGGACTGTATCTCATTTGCATAAAATAGACTTGACTTATACTTTGTGCAAATTTGATGCGGCGTACAGAGGTCTGACGCATCAGGAAACTTTCATCGAACGTATGAACTAGCCTCAACCTTCGAACGGTGGTGCTGGTAATGGCGACACACAGCAGCAGCCCCTGTGTGCTTTGTGTTTTCTAACCTGGATTGTCTGTTTTTATGTCGTTACTAACGCTTACTTTTAATCGTATTCACCAGTAACAAGTTGCAGCTTTGTCTCACTTTAGTCTGACGGGCCTGGTGGTACTTTGGATACTTTTATTTCACCTTCTGTGCGGACTCGGTGCGAACAGGGAACCGCTTCAGTATGGCCGGGAGTTTGTTCTACGCTTTCGCAGCTCCGGAGTAGGTGCTGTGGACTCCTTGGCTGTTTTTCCCGAGGAGATCATCTGGCAGGATCATACGGAGGGCCAGAGGTGAACGTCCAAGTCGTTAGGCGTGAGGAAAAGGGGCAGACGTGGTGGTATTCCCCAGCGTCTTTAAAGACTAGGACACCGCCGTATTCCCATTCCAACCATCATGCTTGCCAATGTCCAATCTCTCCATAATAAGGTGGATGAGTTCCAAGCCAATGTCAAGTTTCTGGAGTATAAAAATTCATGTTTCCTTGCTGTCACAGAATCCTGGCTCAAGGCTCATGACTCACAGGCTGATCTGGAGATCGATGGCTTTGGTAAGCCCTTTCGCTTGGACAGGGATCCCTCAGCGACAGGCAAGTCACTTGGGGGTGGCCTGGCTCTCTATGTTAATAGGAAATGGTGTGGAAATGTGACCATAAGGGAGCGTCTTTGTACCCCGAACATTGAACTTCTCTCTGTCCCGCTTCGGCCCTTTAATTTGCCAAGGGAATTCACCCAGTTATTTGATTCATTAGTGTACATTCACCCTAAAGCTAATGCAGATAATGCTGTTCGGGCTATTACTCGCACAGTGCAACAGCTACAAGCTATTTCGCCAGACGCTCCTAGCTTTATAATGGGTGATTTTAACAACTGCAAACTAGGGAAACACCTGGGGAACTTTTACCAGTATGTGACCTGTGCGACAAGACTTAATAAATGCTTAAAAAAAATCTCTATTTTTCCTAACAATAAGCCATGGGTCTCAAATCAGTCAAAAACGCCATTAATAAAAGGAACATCAGTTTCATCACAGGCGATACTGACACATATAAGGAGCTACAGAAGCAGGTCAGGAAAGAAATAAAACTTGCCAAGCAGCAATATAAGGAGAGGGTGGAGAACCTATTCAGGACTGGCAGTTCGCGACCTGCATGGGAGGGGGTGAAATCCCTGCTGGGGATACATCCCCATAAGTGCATCATCTCCTTTAAATGGGAAGTCTGATCATGACCTGCCAAATGATCTAAATATACATTCAAATCATTTTAATGTTCATGATTTTAGCCATGAATTGTCTGTGTTTAAAGGCGCTGCCTTAGATCCGAACAGTACAGAGGCAGTGCATGTCAACAAGCAGAGGGTACAGAGGGTGTTCCGTGGTGTGAAGGAGAGGAAAAGCCCGGGTCCTGATGGGATTGGAGGTCGGATCCTGAGGAACTGCACCCATCAGCTGGCTGACATCTTCAGTTTCATCTTCTCCTGGTCACTTCAGGTCCACAGGGTGCCCCGCCTGTGGAAGGACTCAATTATTGTCCCTGTGCCCAAAAACAAATGCACGAAGGAACTGAATGACTTTAGACCCGTGGCACTCACCTCCCTGGTAATGAAGTCTTTTGAGAGGATTGTGAAAGAGGATCTTATGAACACTGTCCAGTCAAACTTGGACCCTCTCCAATTTGCGTATCAGTCAAGGAGGGGGGTTGATGATGCAACAATCACCCTTCTTAACATAATTATGTTGCATTTAGATGGCGTCAATAATTTTGTCGACTTTACATCTGCTTTTAATTGCATTCAGCCCCACATTCTGGCCGAGCGTCTTCTAAATTATAAGATTGACAGGAGTCTAATTTACTGGTTGTTGGATTTTTTAACTGTCAGATCACAACGGGTCAGGGTCAATGGCGTTCTGTCTGACATTCTCTTTTCCTCCACTGGCTCCCCCCAGGGATGCGTCCTGTCACCCCTTCTTTTTGTGTTATACACAAATGCATGTCAGAGCTCATATGAGAAGCGTCATATTGTGAAGTTTGCCGATGATTCTGTGATTGTGTCCCTTCTCAGCCATGATGACCCTGTGCCTGGCCCTGTAGTAGAGGACTTCATTCAGTGGTGCAAGTTGTCCTTCCTCACTATTAATGTTCAGAAAACCAAGGAAATGACGATTGATTTTAGGAAGTCCTGTTTAGTCATCGCTCCCCTGTCGATAATGGTCAAACTGTGCAATCAGTTCAGCAGTATAGACATCTTGGGACAATAGTTGACGACAGGCTGTCGTTCGAGCATCAGGTTGATGCTGTGTGCAAGAAAGCCAACCAGCGCTTGTATTTCCTTTGGAAGCTCAGGAATATAAAGATTGAAACTAAGTTTATGTATATGTTTTACTCATGTTTTATCGAATCTGTCTTGACATTTGCTTTAATCTGCTGGTTTGGCTCAGTCAACCTTAAAAACCGAAACAGACTCTAAGGGTGCTTTCACACCTGTTAGTCCGTTAGAGTGGTTCGTTTGGACCCAAAAGTTGTTACAATGTTGCTAATTTCAACTGGTTCGGTTCGCATTCACACAAGTGTTTTCGCAGTTGAACCAACTACGATGAATGTTATATCTCCCCCCAGTCGTTTGGCGGCGCTGTTCACAAAAATAATGACGTAGGTGAACGCTGATTGACGCAGCATGTGAAGAGGGAGAAATCCCAGAAGAAAACAACAGGCTGTGTTTATTCCATGGATCGAGGTTTATTCGTAAACAATGAACTATGTTCTCCTGTTCCTTCTTGTTGCCATATATTCGTATCATTGCTTTATGCAGCAAGCACAAATACTGCTGTTGTTCCAGCATGAAGCTCGCATTCGGTACGAGAACATTACACAGTTGTTTTTGGCACGGAGAAGATGCATTGCAAGACGTTATCGTTATCCCAAAATTCCCCGTGCAGGTTGCTACGGAAGCTCCCGTAGACCAAAACATCTGCTGCGCCATCAAACCGGTCCGAATGGAGACAGGTTTGTGTTCTCACCAGGAGCGAACCGAACTGGAGTTCACATAGAAGCGGACCGAGACCACCTCTCGAAGGTGGTCTCGGTCCGGTTCTTTAGTCCGCACCAAAAACATCTGGTCTGCTTTCATACCAGCCCAAACGAACCGTACTTGCTGGTGTTGCGGACTCCGGTCCGCTTTAAGCGGACCAAAATGCATATGTGTGAAAGCACCCTAAGGTTTTGTCAAAATGTGCAGCAAAATTGTTGGCACTCCACTGACTGACATTTCTGTCCTATATAAGACGAGATCTTTAAAAAAGGCAAAATTCGTCCTGTCTGACCCTAGTCACCCTCTTGCTACTGAATTCAGGGTGCTTCCATCTAGATGTAGGTTTCAAGTGCCTAGATGTAGGACAGACAGATTCAAGAAATCATGGGTCCCATTGGCCACTGGCCTTCTTAATAATGAACGGTTTTTAACATCTTTATACTGCACTCTGCTTTGTGGTCATTTTAACTTTCCTTAGGTTTTATTTTTATCTTTGTATCTTATTGCATCTTAATTGATTACTGTTATTGTTGTTGTTTCTGTTGTGTATTGTTGCGTATCGCATTTTATTGTGGTTGTTTGTTGTTTTTGCTGCTGGCTGCACCAAAAATTGCCCTGCGGGGACAATAAAGATTTCTTGACTTGACTTGACTTGACTAGCCATCATTGAAGTAACTCGAGGACAGGTTCAACTACTGCACAAGTTATTTCTTCCCTCACATGCTTTTAGTTTTAGCTGAATTGTTTTCATCATAAAAGACAAAGTTTGTGACCAAGCTGCCATGTTGGTCTGGTTTGAAATCCAGGAGCAGACAGCTCCTAAGTCCATGTGTTTGTCCAAACAGGGGCAGGCAGTTTGAAAAGACGGTTGGCAGGGGTTGAACACCGGCCACTGGCCTCAAGTACACGCCCATCAAGTGGGCCATTTTCAGATGTGGCGCATTTACATGCAGGGAAAACGCATCTAGTGGACATAAACATTAGCATTAGGCATTAGGGTGAAGGCAGTGGACATCCTGGACAGGTCACCAGTCTATCACAAGGCTGCATCTAGAGACAAACAATCACACTCACATACACACCTACGGAAAATTGAGAATTATCAATTAACCTCAGCATGTTTTTGGACTGTGGGAGAAAACAGGAGTACCCAGAGAAAACCCTTGCATGCACAAAGAGAACATGCAGACTCTATGCAGAAAGATCCCTGGAAGGCTGGAGCATGAACCGGGGATCTTCTCGCTGCAAGGCTAAAATGCTAACCGCCGATTCACTGTGCAGCTCCCTTGAAGCAACATGCACAACATTTCTCAAGTGTCTACTGGGGGAAAAAAAGTACCTTTATACACAATATAGTTAGTCCAGACTATTATTTTTTTTAAATGAGAGGTGGAATTAGAGATGTAATTTTAGCATTTTTAAAATGCTAATTGACAGACTTATCAGTCAGTAATCAACAAATCCTTTGCACAAAATTACTCCAGAGACATCAGTTCATGTCCTGAAGTAGCTGGTCTAAATGGAGATCACTAAATGTATGCTGATGCAACCACCATTGCGGCATTATGTGGGCCAGTCTAATGGCATGGACCATCAGCCACTAAGACTTTAGCTCTCCACCTAAAGAGCGCTCTGGCTGATAGACATGAAGGTATCACATGAGACTATCTCATGGTGGTATATGAATAGCCTACCTCCCACAGTGCTCTCTGTGTGCCATCTCAAAACTGTGGTTAGTTCAAGTGACCACTTTCTGGGGCTCAAGTATCAAACAGTAAGAGGCTCCACCTGGTGGTGCAACCAGGTACGACAACTAAAGCACAGTATATTTTCTGACATCCATGTCCTTGTTACCTCTGCCGAGGAGGTTATGTGACACCCGGCGTTTGTGTGTCTGTCTGTCTTTTAGCAAGATAACTCAAAAACGCCTGGGCAGATTCAGATGAAATTTTGAGGGGATGTAGACTATGGTAAGAGGAAGAGCTGATTTAATTTTGGTGGCAGTTCGGAAAGGATCCTGGATTCTGGATCACTTTGAATTTTTTAGTATGTTTTAGTATGTGGTCCAAAATATGACAAAACTAGAAAAGCGCTCAGAGAGTGCAGACCTCCGCCAAGGATAGAGAGGAAAACAGGAAACCCATACAGTAAAGGATCATGAGCTGGAATCCAACCTGCGTCTCCGACACTGTTCTGTTTATGAATCACCTTCTTAACCAGTTGAGCTATCTGGACACCTTGTTCCAATTTGTTGGACGACATACTAACCTATGATGTTTTTGTCATATTTTGGACCACATACTAAAACGTACTAAAAAATTCAAAGTGATTCAGAATCCAGGATCCTTTCCGGATTGCCACCAAAATTAAATCAGCTCTTCCTCTTACCATAATCTACATCCCCTCAAAATTTCATCTGAATCTGCCCAGGCGTTTTTGAGTTATCTTGCTAACAGACAGACAGACGGACAGACAGACGCGTGTCACATAACCTCCTTTGCGGAGGTAAACATCATAGGTTAGTATATCGTCCAACAAATTGAAGCAAGGTGTCCAGATAGCTCAACTGGTTAAGAAGGTGACTCGTAAACAGAACTGTGTCAGAGACTCAGGTTTGATTCCAGCTCATGATCCTTTACTCCATGGGTTTCCTGTTTTCCTCTCTATCCTTGGCGGAGGTCTGCACTCTCTGAGTGCTTTTCTAGTTCTGTTAAATGATTCATGACAATTAATAAACTGATAATCATTAAAATTCTTTGTACACTAAACTGATTTTTGTGAAATGTCATCAAAACTGTACGTCATGCATGTTTCTATCAAGAAGAATTTAAAATCAGACATTTCTTTCTATTTTTTGATAAAGTTTCAGGTACTGATCATTTGTGTGAATTTTCAGATTTTTTTTTTTTAAAGGAAACATGTCTTCCAAATCTACTAGCTGAGGCTCAACAGATTTATATATAAGTTGGTCAAATCTGTGTCAAGTGCAGTTTTTAAAATTTTTTCAATGTCCTAATACGAGAAAGAAAGTCGGTTGCAAAAAAGTCAAACTACTTCATATGAATACAAATGTATTTAGTTTAGAAATCTTTATTGGTGTCTGAGTGTCTTCAAAGGAAATCTTCAAATTTGTGAGGCTTGTCTATATATTGTAATATTAGAAGGTGTTGGCCTTGCAATGCGAAGTTCATTAAATTGTGAATTTCAATTTAAATAATGTAAATAAAAATGAATTGAATTATTAAAGCTAATTGAAACACCTTCTGTGAAAATACAATTTAACAGTTTCTGTAGGTATCCAGGCTGCACAGTGACTTGGTGGTTAGCACTTTCGCCTTGTAGCTAGAAGATCCCTGGATTGCATCCCGGTTTTCCCAGGATCTTTCTGCATGAAGTTTGCATGTTCTCCCTGTGCATGCATGGGATTTCTCTGGGTTCTCTGATTCCTCCTACAGTTCAAAAACATGGTGAGGTTAATTGGTGATTCTAAATTGTCCATAGGTGTGAATGCAAGTGGGATTATTTGTCTCTATATTGTAGCCCTGTGATAGACTGGCGCCCTCCGTGACCTTAATGAATATTAAGCGGTGTATAGATAATGGGTGGATGGTTATAGGCATCCAATCTGCAACGTTTGAGAAGACATCCTCTGCTTGAATTGTGCATTTTGCAGATGTTCTGAATGGATAAATGATTGTTTGAGCTGGAAGGATGCAGTGAGACGCTTTTATTGGTGCTTAGGGTTAGAATAGGTTTGATCTGATCCAGCATCGGCTGTTCTCAGTGTGTTTCCAGATTCTCTGACCACACTCCTGTTCCTGTTTTTAACCAATTTCTTTCCAGTTTCCTAATCCTACATTTGTACTAAAAACTGCAGACCTCAGTGATATTTATGTTTTTCTCATGTCGTATGAAGAAATGCATTTATTATTTCTGACTACCTGGATAGAACATAGAGCTACAGCTTGGAAAAAATGGTATAAATTCTTTTTACTGTGCAATAGCTAGAATATTATTATTAGATGGTTAAGGGAGTCTTCAAAGACACATGGATTATCCTTAAAATCAGTTATATACCTTTTTGGGTTTTAAAGGGATTATTGGGCTTTTATGTATTTAGAAAAAGGTTTAGCTTAAAATCCAGTAAAAACAATTGAGAGGCACAACCTGCGGTTAGTGAACTAGCAGTCTCAGTAAACTAAAGACTAATTAAGTTACTTACAGCCTTCATGATTAATGAAACATTTAATGCTTCACTTTAGTCAAACTCTGCTGTTTTATCCCTTCAAAGTGACTTCCGGAGTTCTTTTTCCACATAAATGTCAAAAAGGAGTTTGTGTTGCTGTGTTATTGCAGTTAAAGATGGCTGCAGACATTTGGAGCATCCTGCCACTGACAGCTGAGATGTTTGTGTGTCTGTTTTTGGGCTCACACTGACACAGTGAGCATTTGTTCAGCTCCCCAGCCACAGATTTCTGTGTGTTTGGCAAGGAAATGAACAACGTGCCAAAGTGTGATTTATGCTTGTGCATATTTGTGTTCATGCAACACTATCCTTCCTTCCTCTCTCCCTCCTCCAGTCGACATTCGGGAGATCCGGGAGCTGCGGTTGGGGAAGGGCTCCCGTGATTTTGAGCGCTACCCGGAGGAGGCTCGTAAACTAGACTCCGCCCACTGCTTCATCGTGCTCTACGGCCTGGAGTTCCGCCTGCGGACCCTCAGTGTGGCTGGTCAGTGTGTTTCAGATACTGTTCATTTTCTTTACAGTCCTGTCTGCCAGTGAAGGAGAACTTAAAATCACTTATCATTCTAATTTTTGCCTTTCTCTGCCTGTTTTTCTGCCTTATTCACCTGATAGGATAAGGTTTCCATTCTTCTATATTGTTCTTCTTGTCAAAATCCCATGAAAAGACTAAAACCAGCAATGTGTTCATGTCCTTACGCTCATCTCATGGTTTCGACTTAGAGTGACTTTATTAATCCCCAGAGTAGGATTCAGTTGTTACAGCAGCTGGATATTCAACAAAGGGGTGAACAATAAGACAACACAGAATGTTAGGGTAGGGAATAAAGGAAAGGTAAAATTAAATAAGATAAAATACAGAAAATATAACATAGAAAGAAAAAAATCAACAAAATATACAAGAGTAATACAGAAATGTGCAAATGAACAGAATGTGTAAATGAGAATGCGCTTAGATGTGCAAATGACATAAGTTTACAGATATAATGCACTGGGTTACCTCAGCCCCAGCTGTTTGTTATTATAACCAACAGGCTTTTTTTTTCAGAAACCAACTGGTACTAAGCGCTGAATAAAATTAAGGTGATGAATCAAATTAAAATGACCTTGCACGACTTTTGATGATTGTTTTTTTTTTGCCATTTTAAGGCTAAACAATGTCAAAAATCCACTGTAACCAACATTTTAAATCCAAAAATTTTCCCCAGGTTTCCTTGATAGTGAAATCAATATATTTAGGTTTAGGAGTCTGTTTATCAGACAAGACAAAACATTTCATTCCAAAAACATGAGCTTAATGAAGCATTTTTCACACTGAGTCAACTGATTACCATTGTAGCTGCATAGGAACACATTTATTTGTCACTGGAGCCTCATGCATTACATACACTTGGCAGAATCTAAATATGAAATTGATTTAAAAACAATACACATTTAGTTTTAAATAAACTTAAAAAAGGGTCATAAAGTTGTCCTATGATGGAATAATGCAGCCTTACCTGAAGTTTACTGAACTTGGAAAAAAAAGCAATTTGGTAAGAAAAACAACTTCTTAAGAAAGGAGTTAAAAACACAATTCAAACTCTCACAGTTGCCTGTACAAGAAGAGATGATCCATCACAGTTTATGTTTTAATGGTGCACATTTCTAGCAAATTCACAATTAATCACATTATGTAGACACAAGTGATAAGGAGGAAACAAGGGCCTTTTCTGGGTTCCTCTGAGTCAAAGCCTGCCGTTTCCTACTCAAGATGGGAATTTGAAAAACAAACCCAGAATATCTGGTTTCATTTCTTTAAAAAAAGTAAAAAAGCAAAAACAAATTCAAGGTCATTGTTGTTTTTAGACAGGAGGATGAAGTGTTTCTGTTGGAAACTATTTTCAGTCATGTATTATTGCACATTTCTGTTTCTGTATTAAGTATTCAATTTTAATATTTTTACTAGATTTTGGATAAGAATGAGCTCAATGGTCGAGGGAAGCAAAATAAACCAAGTTTTGATATACAAATTTTGTTATGAGAATACTTTTAACAACTTTTAGTTTTTTTCATTAGGATTTGACGACAGTTATAAATTTATAGAATATCAGTGTACTTACTTATTGTTGGCAGGATACATTCATTCTAATCTCTCTTCAATCCTTTTTTTTATCTGATTATACCAACTTCTGCATTATTCTGATGTCTTGTGATTTTTATTTGTAAAACTATTCAACAATGCCAATGTAACAACATACAGCTTGTGCTGCTGTCTATACTCAGGCAACCAGCTCAAGTACATAAATGACAAGCAGCTGAAGTAATCGTTAGTAAAGCAGGGAAATATAGTGCACTGGGAGCCACCAAAGTCAGAAATTGTCTAATAAAACATGACTCTGTCATCCTGTGTCTCTGTGTTTGCAGCCTTCAGTGAGGAGGAAGTCAACATGTGGATCACTGGACTCAACTGGCTGATGATGGAAACCCAGAGAGCTCCGGCACCACAGCAGACAGACAGGTATGTGTTTTACTGGGATGCACACCTGAGACTTGAGCTATATCTCAGTTCCTTAAAGCATCACTTCTCGGTCCACTATCTTAAAAGCTAGAATTCGCATTTGTGCTCTGAGGATGGAGTCATTTACCCAACAGATACGCCCCTCTATAGGAAATCTACGGCTGATCCATCTGATCACAACGTCACTGCAGTTTTATACCAGAGTGACAGATAACAGAACAATCTGTAGTAAAAATCTCAAGATTTTGGAGTCGAGTGGTTATTTATTTATTTATTTATTTGATAGAGACAGTGCACATTAATGAACATCTATTTAGACAACAATAGATGCAAATATACCAAATTATAGCAACAATGCTAATTTACATTCACAGTACCGAGGCAGGTAAAAAAAAAAAAAACATAGCAGTGAAACATAGGACAATTGGTCACAATAAAAACACACTACAAAAAGCATACAAAAAAGTTAAAGGTCAAAAGTCACAAGACTGGTGCACTTTCAGGCACTGTTTAAGGTGAGTTCTGAAGGTTAGTAATGTGGGACGCTCCCTTATGGAGAATGGACAACTGTTCCAGATCTCACAGGAGGAGGATTTTATCCGAAGGCTGTTTTTCTGTGTGAGACTTTACAGTCCCCTCTAAAGGAGGCCCTGGTCCTGAGACCGCTGTGAACCCTTCTTATAAGAAAGTCAGACTGTAGCTTTGATTGACAATAGAACCATGGATAACTTTCCTTAATCATCTGAAAGATGTAGCTCTTCTTCTCTCTTTGTGTCTGATGAATCATATTCAGGGTAGTCAAGGGGAGGAGGAATTTCTCTGATCATTTACCTTCTTATGCATATTCTTAAACCTTATTGTTTCTAAAACATGTGGGCTACTACTTATTTACTAGCTTTTATGGTTTTAATGTGTTAGAAGCAGGAAAATGGGCAGTGTAATTTTAACAAGGACATAACTGTGATGGCAGACGACTGGATCCGAGCATCTCCAAAATAGCAGGGGGTTGTGGGAGAAACCTGGATGAAATTAGAGGAATCGACATGCTACCTAGGAGGGGGCTGCATCTGTCAGTTTGTACAATTCGTTATGGTTCGTTATCTCAGCAGTTTCCTATTTTTCACCCCACCTTTAGATGAAAAACTCAGTGTGTTGTTAATGAGGAGCACAACCTGCTCTTTTAGGTTACAGTGCATTGTAAGATGTGAAGCATACTCAGACAAATGTTGATTATCCTCACAGGAACGTCATTAAGATTGATGACAGCATTGTAATACTAATGATTGTAACCTTTACTCATACAGTAACCTTTGAATAAATGAAGATTTAACAGTTTCACTAACAACAAAACCAATAAAATAAGTACAAAGTGAAATGAAAGCCAGCACAGTCAGATAATATTGGCACTGCTGTCGTTAAAACACGTAGCTAAACTTCCTCTCTGTGATAAAGTGATATTCGCTTCCATCAAAGTAGTCGTGAGCTGGATGTGAAAGGGAGTCGCAGGTTGTAGGGGAGGACTAATATTTGTTTTGGGATGAAAATATTTACTCCAAATGAATGTGCAGAGGCTGTTTTTGGCTTGCGTGGTGAAAGTGGGTGAACAGAGAGACGTTGTGTCGGAGAAAGACACAGTTTTGTTGTTGACATCATGTGAGGGGTTTATGTTTGGAAACGGTCAGGAAATTATACTGCTAATTTTGTCTGTTTATGAAGTAAACTGTTTGGGGAGATGACCCATCAGCTGAATAGGATTTTCTTTAACTGAATGTGAAAATACAGGCTGGCCTTATTCAGACTCAGGCTGTCAGCTTCTATTTACAATGTAAAGCGGAGTTTAAATACAAATAAGTCTCTCCAGTTTTGGGAAGCAAATATGAACTACAGTCATACTTCATGTATTGTGCATATTTGGTCATTTTTCCAAAGAGATTTAACCCATTTGTAGACATATGTGGGAACTCTTTAAACTTCTTGAGTTTGTGTGGGCATCTTCCATGACATTTTCTGTCTTACATTTGTCATAACTGCATATATCCTATCAATGTTTATATAGGGTTTTCCCCGTTTCATCAAGCCATGTAACATTAGCTCTAAACAAATTAAAGACACCTGTGTCTTTTCAACATGCAGCTCTACAGAGGCCTGAGTGTTAAATTTGCTATTTCAGTCAGAAAGCTGAGGCTAGTTAGACTAGCTTGACAATGTCCGTAGATGTGTACTGTGATGAACCACCTGCCTATCATAGTGTAGGTTCCTCTCATGCTAGATAAACAATTCTGACCCATCTGAACTCCACACACCTGTGAAGGTGCCCAGTGGTATCAGGCTCAAAGACTTTAGCAGTAGATTATTTAAATCCTGAAAGGTCCAAGCTGAAGACTCCATGGATCAGACTTTGTTCATTCCATTTTTGGACTGACCTGTCCTGGGTGTCCCCTGCCTTCGCCCGAGTCAGCTGGGATAGGGTCCAGCACCCCCCGCGACCCTAGTGAGGATAGAGCAGTGTATAGAAAATGGAGGGATGGATGTTTTTGGACTGTGGCAGGAAGCCGGAGCACCCGGAGAAAACCCACACATGCTGTATACAGGGAGAACATGCAAACTCCATGCAGAAAGATCCCAGGCCTGGGCCGGGACACAGACCGGGGATCTTCTAGCTGCAAGGCGAAACCGCTAACCACCAATCCACTGTGCAGACCTCCAACAAGTCTAACAGTTGTAATTTAGATATTCGATGTGCAAGGCAGACTGTGTCTACTTCTGTCAGAAATCAAGAGCTTGCTTCAAAATGTAATATAATGGCACATTTGCCAGAATAATCAATACTCAGTTAATTGGAGCCAAAAATTCACACCCCACATCACTGCTGAAAAGCAAATACAACTTTTGTTTTTGTTGCAATATTATCACACGTCATCCTCTTTGCATGTCCACTTGTATCACACAATGGACAAATCTGTAGGATCTATGAATGGCAGCCATATATGTCAAATATGAACATTTTATTTAAAAAAAGTTAACAGAGTCTGATATACACACGTGGACAAAATTGTTGGTACCCCTCAGTTAAAGAAGGAAAAACCCACAATTCTCACTGAAATCACTTGAAACTCACAAAAGTAACAATAAATAAAAATTTATTGAAAATTAAATAATCAAAATCAGCCATCACTTTTGAATTGTTGATTAACATAATTATTTAAAAAAACAAACTAATGAAATAGGGCTGGACAAAAATGATGGTACCCATAACTTAATATTTTGTTGCACAACCTTTTGAGGCAATCACTGCAATTAAACGATTTCTGTATTTGTCAATGAGCGTTCTGCAGCTGTCAACAGGTATTTTGGCCCACTCCTCATGAGCAAACAGCTCCAGTTGTCTCAGGTTTGATGGGTGTCTTCTCCAAATGGCATGTTTCAGCTCCTTCCACATATGTTCAATGGGATTCAGATCTGGGCTCATAGAAGGCCACTTTAGAATAGTCCAACGCTTTTCTCTCAGCCATTCTTGGGTGTTTTTGGCTGTGTGTTTTGGATCGTTGTCCTGTTGGAAGACCCATGACCTGCGACTGAGACCAAGCTTTCTGACACTAGGCAGCACATTTCTCTCCAGAATGCCTTGATAGTCTTCAGATTTCATCGTACCTTGCACACTTTCAAGACACCCTGTGCCAGATGCAGCAAAGCAGCCCCAAAACATTACTGAGCCTCCTCCATGTTTCACCGTAGGGACAGTGTTCTTTTCTTCGTATGCTTGGTTTTTGAGTCTACGAACATAGAGTTGATGTGCCTTACCAAAAAGCTCCAGTTTGGTCTCATCTGTCCAAAGGACATTCTCCCACAAGCTTTGTGGCTTGTCAACGTGCATTTTTGCAAATTCCAGTCTGGCTTTTTTATGAGTTTTTTTCAGCAGTGGTGTCCTCCTTGGTCGTCTCCCATGAAGTCCACTTTGGCTCAAGCAACGACGAATGGTGCGATCTGACACTGATGTACCTTGGCCTTGGAGTTCACCTTTAATTTCTTTGGAGGTTGCTCTGGGCTCTTTGGATACAATTCAAACGATCCGTCTCTTCAATTTGTCATCAATTTTCCTCTTGCGGCCACGTCCAGGGAGGTTGGCTACTGTCCCGTGGGTCTTGAACTTCTGAATAATATGAGCCACTGTTGTCACAGGAACTTCAAGCTGTTTAGAGATGGTCTTATAGCCTTTACCTTTAAGATGTTTGTCTATAATTTTTTTTCGGATGTCCTGGGACAATTCTCTCCTTCGCTTTCTGTTGTCCATGTTCAGTGTGGTACACACCTTTTCACCAAACAGCAGGGTGACTACTTGTCTCCCTTTAAATAGGCAGACTGACTGATTATGAGTTTGGAAACACCTGTGATGTCAATTAAATGACACACCTGAGTTAATCATGTCACTCTGGTCAAATAGTTTTCAATCTTTTATAGAGGTACCATCATTTTTGTCCAGGCCTGTTTCATTAGTTCGTTTTTTTTAAATAATTATGTTAATCAACAATTCAAAAGTAATGGCTGTTTTTGATTATTTAATTTTCAATAAATTTTAATTTTTTGTTACTTTTGTGAGTTTCAAGTGATTTCAGTGAGAATTGTGGGTTTTTCCTTCTTTAACTGAGGGGTACCAACAATTTTGTCCACGTGTGTATGTGTCATTATATCAGCCACAAAAAGGAGGATATGCACACTGCACAGCCTACGTGTAAGAAATTGAGATGGCAGCTTTCAGTGTGTGTGATAAAAAGGGAACATTTTAAATGTAGAGGAATATACATCAGAGGAAGGATCAGCCACAGGTGACAGTGCTGTCAACACCCAAACTAGGCGCCCTGACAAAAGCAATAAAACAAGACAATCTGCTGAAGGCTATGAGGGACCCGATAGAAGTTTGACTATGCGTATATTAATGTTGTTTATGTATAATCTGTAGGGTTTTATGCACATGTTTGTAAGCAATTAAATAGGGAAGCAATTTATATAATTTACAGACATTCACTATAAGTAGACATGTATGTATTATAAATATAGAAAACATTAAACATATATAGTATCGCACTGTATCACTGATTTTGTGTGCAGTACTGTACACCCTCCTTATATTTCAGTTTCCCGTAATACATTAAAATGTATTTTAGCCATAAACCAACACTCCCTCCTTTTCAAATGTGTGCTGGATTTTAATTCTTTTAAAAATGGCTGTCACTGATGTTTCATTTCTCCCCCCCCCATTCCGTAGATGGCTGAGGAAACAGTTTGAAGTCATGGACAGGAACCACGAGGGCAGGTGGGTGAGTCGCCACAAAAATGTCAACACCCAGTCGTAGCTTTCACAGCAGCCTGTGATGGATGCCTGTTGGCTTCAGTGACGCAGCAGGTGGGATGTAAAGGTGAAACCAGACCCAGATGCCATGAAAGAGTATATAACGGTCCTGTGAGGGATTAGCCCTGACCTCCACCTCCACGCCCTGAAGCGCCACATGTCACGCGCACTCGTCTTCTCTCGCGTTAATAAGTCTGGCTTTCTGTTTGGGTGGAAGGCGCTCCAGGACAAACAGCCTGCCATCGCCTGATAAGGAGCAGGAAGTGATGTGATGGGCTGGGAGAGGGCGGCTTCCTGTCTCCTGTGAAAATAGTAACAGTATCTAGGAGCAGGAGGGACGAGGGGGGAGGCATGGCTCAGACCTGCCACTGATGGCGGTCGTTGACCCCAAAACATCGTCTCCGCCTCAGAGCACTGACCTGGATTTTTCTCTCTATCTGCTTTTCTTGCTTCCTTCCTCATTCTGTTAGTGATGGCTGACAGCTGCATGTGTTTGAATAATCAGGAAAATACAAGTGATTATCCATGTGCTGCTTGTCAAAAAAACTGTAACGGTAAAGACATCAGACCTTGACTGAAGCAACGGCCTCAACTTCAATGCAAATATGCAGAACTGTTTAGAGACCTCCCAACTGTTAGTTGGAAAAATATCAAATTTTTCAGATTTTTTTTTTTAATTTAGTCTAGCTTCAATAGTTATTGTATGATAGATTTAAAATGTGATTGAGCAGTGAATATCACACAAGGAGAATGATTTGAATTTGTCGGTTCATTAACACAACCCACAGGTTAGATGTGCTCCATAATGTATATTCTAAAATTTCAGCCTTTGCGATTTGCTGATTGCATTGTTTCAAATTGCACATTTAATTTAAAACTGATTAACTGGTTAACCCTAGTTGAAACCCTCTGTACAAACAGTCCTACTACAAATCCACCACTGTGGACTTCTCAGGACTTATCCATCAGAAATGATACAAGGAATAATTGATTGAATTGTGGGAGTGTGTCATCAGTTCCCGTCACCCGCTACATATTTATATCAGACGATTCATTTTGTACATAACGTACGCATGCATAACACAAGTCTGTGCTCAGCGCAAGGTCATTTCTTTGTGGGTACATCTATGTTAAGTGGCCGCGTTCTGTGGTACCGTGATTTCTGATCATCAATAACTAATATCAAATGCTGCATTTCTATTTTAAAAAAACAAACAATGCATTTCTGACGATGGGGGAATGAACAGTTTTAGTGGAGTACTGCGCTTCGTGAGTGCTTTTCTAGTTCATAATGTTATGCACTTTCTCAGTGTTTAATTTACCTTAGTTTTAGAATTCAGAGTTCTTTTCTTTGTCAACCCTCTGAACACCAAAACCTACAGGTGGGTTTTAAAACCAGTCATTGAAGTTCTATAATTTATCAATACACAAGCAAGACACTGTGAAAATTGTGAGAATAATCAAATTTTCATTTTCCAGTGGCCCCCTTAACCAATAAAGTGTGAACTCGAAATATCCTGACTCTGTCTGGCTCCTAAAAAAATTCATTCAAGTGTCTTTTATGACATCCAGTCTGCTGCTGTGTGTTTAGACCTATTGCACTTGTCTGATGCTTTCCTCTTCTTGTTTCCTTCCCAGCGTTACAGTGAAGGATGTAAAAGCTCTGCTGCCTCAGATCAACTACAGAGTTCCCAACACGCGCTTTCTCAAAGACAAGCTGCAGGTCAGAGCAAAATAGAAGGCGAATAAGTTCACTTTCATGCCTTTGTTTCTCTACCTGCAGCTCCTCTACCTTTTGAATTTTCTCTCCTTAATATTTTGCTTCCATCACAGAGCTGCTTTTTGTCAAACTAACTCACATCCTCCCTGTTTCCACAGGAGGTGGAGGCCAGGAACGACCTGTCACACCCCAGCTTTGCACAGCTCTACAGAACGCTGATGTTCGACGCACAGAGGAGTGTGAGTGTTAACACAGACTCAGATACACTCACAGCTGGGCCAAACAAGTGCTCAAATTTTACTCTAAAAAGTTGTATCATCTCAATTAAAACATATTCACATAGCAAAAACAAAACAAAACAAAAAAAACCCACTCATTTTCAAAGGACTCTAAAATGATCTTATTGCATTTTCAGCTTCATAAACTGAAATTTTGAAGTTAAAACCCTGGAACTGAGCAGGTTGGAGGTGGTACTTGTTGCTACTTTACTCCAGATAGTCAAATGAATCATGCTTGGAAGTTTTGACATGATTAATGCTCATCAAACTTACATTTTCTCTGCAGAGTAAAGCAGCAGCTGCCACTTAGTCTTCAAGTAAACCTCAGTACTTAGAAGCAATAATGTGATTAATGTCATAATGTCATGTTATTGATTGTAAAAAGACAAATAAAAAAAACTATGGATGTCTGGAACACTTACCTGCCAGATGAAATCGTTTCGTAGATACTGAAAGTTTTGGAAAAGGTTTTTTACTTATTTCTTTTTTCCAACTTTTAAAACTACAAAATACAACAACAAGGATGCTTCTTACAGTTATCTTGAAGATTCATGATTTTCTACTTACCAGCTCCATTATTTTAGGATTATCTGTTTATTGCTACTATCCTCATTTGAATTTAATCTCAGGAAATGTTCAGTGCCTTAAAAATACACTTCGGCACTGTATTTGAGTAACTGCACCAGTACTTTGATGCTTTTCCACCTCTGCACTCGTACCACACCACGCTCACTTTGTCCTTTACTGTTTATGCCTCACCTGGCTCCCTCCCACCTGTCCATCACCTGGTTCCTATCCTTCTGTTCCTCAGATTATTGAGCAGCTGGAGCTCTCCTTTCCTCTGCGGTGAGTCCCTCCACCTCATCTTCTTCCTCGGTGTCCCGTCCCTCGTCTTCACATCCCCCACCGCTCTCCCACTTTCTCTTTACAACAGTTTATCAGGAAGCTTTTTGCTTTCAGGGAACATTTCCATGTGCTGTTGCCAATTTAATGCTATTTTAGTGTGGGTTTTTTTCTTGGTTCTATGGTTGTGAAAAAATGTTTTAATGTTACATACACTACTGTTCAAAAGTTTGGGGTCACCCAGACAATATCATGTTTTCCATGAAAAGTCACGCTTTTGTTCATGTTCTAATGCAATTGCACAAGGATTTTCTACACCAACACCATTAGCTAACACCATGTAGCATTAGAACACAGGAGTGATGGTTGCTGGAAATGTTCCTCTTTCACCTATATGTAGATATTCCATTAAAAATCAGCCGTTTCCAGCTAGAATAGTCATTTAACACATTAACAACGTCTACACTGTATTTCTAATTACTTTAATGTTGCCTATATTGAAAAAAAATGCTTTTCTTTCAAAAATAAGGACATTTCTAAGTGGCCCCAAACCTTTGAACACGAAAAAATGTCATAATTAGATTTTGACACGGGCAAGTTATCCTAGTCAGTTGCCAGACAGAAATTTGTGTTTCCTGTCTCATTCACTGGTACTTTGCTTCAGCTTTAACTCATCTGTCAACTGACGTGTTGAACATTGTTGTGCTTTCAGAAATGTTGACAGACCAGAGCTTTGTCAGATCTCCCTCTACGACTTCCAGAAGTTTTTACAGATGGACCAGAAGGTACTCTGCAAATTCAGCGCATGTCAGCACAACACTGAAGATGTCCTCAAAAACTGCTTTCCACTCACTTTTCTTTATTCACATCTTCCCAGGAGTCCTGGGCGTCAGATCTGAGTCGTGTCAGAGAGTTTCTCATGGGCTACATGAGGGGAGGACCGCAGCCAGAGCCGATGCTACAACTGGATGAGGTGGTTGTACAAAGATGCACAAAAACCAGAACAGACTGAAGGATACACCTTTCCCCCACCTTACACTTTGATGTTTTTTCTTTGTTTTTTTTGTAGTTCCTGACTTTTCTGTTCTCCAAAGAGAATTCTGTGTGCGACCCTCGACTTTTACACGTTGTTCCCGATGACATGAAAAGACCGCTGTCTCAGTACTGGATTTCCTCCTCACACAACACGTAGGTCTCATAGTCTTTTTTCAGTGTTCGCAAATAACACTATCTTTTGATTGTACTACTGAAGGAATTAAGGCCTGCACAGTGGTTGCTGGTTAGCACTGTCGCCTTGCTGCTAAAAGAGCCCTGGTTCGTGTCCCCCTGTTTGTTTCACCCCAAGTCAGCTGGGATAGGCTCCAGTTGCCCCGTGACCCTAATGAGGATTAATCGGTGTATAGATAATGGACAGATGGATGAAAGAAACTAATTGTTAAATCTGCTATTTACCCCTCTGAACTACAGGCACTGTCTGTATGTTTTCTGATGCTGTCACATTTTTATTCACTGTCAACTCACTTTTCAAGCACTGATGCAGTGGAAACTTGTCAAACACAAGGTACCCTGCTTTGAAACATAACCTGCTTTATCATCCATTTCAATCTAAATGGGACCATGACTGCCAGAATGGACATCATGCTCTTTTGAATGAGACTTTAAACTAACAATTGGATCTGTAAGCGCATTAGAAAATGTCTACTAAGATTACCGATGACATGAAAAGTAAAGTCATTTTCTCAACAACCTCTAGAAAATCTGACCTCTTTATCCAACCAGAGGAGTTGCCCCCTGCTGGCTGTTGAAAAGAATATAAGATTAAGATTCCCCCACACTGGTTTTCTCACTTTTCAAAATCAGAATCAGATTTTGAATGCTACATGCATCTTTAGTACACATCTACCATTATTGCTTTTTTTACAACTCAAAAGTAAATGTGTATATAAATTTCAGAACTGACCAGTTTGTGATTTTGTCCTGCAGTAGGCTATAAATGTCACATTTATACTGAATATAATCAATCAATCAAATGCCATGCCATTCAGCGCAGGCGATCATTTCTCTCCAGCTCCTCCAATCTTTTGCTCTTTGAATTGTGACTGTCCCTTCCATATGTAGCCATGATGTCAGTCTGTCTAACATTTTTGTTCTCTATCTACCTTGTCCTCTCTTAACATTAATTTTTCCACTTGCGACGATATATTCCAAGGTCTCTTTCCTTAAGATGTGTCCAAAAACTGCTGCGTGATGTTTCCTAATTTTGTTCAGTAGTGTGTAATTTTGTGTTGAGTGTTTTTAGAACACCTGCATTGGTTATTCTGTCCATGTTCGACATACGCAGCATGCGTCTGTAAAATCACATCTCTGCTGCAATGATTCTGTTTGACATTTTATTATTTATGTTCCAAGATTCAGATCCGTATATCAGAACTGGTAGGATGTAACAGCTGAGAGTCCTCATGCAGATGCTAATTGCTATTTTCGTATTTGTCAGTATAGTCTTGATTTTTGTAAATGCTGTTCTTGCTGTTCTGAATATAATACAGATTAATTAATCCATAGCTCAATATGGAATGAAAACACAATTATCAGTTCAACATTTGACTTATTAATCTATTAAAAATGGCAAACATTTACTGCTTTCCAAAGTGGTGCCCTACATGGATGTATGAAATTGCTAATCTTTTAAATCAATGAACGACAGCAAAAAGTGTAATTTGCCAAATTGTCAAAGCATTTCTCTACATTATTCATTTTGCATGAGCCTGATTCCATCATCTTGTTCTTTCAGCTACCTGACGGGTGACCAGTTTTCCAGTGAATCATCTCTAGAGGCCTACGCTCGCTGTCTGAGGATGGGCTGCCGCTGCATTGAACGTGAGAGATGCAAAGTTTCTTGTCCAGAAAATAGAGAAACTCACTTGATGCTTTTTTTTACCCTCACCAGAAAGCGAATCCTTCCTGCTGAACAGTACCGTTCAAAAGTTTGGGGCCACTTAGAAGTGTCCTTATTTTTGAAAGATAAGCATTTTTTTTCAATGAAGATAACATTAAATTAATCAGAAATCCAGTCTAAACATTGTTCATGTGAATGAGTATTCTAGCTGGAAATGGCTGCTTTTTAATGGAATATCTACATAGGGGTACAGAGGAACATTTCCAGCAACCATCACTCCTGTGTTCTAATGCTACATTGTGTTAGCTAATGGTGTTGAACGGCTGATTGATGATTAGAAAGCCATTGTGCAATTAAATTAGCACATGAACAAAAGTGTGAGTTTCCATGGAAAACATGAAATTGTCTGGGTGACCCCAAACTTTTGAACAGTAGTGTATGATGTGCAGACAGTGTTGTTCCATTGATGTTTTACAAGTTGTTGTTGAGATGAGTTTCTCTCAGTAGCTTTAATACTAAAGAGAGAGTTAAAAATTTTTATGTGTGTGTTGTATAACTCTCAACAAGTTAGTGATTAGTTGCAGTAGAAGCTAACAAACTGCACTTTTCATGTTGTGTTTTCTCATGTTAGTGGACTGCTGGGATGGACCTGATGACCTGCCAATCATCTATCACGGCCACACCTTAACCTCCAAGATCAAATTCCTGGATGTGCTGCACACCATCAAAGAACATGCCTTTGTCACATCTGAGTGAGTTCACTATGAGAGTGTTCACTTCCAACCTTATCTCCTTGGTACTCACATTATCTTTATAATTTGATTTCTGCTGCAGGCCAACACCACATGTTTGACCTACACTAACCTCTTTCCCCATCTCTGCAGTAAATGTAAAGTCAAGTAAATGTAGTTTTAAAGGAAGACTGACTCGGGACCTTTTCCAGAATTTGGCACTAGAGGTTCTCTACCTGATGTTTTATCTGTGCAGGTATCCTGTGATCTTGTCCATTGAGGACCACTGCAGTGTGGTCCAACAGAGGAACATGGCCACACACTTTAAGAAGGTGTTTGGAGATCTGCTGCTTACCAAACCAGTTGACAACAACGCAGAGGAGCTGCCTTCACCGTACCAGCTCCGCAGGAAGATCCTCATCAAGGTACACGCACGCACGCACACACACACACACTATGTTTTCCTATCATTGTGGGGACATACCGTTGACTCACATTCATACCAAACCCCTACCCCTTACCCTCACCCTAACCCTAACCAAAACAATGCCTAACCCTAAAGAAACATTTTTGCACTTTTACTTTTTTTTAGTAACAACAACATGGCCAAGAAAACACTGTTTCCATTTGTGGGGATCCAAATGAGGTCCCCACAAATGACATGTTTTTTTGGTTTTCCTATAGTTGTGGGGACATTAGGGCCCCACAAGTATAGCCAGAACCTGCCCCGCCACCCCACCCCCCCACCACACACACACACACACACACACACACACACACACACACACACACACACACACACACACACACACACACACACACACACACACTGTAAAGTCCACATGTCAACTCTGAAGAGCTCCTGACTTGACAAACAAGTCCGGTCACATTTTACATTCTGGACACATTACCTAATAAGAGGATTTAGGAGTTATTACACACTGATGTCATTGTTTACATGTGGGAACTGTTCTCCCTGTGCATGCGTGGGTTTTGTCCAGGCACTCCAGCTTCCTCCCACAGTCCAAAAACATGCTGAGGTTAATTGGTTACTCTAAATTGCCCGTAGGTGTGAATGTGAGAGTGATTGTTAGTCTGTTTATGTAGTCCTGTGACAGACTGGCGACCTGTCCAGGGTGTCCCCTGCCTTCGCCCGAGTCAGCTGGGATAGGCTCCAGCACCCCCTGCGACCCCAGTGAGGATAAAACGATGTATAGAGAATGGATGGATGGATATTTGTTTCGGTGCTAGACCTTCATCAGGCCAGACTTCCAGTACAAAGAGAAGCCATCCCAAATGGGGAGTGGCTGTAACTCTGCAGCCAATCAACATATCGCTGACACCATAGGAAAGAATGAATTACACAATATCATTCGAACAAATGACAACTTTCAGTAACAAAGAATAAATAGGAATCTTAAATTCATCCCAGAAAATGTTTGCATAAAATGGGTACAATTTAAAGACATGAATGATTGAAACCGGGCTGCACGGTGGAGTAGTGGTTAGCACTTTTGCCTTGAAGCTAGAAGAACCTCAGTTTGTGGCCCGGCTTTCCCAGGATCTTTCTGCATGGAGTGTGCATGTATGGGTTTTCTCTGGGTACTCTGGCTTCCTCCCACAGTCCAAAAACATGCTGAGGTTAACTGATTATTCTAAAATTGTTTGTAGATGTGAATGTGAGTGTGATTGTTTGTCTGTAGGTGTAGCCCTGCGACAGGCTGTCGACCTGTCCAGGGTGTCCCCTGCCTTCACCCCAAGTCAGCTGTGATAGTCTCCAGTCCCCCCGCAACTCTAATGAGGATTAAGCAGTATAGATAATGGATGGATGATTGAAACCCCCAAATACCAAAACAACATTTGGCCAGATTTTGGTGGATGTGAGTAAAAAATAACTGACTTGTCGAAGTCTTGGTTCTCATGATGTCCCAAGACCCACATATCAACCACCACTGACTTGTCTGTCTTCAAAAGCACGAGAGACTACGTATAGGTGACGTTTTTCGTCTAGTTTGTAATCTGGAAAAAGATAAAATGTCTCATAATGATGTAAAAAATATAGTGTAAAAATATGAAGAGAATCTTGTGTACAATCTAAATGACAAGAAACTGAAGAATATGGGTTGTTTGTCTTGATGGCAGCAATATGCCGCAGTTTTACTTTCACCTCCTCAATATGCGCAGTGTTTCTTGGACTATTATTTGAAAATGTTCATACAGCATGTCAGGCTGGCCAGTGTGCTCGGCATCATTGAGGACCATATTCACATTGGTGTCATGGTGTAGATGTAGAACACAGCAGTAGTTGCGCTTTGAGAAATTTGTTCCTAAATTTTCACGGATTTTGCAGATGGCGATTTTTTAATGCAAAATTCGCTTTCACGTGTTTAACGTAACTTTCCGTTTAAAATTATTCAACTGTAAAGGCGATATTTTGGAAAGCTTTCTGCCCTCATATATACTGGTGTACACTGCATGCCTCCTGTTTTCATGAAGTCTCTACAAAGTGCAAAGTTAGTACGACCTGTAGTGTCACAATGGACACATTAATGAGAAATATGACAGACTAAAATAAACAGCAATTTTTCCTGAAGGTAGTGTCTACAGATACGGACCCGTACCCGGAGCCTGTGGCCTACGGATACGGCACTTTCCCTTATCATAAATATTAATGAGCCGTACATAAATATTAATGAGCCGGCTGATGAACGCGCTTTGTGATTGGCTGGTAATCCGACGACATAAATATTAATGAGCCGGCTACGCTGATGAAGGCGCTTCCGTGATTCGAGGTGAATCTGCGGATTGAATGGCGTAACTAACAGCCAGCAAACTACAAGTATTTTTTTACCTTCAAAAGTAGCGACAGACTATTACATATTAACAACCTAAACAAAACCCTGACGTATTTTCTACGTCTGTCAACACAGACCCTGTCACAGTCACTTTAATGTTAGCGGACTCTGTTGAATGGCTAATTTACATCACCACAAACAAATCTCACAATATCACAGTGAATCGAGTTTGTGTTTTTTTTTTTAATTCATGCCGAATTAAAGAGCTGCTCCTCACCATTCACGAGTGTTTGTTTCATATTCGACATCCTTAATTTTATCTTGTAAATTAGCGTCCGAAATTAAATGGGAACATTTGCAATGGAGTTCGTCAGCCGCTTCCACCACTGAACGCGGTAAACTAATCAATAGGAACTGGACTTCAAACAATTTAGACACAGCGTCTAAAAGCGTAAAAACTACATTGTCTACGTAAAGTGTGAGAGGAGACGGTGTATTTTTAGTTACATTATACAATGTTCGCCGTCAAAGTCATTCATATAAACTGCCTGTAATGTGCAGCAAATAGTAGTTAACCGGCGCCAGCTCTTCAGTGACCTTAACGGGTCCGTACCTCTAGTACAGATGCTACGGGTACGGGTCCGTACCTCCAGCATCAACCTTTCCTGAAAAGGGAAGCTGTCACTAGTGTAGCTCAGCAGGTCTCCTTTTCCTTTTGTGCCACAGCACAAGAAACTGGTGGAAGGGACCCTGTATGAAGAGGTGACGTCAGCAAGCTACTCTGAAAACGACATCAGCAACTCGCTGAAGAACGGCATCCTTTACCTCGAAGACCCCATCGACCATGTGAGTGTGTGAGTGCTTATGCAGAAAACATACACTTGACAATGACTGCACTTATTTCCATGTTACTGAAATGTGTCTGTGTGTGTGATTTACAGACATGGACACCTCACTATTTTGTCCTGACCAGTAATAAGATTTACTACTCAGAGGAGACATCTCACTACCAGACAGCTGATGAAGAGGAGGAGGATGAAGGAAAAGAGGTACAGACATAATGCCAGTGGCTGACGCTGATCTGACCATCACTGTTTTCTCATTTGTGGAAGAGATAAAATAATATAATCAGCAACTGGAGTTGATGTAGTTAATCCACCCTGTTGAAACCAAGTAGGTTTGTTGGTGTTTTTTGCTCATGTCTCATTTTTAATCACTTTAGGTAAATTTCTCACTGTGATATAAAGTCCAGCTGTGGAAACAGCCATGGCTAAAGGTGGAGAGAGATGAAATGTGTCTGGGAATCATAATAAAAACTAAATTTGAAGTTCTTTGGTTACTACGAACGCAGTGGAGTTATGTGAACGATTGGCATTGGTTTGTCTGTCTGTTTATCTGTGCGCAACATTACTCAGAAGTGGACCAACAGATTTGGATGAATTTTTCAGGGAAGGTCAGAAATGACACAAGAAGTCTTACCAAAACTGAAAAAAATGCTAACTTTACATACCATAGATATTTTACTACTTGCATTTTTAATACTTGGTTGCTACACAGCCTGCAGCTCAACTGAGTTCAGCTTATGATTGTTTTTCACATGACTGTTGTCATTTTCATGATGAAACAGATGAGTAGTTCAGACCTCAGAGACTGTCCTTGTGTTCATTGTTTTTAATACCTTGAAATTTGTGAAGCATCATTCTTCACCTGGGTATTTCTTATACTTCATTTGATACAGGGTTTGTAGTAAATTCTGACAACAAAATGATGTAAGTGGAGGGAAAGTGAACATAGCAGTAAAAGGTCATAGAAGTCCTCAATACGCACAAAAAATGACCAGACAAAGCTGCCTGAAAACAAATTCCTAGCACACATTCAACATGATGCACATAATGTTTGTTTGTTGAATAACATATGTCTTTTCATGCACTCTCCCCTGTAATTCATCAGGAATGCAACAACAACGAGCAGCACTGTGCAGAGCGCTGGTTCCATGGGAAGCTGGGTGGAGGTCGTGATGGTCGGCAGGTGGCTGAGAAGCTCCTGCAGGAGTACTGTGAGAGCGGGGCTAAAGATGGCACCTTTCTGGTTCGGGAGAGTGAGACTTTTGTTGGAGACTACACCCTCTCTTTCTGGTCAGTGTGTTTTCTGTAAGAAGTACTAAGAACAATTTTTAAAGTATATTTTATTTAGCAAATATTTAGAACTGAGACAAGAAACCTGACCTTTGACTCAATGAAAATGTCTTTTTTGTGAAATATTTTGCTTTCTCATGCATAAATTACACCTTCATCATGATCACAGTATCACTCCAAATTTTATGTACAGACAAATTGCTAAAACGAAAGAAGAACAAAAAACTAAATGGAGTAGCTTGTGTTAAGCTTTAAATATCTCCTAACATAACTTACTTGATTTGGTGACAGTAATGTGAGAAATGTTTCTTTTCTTGCTGAGTTGTTCAAATCCTGGTACTGACTCTGGTGCTGCTCCTCCAGGCGCTCTGGTCGAGTCCAGCACTGCAGGATTCATTCACGCCAGGAATCTGGCTCCACCCGCTTCTACCTGACTGACAACCTGGTGTTTGACAGCCTCTATCGCCTCATCTGCCACTACAGAGACACACCGCTCCGCTGCAATGAGTTTGAGATGAGGCTGGGCAGCCCTGTTCCTCAACCCAACGCACACGAGAGCAGAGAGTGAGTGACTGATTTAAAAAAAAAGCTTCACTGGTGGAGGAAAGGAGGCAATCCTCTAAAAGTATTAACACCGAACTGTGTAAATACTTCACAACAAGTACAAACCCTGCTGTACGAATGTTAGTTAAGTAAATGCTTGTCAGCATAGTCTGGAAAATGTAATTATTATTAATTATTATAGATGCATTAATGTGTAAACCACATTTTCCTTTTTTTTTCTAACCAGGCTGCAACTGTTGCAGCTGCTTTCATTATGGATAGATCTCTTAATTGCTGTATATTCTCAACAGATTGTTTGCTCTTTAAAGCTTTAGAAATAAGTAAAACATGGACGTCACTGTTACTCTGGATGCGATGTGACAGCTTTACAAGGCTTGTCCTGTCCAATCCGCAATCCAAACCACAAAATTGTTAAAACACAGCAAAATGAAAAGCGACTAATCCAAGTCTGTGAGAAGCTTTTCTTTGCTTTTTGCAAAAAGCAAAGAAGAAAAAAATGAACCATAGCTTCAGTCTGCATAAATCTGAATTCAGGCTGAGTCTTTTCAGCTATACTTGTATATCCAGTTTAGTATTTTAACCTAGAACAAAGAAACACATTTTATAATATTTTAGTTTTCTATGCAATAATTCAAATTGTGATGTTACTATAATGGTCAAATGCATGCAGTGAAGTAGAAAGTACAATAATAATGTAAATCTGACTTGCAAAAAAGTACAGTAAAGTACATGTACCTCATATTTGTACATCAAGGATAAAACCAGTTTATTTCCACTTGTTCTGGTTCCCATGAATGCAGCTTTTTGCATGTTCTATGTCCATGGTAGAGATTTATACAACAAAATAGGATGATTGATGACCTTTTATGAGAGGTAGGGGTGCAACATTACCCACATACGCTCTTAACCAGATCAAAACCACTGACCAGCGTGGAAAAAGTGTCACTCCACCTCCTGTAGAGAAAATCTGTAAACCACATCATGAATTTGTCTTTGGGAATTTTTTACTAAATAAAGTTGGCATTGATGGTATTAGTTTGTTAAAGGGAGGTTTCCTGTTGTCCAGGTGGTTTCACTCCAGTCTGTCCCGTGTTCAGGCTGAACACATGCTGATGCGTGTGCCCAGAGACGGAGCTTTCTTGGTGCGCAAACGCAGTGAACACAACTCCTACGCCATCTCCTTCAGGTAGCATGGCAACACACACTCAGAGATGACAGCATGAACCCATCTGTTTGCTGCTCAGAGTTTTGTGTCTACTTTTTCTGTAGCTAATTATTTTTCTGTGCTTGTGTCCAGGGCGGAGGGTAAGATCAAACACTGCCGTATCCAGCAGGAAGGGCGTCTCTTCATGTTGGGCAGCTCGGCAGAGTTTGAGAGCCTGGTGGATCTGGTGAACTACTACGAGAAACATCCTCTGTACCGCAAGATGAGGCTCCGCTACCCCATCAATGAGGACACTCTGGACAGGATGGGCACCACGGTTAGTCCTCGCTCCAAACGAATCACTTCAAATGTCATTTTATTCAATACATACACTACTCATTCAGAATGAATTTAACTTAAGTCTGACTTTTCAAAGGAAGTAGCCACCATTCTTTACTTTGTTTTCTCAGGAGCTTGACTATGGGGCACTATATGAGGTCCGCACTCCTCATTTCTATGTGGAGGCCAATAAGATGCCCACAGCACGGGTGAGTCAGACTAAACACACCCTCATGGTGTCCTGTAGATTTCCAGTTTAATCACGCTTCCTTTAATCCATGACATACTAGACCCCCGGTCAATAACTGGTGGACCGCAGTCCAAGTAAGGTTCCAGCACCTATCCATCTACCCATTATCCATACACTGCTCAATCCTCACTAGGATCCTGGCTGACTCAGGGTGAAGACAGATCAGCAGTCCATCGCAGAGCCACACACAGAGACAAACAGTCACACTCACAATCACATGTACAGGCAATTTGGAATTATCAGTTAACCTTAGCATGTTTTTGGAATGTGGGAGGAAGCCAGAGTACCTGGAGAAAACCCCTGCATGTACAGGGAGAACATACAAACTCCATGCAGAAAGATCTCAGGCCCAGGCCGGGATTTGAACCGGGGATCTTCTAGCTGCAAGGCGATGATGCTAACTACCGACCTTTTAACTTGTGGCCAAATCAAAGTGAAACTAATGTTACTAATTGAATATTCTTTGTAGTAAATACTAATGAACACATTTTGTTAAAGTTTTCTTACCAGCTGCAGTACCAGCAGTTTAAACGGACCAAACATAAAAACAGATTTATAAGATTTCTGCATCACCAACTAATTACATGTCGGGTTTCCATGGCTTCAGTTTTAGTTGAATACCCCTGTACTATACTACATATGTACAATACACCGCAGATGACCGCCGTGTTCCACCAGGACGGTTATTTCTGTTGCACAGCACGCTAACTTCTACTTTTGATGCCCAGCGCAGAACCCAATTGCTTGATTAATCGGCAGAATAATCAATAGAATACTGGACTGCTAAACTAATCGATAGCTGCAGCCCTAATTATAACATCTTTACTGTAGAATTTAGTGAAAGTTTGCAATATTTAATTCTCTGTTTTGCTATTATTGAAATACGATTCTCTAATCATCAGCAAAAGTCAGAAGTACACAACTCTTTGCAGTAGCAGCATAAGTACAAAGTACAGTAAATATTTGTTTTTTGAGCCAAAGTTTTGGGAGTTCAGTGAACTTATTTAATTCACTGACAGTAAGTAATGGTGAAAAGGAAGAGTTTTGCATGGGTGTTATTCAAGGGATTTGTTTGTGCTCTCAAAATATTTAAAGAAGAGGGGAAAAGGCAAAATATGAAACCTGAAATTTAAGGAAAGAGGAAAGCTGTGAAAGAGAAAAAACACTTAATCCTCATTCGGGCCGCGGGGGACTGGAAACTATCCCAGCTGACTCAGGGTGAAGGCAGGGTGAGAGGGACAGAGGAAAGATGGAATTAGCAACAGTTTAAGCCTCTAGTGCCAAACCTTTGGCTCCCCTCCTTCAGCAGTGAGCTTGATTACATAAACACTGTCAATGTGTGATTAAAACATTTGTATAACATTTCTAACCTCCTCACTGCCACCAATTCTCCATGTTCAAAGACAGCACCGTGAGCTTGTTTGAACTTAGAAGGAAGTTACAGACCTTTATGTCCTCAAGGCATGCCTAAAATTTGTCTTTGGTTTGTTTCATCTGTCCTCATAGATTGATGTAGCTCCATATTTACAGTTGGACACTTGCAAAGAACATGTATATCATGGCAATCCCCAGTTTCCAACTACTCCTGTAACTCTTACATTTCTAGGATGGAATCATTGAAGCTCGTGTCTTTGTCACAACAAACAATGATGCATTTCGGTTCTTTCACAGATTTATTATAGGTCTTCTGGAAATATGTCAAAATTTGCTGGATGTTTTTTGAATTCATTTTTTTGTGTGTGTGACAAAGATATGTCTTTCACTTATTTCATCATAGAAAATTCTGAATTATAGGAGTCATTGGAAAGTCAAGACTGGCCTCATATGCGTGGTCTTTACAAGTGTGTGTAAACTTTAGTTCACAACAGAATATGTACAAATCCTGCACTCTGGCTCTGAGAGTGTGGAAATGCAGTTTGTTAAAATTTTCAAGTAACTTTGGCATCCCCACGTGGCAGCTTGTAAAACCCACTGATTGTGTAAATGCTGTTCTGAGCTCAGTAACACATGAAGCATGTCTCACATATGGACACATAAAATACCACACTGTATTAGAAATCTGTTAGCTGCTGCTTACTGATAGCTGTGTTGTCATCATAAAGTGACATTCTTCTCTGCTGGCACAGTTTACTGTAGTTTATTTACAGTGACTCAACACAACACGACCACTGGGCCAGAATTAGCATTGCTAATTTACAACCGCTGTCCCTGAGCAGGAAGGTGTTAGGACTGAGATTATAGGATGAGACACAAGCAAGGGAACAAGGAGACGTCATAATATAACAAAATATTTTCAGAGATTTAACTTTTTTTTTCTTTCTCCACCTCTAATGCTGTTCCTTGCTGCCGTGTGTTTCAGTGTACGGTCAAAGCTCTGTATGACTATCGAGCTCAGAGAGAAGACGAGCTGTGTTTCCCCAAACAGGCGCTCATCCTCAATGTGGACAAGCAGGAGGGCGGCTGGTGGGTGCTGCTCAGTGCACATTTGGCTTCCTCTCATATGTGTTGTGTATAAGCCCATCATTGAAGTGTGTGTTGTGTTTAGGTGGCGAGGCGACTACGGAGGAAAGAAGCAACTGTGGTTCCCTGCAAACTACGTGGAGGAGGTGCCCAGCTCTCCCACCAGAGAACTGGATGAAGCAGTGAGCTCTGTTTCACACACGACCGTCAAAAGATTGTCATGCATTTATTGCATCAGATTATTTTAACAATGTGTGTTCTTATTTTGTGTTGTTTCAGTCCACAGAGAACAGTCCTCTGGGTACTTTCCTCAAAGGCTTCATTGATGTACCCACCTGCCACGTTGGTGAGTAAACGGACTTTCTCAAAATAGAAGTGATGCTGTTTTACTAGATACATAGAAGTAATTAGAAAGGGGCTGAGGGACAGTTAATGACCCAGTTCTCTAAGTGTGATCAGCTACCTGTAGATCTAAATGATGCATTTTAAGCTGAACATGTAAAAGCAAAGCAGAAGAATTGAATCCTCTGTTTTGGAACTGTCAAACAATATTTCCATCCATCCATTTTCTAGACACCACTTAATCCTAATTAGGGTCAGAGAGGGGTTCGAGTCTATTCCAGCTGACTTAGGGTGAAGGCAGGAGACACCTGGACAGGTCACCAGTCTTTACCAGGGATACATATGGAGACAGACAATCACACTCACATTCACAGCTATGGACAATTTTGGGTTAACAATTAAACTCAGCATGTTTTTGGACAGTGGGAGGAAACTGGAGAAAACCCATGGTGCTCAGGGAGAACATGCAAACTCCATGCAGAAAGATCCCAGGCCCAGGCTGAGGCACCAAATGGGATCTTCTACAATATATCCAATCTGTAAAATATTTCCACAGTAAATTGTCATATTTGATAAATATAATTTTAACGTTTAGCATTTTTCATACAAGCGATCTGTTCTCAATTGCACATCCAGTGACTTTGGTCCAGGTTGGTGTTTGAACAACACATTTAGCACTGACTCACAACTTCAGTTTACTTTGCAGAACAATGCAAAAGATTTGTACATGTAATTGCTTTGGGTCCCCGAGACTATCTCAGGATTTCCCCTGGGTGCAAAAATTCAGTGGTAGAAATCCTCACTAATTCTTTTTTTTTTAAATAGCTGTAATTGTAGAGCTACGGTGTTGTGTAACCAATTTGTCACATTAAACTACCTGTCACTCCTCCATTGATCCATCCAGTGGTGCATAAAGACGGGAAGAATTCGCGGCCCTTTGTGTTCACCATCCACTCCCAGCACCTCTCCTCTCACCCGGTCCAGACTCTGGATGTGGCGGCTGACAGTCTGGAGGATCTCACCAGCTGGGTCAGCAAGATCAGAGAGGCTGCACAGAACGCCGATGCTCGGGTCAGTGTGACGCTGCACAACACAGACAGACCAACACATCCGTTAGACTTTTTAGCTTTGAGCAATCGCTTCACCTTTTGCAAGGATTTTACTTTTATTAGCTTTACTTGGTTACTGAAATGCTAACTCACCTGCAGGAAGGTGGTTGTGTAGACTTTCAGTCCTCTTTCTCATGGTAATTTATGGTGCTTCAGAATGCTTTTTGATTATGGAAAACATTTCACCTCACATCCAAGAGACTTCCTCATTTCTGCCTGGCTGTACTGGAGCCCCACTTTACAATTAGTTTATAATTGTTATCATGTCTGATGTCATGATGTGGTTGTCTAATCTCCATGGTAACAGATGCAGGAGGAGAAACAGATGGAGAGGAGGAAGAAGATCGCAGTGGAGCTTTCTGAGCTTGTGGTTTACTGCAGACCTGTTCCCTTCAACGAAGACAGTGAGGATCAAACTCCTCCCGTTTCTCTTTCACTTTGTTGACATCTTTTGTATGTACTGGGGTCTCATTTCCTCTGCTGTTGTTTGCAGAGATCGGGACAGAGCGGGCATGTTACCGGGACATGTCTTCGTTCCCAGAGACGAAGGCAGAGAAGTTTGCAACTCGCAGCAAAGGAAAGCGCTTCCTGCAATACAACCGCCGTCAGCTTTCCAGAGTTTACCCCAGAGGACAGAGGCTGGACTCATCCAACTACGACCCGCTGCCCATGTGGCTCTGTGGCTCCCAGCTGGTCGCACTTAATTTCCAGACTCCAGGTCAGTGTGTGAGTGTGATGAGTAAGTTTAGGAGACAAACTTTCTGTTCACATGGTGACAAAATAATAATGCTGTAGATCTTGAAGACAGATAAAACTTAAGTGGAATATTTTAGATTTTTTTATTGTACAACATTTTAAAAAACTGGATTTAACATCTTGAACATGTTTCCAAGGGCCCACAGATGTTGCCAATACTGGAACGAAATGCTACATACTATAGATTTTTAGCTACATGTCTCTTATCTGCTCTGGTTAAATACAACCTGCAGTTCAGCCAAAAAGTCCCATCATACGTCTGTCTGTCTGTCTGTCTGTCTGTCTGTCTGTCTGTCTGTCTGTCTGTCTAATTGTTCACGTCATTACTCAAAAAAGGACTAACAAATTTATATGAAATTTTCAGGGAAGGTCAGAAATGACACAAGGAACAAGTGATAAGATTTTGGCAGTGATGCAGTTTATAGTCTGGATCCATGGATTTCTTCAAGATTTCTGTATCATTGCAAGATAGTAGCATGGCGTCACTGCAACTATGACAACAAGTGAACGCTACGTCAGCTGCCTGCTGACGATCACATGATTGCAATCCTACTGCAAATCCACCACTGTGGACTAATCGGGATTTATCCATCGGAAATGATACAAAGAACAACTGATTAAATTGTGGGGGTGTTTCCCAGACCATCAATTCCCGTCACCCGCTGCATATTTAGGTCATGTGATTTGGTATCCGTACATAACGTAAACATGCATAACACGCCTGTGTTCAGTGCAAGGCCATTTGTTTGTGGGTACATCTATATTAGATGGACACATTCGTTATTGCTGTGATTCCTGCCACAATTTTTTTCAAGATTTCAACCTTGGAAATGATACAACTGAGCAGCCTTGGTGAAGTATTGTCTGAGTGTTTTTCTTGTTTATAATTGTGACAGTTTTCTTTTTCTTTTTTTTTTTTAGATTTTTGTTCTGAATAGCATAACACACATGAGTAGTTGAGGACCACTGAAAGGTTCAGAATCCAACTCTTTGTTGTGCTTTTGCAGTTTCTGGATCTGATCAATGGTGTCATTTTGGTGGGTTTTTTTCAAGACAACATGAAGAACATACAGATTAAACAAGACAGAAATGACAATTTAAAATTACATTCTAGGTCACATAGCTTATGTCATTTTAGGAGGATTTCTCTTCGGGTCCTGTGAAGTACACAACTCTGTGTGTTGGTTAGACTCCTATCACTGACTGTGTTAGCTGTGAATACCTATGCTTATACAAATAATGTATGTCTACTTGTAGATAAACCCATGCAGCTAAACCAGGCCTTGTTCATGCTCGGAGGTGGCAGCGGCTACGTTCCCCAGCCTGACATCATGAGGGACGATGCCTTTGACCCTTTTGACAAGGACACGCTGCATGTGGAGCCAATCACCATCCAATTACAGGTCAGATTAACTATGACCAGCATCATGACTATCATCCAAGGAGTTTGATTACAGAAAGCAAAAACAACATGTCACTTGTAGTAATTTGCTCAGGAGCTTATCTGTATTACAGCTCAGTATTACTGCAGTAATCCAGTATCCATCCATACCATCTTCTTCCACTTTGTCAAATCTTCCTGCTCTGTCTCCTGTATCAGGTGCTGGGAGCTCGCCATTTGCCTAAAAATGGGCGCAGCATCGTCTGTCCCTTTGTGGAGGTGGAAATCTGTGGAGCCGACTACGACAGCTGCAAATGCAAAACGGACGTCGTAGGTAAGACGCCTGCTGAGCGGCAGAGATGGTGTCAAACATCAGCGCTTCGTGTTCTCCTGCTGCATGTTAACTGCGTGTTCCTCTCGACCCTCCCAGCTGATAACGGTCTGAATCCTGTGTGGGTGCAGAGGCAGTTTGTGTTCGACATCCACAACCCCACCTTCTCCTTCCTGCGCTTCATGGTGTACGAGGAGGACATGTTCAGTGATCCAAACTTCCTGGCGCAGGCGACCTACCCTGTGCGTCTGCTGCGAACAGGTGAGTGTTTTAACTCCCACCAAACACAAGGATGAGACTGAGCTTGATCACTGCATTCCACCACTCCACTCCACTCAAGACGTCTGATTTCAAAATGTTTTGTTTTATTCTGGGTTGAATCTGTTTATTGCTGTGTGTTGCCAGGCTACAGGAGTGTACCTCTTAAGAACAGCTACAGTGAAGAGCTGGATTTGGCATCACTTCTGGTTCACATAGAAATCGTCAATGCAAAGGTAAACAACACTTTGCCTCCACACTGCTGGAGGATGGATAAAAACATAACCTTTGCTGATAGGTCACAGTATTTACTCAGTATAGATGCTCCTCAGATCAGTCTTTACATTTGTGCTTTTTTTCTCAGTGCTAATTAATTTCTGTCTGCTAATATCAGCCTAATATCTTACCAACAGTGCAGATGAATTAGTGAGCAGACTTTCAGCTTCTCGTGTTACAAACTATTATTCAGCCAAAACCTTAGCAGAAAATTATCAGAAGTTAGTATGTACCTGTAACTAAAGCATTAAATCTGTGAATGATGGTTGATTCTTAAATTTAAATCCAACTAAACTGGGCGATCGTTGCTGATGCCTAGCCGTGGCAGGTCTCAAAGATACAGTTGAAAGCAACAAAACACTACCGTTCTAAAGTTTGGGGTCACCTAGGCAATTTCTTGTTTTCCATGAAAACTCACACTTTTATTCAAATGCTAACATAACTGCACAAGGGTTTTCTAATCATCAGTTAGCTTTTCAACAGCATTAGCTAACACAATGTAGCATTAGAACACAGGAGTGATGGTTGCTGCAAATGTTCCTCTGATATTCCATTAAAATCAGCTGATTCCAGCTAGAATAATCATTTACCACATTCAGAATGTCTAGACTGTATGTCTGATCAATTTATTGTTATCTTCATTGAAAAAACTTTTTTTCTTCAAAAATAAGGACATTCTCCAAGTGACCCCAAACTTTTGAACGGTCGTATTTTTTAGAAAAATTACAAAAATATGGAGATGGATCTCACGGTTGATGTTTTAAAATTATTTTAAATGAATTCAGTATGTGTTTGGTTTGTGTTGATCAGGTTTTATGATAAAAACCAGTAGCCAGATCTGCATAACAGTTGGCAAAATTATTTATAAAAGACCTATATCACTGGCAGGAGTGTCCAATATTCTGTATATTGAAAAAACCCAAAACACTATTATAAACAATTCAATTCAATTCAATTTTATTTATATAGCATCAATTACAGTCAAATCATCTCAAGATGCTTTACAGAACCCATATGCCTGACCCCCAGAGCAAGCCCAAAGGCGACAGTGGCAAGGAAAAACACCCTTTTAACAGGGAAGAAACCTCGAGCAGAACCCGGCTCTATATAGGGGGGACCCATCTGCCTGCTGGCCGGGCGGGTTGAGAGGGACAGAGGAGGGCAAGGGGGAGGGATGGGAGGAGAGGGAGGGGTGGGAAAGCAAGGAAAGTACAACACACATTTGGATACATGCATGACAGGATATGTGACACAGACAAAGTATAAGCTAACATTGAAAACAACATTTCTTTGACTGTCAGCACCAGTACCGGACAGAGGTCCACTTTAACACCTAGAGCCCCACACATTTTACATCCGCACATATCACTCCTTCGTGGTTGGTTTGCTCTTGAAACGTAACAATTTGCGAATACAAAATAATTTTTTTTAATCCTTGGTTTCA
This sequence comes from Acanthochromis polyacanthus, assembly GCF_021347895.1. Lineage (NCBI taxonomy): Eukaryota > Metazoa > Chordata > Actinopteri > Pomacentridae > Acanthochromis > Acanthochromis polyacanthus. Next base: position 12,831,897 of record NC_067116.1, read on the forward strand.
AGGCTGATAAATCTGCATCTTATGTCAAACTTAAAAAGTTACTCTTCTATACTGGCTGTTTTCAGTTTTCAAGACTGTTGAGACTCAAGGTGGATAATGTAGCCAGCTATCATTTAAAATACTTTATAACCTAAAATAAAGCAAATCATACAAGTTGTTGTTTCAACAAAGCATCCACTGCATGCATGCAGTGGATGCTTTGTTGTAAAAGTAAATGTCTCAGTTAATTTGAAATCTTTATTATCATTATTATTGTCATTCCTCCTGTGAAATCATTTAGCTGTTTTTTGAAGTAAAGCGAAACATTGACCTTTTTCTCTTTTTTCAACATTTTGCATTAATTTAGACGGTCAGTACAAAATAGAGCCCATCTCTAAGCTGTAGTCCACGCATGCCGTGTGTCACTGCTGTTCTCTCCATCCACACTGCCACTACAGGAGGAAGACGACGAGAACCTATACACATCCATCCAGCGGCTGCGGGATCGAACCAGCGAGCTATCCAACCAGGTTTCTCTCCTGGAGAGGTCAGGCTCAGCAGACATGAGCTACCAACAGAGTCTGGAGGAGCTACGAGCGGCTCAGGATCAGCTGAGTGAGCTGGTGGAGGCTCGCAACCGCAGGTGACTGAGGACACAACACAGGACAGGCAGAGAAAAGAAATATCTAGTGACTGATCTGTGCAGACATCCCTTTAAATGTGAGGTACCTTTGGTTCGTGTTGAAGAAATAGTAGGAGACAATGTTGACAATGTTTGGAAATGCAAAAGGTGGACAGTATTTAACTCTCAGTTTCTGTTTTTTTTTTTGCTCGTCACATATTTACTCCTTGTGGGTTCATTTTTCACTACGATATGAAATTCTACAACCATAAATAGAAGGAGAGACAACTATGTTTTCTGTGCAGTATCACACACTTCTAATGCCATAAATCATAAAGGAGAGAAGGCATGAGTTGAATTTCTTTAACCCCTTGACGCCTATTGTTGTGAGTTTGCAACATACCACTTTAATTCAGACTGCAGCAGAGACAGCGTATCCAATCCTCCAATGCCTGTTTGTGCATATTCAATAAGAACATTGGAGCCTTTTGCAAGCACTGGTTTCTCGTAGGACCAGTCAAGTGCGACCTAATTATTATATATCTCTTATTATTATTATTATTATTATACATCTGTTCTGTGTGTAATAGATAAATTAACAATGTCCACTTACTTTAGCATCAGCTTTACAAAAACACACAAAAAATGTTTTTTATTTAATTGTAAATAAATTCAGGCATCAAGGGGTTAATTACTTATTTTCCAAAAAATAAAAAAAAGAAAGAAATTAAAGAATCAACATATACGACATTTTTCCAAGTGTCCACAGGTGTTGGAAACACTGGAAAAAAATGGCTTCACACTATACATTTTTTATTTGTATCCATGTTTCCGTGACACATGTAGAATAACCTGATATTGGAGAAATGTTGTCATTACAATCTTAGATTTGGCTCATTTTCCCGACAATTAAATGTCATCATAGATTAGTTCAAGGACTGTTGAAAATCTGACCATTCTTTCTGTTTTTATGGTTTTTCCCTCTGATTAATAGTGTAATTTTGGTAGTTTTTTGAAAAGATAACATGCATTTCACACTCTCTAGTGGGTTTTGGGGTTCAGAGGGTTAAGCTATAGGCCCTGTTGACAGCTATATTCTGTAAGACCAACAATTCAAAACTGAGACACTGAAGGAAAATGTACCTATCCTGTCTTTTGCAGCTGTATCTTAATCTTGAATTAAACGCTAGAGATGTAATCCTTATAGTAGCTGTATGTCACACGCAACATGATATTTTTTTTCCACTTTTCCAGGCTGATGGAGAAGAAGAGGAGGGAGAAGCTGAGGCAGCAGGTGGCAGCAAAGCGCAGCTAATTCTCCCAGAGAGCCTAAACTCACCTCAAACGGTGCCTGACAGGCTGAGCAGTGACAGCCTGACAGAAGCAACAGGCTCTACAGCAGCGACATGCAATCCATTTGTAACTGGAAAAAAACAACACGTTCCCTCACGGTAAAATGTGAGATAATACAGCACCGTTCTGTGCTAACGGCAGACTGAAACAGTGACAAACAGAAGCAAAACTAAGCTATAAAAACAATCATGGACTGAAGGCTGAAACACATGAGCAAATTAGAGAAGGGCTACTTCTGATGTTTCCATGAGAACAGAGAGGTTAAAGGATAGATTTGTGAATTGGTTTCATCTGGGAGTTTCTGGTGATTTGCTGCTTTTCTTTGTGTTGTGAGATTTTAAATTAAACATTTTTGACTGTTGGTCAAAAAAACAATAATTAATTATATTTTCTACTATTTTCTGACCATTCATGTACCAAACAGTTCGTCATTTATTTTGGAAAGTAATCCGTAGATTAAGTGACAATTAAAATGATCATTAGTTGATGATGTAATCATGATGAGCGGCTCTGACAGAGTTTTATGCAACTAACTATCATAAACATCCTGCTAGCTAAATGCAACTACAACAAAAAGTCTATTTCACGTTGGCATTTTCACCATATTCTATAAATTTTGAAACAAAATAAGACTGCGTTCAAGTAGAAAAATGCACAGAACACACCTAGTTAGGACAATTCCATCTCTTTAGCGGTGTTTGAGCTCACACCTAAGAGATAGTGGAAGGAAAACCACAAAAGCTCAAGTAAAACTGGAAAGAAATTGAGAACTCCTTACATTTGCTCTCAACTGTGTTTCAGGCTTTAGTGAGAAAAACAGGATTAAAAGGGAGACAAAAACTCAGGTTACACAAATGTAGGAAGGTTAAACAAAAAAAAAAAACGTTATCTGGATGGAAAAAGGGAGCAGTGGGCACACGTAGCAAAAAGGAAATATCCTGTATGTGCCTTTGTTATTGTGCATTGTAGAGTATAGGTATTCATGTGTTTTAAGAAGTTAAAGAAAACAGACTGCTTTCTCTATAACTGGAATAGTTGCCCTTTAAGGGAAAACTACTAAAAACTGGAGAGGGAATGTTTGGTTCACACCACTACTCATGAAATGGGTTTCAAGCAATTTAAAGACTGACGTTTGGTCCTTCTAATTAAGACCAAGTCTTTTTTTTTGGGTCATCACACAAACTCTGCCTCCAGGTGTTGGAGGCTCCTGTCACAGACCTTCCTGTTCTATGAAGGAGAGCACAAACTGGGCGAACTGTGTCAAATGAATCCTCGTTCAAACCACACTGAGAGAGGTTTTTTTAATACTTCTTCTAAGGGCTCTAAACGTATCTATACTACCTTCAGAGAGGCATGAGAATAGTGAGCGGAGGTGGAGATGGGAACACTCCCTGGATGTCACCTGTACTGGGGCTCAGGTGTGTTTAACACACACATACGACAAATAAGGGCTATCACAGAAAACTAGCAGAGCACTCTTTTTACCTGCCGGCTCAGACTTCATGCCTCACAACTGAACCACATGACCAGGACCAGTTCCCATCATCACTCTAATCGACAAGATGTGGCTCAATTGGGTCTGGATCTGCCCAAAGCAGCTTTAATGGGCCACTCGGCATGCTCATGTCTCCCCCACCCCACCCCCAACCCCGTAGCTACTTACTCATTGTATATAACTTCTTTATTTATCAGACGGCCGTAAGATCCTTTTTTATAGATGAAAGAAACATACTACGAAACCAGTAACACACTTCAGATTGGAGCTATTATGACTTTATGTAGAAATTAATATCAATGTACCTGGAGCTCCCTTTAAATGTCCCCATAGACACCACCTCTCTCTTTCTCCCTACGCTGCAGTTGCACTGGGTAGGGACTTCTATGCAAAGGTCATCCTCTTGGCCTATAGCCATTGTGTATTCAGCAAATTGACGAACTGAAGTTGTGTTTTCTCTCTGTACCTATGCTTACTGTCCGGTGTTATTACTCTGCATTAAGAATCCTGTGCAAGTTTCCAGTAAATAAAGCTCTTTCGTGTACCAGTTGTACTTTCATTTAAAGATCACATCAAGTAAATAGATGAGTTACATAGTGAAGAGAGTGTTGAAAAGCCATTTATTTTAATGGACAGATTAACATTAAGTCGGGATATTCTCAGCCAGTGTTCCATATTTCATTGACTCTATAAATTACATCCAGTACTGTAGACCATTGTTGGACAATAGACACCACTTTAACCTAATCTTGTCATACACTACAAGATAAGTTAGCACATCTCTTGTGCATCTTTACATGCTGAATGATTCAAAATTATATGACCAAAGCAGAAACTCCACCTGATGGACATGTTAGAAACCTTGAGATTTCTGTAACACAACCGAGCAGACCTGCGATTTCCAGTCAGTCTAACTGTATGATCATGATCATTAAAATGAGTTGTGAACAGCAGAATGTGTTTTGTTCCAATAAGCTGTGTCTTATCTGCATGTCTTCAACATGGCTCCACATGTAGGAGAACTGGTAGAGAAAGCTAAAAATCTGAATCATAAATATTCAAAAGTACACAGGGAGATCTGTGAGCAACTAAAACTGCAGCAGTAAGAACCTTTCTTGACCCCATCATTAAGCACTTGCTGCATAGGAGTTACTGGACTCAGTGGGTTTCTCTTTATGATATATTGTACAGCCCTGAGAGGATTTATGTTGTGAAATAAAGCTATTTAAATGGAACTAGATTGAGCTGCAATGAAAATAGGGTTAAATTGGGATTTGCTAGGAGTCAGAGTCGTTCACAGGCCAAACTGCTGACTGCAGGACAGTGGCTGGCTCTTCAACAGGAAGTAGTTCTAGTTTAAACTGCAGACACTGTAGTAGAGTAACAATAGCTCTCTTTTGTAAAGACGTCTTGTGGCTCAGTTTTCTGAATTTCAATTTGTAATTTTTTTGCCATGACCTAAATTCCATTCTATGGTGGTGATTCAGAGTCAAACGTCTGAAATGAAATCTGCTGAAATAGAATCCATGTAGGAGACAAAGCATTCTATTTTTTTTATTTTATTTAATGGTATGTTTTCTATACCTTTTAGTGACTTTTGAATGAAAAACAGCTTGAAAAACAATGCAGTGATAAAGACCTGCACCTAAATACACTGCATGGTAAACTATTTTGATATGATATTCATAAAAACTAGATATATGTTTGCAAACTATCTCCACTAACGTACAGTCTAGATGTAATTAATTGTGTTTTCATTCTTAGGCTGGCAGTCCTAACTGAACTGATCAGCCTGCAGTAATGCCACATTTGAAAATTGAACATCCTCTACAATGATCCATTTAATATGATCAAAATAATATCTGGAAGAAACAATGTTTGCTGAAAATGAGAATATATGGCCAGCTCTGATGACGATACCACTAAAGAAGTGTTAATCTGTGCAGCCGCTAATCTGTTTGCTTGTAAAAAAAAAAAAAAAAAAAAAAAACTAAACAAAAAACATTAAGGTTTATAAGGCAACATTATGTCACAATGCAACATCAGAAGCTAATAATTAATGAAGACACTCGATTACCATCTGCATAAATTGTGCTAAGCTGCTTTCAATTTGGAAATTGTAATGATTTTGCTGCTGTGTGATGCAACAGCTGTTAAGTTAAAAGTTAGAGAAAAGAGGACATCATTCAACATTTGTCTTTTTATGTGGGTTGGTCATGCTGTGATACTGAGGGGAATGAAGCTGGGCTCTGATAGGATATAATTTGGAGACAGAGTTCAGGTCTGGTGGGTTCTGGGAAGTCCCAAAGTGTTTAGTACTAAATAACTAACAATATCAACACAGTGAAATAAATGAAGAAATGGCCTTTTCAGAAAATCAGCATAATAAGGACAATGTCTGAAATATTCTAATGTGTTTCAAATATCAGCTTATTACATGAAATATTATTTCCTCTTTCCATAATCCATAAACAGATTGCAATGGATTACCAGGCATTTTAAGGGTTATTCCAGAACTGGAGGACACTGTTCCACCCCCGATGACTAAACTGAATTGCAAATAAAACAGTTAAAATGAAACTTAAATCTCCTTTTTTTTTTTTTTTTTTACTGATGCCTCTTGTAATTGTGGGTAAAAAATGTAATCTACATTGTTGAGGAAAAATTACTCACTTCTTCACGACTGAGGTGGTTCTACTTTATGACATCCTAAATGCTGGTGTGTCAGTAAACTGTAGTCACCCTAAATCAAGTGTAGGTGCCAAGATATCCCAATTCCTAATATGACCATGAGATAGACAGATGCTTGGAAAAGATAACATAGGAATGAAAGGTAACTGTTTGCTGACAACATAAGAATGACAAGGTTATACTGTTGTATTACTGTCCAGATGGATCCTGAACAACAGTCCTGATACCATGGTTTGGAGTGTAGCCAGGGCCGGCTCTCCCTATACACGAATTAAGCGGCTGCTTAGGGCCCCGCCGCCACTAGGGGGCCCCCGAATTGACTGTGTCTGATGGTCTGACCCACACACTGCCATCTAACATTACTTGCTTCGGACTAACCTGGCAACCACCCAACACTCGTTGTAAGTTCAGTGTCGTTGATTGGGCGGCAGCCGCAGCCCCAGACATGTCAAGGCACTTTTTTCAGCCGTTACAACAGCTAAACCCGTTATTAGCATCCAGTAACGTGTTTTCCCGAGCCGTCTTGAATGCACCATGAGCGCATGCTAACGCAGGTGTTCCACAGGAGACGTGCTGCTGTGCTGAGCAGTGCTGAACGTGCGTCTGGAGTAATGTTTAGCAAACCAGCCAGAGCCAGCAAGAAGCAAAACTTACACAGATTTTCCAAACCAAACCGTGTAAGTTGTGTGACCTTGTTGGATGCAGACAATGTTAGACTTGTAGCTAAATGATGACAAGGTAAACGTGGCAATATATTAATATGTTTAAGCGAGTTAACAATAATTCAAATGTGGTTGCTCTGTTACATTACTTGCTAATTAGTTTATTCTTGGAATAAACCCAGTCCTCTTTCATTTCTGGGCAGAAGATGTGCTCACAATTGCTCTCCATGTATTTAAGTCTTTTGGTCCCAAAAGAGGAGAGTCAGGGAGGAGAAAAAAGAATAGACTATCTATGGTATAAATTTACAACTATTTTTTACTCCTTGTCTTTCTAATTCTATCTCAGAATTTTGATTTCAGATTTTTAATGATTATTTCCATAACAAAGAGCAGAGTCAGGCAGGAGATGGACCAGAGGCAGCGGCCGCAGCAATGTTGACCATGCAGGGTCTGCAGAGGTGAAAAAAAATATGTATCTATGGTTAAAGTGATTTTTGAGGTTAAATTCTACTGCAATTTTTACTCTTCCTAATGCTATTTCAGAATTTTCTTACCACATTTTTTAATGTTTATTGCCATAACAGAAAGAGCAGAGTCAGAGGCCAGCAGCAGGGACAAGATGTAGGGTCTTTACAGGTAAGGAGAGATTATAACTTCCTGAAATAAGATATCTATTGCAGGGAGAAACCAGGCAGTACTGATCATTTCATGTTCAGTGTTTGGCACCTTGGCTACTCGTCCAGTAGATGTTCAAGGGACATTGTTGTCAACTTAACTAGAGTTTGGCCACTAAAACTTAGATTTTTATAGTTTAAAAGTTTCATACTTTATAGTTTAAAGAACTAGCCTAGTTGGTCCCCTGGTATTGTACTGTGGCTGTTAGGGATTATGGTGGTTCTTTAGCCACTAAGGACGGTGCAATTAAATGTAAGAGAATGATAAATCGCTCTGAAAAATTTTGTCCCCCTCACTTCTGAGATGGCGGTTACGCCCATGCCTGTCTTTATTCCAATAAAACATAAATCATCATGGTAACATATCAATTTAAACTGGCTTATTAGAAAACTATACGGGAAAAATACAGGAAAGAAAAATAAACCAGCAGTCAGTTTGTGACTCCATGCTTCGTGCGTAAGTTAGGCTACTGTGACACCACCGGCACCGTTTCAAACTTGATCGATTACACTGGTCTGGAGAAGGCACAAATGGAAAAGCAGTAGCACTAGAGATGGCATCATGGCTCCAAAAAGGAAGTTCAGGAGTGGGCTGAATATTTGCTGTTAATCATGTGCATGTGTGTTTTAACCCAATTACAAGCTGTGCATGTGATTTGGTAGTTGCCCTGTGCATGTTTTGGGGCCACAAAAAAATCTTGCTTAGGGCCACCAAAGTCTAGGCCGGCCCTGCTTATCACATTAGCAGGTTGATAGTCCATGCTAATGTTTGGTCAAGGGACAGGTTATAGAACCCAAGTGCAGACACAGATCAGGCTGAGAGACAGAAGGTTCACAAATAAATTATTTCTTACCAAAAAAATACTCAAGTCAAGGAAGAACAGGAAACTAAGCTGGGGAAGAACTAAACCAAATTTAACACAAAAATATGCAAACCTTAAAAAAATAACTAAGCTGAACACAGAAATCCACCAAGTCCTCGGGCCGGCCCTGAGTGTAGCCTTAAACATGGCTTGCCTCCCAAATGGTATATATATGCCCAAAGCAGGGAGACTCCTTAGAAGTGATTCTGCCAGTGCTCACATCACTGTGCTGCTCGCTGTGTCATTTCTCCTGGTATCAGTAAACCTTATTCTCAACATAAGCCATCTGAGTCTCCAGAGTGTCTCTGAGTTTACCTCCTGATTCTTCTTTCAACATCGCAGAATTCCCTAACAAGCATAATATTTTAAATAATAATTATTACCAGGGACGGCTGGTATGAAAATGGGCTGACAGGGCTAAGCCCTTCCAGGCCAACACAAAAAGATGAGAAAATTATTTTTCAAATAACTTACAACAGATTATTTCAGTTTAGGTTAAAAAAACAAAGTGAGCAACAGCACCAATCAGTCAAAAGAAAACATAGAATATCTCTAAATGGCTTATTTTTTTACAGCCCCAGCAGATACAGTCCGCTTTCATTCATTTCATTCTTGTAAGTGATTGACAGTGTCATTCCCGCCCCCGTTGATTTACTGATCATTTGGGCTAACTTCACTCAGCCCACAGGCCACTGACTTTTGACCAATAGCAGCAGTTAACACAGCGGTGGCTTTCACTCATTTCTTCTTGTAAGTGATGAACAGGTGTCATGTCCCGCCCCTGTGATTACTGATCATTTGGGCTAACTTCGGTCAGCCTACAGGCCTTTGACACAGCGAGAACGAGTTACGCTATGGTGGGTGTTAGCAGGAACGAGGTGGATTATTTGCTTTCATGTCCATTTCCTCAATGTCTTTGGAGGAAAAGCTGGAAATTAAGAGACTGGGATCACATCGGCCGTCGATGTGAGCTTCTTTTCAAATAAGGTAGGCCCATGTTGACCTGTAAAGGACTGTGACACCTTGTTTTGCTGAGGTCATCTGTCGTACTGAAGGCGTGTTTTGCACTACATGTCGCCAAACAGTTGTAATAAGACAGTTGTAGCAGGCTGTCTGTGGGCAGTCGTTGCAGTTGGAACACGTTTTGAGTGGTGTGTGTGTGTGGTGTGTGGTGTGTGTGTGTGTGTGTGTGTGTGTGTGTGTGTGTGTGCGAGTGAGTGAGTGAGTGAGAGAGAGTGTTGATGTAGAGCACTAAAAAGTATAAGTGTACCTGTAATTGATGTAACTGTGTGTATCATAGGTGATGTTGCTTTTGCAGCTGCGTTAACCATTTAATCAGTATTATGCATTTGTTATCCCACCCAACAAATTCACCACCAGCCGCCACTGATTATTTCACATGCAAGGCTTTACTATAACCTTACATTGTCAGCCTTGATTGAACGTCTTGAGACGAGTAGAGTGAGCACTCTACCTCATATTATCAGGATAGGACAAATTCTTTTGACTTTTTACTCTACTGTTTCATCAGTAAGTTTGTCCTCTTGTCTGCAGTAACATCAAGCTTCTACTCCTGAGAAAAAGCTAATATTGTTATGATCCTTGTTCCAGCCCCTGTCCTTCTCCTCTTCTCTCCTCTCCTGTGTCTCTCTGCTGCCTGCATCTTCTGCCCGCCTGCAGTCTGATTGCAGCAAAGACAGTCAGCTGCAGTAATCAGTTCACTCATCTCACTTGCTCACAATCTCACCTGTTCACAATCACTCCTCCTGCTATATAACTGTTCATTAATTAATTCCTGCCAGATCATAGACCTGCTGGATCCTCTAATTGGACTTATTCCCGCATTTGGATTCCCTCCAATACCTGCACTACCTCCAGATTGCAATAACCACTTATGGACCCAGTTCCAGTCTGACTCCAGCTGACTATTAACCTGTCAGCTATTAACTTGTCTCCCGTCAGCTCCTGGATTCGCTGTGTCTGCTAGTCTGCCCCTTTTGTTAAATTCCCCTATTTTTGTGAGTACTCTGTTTTCTTAGTTTAGTTTTACTAGTTTATGGTGAAATCGAAGCTTCATGAAGCAATGAACTAGCCCTAGTCGCACTAGACCCATGCTCTGAAGACGCAAGGGTCTAGGCACGCTCGACAGGGAGGGAGGCGGGCTAAAAGGTTGTCTATCAAATCACTCTGCAGCAATTGGGTAGGTATACAACCAATCAGCGCAACGAATAGGCTCCTAGAGCGCCGGAAATCAGAGTTCGGTGAAGCCTTAATTTATACAGTCAATAGGTGAAGCTCAAGTATATTACAGACATGTTAACAGAAAGATTATTCAGAGTCGGTGCTAATGAAGCTCAACGACTGTTGTCGTTTTTGTTGTTGACCCTGGCAGAGAATTAAATTCGTTGCCATGGGTTGTCTAGCGTGGCTAGGCTAGTTGTTTCCGGTTGTTTCTGTCAGAATTGTCGCACCTCTGTCGTCACTTAGTTATGCCCGCCTTCTGACTCTACACTTCATGGTGATTTGTCCGGCCAGTTTTAGGAGCATCCAACCTCGAGCACTATGGAGGGTAACTAGACCCACCCTGGCAGAGAATTAAATTCGTTGCCGTGGGTTGTCTAGCGCGGCTAGGCTAGCAATGAACCACTTTGACACATCTGCTTTAAGAATGACACATTGCTTTGAAGCATTTGACACAACCAGAAGAGTGACATCTGCTGGTCCTGTGTCAGAACTGCATCCAAGTGGAAAAAACTGAAAAAGTCTCAGGACTGCTTGTCTCACACTGCTATGTACTTGCAATAAATGTTTTAAAACATTATATATGTATGTTTGTGTGCATATATGTATAGTGTGTTTCTATGAATGAATGTGTGTTGTGTATGAGTGAATCTATGCATATGTATCTGTGTGTTATTTAATGTATGAAATGCAACTAGATATATCTAAACTAAATGCTAACTAAATGTATACTCTCCCGAACTTCTCTCACAATGACAAATGGCAAATGCACTTGCGTGATCTCCTCCTCTCAAAAAACCACAATTTGAGAAGTGAATCAGACCCCTATGCCTTTTAAGACCTGGACAGATTGAAATGTCCAACCCCTTCAAAGTTTGCGCGAAGCACCGTGACACGCGATGTGACGTAACTTGTTCTCGATAGTCTCGTGATTGTGGGTGTGCTGAAGCAGGGATCAAAACACCGTCTCGGAACACTTTCGCTTCAAAAGCTCGGCACTGTGTTGAGTAAACTGGCTCGACCGTAACATCACTAGTTTTTACTGTTTGGGTTTTCTCTTGGATTTCTGTGTTCAGCTTAGTTATTTTTTAAGGTTTGCATATTTTTGTGTTAAATTTGGTTTAGTTCTTCCCCAGCTTAGTTTCCTGTTCTTCCTTGACTTGAGTATTTTTTTGGTAAGAAATAAATTTATTTGTGAACCTTCTGTCTCTCAGCCTGATCTGTGTCTGCACTTGGGTTCTATAACCTGTCCCTTGACCAAACATTAGCATGGACTATCAACCCTGCTAATGTGATAAGCAGGGCCGGCCCTAGGACTTTGGTGGCCCTAAGCAAGATTTTTTTTGTGGCCCCAAAACATGCACAGGGCAACTACCAAATCACATGCACAGCTTGTAATTGGGTTAAAACACACATGCACATGATTAACAGCAAATATTCAGCCCACTCCTGAACTTCCTTTTTGGAGCCATGATGCCATCTCTAGTGCTACTGCTTTTCCATTTGTGCCTTCTCCAGACCAGTGTAATCGATCAAGTTTGAAACGGTGCCGTGGTGTCACAGTAGCCTAACTTACGCACGAAGCATGGAGTCACCAACTGACTGCTGGTTTATTTTTTCTTTCCTGTATTTTCCCGTATAGTTTTCTAATAAGCCAGTTTAAATTGATATGTTACCATGATGATTTATGTTTTATTGGAATAAAGACAGGCATGGGCGTAACCGCCATCTCAGAAGTGAGGGGGACAAATTTTTCAGAGCGATTTATCATTCTCTTACATTTAATTGCACCGTCCTTAGTGGCTAAAGAACCACATAATCCCTAACAGCCACAGTACAATACCAGGGGACCAACTAGGCTAGTTCTTTAAACTATAAAGTATGAAACTTTAAACTATAAAATCTAAAGTTTTAGTGGCCAAACTCTAGTTAAGTTGACAACAATGTCCCTTGAACATCTACTGGACGAGTAGCCAAAGGTGCCAAACACTGAACATGAAATGATCAGTACTGCCTGGTTTCTCCCTGCAATAGATATCTTATTTTCAGGAAGTTATAATCTCTCCTTACCTGTAAAGACCCTACATCCTTGTCCCTGCTGCTGGCCTCTGACTCTGCTCTTTCTGTTATGGCAATAAACATTAAAAAATGTGGTAAGAAAAATTCTGAAATAGCATTAGGAAGAGTAAAAATTGCAGTAGAATTTAACCTCAAAATCACTTTAACCCATAGATACATATTTTTTTTTCACCTCTGCAGACCCTGCATGGTCAACATTGCTGCTGGCCGCTGCCTCTGGTCCATCTCCTGCCTGACTCTGCTCTTTGTTATGGAAATAATCATTAAAAATCTGAAAATCAAAATTCTGAGATAGAATTAGAAAGACAAGGAGTAAAAATAGTTGTAAATTTATACCATAGATAGTCTATTCTTTTTCTCCTCCCTGACTCTCCTCTTTTGGGACCAAAAGACTTAAATACATGGAGAGCAATTGTGAGCACATCTTCTGCCCAGAAATGAAAGAGGACTGGGTTTATTCCAAGAATAAACTAATTAGCAAGTAATGTAACAGAGGCAACCACATTTGAATTATTGTTAACTCGCTTAACATATTGATATATTGCCACGTTTTACCTTGTCATCATTTAGCTAACAAGTCTAACATTGTCTGCATCCAACAAGGTCACACAACTTACACGGTTTGTTTGGAAAAATCTGTGTAAAGTTTTTTGCTTCTTGCTGGCTCTGGCTGGTTTGCTAAACATTACTCCAGACGCACGTTCAGCACTGCTCAGCACAGCAGCACGTCTCCTGTGGAACACCTGCGTTAGCATGCGCTCATGGTGCATTCAAAGACGGCTCGGGAAAACACGTTACTGGATGCTAATAACGGGTTTAGCTGTTGTAACGGCTGAAAAAAGTGCCTTGACATGTCTGGGGCTGCGGCTGCCGCCCAATCAACGACACTGAACTTACAACGAGTGTTGGGTGGTTGCCAGGTTAGTCCGAAGCAAGTAATGTTAGATGGCAGTGTGTGGGTCAGACCATCAGACACAGTCAATTCGGGGGCCCCCTAGTGGCGGCGGGGCCCTAAGCAGCCGCTTAATTCGTGTATAGGGAGAGCCGGCCCTGGCTACACTCCAAACATGGTATCAGGACTGTTAGTTCAGGATCCATCTGGACAGTAATACAACAGTATAACCTTGTCATTCTTATGTTGTCAGCAAAACAGTTACCTTTCATTCCTATGTTATCTTTTCCAAGCATCTGTCTATCTCATGGTCATATTAGGAAGTGGCGGCGGGGCCCTAAGCAGCCGCTTAATTCGCGTATAGGGAGAGCCGGCCCTGGTGATAAGAGTAGGGTTAGTAAACAACAAATATAACGTGTAATAAAAATGGTACCATTGCTGTGTAAGTTGAGTCAATCAAGCCTTTGATAATTTATTACCTATTGATGAATATGTAGCAGAAATTTGTGAAAGAGAAGGTCCGAAGTCCAAATGTCCTCCACTTTTGGAATGACCCTTAAGCTGCAAACGCAATGCTTATCATTTACAAAGGATTAAATAACAACCAGGGATCACATTTTAACCTTTAGTATTCGATAGTTATACATTCTCCTCTATTCTGTGCACACAAGAAAGGAGCTTTGCAGAAATCTGTCTAGTGACTGACTAAGCTTACTAGACTACAGCGAATAGATTGAAGTGAAGAGTTTTGACATTTAAAGTGATTTAACGGAGAGACAATGACTTCCCTGCAACACGTCAATCCCAGAGTGAGAGGAATCAGAGTGTCGCCACAGAATGTTCTCCAAAGTCTGGCTGAGCACATAACACAGGAGATCACGCAGGTAAGTGGTATTTTTGAAGGATAAAAGACGAATGAAGCAAAAACATCACCAGCAGCAAACTAAAGTTAAAGATACATTTCACTTCTGATATAAATGCATTGTTTTTATTTAAAAGGGGAAATGCAGTATTAAGCTTTTTGTAGCCAAATACTGTAAATTTCATGATTTTAGGAATTGCCACCTGCTCTTCCTTGCAGATCATTTGAAGTTTGGAGACACTCTAGGATGTCTCATCTAGTTAAAATTCTTTTTCTTTTCTGGTGCAAAAGTAACAGTTTAATATTTTAATGGGTGTTTGCAGCAGGGTATGCATTTGTAATTGCCTTATATGTGTGTGTATATATATATATATATATATATATATATATATATATATATATATAAAATGGGTAAGAAAGTATTCAGACCCCTTAAAATTTTTCACTCTGTGTCATTGCAGCATTTGCCAAAAGCGAAAGTTCAATTTATTTCTCATTAATGTACACTCAGCACCCCATCTTGACAGAAAAAAACAGAAATTTAGAAATTTTGGCAAATTTATTATAAAAGAAAAACTGAAATATCACATGGTCATAAGTATTCAGACCCTTTGCAGCGACATTCATATTTAACTCACATGCTGTCCATTTCTTCTGATCCTCCTTGAGATGGTTCTGCTTCTTTATTGGAGACCAGCTGTGTTTAATTAAACGGACTGGACTTGATTAGGAAAGGCACACACCTGTCTATATAAGACCTTACAGCTCACAGTGCATGTCAGAGCAAATGAGAATCATGAGGTCGAAGGAAATGCCCAAGGAGCTCAGAGACAGAATTGTGGCAAGGCACGGATCTGACCAAGATTACAAAAGAATTTCTGCAGCACTCAAGGTTCCTAAGAGCACAGTGGCCTCCATAATCCTCAAATGGAAGAAGTTTGGGACGACCACAACTCTTCCTAGACCTGGCCGTCCAGCCAAACTGAGCAATGGTGGGAGAAGAGCCTTGGTGAGAGAGGTAAAGAAGAACCCAAAGATCACTGTGGCTGAGCTTCAGAGATGCAGTCGGGAGATA
The DNA here is from genome assembly GCF_021347895.1 of Acanthochromis polyacanthus. NCBI lineage: Eukaryota > Metazoa > Chordata > Actinopteri > Pomacentridae > Acanthochromis > Acanthochromis polyacanthus. The sequence continues at coordinate 12,847,385 of NC_067116.1, forward strand.
GGAGAAAGTTTCACAAAGTCAACTATCACTGCAGCCCTCCATCAGTCGGGGCTTTATGGCAGAGTAGCCCGATGGAAGCCTCTCCTCAGTGCAAGATACATGAAACCCCGCATAGAGTTTGCCAAAAACACATGAAGGACTCCCAGACTATGAGAAATAATATTCTCTGGTCTGATGAGACCAAGATTGAACTTTTTGGTGTTAATTCTAAGTGGTATGTGTGGAGAAAACCAGGTACTGCTCATCACCTGCCCAATACAATTCCTACAGTGAAACATGGTGGTGGGAGCATCATGTTGTGGGGGTGTTTTTCAGCTGCAGGGACAGGACGACTGGTTGCAATTGAAGGAAGGATGAATGCGGCCAAGTACAGAGATATCCTGGAGGAAAACCTCTTCCAGAGCGCTCAGGACCTCAGACTGGGCTGAAGGTTCACCTTTCAACAGGACAATGACCCTAAGCACACATGCTAAAATAAAGGAGTGGCTTCAGAACAACTCTGTGACCGTTCTTGACTGGCCCAGCCAGAATATCAGTAAATCAGCTGGACTAAATATTTACAACAAGTACCTTGTATGTAAATGTGTATAGAGATTAACTCAGGTCAAGTCATGGTCCTTTGTAGAGTAGAAGGCAACTGAACTTCTCTTTTTACCTCTTAAAGATCTTTGCACATTTCACCCACGAGGTTTGTCAGTTGTGACTGGAGAGTCAAAGGCATTTCTTTCCCCTGTAAGTCATGATTCAAGGCTGGTCAGTCACCCACAAGTTGGATTAATTAAGATTGGTGGAAAAAGAAATTTTCAGAAGAGGATGAAATTACATCTTTTACAAAACTAAAGTTGTTATTGTAGTTCAAGTTCCTGGAGAGAGACTGTTTTGTAAGAACCTGATAAGTGGTGATGTTGGCCGCGTCCTTTAGGTCTGCAGTCTAAACTGGATGTGACCGTGTCCTGTTTTAACATGTGTTCGCCTGCAGGGGGCCCACAAACCATTTAAGGAGGTGATCGATGTCAGCTCAGGTGATCCTCACAGAGCAGGAATGAAACCCGTCTCATTTGTTCGACAGGTTAGTTTTGTGCTTTTGCATGATTCAGCTGATATAAAAGTTATGGAAGCAACTCCTTGCACACATTTAAAGTCTTTGTTATGATGTGCTGTGTGATATGCTTTGTTGCCATGTCTGTTGCTTTTTTGAACTGGATATTCTGTTAAAACACATAACTATTTTTGCCTCAAGGAAGCACTTCCTTGAGTAAACAAAACTATCATTTTTATGTATTTATGATTCTGTCCTGTATTGTCAGGTCTTGGCAGTCTGTTTGTACCCTGAGCTGCTGAAAGACCAAAGCCTTCCTCTGGATGTCAAACTGAGAGCTCAGAGGCTGCTGGAGGCCTGCGATGGAGGAAGTGTGGGTGAGGCGTGTGAAAAAGTCTAAAACTTGATGGAATGATGTTTAACTCGCATGTATACAAATATTATACCTTATAACTGGACTCTTAGGTTCATACAGTGATTCCTCTGGGCTCCTTCATGTTCGGCAAAGCATCGCTGAGTTCATCACAAAACGAGATGCTGGAGTTCCCTCATACGCCAAAAACGTCTTTATTTCATCTGGTTCTCAAAAGGCACTGATGGTATGTAGATACCATGATTACTACTACCATTTATTGTTATTTAGGAGATAATTAAAGGATGGCTGTGGCCATAATTTGTCATTTTGTCCATCATTTCTATCAGTTATGGTACAATTGTACTGACCAAGCTAACTGCTGATTTCTGCAATCGCAGTAATGTCAATGCAACATAATCAGACAAGGAAAAATCAAGAACAGTCACACAATAAGATGCTTGTAAATAACATAATATGTGCCATATTATCTAAAGCAGGGGTTCCCAAACTGAAGACTGGCCCCTTGCAGGATCTTTGAAGAACTGTAGGAGGAACAAAATATTCCCAAACTGAAGACTGGCCCCTTGCAGGATCTTTGAAGAACTGTAGGAGGAACAAAATATAAAGTGGAAGATGAACAAATTTTTTGACAGAATGTGTAAAAAATATTGTTGCAGGTGAACTCTGACCTCTGTAGACCCTCTGCTGTAGTGCACTATCTATCTAAATCACTGAATGAGTTAAAATAGATAATGTCATAAACAAAAAAGTCTACCACAATCCTTTCTAGATTGAATCTGATTTGTCGTGGATTCATGCACTAAGAAGACAATGACTCCAAGCATACTTCAAAGCTGTGGAGAGACGACTGGACCAAGAAAAGGGAATCTGGAGCACTGGAAGTGATGGACAGGCCAAGTCAAAGTCCAGATTGGAATCCCATTGAACAGATCTGGGATTTATTGAATTCAAAAATAGATTGCACAAAAATTTCATCTAAAGCAAGTATCTGGGAACTGCTAGATACTTTTTGGAACTCAATAACAAAAGAGACTGTGGAAAAGTCCACAAAAACGATGCCAGCAAGAATGCAAGATGTTATCAGGGCCAAAAGAGGCCATAGAAAATATTAGGATTTTTGCCTAATATCAAAAGGGATTGTGTAGTTGTTCCAGTTTGTTGTTTGTATAATAAATATCAATACAATTTTTAGCTTGAAACCAATTTTTGACAGATTTCTAAAATTTCTCGTTATGACAGGTGGTCTAATAATGTTTGAAAGCACTGTATAATTTCTAAAACCATGTCTGATCAGCTCAACCCATCCATCCGTTATCTACACATCTCTTAATCCTCATTAGGGTTGTAGGGGGCTGGAATCTATCCCAGCTGACTTGGGGTGAAGGCAGGAGACACCCTGGACAGGTCACCAGTCTATCACAGAGCTACGTATACAGACAGTCACACTCACATTCACACCTACGGACAATTTAGAATGAACAGTTAACTTGTGGGAGGAAGCTGGAGGAAGCTGGAGAACCAGCATGGAGTTTGCATGAAACATGCAAACTCCATGCAGAAAGATCCCAAGTCCAGATCAGTACGCAAGCCCGAGATCTTCTACTGCAAGGTGACGGTGCTGACCACCTCACTACTGTGCAGCCCTGGTTCAATTAATTAATTATCTCATAAACAATGGGCAAGAATAAGAAAAGAAAAAAAATGGTTGCAATAAACTAGAAAGGTCCTTCAAAGTCCTGAGTTGAAAATTATACAAATAAACAGCACAATTGTGGAATTTTGTGTTTAGATTATTGTGAGGCTGCTGGCCAGTGGGGAGGGGGAGACTCAGACAGGGGTGTTGACCCCCATGCCAAGCCCACACACACTGCCCACTCTGCTGGATGAGGCTGAGGTGGCTCTGGTGCCCTACCAGCTGGTGGAGGAGCGAGGCTGGGCTGTACACCTGGAAGAGCTGCACCGAGCTGTGACGACTGCTAGAGGGCACTGCCAGCCCCGAGCAATTTACATCAGCAACCCAGGAAACCCCACAGGTAACCAGTATACAACAGGTAAAGTATAAAAACATTAATCACTATTAATACTGCTTTTTGTCCTTCTAGGCCATGTGCAGACCAGGGAATCAATGGAGGAAGTAATTCGGTTTGCAGCAGCTGAGGGACTCCTGCTGTTTGTTGATGAGGTGTCTATGCACTCTGTCCTCAGATTGGACTTTAATTCAAGAACTGTCAGTTTTCTTTATTCATCAGTTCTTTTCTTCTGCCCTCAGGTTTACCAGGACAGCATGATTGGACTGGACAGAGAGTTTATTTCCTATAAGAGAGTCCTGTTTGAGATGGGCAAAGAGTACGCAGAGACCGTGGAGCTGGTCTCCTCCCACTCTTTGTCCTGCACCTCCATAGCAGAGTGAGTCTGTCTCAGAATCATCAACACTATTCTACATCCTTCATAGACACACAGAGTAGAAGTTTTTTTTGTTTGTTTGTTTTTTAACTGTCAGCACATCTCATTGAATTACTGAACGTGATGCTGCACTATTCCATCTCTCAGTGCATTTAGACTCAGTGGCTCTCAGCCTTTGTTCAAGGCAGTCTTCAACCATTTTCACCTGATTTTGCATTACTCTGTGTCACGTGCTGAACCTCCAAGCCTGCGTCAGGCTTTTACAGATTCCTCAAAATTACTCCGTTTTTGTGACCCCGAAATAGACAAACTTGTTAATGTATCATGTGTGATGTGCAGCCAACCAAATCTAAGCTTAATAAATCTAATCTTGATATTTAATCAGAATCACTCCACCCTACATGCCTTATTATGGGGATCCTGTAAATATATATATATATTTTTTAAATCTGCATTACATAGAGCAACTGAGAAGACATGATTGGCTCAGCTATGACCAACACTTGTGTGACAACAATGGAGGGAATTTCCAAGTGAATTGCAGGCAGAGGCGATGACAAGAGACAGTGGGAAAAAAAACCAAAAAACAACTAAAATATAAACTTACTTAATCAATAAAGTCAATGCAGCAGTTGTTAGAAATTAAATTCAGTATGGTGAAATATATTTGTAGAGTTACTGTGAAAAACACCAAGTTTATAGAAGCTGTAAAAATGTCAATAATAAAACATGTGGATTCGTAACATCTGTGCACACTCAGAAAAATGTTGGACATGTTCATTTCATTTTTTTAAAAAAAATGTTAGTTTCTTTTTGTTTTTACAAAGCTTATAATCCAAGAAACTTGACTTTGACTTTGTATCATTTATGTTAGTCACGTTGTTACCCTGCACAAAACTCTACTTCTCGCTATGGTTTCCATAGAAATACAAGACTGTTATTTTTGCTATTTATCTATAAATAAAAAAATAAAATTGCCTTGGAATTGTTTGGTGTTTAGAGGGTAATCCACAGAACCAGGGTAACTTGTGTGAACTAAAGAAGACTCTTGTATCATTACATTAATAAGAATAAATTTCCTAATTAATTCATTTCCATTGGAAATATAGGACATTAAATATTTGCTCAGTAACAGTGTTGGCAGCACTTAATCTAATTAAAATGCTACATTATTAATCATGAATTGTCATGGATGTATCCTCATTTCACACATATGCCTTTACCACTTAAATCTGAAGAAAGTGAGCTTCATTAAAATAAAATATTTACTTTGAGTTATGTGAGTTGGACAATCCAACTGGCAAGGATCTGCTGATGTTAAGTTGTAGCTGTTCTTATGCAAAAACCCAGTTAAATCTGACAGTAGAACAAGTGAAGGACACACAGTCTGAATAAACACACCATAACCACCCAGGAGGAGAGCATTAATAAGTAACTAGAGTGGATCTACCAGGAGACAGCGACATTTCCATTGGTCACTGTTGGACATGCATACGTTCCATTCTATTGGCTGAGGACTTTTAGCAGGGTTGTTAACAAAGATCTGAGAGTGAGCGCACAAATCTAAGAGCAGAAGTTTTGTGAGTGCACAGAAGCAGTCTGAGTGCAAACAACAGTATATCTGAGTTAAGACAGATTGAATCGGAGCACACCAGAACTAAACCTGAGCAGGGGGTATTTGACAGAGAGGACAGGGTTTTTAGGGGATTTAGGCAAGTAAAAACTCATCAATATAACTAAGAAACGGCAAACCCAACTGCCCATGTCACACATTCATTATGACGTCATTTGAATTAATGTTTGTGAATCTTCCTGCTTCTCCACTACATCATCAGATCAATGATGTTTTAAAAAGGTGTAATAAATGAATGAATAAACCAAATAAATCTGCTGTCTGTTTCCCAGGTGTGGTCAGAGGGCAGGGTACATGGAGATAGTCAACATGGATCCAGAGGTCATGCACTTTGTTGATACCATGCTGTGCACTGATGTCTCCACTCCAATCACAGGACAGCTAGCTCTGGACCTCATGGTCAACCCACCAAAGCCTGGAGACCCTTCATATGACACATACACACAGGTGAGTTAAGAAGAAGGTCTGCTAGAGCGGCTGGCATTCAGCGTTACATCCCTCCTTAAAATCAGCTCTCTGTTGTTCTGTTCACCAAAGGAAACCCTCCTCACTCAGACCACTCTGTCCCAGAATGCTCAGCGGGCTGTGGAGCTCCTGAATGATCTACCAGGGATGAGCTGCCAGCTAGCGATGGGGGGAATCTACCTTTATCCATGTCTGCATTTACCATCTGAGTTTAGGCAGCTAGCTAAGGTGGGAAACGTCACAAGAACCTTAATGTTCATGTAAAAAAATGTTGTGTGATGTGGTAAAAGACTAAAGTTTTTGCATGGCTTAGCAATCCTATCACAACAGCCTAAGATTTCTTAAAGTGCAGCATGAAGTATTTTTTTATTTCCATGCATGTTGTTTCATGTTTTATGTCTGTTGTATGTTTATCTTTGTAAATATTAGCTTTGTTTGACTGTGCATAAAGTCATTTATAAATTATTTAAGAACTTTTTCAAATGTGACACAATAGGGTGCTTACTGAACAGCAGTATGGAACAAGTTCAAAGACACCGGGTCAGTTGGAGATACAGTGTACAGTATGGATTCATTTGATAACAGACATAGTAGACACTGCTACTGCTTGTTGTTGCTCTGAAAAAGATACATGTGCCTTTTTTAGACCAAAAGGTACTTATGAAGTTAATAAGCATGACTTGCAAACTTAGGATTTTACAAATTAGAAACTTGAGTTGGTGCCAATTTTGAGGCCTGCGTTTGTATGATGCAGTCCTGAGATCTGGTCAGTGAGCAGCTTGGTTTAAAAAAAAAAAAAAAAAGAAACGCCATCAACAACACAACAATTGATGCTGCAGAAAGCATCCACCCATCCATTATCTATACACTGATTAATTCTCATCAGAGTCATGGGGGGCTGGAGTCTATCCCTTCTGACTTCCAGCGAAGGCAGGTGACACACTGGACAGGTCAGCAGTCTATGACAGGGCTACACATAGAGACACACAGTCACACTCACATTCACACCTACAAACTATTTAGAATTTCCAATTAACCTCAGCATATTTTTGGACTTTGGGAGGAAGCCTGAGAACCCAGAGAAAACCCACACATGTACAGAGAGAACATGCAAACTCCGTGCAGAAAGATCCACATGTACCAGGAATTGTCTAGCTGCAGGGCGACGGTGCTACCCACCTCACCACTGTGCAGCCCCTGCAAATAACAGTTAAATAATGAATTACTTTGTCAAGTAATCCTGTTTCTGTCTGTGTCTGTTTTTAGATGCTGGAAGTGGAAGCACATGTTCTGTACTGTCAGAAGTTCCTGGAAGAGGAGGGTGTGCTTGGGGGTGTAGGGCACGACGGCGGAACAGCCAGCAGCCACCATGTGAGGTGAGAGACCAAAAACAATAGAACCTCATTAACATGGTACCGTATGTTGCATTTTCTCCAAGAGGTGTTTGTTTTGTGTCTTCTGTGTCATAGGTTATGTGTCCATGTTCCTCCTGACACCATGGAGGAGGTCCTGACTCGCCTCCGTTCCTTTCACCTTCGCCTCATGGACGGCCACTGTAACTCCGACTAAAGCAAGAAGGACAATAACAAGGAGGAGAGATCAACAAGCAGTTTTCTCCCATCTCATTTTTTTTGAAGGGGGCTTCTTAATATAGAAACCATCTTCATTCTCACAATATGACAGTATCTTTTTCTAAGTCCTTATGAAATTGATATTTGACAATTACACTGAGAAAAATACTCAGATACAAGCATTTTCTCCTTTGATAATTAGTGTGTTTCTGTACTTGAGCACCACTTTGTACATCAGGAATGCACACAGTGTCCATTTTGACTCAAAGCTGAGGCTGCATTTTATGAACAGTTGGTAGGTTTGTAATGAGTTTGGATGCTGAACAGAAGAAAATGAAAAACTATAAACAGCAGAAAAGTCGGATAAGAAAGTCTGAGAGGAGTATTGTTGCGAGAAAAAAAAACTTCATTAAAAATATTTTACAGAATTTTTAAAAAGTACAAAAATGAAAGTTGAAATACATGGTACTGCATGGTTTGAACCGTGTTACACCACCAGCTGTTTTTTTGTTTTATTTTTTTTGCCAGAGGACATACTGTATGCTGTAGTACTATGATAACATGGTAGACCATATCTGAAACTGTCGGATTTCATGCTAGATTTCAATGCTACTGTTCAAAGGTTTGGTGTCACCCAGGCAATTTCATGTTTTCCACAAAAACTCACTTTTATTCATGTTCTAACATAATTACGCAACGGTTTCCTAATCATCACTTTTAAACAGCATTAGCTAACATGATGTAGCATCTCTGCCGGGGTCAGGGGCAATTTGCTTCACGAGTGTCTTGGAATTTCGGGTTTTTTTGTTTTGTTTATGATGAGTGATGAGATCTTTGAATGTGAGATGAACAGACGGATTAGTGCAGCAGCAGCAGCATTAATTGCGGGCATTGCACCATAGCATTATGGTGGAGAGGTGCTGAGCTGGAAGCCAAAGCTCTCGATTTACCAGTCAGTTTACATTCCAACTCTCACGTATGGACATGAACTCTGAATAGTAAACAAACAAATGAGACCATCATTGATACAAGTCATCCAAATGAGTTCCTTGGTAGGGTGGCTGGGCCCAGCCTCAGAGACCGGGTGAAGAGCTTTAACAGCTGGAGGGAGCTTGGAGAAGCATTGCTGCTCCCTTACATCAGAAAGAGCCTGCTCAGGTGGTTTGGGGATCTGATTAGGATGCTTCCAGGGTGCCTTTCTTTAGAAAGTCTGCAGGCACATTGTACTAGGAACTGGAAATCATTGCTGGCAAGTGAGACGTCTGGAATTTAGATTAACCTGTTGTCACCGTGACCTGACCCCAGCTGAGGGGAAGAAAATGGATGGATGCTTGTGACAAATCATTTCTTTCTTCTGCAAAAAATATGCAATTTTTTTTTCAAATGAAAATGCAAACAGCACAGATTAGTGAATTTTGTTTAAACACATGTAGTGAGAAGAAATAACAAAAAGGAACAAAATTCATTAATAAATACACAAAATGCCTCTATTATTACCATCTGAAATAACTTTGTATTTTCACTATGCTGTACATATTTACCCCCTGCCATTAAATGTGAGGGTCAGAGAGCAAGTTAACCACCAATACAGAAATATATGCAATATATACATTTTCTAGCTGAGATAATGAATTAGGTGTAACTAAACAGCTTTTAGCAGAGACACTAAATGATGGATTTAGTTATTGTTGGGATTGAATAGAATGTGTATTACAGAGAGTTGTGAAAAATTAACAATGGAATCATTTTGGACAAATCAGTCCAAAGGTTTCTGAAATATTACAGTAGAAAAAAAAAACAGCGAACAAACAAAAATTGCCAAAGTCATGATTGACAAATTGAAAGCAAGCAAACAAACAAACAAAACACAGCAATCCATCCAATAGTTCAGCAGACTATAAAACTTCCAGATGTTTTTCCAGTAATTACCTTGGCTGCGGAAGCTTACCACTGTGTAATTTAACATGGGACAGTTTTACAAAGAATCAAACATATATCTATACCTCTCACTGTAACATAAAACCGGAATTATCACTGATGACTCAGCTTGCCCAGTTTGACCAATGCTGACTTTAGTGCCTAATTTTGATTTATTGTTAGTATTTTGAGGAAATGTGTAATCATTTATAGTCTATAATTTTAGCCATTCAATTTTAATGAATCTTTGTCGCAAAAACTAAAAATATTTTAGTGTAGTTATTGAGTTTTTAGTTGTATTTTTGTACCATCTAAGCATTTTAATGGTACAGTTGCCATCTTTGTGTATGGTTACCATGATTATAGGTGTTGCTCTGTTCTATGGCAGATTTATTCGTAAAGGCTTAATGTGCCTCTGCTCTCATTAAATCCAGTTGAACTCTGAACAGCCCTCTGTCCTTCCTGCTCTCCTATCAGACATGAGCAGCAGCTCATACAGTAGATGATTCACTCACTTGTTTATTCCTGTTTGCTGCCTGGGTTAGTTCTAAGTAGAGACACACAATGTTTGGAAAACATTAAGAGTATCTCTTTAGTGAGCGTCTAAAGGAAGCTTGAGGTGGAGTTAATCAGTGAACCTGGACCTGATGCATTCTTCCTGACAACATTACAATATCTGAAGGAACGTAATGTTAACATACATTCACATCAGCTGTTTAGATGTCAGTTCTCACTAATCTGTCACAGGCTTTAGTTTATAAACCTGTTTTTTTTTTTTATTGGGACCACTAGATGACAAAACTGGTTTGACACGTCATGTTACTGAATGTAAGGCCTTTCTAAAAGAGCAGTACAACAGGTCAGACTGATAAATCTACTGAACTTCATGTTTGAAAAAAACATTTTATATTATAAAAACGATTAGTTTAATTGACCACTCCATCTTGAACAGGCTGAATTTTAACCATTTTTTAAATTTATTGACAAAGTATAAAATATTTCCTCATTGTCACTTTTTTTTGTTTTAGTTTTGTCTGATCCACGGACTGCTTAGTTTGTTATTCACTTATGTGATCATTTATTCTTGTACACCGTGCCCCAAACGTTCATTCTCCTCAGAGAAACAAAGCTCAAAAACTGCATATACAATAACCAGTATTTCCTCTTTTCATCTCGATCATGGCTTTCAGTCTTTCAAGAATGTGTAGCAGGATGAACGAGATGAGCCCTCAGTAGAGGGCAGAACTACGCCCTCTGCTGGCGAAAACCCTGTCCTCCCTATACAACTGATGCAATATGTATCAATTTTGATCATGTACGCATCTCCCTCCCTACTTGATCTGCTGACCTGTAACTCCACAACTGCGCAATGGACCTTAGACTGATCTTCAGTGCCAAGTTTGATCATCCTGACTTCAGCGGTTGCAGAGATATCGGACCGGACATAGTCACATACATACAGTGCCTTGTGAAAGTATTCGGCCCCCTTGAACTTTTCAACCTTTCGCCACATTTCAGACTTCAAACAAAGATATAAAATTCTAATTTTTTGTCAAGAATCAACAACAAGTGGGACACAATCGTGAAGTGGAAAGGAATTTATTGGATATTTTAAACTTTAACAAATAAAAACCTGAAAAGTGGGGTGTGCAATATTATTCGGCCCCCTTGCATTAATACTTTGTAGCGCCACCTTTTGCTGCAATTACAGCTGCAAGTCGCTTGGGGTATGTCTCTATCAGTTTTGCACATCGAGAGACTGAAATTCTTGCCCATTCTTCCTTGCAAAACAGCTCGAGCTCAGTGAGGTTGGATGGAGAGCGTTTGTGAACAGCAGTCTTCAGCTCTGCCCACAGATTCTGGATTGGATTCAGGTCTGGACTTTGACTTGGCCATTCTAACACCTGGATACGTTTATTTGTGAACTATTCCATTGTAGATTTGGCTTTATGTTTTGGATCATTGTCCTGTTGGAAGATAAATCTCCGTCCCAGTCTCAGGTCTTTTGCAGACTCCAACAGGTTTTCTTCCAGAATGCTCCTGTATTTGGCTCCATTCATCTTCCCATCAATTTGAACCATCTTCCCTGTCCCTGCTGAAGAAAAGCAGGCCCAAACCATGAGGCTGCCACCACCATGTTTGACAGTGGGGATGGTGTGTTCAGGGTGATGAGCTTTTACGCCAAACATATCGTTTTGCATTGTGGCCAAAAAGTTCCATTTTGGTTTCATCTGACCAGAGCACCGTCTTCCACATGTTTGGTGTGTCTTCCAGGTGGCTTGTGGCAAACTTCAAACGAGACTTTTTATGGATATCTTTGAGAAATGGCTTTCTTCTTGCCACTCTTCCATAAAGGCCAGATTTGTGTAGTGTACGACTGATTGTTGTCCTATGGACAGCACTGGTGTAGTCCAGGGTATACGGCGTATACCCACTTATTTTTCAGTTAGCATTGCGTATACCCACTTCTAATGCTCCCTGGTGCACATCATTCAGTAATATCTGTGTGCCAGGTAGCCCTCTTTTCCTTAAGGATGATGAAGCCATGAACAACCCTCCTCTGCCTGTAATTGGCTGGTACATGCTACCTTCACTGATTCGATTGGTTAACTTTCGGGATGAGCCAATCAGAGGCAGAGTAGGGCGGGTCATACAGAGGAAAATTTTGCTAACACCTCTGTGGCACTCCAGTTGATTGACAGGTCTGCTTGAAAGATGTGCGGAAATGCGAGAAAGTCAGAATGAACACCTTTCAAGTGAGTGGCACGTACCGAGCGAACCTACTTTCATGGACGATATAATTCTCAGGTAAGTTTTAAGGTGGTTTCCAAATGAATCATTGTTTTAATTAGTCCAGAAAAACGCCCTGTTTTAGAAACAGTGACATAGAAGACTACTCTATTCAATTTATTCAGTCATTTCAACTTGCCCACTATTATAAAATTATCATGACTTGATTAGGAGCAGTTTGTAGTTATTACTGGTCACACAAGCAAACTGGATTAATGTAACATGTATTTATCATGAGGCAAACATGGTGTTTCAGTTACTTTTGAACATTTATTTAAATAAAATACTTCAAATATGAAGTTGACAGTGCATCCTTGTTCATATTTCATCATGAACAAGACCTCAATATTGTTTTAGGTCGAATCTTAAACTACCTGTCCCCATTCTTGTGTTTTTACTTACTTTAAAATCAACTACCAGCCGAGAGGTTTTCCCACATTATCCCAATCTAGCTAGCTTCAGACTTATGTTAGAATAACGTTAGCCTTTCAAAGCGTTAGTCAGACTCGGCCCGACACTCAGTTTGAAAAAAAAGGTGAAAATTAAGAGTATACCCACTTCTCCAGGGACCACTACACCACTGATGGACAGACTCTCCCACCTCAGCTGTAGATCTCTGCAGTTCATCCAGAGTGATCATGGGCCTCTTGGCTGCATCTCTGATCAGTCTTCTCCTTGTTCGAGGTTAAATTTTAGAGGGACGGCCGGGTCTTGGTAGATTTGCAGTGGTCTGATACTGCTGTAAGGCAGCTTTCTCAACTATGAACATAATCAAAATGTTTTGAGAACGGCTCAAACAAGCAGCAGCTCAGTTCTCCCATTAAGCCGCAGAGATATTAGGGGAGTGATATGAGACGGACAAAAATGTAAAAGTGTTCACATGTTTACATTTATGAGATTTAGGTATTGTTAAAGATGTATCGAAGTTGATTCAGGTTGTTCAGTCATGCTTTTTTAAGTTCTGCACTTTATTCTAAGATATACAGTTACATATAAGTTATTTATTAATAAATGTCAAAATGTTTTTGAACCGTACTGAATTTATCTGACGGTCAGTTTTTGATTACAGGCAGACTCTAATAAAACTACCAGGTTACATCAGCATATATCACAGTAACTCAAGTTAGACATTATGATGTTCTGGACCTTTGCGGACTGGACCTCTCTGAATTTTAGCTGAATACCCCTGGCTTAGAAGAAGAGGGACATGAGTCTACAACTTCTAATGACCCAACATCAGTCAGTGGAGAAAAAATAAGAAAAAGAAAGCAAAGCTAAATGAAACTATTTCAGTGTTTTAATAAGCCTGTTGCTTGTCCTGTGAATACTGCCGCTTTAGGGAACACTACAGCTGGAGCTAAGGTTAACATTTAGGAAAGGGAGCCTGATGAAGAGGAAACATCAGCTCTACCTGATGGAGAGGAAACATCAGCTCTACCTGATGGAGAGGAAACATCAGCTCTACCTGATGAAGAGGAAACATCAGCTCTACCTGATGAAGAGGAAACATCAGCTCTACCTGATGGAGAGGAAACATCAGCTCTACCTGATGGAGAGGAAACATCAGCTCTACCTGATGAAGAGGAAACATCAGCTCTACCTGATGAAGAGGAAACATCAGGTCAACCTGATGAAGAGGAAACATCAGGTCAACCTGATGAAGAGGAAACATCAGCTCTACCTGATGAAGAGGAAACATCAGCTCTACCTGATGGCAGGAGGAGGAGCTGCTGACGCTATAATGTCTATAAGTATCTAATTGGTAGTTTGAAATAAAGGAGCTGCTGGTGTGTGTGTGTGTGTGTGTGTGTGTGTGTGTGTGTACGTGCGTGCACGCGGACATGTGAGTGCACGCGCACATATATGAGAACCTGACCTGGCTTTGGTTTATGAGGTTGGAGTATACCCAGTAGAAAAAACTAGACTACACCACTGGTTATGACTGTCATTACTGTGTACACGACTTGCTTTGATTTAGAGTTAGGGGAAGTGCAGTGGGGGCAGGCAATACAATGAAAGTCAGTCTGTCTATGAATGCCAGCGCACGAGCTTTATTGTGATGGGCAGGAGCTTTATTGTGCACCGGCAGGCTCCGAAGCCCCGCCCACCAATGAAACGGAATATTGAGTCGTATTTTCATTTTGGGGGTGAAAACGAAAAAACGAAAAAACGAACCGTTTCCTGTTTTTTTGTTTTTTGTTCAAAACGAAAAAACGAAAAAACGAACCGTTTCCTGTTTTTTTGTTTTTTGCTCAAAACGAAAAAACGAAAAAACGGCTTGATTTTTTGTTTCTGCTTGTGTCTTTTATAGCCAGGAATCAAACGGATAAAACGTACCTTGTCCATCAACCTTGCGCTTTCTGTATAATTTCGACGTTAGGTCTCAACATAGATTCAACACTGATTCACCCATAGTTTTAGTCTGGGAATACCCAGACTGCCTGTGCACTCATTGTCATTTCGTTTACTAGGCAGTCTGGCGACCTGGGGTTGAATTTGTCCCTGAGTCAGGGATCCAATCACAGGACGGGGAGGGACAGTTAGACGATGACGCACACTAAGCGACTACGCGCAATGCATGATGGGTTGTTTGAGAAGAAGCGTTACCTTTGTTGTCGTGTTTCCGAAGGAACAAGCTAGTGGACTCGGTGGGTTTGGGCAGGTCTTTTTCAAAGTCCTCGGTGTCTTGGACGGGGTGGGTTCACGTTGTCTTTTCGATACGCTGCTTAACCGGACGTTCTCTTCCCATTGCCTGAATAAAGGAAAGTCTTTTTCAAGCCGACCGAGTGTGGAGGTGCAGCGCTGGCAGCATCTGTTTGACTGCTCCGGCTCCGGGGTGACTATCAGGTCCATCATCGCTAACCTATCTGATATGGTCGGCGTTGTTTTTGACACAAACATATCTGTGGAGTGTGCATAAACACGGGGTCCACTTTCCCTCATGTTTACTTTACATAAACGGCAAGAATCGTCCGGCGACATGGCGAAAGAAGCAAACACATGAGCAAACACAGCAATGATTCTTTTTCGTGGTGCTGCCGTCGCTCTGCATTTACGTCAGCGGCTAGCAGTGACACGATTGGCTGTGAGCTTCAACTGCCCCAGACTGACTGACATATGCAGCGCCCAATCAACGGCTGTGGAAAATTTTAAACTGCTCCACCCCTACAAGAAAATGAATAGCAGGTACCCAGCCTGTATCTCACTTGAGATTCAGGCTGGTGGTAGCCAGCCTACCATAGTTTGCTATCTGGGTGAGCATTAGATATCTGTGAACACTAATTTGCTTGATATTTGATATTGCAAAAAGGACATTGTGGTGTTGTAAAGAATAGTGTTGGAGATTAGACCTTTAACTGATGTTCTCATATTTGTGAAATTTAAGTTGTGATGAAACCGTTTCCTTGCAGAGGAAAAAGAGATGATCGTGTTATTAGAAAGTTCAACACTTTTTATTTTATTATTTATTTTTTAAATTCATTACTTTTATTTCTTCTTTTATTTCATTTTTAAGGTTTGGATATCTTTGGACACTTATTTGAACAGAATATAGGTTCTAATATTGTTGTAAAGAATAATGTTGGAGATGTGCACTCATGTTGGAATAAATCCTCATTGTGAAGCAACCCTTACTTGCACTAAATTGGAAATATTTTAGAAAACACACTGAATTACAAGACAAGGCTAGAATTAAATGATTTTATTAGTAATAGGTTGTGATCTAAAGTGGGCCGGTCTGAGGCATGAAAGTCCAGGGCTGAAAATGAGTCCCACTCCACCCCTGGACACACATACTACTTTTTGCATTGTTTCCTGAAAAAAATTCAGTCTGGGTCACTGGGTCAGCCCTTTGAGGATGTAATGACTCCGTTTGACCACTAGATAGAACTATTTAGTCTGGTATGATATGGACTGGACTGGTAAGAAGGTTTTCTGTAGTATTAGAGGAGAACATCCACACAGTAGATCAACATTGATGAGGCGTAACATTATGACCACCTGCCTAACCCTCGTGTTGTCCTTACCAAAAAATGTTGTTGCCTTGTCTGAAAAAAGTCCAAAAATTCAGAAAAAATTTCCCCAAATTTATTTAAAAAATTGCAAAATCTTCAAGAAGAAAATTCCTGAAAAGTTTCCTTCAAAAGTTTTATTTTTAAAAAAATAAAAAAATCCCCAAGTTTGACAGCGAAATTCACTGGATTTTGGTTTATTTTTTTTCTGAATGTTCTTAAACATTTTTTAAAATTTGTTTTTTTCTACCAAAAAATGTTCAAAAATTTCCTAATTTTTTTTTTTAATGTGGAAGTTTTCGCTATGAATTTATTTATTTATTTTTTCCACATTTTTAAAACTTTAAAACGAGTCAATTTGACCCACAGGACGACAGGAGGCCTAATATTGTGTTGGTCTCCTTTATGCTGCTAGAACTCCTCTGACCCAGTGGGGCATGGACACTGGACCTCTGGGGATGTTCTGTGGTAACAGGATGGTGGCATTGAATTCTGTGGGTCCGGTGGGCTGCAGGGTGGGACCTACCTAGATCAGGCTTATCCTAGGACATCCCACAGATACTCAATAAGATTTCGATCTGGGGAGTGCAGAACCCGGGTGAACTGCTTAGCTCTGTCGTGTTCCCCGGGCCACTCCTAACCAGTTTTTGTGGTGTCCTGCTGAGGGTGGCAACTGGCATCAAGGACTGCTGCTGATGGCAGCATGGGGGGTTGCTTGGCCTGCAACGTTTAGGTGGGTGGTACATGTCAAACAGTATAATGGCCTATGTTAAGTAATGGCCTATGTAACAAGCTTTGAGCTAAATTCTAAAACAAACACACTGTGTCTTAATGACCACAATACTGACTATGCTTTTCATCCTAGTCAACTGTCAATACTCTTTGAAACCAGCACGAAATGTCTAGAGACATACAGTACCTTCAGTATAATTCCAATAAAATGGCAACAGAACGTTAACATTCGAACATTTGCACTAAACACAACAGCTGAGCCTGATAAGGATTTTGCTAGCTTTGCTGACATGGAACCATAACCCACAATGCTGGACATGTTCCAGCTGTGACCAGATGATGGCGCTACATGACAACTTTTTACACTCCATCCTCTGGAGAGCAGAGAGAAATTTTATTGCAGTGGTTGTTGAGGTGTTTCAGTGTTGACCAATGTGGTGTGCTGACCAATCGATAAAGCCACAGTGAAGGAACACCACAAAGTATTGTATGAGGACCCACAATGAAGGAAAAAAACGAAGAAAAAATAAGAAAACAGGTGAATATTTATACATGTATTCATTTAACGTCACTGAATTTGGAAGAAGCTGCTTCAAAGGCAAGAAGAAACTCATTTCAGTAGATGAGCTACACTAGAGTTTAAAATTGAATGTATTAACCCTTAAAGCCCATGGCTGTGTTTAAAAGTTCCAGTTGAAAGATATTCCTCAAATTCAGTCAATAGCAGCTTGACAGCTGTGAGGCCAAAGTGAACAGCATCAGGCTCCACTTGGGAGAATTTTAAAGTACAGTGAGTCACCAGCTCAGAGTGAGAGCTGGAAAATTCCAAATTGGACTTTTATTTCCACCAACTCAAAAATGTGTTGCTGGGCAGTGAAAGTAACGAAATGACTGTATAAGTATTAGCTGTATAAGCAACACTGATATTTTTTGAACCTGCCATAAAAATGATGAACTGAAACTGTCAAATTTGAGGCTACAGAAATGAAGCAAAAAAAAAAAAAATCTAGATCCATCTTACTCATAGTAAAACATCTTCATGGGCGTCCCAGGTGGCTCATCAGGTTGAGCAGGTGTAACAAGTTAGATCAAACCCCCGGTCAAAGTATACCCCAGGGTGTACTTTGGCCTAGGCCAGTATATATCCCCCCACAAAAGCCCAAATCAAAGACATATTATATATATATCTGTCGTAAAGAAACAATTGAAAGCAACACCAGTCGATGCAGATGTTCTTTCACAATGCTTTGCTTAAATTTTTCTTGGTTTCAATTCAGTTTCTTATTTGATTTGAACTTTTTAAATTGTAATTAGCTCAAGGACATTCTAGTTATAGTCTTTCATAATCATTTGCTTGCTGAGCATACCTCTTTGTAAAAAAACAAAACAAAAAACCCTAAATGATTTCACAATTAAGACTTTAACAGGCATAATCTTTATGTGTCAACAGGTATACATTGGCTATTGACTAGAGTATATTCTGGCCTGGTGACCCATAAACAGGGCCTATAGTCCCCAATGCTATGGCCATAGGTTTGAGTCCAGCTGATGGCCGTTTGCTGCAGGTCCTTCCCCCATTCTTCTCCCCACTTTCCTGTCTTCCTCTCTCTACTGTCCTGTCAAACAGGTAAAAAAACATACAAACAAAAACAACAAAAAAAACAAAACACATCATCAATCATCATAGCAGGACCTCTCACTGAACATGCCGCAGTCCAACACCACTGAAAAGTGTAGACTTCTAATCTCAGATGGTTCTGGTCCAGGGATGACCGGGGTGGAAAAGAATAGGATGTGGGTGTTTTCTGGTTCCTGAGCTGGATGTTTGGGGCTAATGTCCACTGGACAGCACAGTGTCAATGTTACCGGTCAGTGGAATAAGTAAGACGGACCAGTCACCCTGTAAGGCATTCATTAGGTAAAGATTATACTTAATAAGTGTGTGTGTGCAGGCTGCTGTGAGCCATGATTAACCTTTTCAATGAAGAGCAGACCAGTAAAAGTAACAGGGCTGGCTCTGTATTCTACAGCATTTAACATCTGATTCTCTCCCAGTGCAAAACAAAAAGTGCTCTCTACTCCCTGAAAGCTGCTCCACTTTCAGGCTTTTTTTTTTTTTTTTGTTAGACACTCCATTATTTTTACTCTGATCCTGAGGGAACCCTGCTTAATGTAAAGGGAAAAAATGGCATTTATTCTAATTCAGGCTTCATATCTTGCCTTAAAAAAAGAAGACATAAAGAAGCAACAAAAATCCATCACTCCCTCAGCGGGAGCTTGTTTCCAAATAAGATGTTGATTTGCGCTGGAAACAAATGAAACAATTATACCTCACTGACAGGTTTCTGTTTCTTCCTCCCTGAAGAAAAATAAGCTTTAAAGATCCAAACAGTGCAGCAGAGCCCCTGTGGCCTGTTTGGCTCCACAGACAGATTAATGTTGCCTCAGTTTACAGCCTGTCTGTCTGAGTATGTGTCTGTCTGTGCATCATACAACTCCTGTCCTGGTTTAGAGGGCACTCTTTGATGGCCTCCTCCCATAAAGGAGGCCCTGCCTAGGCCTTGAAAGGCAGCAGAGACCTCCTGATGACAGATGGATGGAAGGATGAATGGATGAGGCAAAGACAGAGGAGGTTGTAAAGTAGATGTACTCAGCAGAACTTCTTAAACTCTGTCTTTTGGTCCGTCACGAGTAAGCAAAAAACAAAAGTTTAATAAAGTGGAGCAGGGTGGAGTACTTGGCTGTGAGAGACGGAAACAATTACTGTCAGAGACATCGTTAGTCCAGAGAGGGAGGTGGAGAGACAAAGGAAAGGGGGATGAAGAAGAAAATAAAGCCAAGAGTGAACACCTGAAGAGAAACCAATTCAGTTGGAGACACTACGCAAAACAGCAGTTATTCTGAATCAGACCAAAAGGATTAACCTCGCCCTGACCATATTTCAGAAAAATTTCTTCAGCCCACCCGTGAGCTGACCGGGCTTAAGAGGTTAAAAAAAACCTCTAGTATGAAAAACCCATTTTTCCTCCTTTATATTCTATAACTTCCTTACTTTTTCTCTTTTCAATGTGACGCATGACATCATGCTTTTTTGGAATAATGACTGGGAATAAATTTGATCATGATGGCCTTTATATGATGTCACTAGTAGTTAGAATTCAATATTTTCGTCAAGCTACAACAGAAAGATTGTCTCTTTTAGAGAGTGAATGGACCTGCACCTCCTCTTCAATCAGACGGTCTGCTGATGATTCACCAAACAGAAGCTGCAAGTTCTCACTGCTAGACCCGAAGAGGAAGAAGGAAAATAAACACTAAGAAACAACTTGAATGCATTTTTTTGGACACATCAAAGTGTAATATTCTGCTGCTCAAGAAACAAACATGACAGTAAAATCTCGAAATTTCACTGAGGATTTCTCCAACATCTTCAATAAGGAATGAAAATATAAGAATGAAGAACTTTGCAAATGGCTCCTTTACACCTTGAAGTGGAAATTCTGCTGAATTACACATTTCACCAAATCAAGTTGGTTCTCTTTCCTTAAAGGAGGACGTTACTTTGCGTGTGACTTGCTGAACATGTTGAAATAGAGTTTTCCATTTGTCTGTCCATCCACTCATCAATAATCTGTCAACAGCAGAACTCTTTCAGTGCAGTGTTGTTGTTGTCAAGTGTCAGCAGCAGAAGCTCTAATGATTAGACTTTAGTTTTACTGTGTCTCTGAAGCAGTTTTGAGGCTTGGTGGTGTCTGATTGGGTCAACAGAGTCCTCCAGGTTGCTTCTCTCACACACATACACAAACACAGAGCTGGAACCTTTCTCCATGCTGATCAATAAACCCGATAAGAACTCCATCCTGCCAGTTGGCAGTGACTAATGCTTGGGCAAACACGGCATTCCTCCTGAGGGTCCACAGTGCTGCTTATGCATGAGAAACACAGAGAGGATAGAAAACCAGTTCTAGGTGTGTGTGTGTGTGTGTGTGTGTGTGTGTGTGTGTGTGTGTGTGTGTGTGTGTGTACTTGTTTCTGCTATACCGGTGGGGACTTTGACCTGACTATTTGCTATAAAGGTGGGGACTTGTCTTACGGTGGGGACCTAAAATGAGGTCCCCACGGGTGGCAACACCGTTTTCTTGGCCATGTTGTTGTTAATAAAAAATGTAAAAGTGCAAAAACGTTTGTTTAGGGTTAGGCATTGATTTGGTGATGGTTAAGGTTAGGGTTAGGGTAAGGGTTAGGAGTTAGATATGAATGGGAGTCAATGGTAAGTCCCCACCGGTATAGAAAAACAAACATGTGTGTGTGTGTGTGTGTGTGTGTGTGTGTGTGTGTGTGTGTGTGTGTGTGTGTGTGTGTGTGTGTGTGTGTGTGTGTGTGTGTGTGTGTGTGTGTGTGTGTGTGTGTGTGTGTGTTTGTGTGTGTGTGTGTGTGTGTGGTGTTCTGGGTGACGGGACTCAAGACAAATGTGTTCACTAATCACGTTTCAGCCTTTTTCAATATGTGGCTTCTTCAGTCTTGTGTACAATCTATATGGTCCTGGATGATATTTTCAGCTTCAAACTGTCAGAAGTAGATTTACATGAAAATTATTTACACTCTATGAGAACCCAGTGGATAGACACTAAAAAGTAAAACCTCAGAGATCAGGGATTTGAAGCAGTCTAAACCCATCAGATATCAGTCTGAGGGGCCCTGTTTGGGTTTCTGAAATGAATGCAAAAATCTTTAACCTTGCGAAGAAATTTGTGGGCACATTTTTCAAAGTACCAACAGATGTTACTAACACTGGAAGAAAACGGTGACTCCATACTGTAGCTAGACATTTTCTATTTGCATTTTTAGTTTCCATGTTTGTTTTTTGTTCCGTGTAAACACAGCCTGCGGTTCATGCGAGTTCAGCTGAGAGTGTCTGGGTCCTCCTCAAGGTTTTTTCTCCCTGTAAAAAGGGTGTTTTTCTTGCCACTGTCGCCTTAGGGCTTGCTCTGAGGGTTCAGGCATATGGGTTCTGTAAAGCATCTTGAGACAATTTGACCTGCAATTGGTGCTATATAAATAAAATTGAATTGAATTGAATTTTCTTGCAAAGCTTTAGTGTGAACAAATAGATTATTTGTTCTCAGTGAGACGTGTAGATTAAAAAAATCTTGTAGACGTGTAATTTTAATGTCTGACAAGTGAAACAGAAAAATATGTGAATGAGAACAGCCTTATTGGGAATCCAGCTGTATTAAAATACAGTATATGTGAGAACAATGAGCAAGAGTGAAGCAAACCAATGTAAACGGTGGCTGAGTTTATGTTTCACTGAACTACAATGACTTTATGAAAACAGGACATAAAAACACAGAAACCCTCTCAGTCCTTGTTTCCTGGTCTCAAATGTTGGCTAACAGAAAACATTGTAAACCAAAATGTCCCCCAGTAGCAGCACAGTGTTGACAGTTGTCAGGATTTTCTTACTGTTGCAGTGACATTGCCATCAGAAATGATAGTAATCCACTGAGCAATCCAACTGATTCCTCAGTTTTTGGGGGTCCCTGAAGACTCTTGTGTTCAGTCTTGCAGCTAACAGCAGAGCATTTGGTGAGCTTTGGTTATGGCTGATACATTGCAGAGTTAACAGAAGCAGCTCTACAAAGTAAATCATTTAGACAGATGTTGAGACAGCTGCTCATTCGGAGTGGTTCACTTTGATTCTGTGGACTAGAAAGAGGTAGAAAGTTTGAGTTGGATGACTGTTGGTTTGTCAGTTAGAAGCTTAATAAAATTCCTACTGGCTTGTCTATGTAGATGTTTATTTGTTATTTATCCAACCTTTGTTTAACCAGGAGAGTTAGTTAAGAACTGATTCTCATTTTTAATAAAGCTAGCAGTTGAGGAATAAACCTCTTCATTTCATAACAGCTATTAGTTTGCACCTCCAAATTTCTAACAACCACAAATGCAATAAAATGCCGTTTGTTTTCACCACATGGGACCTTTAATAGTGCAATCTGAATTAGTAGATTACTAGTTTATAACTTTAGCGAGTTGTTGCTGAAGACTTTGGAAGGACTTTCAGCACAAAGTTAGTGGTAACTGGTTCAGATCATCTCCAGAGATGTAGAGGAAATAAGCTGACAGGCTTCTCAGTAAATCCACACTGAGAAGGTCATCTTCACTATAGATGTGGAAGATTTATTGTCAAGGCCCTCCTGCTTTCCAGATGTGTCTTACTCGGCTTCCATACCTGTAATTCCAGCCACACACATGCAGCTCAGCAGTCACATGTACAGAGGGCTTTCAGGGAGAAGAAACGGCAGCAGTCATGACAGTGCTGTTCTCATCTTTCATCGGTTTGACATTCACCTCCTCATCTGGTGAATCACAGAGCTACGACTGACTTCACTGACACTCCGTTGTGTTTGGGTGGCAGACGTGGGAAGAGCAGGAGCTGTATTACAATGCTGCCTGTTTCATCACATAATAGGATATATTATATGCATAGATATATATGCAGCCTTACACTAAGTATGAGGTTTATTTTTTAAAAGAACATTAAATTATTCATTTTAAATTTGCTCTGAAAGGAATTCATTGAAGAGCTCATTTGCAGTGGCAGCAGCTCTGTTCCCTCTGGTTTATTACTGTCCTAGTTTTCTCTTTAAATCTCCCTCTGCTTGGTACAAATAACGCTATGATGTACATCTTTAACACATCACCGGAGGCCTGCTGTGTGCCAGACTGATTCCAGACCTCAACCTTCATCTCCGTCACCAAAAACGACAAGTGTCATAGAACTTAGTGACTGTAGACCATCAGCACTGATTACCCCTGAAAGCTAAGTAAAGACTTTAATTGAAGGCAGACACGAGGGCCAGCGAAAGAAGCAGAAATACAAGTTTGATAATAAATAAGAGTAAATAAAATTTAATAACTAGAGCTTACACACTGAAGTGTCTTCCTGATACATCAAGTTACCAGCAGAAAGGAAGTTCACATTAAACAAATGATTGTCATACAGTTGGAATATAAACAACTTTCAGATTTTTCAATAACTTGTCCTGTTGCAGTCTGACAATAAAAGTCAGTTACTTTGTAAGATGTCACAAATCATTTCAATCCAATCGTCTATTGTAGGTACTTCCGTCTTGACCATGTCTAATGATGACTTTCCTGCTGGCCGCACTTAAAATCTGAGTCAGATATCTTGCATCAAAAGCAGCTTTATCTGATGGCAGGGCACCGAAGTACAAGGTCTCTAATTTAAATAGAATATCCACTCAGAGTACTTACTGTGAAATCCTATGAGCCTTCTGCCACAAAGAAATTGATAATGAGTAAGACCGAAAGATATGATAATGATTTGCCTCAGAGAACCCACATAGTTTCCAGCATGTGGAAGACTGTGTAGTGTCTTTCTTTCTAGAGTGAGTAAACATCTTGGCAAGGAAGATCATTCTGATTCTGCTGACTTTAACCTCACAAAGTATCATGTATGAGCTGTCCAACTTTTCTGGAGGTTTTAAAGGCAAATTTCATTAGAATCTTGTAGGGAGGGAAGAGACTGCTAAACCGTCCGTGGGTTGGAAGTTTCACGTCTCCTGGACGTCTGAACAAACTGGTCCCATGGGTGGTGGTCAGGACCACACACAGCTGTGATGGAATGCAGAAGATGTGGGATCCTCCCAAGAAGCACTGCCACAGAACCACCTTCCCTCAGGCTGCATCCAGAGTTCCCTTTTTAGGCATATTTTGTCTTTGTTAGAATGACAGAGGGCTGCACAGTGGATTGGTGGTTAGCACTTTCACCTTGCAGCTAGAAGATCCCTGGTTCGCATTCTGGCCGTCCTGGGATCTTTATGCGTGGAGTTTGCATGTTCTCCCTGTATATCAATGGGTTTTCTCCAGGTTTTCCAGCTTCCTGTCACTGTCCAGTAACATGCTGAGGTTAATTTGTGATTCTTAATTGTCTGTAGGTGTGAATGTGAGTGTGATTGCTTGTCTCTATGTGTTGCCCTGTGATAAGCTGAGACCCCTGCCTTCACCCAGAGTCAGCTGGGATAGACTCCAGCCCCCCATGACTCTAGTGAGAATTAAGCAGTGTAAATGGATAGAGTGACAGAAGAGAGCAACAGGTAACGTGGGGGAGAGAACGATGATCGGTAAAAATTTAGCCAGCCAGTAATCAAACCCAGCAGTCCTTGGAGGCGTTCACATCTAACATGCACTTCTGCTCACAAAGCCTGCATTATCCCCAGTGTGCTAGCCAACAAAAGACCTATATAAAACCCTGCTTTTATTCTTAAAAGCCTTGAAAAAGACACTGCGAATCAATTATGTGAACATTTGCACAGAAAAGGTACATCACAGAACAGCACACACACCTGCAGAACTTCACAGACATGGTTAAAGTTTGCCTGCAACTATTTAATGCCATGCAACTTTAATCATGCCGTCATACAACCTCAATATCATCAACTAACTAATCAATAACAAATTGATCAGAAAAATGAATGCAATATATTTTTGCTTCACCTTTGGGAGGCTGTCAAATCAACTATCTTTAAATACAATCTATGCAGATGGGATCTGAAGACTTCACATTTTGTAGGGGGAGGTTTAATGGAAGATACCGTTGTGGAAAACGTATTTTTTGGAGCGTGCCTATGAACTTAAAGTTGGGACATCTGAGCTTCTGCTTAGTTTGAGTAACTAACTTTTAGCTTGTAAAGAAACATTTTTAGTTTTCAGTGTTCTCCCATGTTGGTAGTTCTGAGGAATACTTGTTTGTACAAACAAACCACGGCACTCCTATTAGGACATGCATTAAACAAACTTGCTGGGCTGTATAAACTGCATCCAGCTTTCACACATTTGATAATTCATTATGCATGAAGGCCTCAATTCCTTTGTAGAGAATCAATATATTCATCGTGTTTGAATTATTAAACAGTGACAAAACCTGTGAGTCTTTGCTGATTGGTTGTTTACACCACTGATGAGGAAGTTGGGTAAATAAAGTGCCTCATTCTTCCTCCGTCGTATTCCTGACCAGCTTTCAGTCATCTCAGCAGAGCGACAAACACAAGGCCGGCGACACACGGAGACGCCAAGGGACCAGGGTTTCCATGAATTAGGACAAACACAGATGAATTAAACATCAGAACAGCTTCAACTCCTGAATCCCTGCCATCGCCTCGTCTTTGTGTTTGGTTCTCAAAAACGGACCATCCATCAAACACAGAGGGCACACAAGGGCCCATCTATGTCGGAGAGAGACTGAAGATTTAGAAGCAAGAAAACTGCTACAAGTGACAAATCCCTCCAAAACAGGAAGGCTGCCAGCAGGGCTGAGTGGGAGGCTGACTGTCATCATGGCAGGAACGAGACGAAGCAAAGACATAAAACACAGGACATTCCCAGAACAAATGAAAAGAGGCTTGTTCTACAGAGAGAAACGCACTGTTGTTAGTCTTTGAGAAGACACAAAGTCACACAAGACAAAACAAGACGCTCACGATTGAGTCTAAGTCTGGAAAGTCTTTATGAAATTACAGTCACTGTAGGCATCATTATTTCCCCACTTTAAAAAGGTACATTAGGAAAATAAAAAGAAAAAATCACAGATACATGTCGATTTCTTTCTTACATACAAAATTATAGAATTCATTTCATTTGCAACAGTTAAAGTAGAATCAATAGAAAGCCCAGTTAGCTTTAGCTGTCTGCTTGTCCCCCATTTTCAAAAAGCCTTCACGTGCAGCAATTAGCTTCCTTCATTCATCACAATTTTCCGAAACCATGTCGACCAGCTTCACAAAGACAAAACAAGATTCAGCAACACAAAAAATAAAAAAAGCAACATCATTGTTTTTTATCTTCTATCAAATTTGGAGGCAGCTAAATAACACAGTTTGCCATAACAAGATTCAGAGTAACAAAATAAATCACTTTCCTTCATTTGTTTGAGCAAGAACCAATTTGCATATTCACAGGTACTGCAAAAAAGGGACAGAATATTTTCAGAAAATGTACACAGCTGTTCCTTCATCAACAAACACAAAAAAGAAAAAAAATCTACTTTAGTGGTTTATAAAGTTAAAAGTAAAAAAGAAGGCATTTCGGATTCTGTGAGGAGTGTCTCCGTGTCTTATTGCTTTACATCATGACTGAATCCAAGCAGCTGCTGTCAGGCTCACTGTGTTTGGTTTTGTTAGATCAGGTCAAGACCTTCTGAGACCTGCTTCATCCAGGTGTGTAGCAATAATCTCTGCGCTGAGTGATGACTGGCTTATCACCTCAAAACAACCTCTGTGTCGCCTATGAAATATTTCAGACAGACGACAAGGTACAGCACTTTTTCTTTAGTTTAAAGTAGATAAAAAGAATCAACTCCTAATAAATAACACTTTGTTTTTCACTAACCTAAACTGTGATCTTTTAGTGTCAGTTCATCCAAATTTTAAAGCGGTGACATTCCTGTGTTATATGGAGGTGCTAATTATTAAGATTACGCTGAAACATCAGCCACTTACAAATCATGTCTTGGGCACTAAAAATATGAAATATCCATAAAGAGTTCTACTGATTGTTAGTTAAAACTAGGAGATGTCAGCTGTTCTGTTCCAGCCTGTCGTGTGGTAGTGTAGTGGATTATAATATGTAAGAAAGTCAGAGAGAGACCCATAGAGACAAAGCTTCCTTTCTCTCAGAGTCCAGCTCCACATTCCTCTCATTCTGCTGGGCACGACCTGACCACAGTTCCAGCTGCCTCTATGTCCGTCTCTGTGTCTTCTGGGAACTTTCTAAGGTCAACAAATCCCCACAAGGACAGCAGGTCATTTACGGCGGCCGCTTCGAGACTTCTTGGAAAAATGGGTTATTTTCAGAGTGTGCGATTGGGATCTGTGTGTGCGCTTTCCATAGAAGCTGGTCGACTTCCAGCTGCACAGATCTGCAGAGCAGATGCTCAGATAGTAGTGTTTTAAAAATACAGCTTTCCACTGTGACTGTGCTAAAATAGTCATGGCAACCTGGACCTGCTCCTCCTACACTGACGCACTGATGTGGGTGAAGATCTAATGTCAGCTCACCTTTAACCAGCTAAACACACCTGAGTCTCTCAAGAGTCAGAAAAATCCCAGGATTTTAAACAAGGACACGATTTATAATTAAACATGTTAACTGTTATGACTTTGGTTTTCACTTTGTTGTGGTGAAATACAAGAAAGAGAAATGAAAACAGAAGGGAGAAAATCTCTTCTGCATGAATTATTGCTTCTCTTTTCACTCAGACAGCTCACTAAAAACAAAAGCAACCTGTCTGACTGAGCAGTTAATTTCTGTCTTTGGTCTGCCACTTAATGATCCACTCCAATAAAATACACCTCTCTCATCTCTCTCTGTTGACAGCTCATTATTTTTTTTGCCTCTCTTTAGCTCAAAAGCAACTTTCCAGCAGCCCACCCTCCAAATGCTGCCCATCCACCCATCTGCCCATCCGTCTGTCTGTCCTGACTCTCTGACAGGGTTTGGAGGTCATCAGACTTCACTTTCAGTTCAGCCAGTGGAAGAAGATAATGTCTGTCAGCAGGCAACAACCTGAAGCCATTCTTATCCTTTATCTTTCTGTTCTCTTTAAAAGCCGACTACCAGACCCAATAATGAATAAATCCTGAATAATTGTTTTGTGTGCGTATTAACTGCTTATTTTATGTGGATTTTAGGTCTTCACATTCAAAATGCTGGTCTGGTTTTTACTGCCAGAGGAAACAGTTCAACAACACAGTTTTCTGGCTCTCAATATGGTTAGAAACATTAAAATATTTGGTCGTAAATGCCATTTCACACAAAGTACAAAGATATCTTTACCTGCTTAAAATGAGTTTTGAAATGTTTTGTATTCAATGTAAATAAATACAACACTGAAAAAAAAATATTATGTTACTGATCAATATTGTAACTAGCTAAGATCTCCACATCTAAAAAAGGTCATTTTCAGGGTCAGAGTCAGAGCCAAAGACTGACGTAGGAGGGATCAATCTCACACGGCAGTACAGCTCCAGGACATACTGGACCAAAAAAGGGTCAGGAGTGATCTGTTATGGTGGAAGCTCAGGTCAGAAGGCCTCATCAAACTCTGGCACAAACTGTTGCTTGATATTTAATGCTGACTGAACTGAAAGTGAGTTGCTCCATCTCTAACACTTTCACATTCGCTCAGCCTTTCTCAATCACTTCCTTCGACTCCTCCTGAGCACGGAATCAGCTTTCTAGACATTTCCCTGCTGGAAATACCATCACACAGATAAAAAACCCACAGCAACACTTAGTTAATCTGAGCATGTTAAATCTAAATCATGTTGCTGTGTAACTCATATTAGTTGCAGCTTCTAATTGGCTTCATTGCAGCAGCTTCTGTTTGATTCATAACACACATGTAACAAAGCATCCTGTAAATGGACCAAGAAAGTCGTGGCATATGATGATGGAATAACTTAATACTGACGAAGATTTGAAGCAATCATTGTTTACACTTTCAGGGAAAAATATCTGAAGCGATTTTGAGCAGAATTGACATTTTTAGCCCATTTAAAGGATATTTTATCACAGTAATTACATTCATTGTTACATAATCAGGTTGTCATTACATTTCTAAAGACATGTTTTACATCTGCTGAAAGAAGTGGAACATAAGAAATACACAGTGACTCTTTTACAGTAAGGATTTTTTTTGTTTGTTAAAATTTTAACTTAAACATAAACTACATTGAAATGAAGCTGAAAGTTCAATTATTTTTTCCTGTTACTACTCATTCATTGTCCTATGCTGGCCAGATTTGTCTTCATTCATTCAGCAGATACGTGTAGTGTGTTGCCTGACCTCAGATCAGCCCCGTTAGAAGGCCAGATTTTATTACCATGACCTTTAAACTACTCTATTCATCTAAAAAGCTATGAAATGTTAAAAAGAAACAGATCTGGCCCCTGTCCTAGTTCCTGGAAGTTCATGTTCCCTTTTCCTACAGTGAAGCCTGGAGCAGGGCGAGTTGCATATTTAAAAGTGGCAGTGAATATTTGATTCGCAGTACTTATTGCAGTCTGTTTGAATTACAGCCACAGACGTTTGTAGGGGCAGATATGAGGAGAATAGAGTTCCAGGCGGTTTTAATCTTACTCAAGTGGTATTTGGCTCCAGCTTTGCACGTTACTCAAAAGACAGCAGGTCTGGATGAGGCTCTGTGTCTTCGGCACTCACTCCGCCGCCTTTACTGCAGGGGGCGCCGTTCCCCAGCAGGACCTCCTCCCCCAGGCTGATGCGGCAGGCAGTTTTACCTGAGCAGGGAGTGGAGGCTAGTCGGGAGTCTGGCCCCGGAGCTTTCTGCCAGACGTCGCAGGTTTTGGCTCTGGACTCCAGCGGGGGATCTTTGTTGATGAGGTCTGGAACAGAGAGCTGCAGCTGGTGTCCATGTTCCTCCACACCTCCTTCAGTGCTCCCATCCTCAGCATCATCCTCCTCCTCACCGATCACCGTATCCACCTTGCCATTGGTTCCAGCTGTCTCTGAATCATCTCTCTTTTCTGCTGGGCCCAGAGACTGTGGGATATCTGTTGACCCTCCTTCCTCCTCCTCACCTTGCTGCTGCTCCTCGTCATTCTTCATCTCCTCCTTAGCAATGAGAGGCGTCTTGTCGGGGGAGGAGAGGAAGGAGGACGAGTCAGCGGCATCTGGAGAGGAGACCACAGGGTCAGAGGAGATCATCATGTCCTGGGTCGTCTTCAGTGCTCGAGGGAGGCGCTTCTTCCCTGAAGGAGGAGGAGGGTCCAGCCGAGGGAAGGAGTCGAAGTGACTAGAAAAATGGAGACAGGAAAGAAGGTGAACAGATGTGAGGATGGTGAGGAGGCAAGAAAAAGCTATAAATGAAAATAAGCCCATATGGTACCACAAAGACCTTCAGTACTAACATATGGTAGCAGGTTTTACACTAAGACTGGTAACTAACTGAACTGTTACAATTGAGTTTGCTGCTTTATTAGAGGTGAGCACCAATATTAGATGAGAGGATTTCAGACTGAGGGAGATTTACAGAGAGCTGGCATGGTGTTAGAGATGTAAGGCAGGGGCATGGAGGTGATCTCAAGCAAAGGGAAGTCAATTTTTGTGGCTGTGATTGCTGATTCGGTCAACAACACTGTCAACTAGTGGAGCGGCAGCAGTGGCAAGGACAGAGAAGCAACTCCTATGAGTCACTAAACAGACACAAAGTCATTTTTTTGATTTACTCCAACTGTATTTATCTCTGATGTCCACAAGTCTGTTTCAAATGCATAAACAAAGATCCTCTCCATGACTGCAGGACTCCCCTGACAATCATCACAAATTTTAGATCTCTTCAGCACCAAAGTCACCCAGTGATAGTTGTCTGTTCATGTATTTCAAATAGGAACTGCTATTAGTTAATTCGGCTTACTTTTCATGCCTAAATCTCCCGAAGCATTACACAATGGTTACCTCCCAAATTGAAAGGAGGGAGTGCAGGTGTCTTAATGTTGTCTGTAAGCCATATGGCATAACTTCAATTAGTTGTTTTGAAGTGTGAGAGAGGGAGCAATAGAATTGCATCTCTGTCCTTGTTGTGATTTTATGACTCAAATTTGCATTCCTTTTCTATCCTCCCCATGGGAGGGGAAAATTAAAGCATATTAGAGATTATTTGTCACTGTCAGGGTTGTTTAGGAAATGAGGGAAATGGCAAAAAATATTTCTTAATTGATTCAACTTCTGAAAAACTTCTAGTGATTTCTGAAAAAACAAAGGCTACAACAGTCACAACACTACAGCCAGCAGTTTCAGTGTCCAGCTAGACTGGAGATGTGCTACAGAATTAAGTCATTAAATTCTTCTTAGGAAAACTTCGTAGGACAAATGACATCACTTTTATCATTTAAGTGTTTGGATTTTCTCATTACAGATATCGACAACTCAGCTGCTGATACCTGCGAAGTGAATTGATATCTGGATGTAAATTATGACCAGTTACAATTCCACTTTCAGTTCTTGCACTTTTCATGACTTTTGCACTCCTCTGTTTTTTGTTCCTAAGAGCCCTGTAACAGTAAATTTCTCCTTTGTGAGATCAATAAAGTCTATCTTATCTTATCTTATAATTACAGTTTAATTTGCACTGATTCTGATTCAAAATGTCTTTAGTTCACCTCAATTCAATTTCTACATAAGAAATATTAAATTAGGTTTGAACTAGAGTCAGAATGAGGTTGTAAAGATCTCAAACTGGAATTCTGCAACGTAAGTCAAAATTTAATAGCGCATGTCTTAAATTGTGAAAAAATGCTATAGATATCTGTAGTTATGTCAGAAGCTGAGGCAGAAGCAATGAAAACATGCGACTAGTCTTTTAACTTGAGCATGTGACCCCTTGTCTTTAATGAACAAGCTCTCATTCTCTACAAACTCCTTTCTGATGAGCTCTTTTTAATTCACAGCATTTTTCTACGTATCTTATCAACACTTCTGTTAACTCTGTTGAAATGCTTTGCTGAATCAATATCCAATCGTAAGCCTTGCACAAGTACTATCATGCACAACAATCAAACTATGCATAACTATCTTTGAGATATCTAGTGCAAACTGAAACACAGACTTTTTAAAATGTTTATGTTTCCAAAACGTACGACTGAAATACTCCAATTTCACAGCTTAAACCACTGTGTGGACTACAGAGATCTACACATTCTAGAAAACAACAGTGAAGACTTTCAAGGTAGGTGGAGATTATTTTCATTTAAAAAACTTTTAATACACAATGATGAGATTTTAAGGGCTGCACGGTGTGTTGGTGGGTAGCACTGTCACCTTGCAGCTAGAACATCCCTGGTTCTCATCCGAGCCTTCCTTTGTGCATGGAGTTTGCATGTTTTCTCTGTTTGGTGGATTTTTTCTGGGTACTTCAGCTTCCTCCCACAGTCCAAAAACATGCTGAGGTTAATTGGTGATTCTAAATTGTCTGTAGGTGTGAAAGTGATTGTGATCGTTTGTCTCTATGTGTAGCACTGTGAGGGACTGGTGACCTGTCCAGGGTGTCCCCTCAGGAACTCTTTTGTCCACCTGGCCATCAGACTGTACAACTCATCACTGAGTGGTCAGGGAGGGTTGCAGTCATACTCACATTAGGACCAATGTGATTGTTATAGAATGTCTACGCATCTTAGGTAGTCTGATAAAACTATCTTCCTACTACCTGTCAAGTCACTTTAAATCATTCAAATTCACTTTAAATCACTGTGCCTTGTAATGTGTAAATACTGTATATTGAATTTTAATTACATTTAGTAGTCTATAGATTTTAAATTTAGAAGCATTTTCTATAGCATAGTCTAGCCGCGCTAGACCCATGCTCTGAAGACACAAGGGTCTAGGCACGCTCGACAGGGAGGGAGGCGGGCTAAAAGGTTGTCTATCAAATCACTCTACAGCAATTGGGTAGATATACAACCAATCAGTGCAACGAATAGGCTCCTAGAGCGCCGGAAATCAGAGGATGCGGGAGTTCGGTGAAGCCTTATTTATACAGTCAATGGGTGAAGCTCAAGTATATTACAGACATGTTAACAGAAAGATTATTCAGAGTCGGTGCTAATGGAGCTCAACGACTGTTGTCGTTTTTGTTGTCGACCCTGGCAGAGAATTTAATTTGTTGCCGTGGGTTGTCTAGCACGGCTAGGCTAATAGTATAGTATTGTACAGCAAGATTTTTCAGAGTATATACTAACCTTTAAAGTTACTAACTTGCCTTTTTGTTATTTTATGTTGTTGTATGTAAGCTGTTGAACACTTGAATTTCCCTTGGAATTAATAAAGCATCTATCTATCTATCTATCTATCTATCTATCTATCTATCTATCCATCCATGCATGTCAGCTGGGATAGACTCCAGCCCCCCCCCCCCCCCCCCCCCCGACCCTAATGAGGATTAAGTGGTTTATAGATAATGGATGAATTACAAGATATTTAGGATTTAATTAGTAGAATCCTTACAGAACAGAGAGAGACTTTAATGCTTACAGTAGCCAAGAAAGAAACGTCTAAATGTGGCCTATGACATTGATTACATAGGAAGCAGTAAATCTAGAAGTAAAATATGGCAAGATTGTGGGGGAGAGTTCAAGAGCAGCAGCAGCAGCACCCACTAATGACAAATTCCACTCTATGTAACATGTCAAATCTTGTCGACAGCTAGTTGGCTGATGGCCACCATGGTATTTGGAGCATAACAGAATTCTGTCAGACGTCGTTTGTTGCATCGTGAGATGATGAATTGTTTAGTATCTTAACTGAATTAGACTTTACTGAATTATGGCCATCAAAGGTTTTCATGCTTCTTCAGTGCCACTGACAAAAGAATTAAAATGGGCACGATGACTCAGACTACAAACCTGCACTTGTCTACTAATAAGAAGATGCTGAGTGATGGAGGAGGATGGCGGCTGGAAAGTACCAGCAAGAAGTTCAATCTACTTTCACTCCTGGTCATCATTTTAATGGCTGCTCATTGTGAGCATTCAAAGTGTTTACAAAAACATACCAATTGCTCAAGCTGTTTTCAGCAGTGACAGAAAGTCATCATAGTAACTACTTTCCATTGTGATGAGAAAGAAATGATTATTACCGCTGCGCGACCTTTCACTGGAGCTGACAGCAGATTGTTCAGCAAGCAACGCTTTGTTGTGTGAGAACATAAAGAACACAAAGACTTTTTTGTTGTACAAAAATGGTAATCCAGAACAAATTTAGTACTTAGCTAACTATTCGTTCTGTAAATGCAGCAGGGTGATGAATCTACAGAGGATATCGTTAACAGGAATTAAAAAAAACTCAGACGATAAATGATTAATCAATAGGTCATGCTCTTTTCATTGTCAAAGGAACAACTGCAGAATGCTCTTGGCTCCAGACCACTGCATATGTCATTTCAAGCATTCATGTTTCAACAATAGAGAATCAGTCAGCTTGTAAGTAACACTCTCAGCTCCAGTCATCTGAACCAGTCAGCAGCTCTGCAGAATCTTTAGATCATCATCATTGGTAAGCCAAACTAAATCCATTCTTGGTCCAGTAAATGAAGACAAATGGGATCTGAGCTGCTGAAAAAATACTTCTGCTTGACTGATCTTTAGGAGGACAGATCAGTGCTTCTGGAACAAATCCTCAACAAACACACAAATAACCTGTTATGTACAAGTGTGTGTTGGTAAATATAAATAGGCATGCAAGAAGCTGAAAACCTCATACTGAGAGTCTATCTTCTTCAATTTCAGTTGTATCTTAGGCACCTTTGATGTATCATTATTCATTTAAAACATTTCAAAGGAAAAATTTTAAATTATTCACCTTTTCTGAAGTGTCTAATCTACAGTGATCGACGCTTTCTCTTCTCAGTACAGGTAGTGACACATTTTTGCTTAATTATGATGATTCTTGCAGTGATTCTATTAGATGTGCAGAAAGTTTTGTGGTTTTTGCATACTCATCTTTAAATATTTGAGATACATGTCTGCTAATGAAGTACTTCCTCTGAGCTCAAGATCAGGGTTAGAACTGAGATTATGATCAAACATATGGTTAATCTGCTTAGACTGTGTGTGCATACCTGTTGGCTGCAGTCTGGTTGAATTGGTCCATGCAGCTCCACACAGCACCAACATTCTTGTTGACCTCAGTGACCCCGATGTCCCCGAGGTGACTGGGATCTTTTCTTCTTAACAAGTCATTTACCTGAAAAGAAAGAAAGAATGGAAAGATGGAAATAAACAGATAGAAAATAAAGCTACGTGATTACTTCTGAATTAAATGCTTATGAGCACAATTGATTTGGCAATAAAGCTGGGAAACTTGAACCCAGTCCTGCATTTGACTGCATTCCTTGCAAAGAGTCTGAAAATATCAACTTATTTCAAAAGAGAATGAATACAGGGTGCAGAGTGGGACCTGCAGAGCTCAATGTTCCATTTCTGCTTATGTTGTACTAACCTTTGCCCCTACAGCCTTGCCCAGGTTAATGGCATTTTTCAGCCTTTGCTGTCCTCCGGAGGATGGAGAGTCGACGCAGCCAGATCCCAGGTTGGAATTAGCTGATACTGTAGGGCGTCGGGGCGATGGCTGACCCAGCCTGGAGGTCTGAGGACTCTGCCGCTGGGCAATGGAGTTCTCAAACATACTTTGATCAACTGTGCAAAAATATATGTGGAGAGATAGAGAGCGAGACAGAGAGGTGAATGCACAAGAGACAACGATGTGGACATGTCTGCTTGTAACGGCACATGTTGCAAAGCTGCAGACCTTTCTGGCATAACACATTACTAATGGGATTTTTCTCTGAGAGTGAGATGCACAAACCCATTTAGAAAACAGAGGAATAGTCCACTGAACAAAACACTTAGGATTTGTCACAGAAGTTTCTTTCATTGTGCTACTGGATCAGCATTTCTACTCCACTGGAACTATGGTAAATTCAAGATCGTTTGAACAATCTGACCTCTACGAAGGAGTAAAAACATGGAGTACTTTTACGTAAACTCTGAATGTCAAGTTCTTCCTGTGTATATAACTCTGCAGCTTTACTCAAAACAAATTGATGTGGCATCATCACACGTTTCACAGGTTATTAATGGGAATGCAGCTGATGGATTTAGATGGTAAAGCTGTTTTGTAACATCGTGTGATGATCACAGAATGATACAGAAAACAAAACTTAAGAGCACTGCAATGATTCATGCACATTAACAGTAACAATGACAGCGAAGCAGAACCAAGGGACCACAATGCAGGATCAGAAACACAACACAACAAAGGGGAGTTCAGGTCCATATCACGTTAGAAGATCTTACCTCTCGGAGAGAAATATTTCTCGGAAGGCATTTAATGAAACACAGACGTATCAGATTTCAGATCATTTTACCTCTAAACATAGAGATAATTGAATTGTCTCTGCTTTGTCACAAAAATGCTGCTGATTCACATCCCAGACACAGAGGACACATCAGGGAGGGTGGCAGCTATGAGTGCAGTCTGGAACAGTGTATGCATATCTAAAAGGAAAACTGTCTTGACCACATAAATGGAGAGAAAATATTGTCCTCTGAAATCAGACGGAGCATCAAAGCGTAACCTTGGATTCTCTTTGCACACACAAGTGTTCCACTGACTGCCCCAATCAAGAGATCTACAAAAGCCCATTAGCCAAAGGCCTGAGGAAATGTCAACCAATATTATGAATCAAAGTAATGTAGGTGGCATAAACTTCAAGGAGACAGACAAAGATATGTGAAGAACAGAGAGAAATATGTACATTCACTTTAAAACATGCAGGCACAGGAGTCATCATACTGCAAATCAATAGCTGCAGGAAAGAGGTGCAAGGTAAAGCGACATACGTAAATGTAATGGTACAGTAGATGCAATGTGTGTGTGTGTGTGTGTGTGTGTGTGGACTTTCCACCTGGCAGGTAGTCAGATATGGATCTATTAAAACCACTAAAGAACATGCAGAAAGTGATGATTTTATGGCTTTGGCACCAGTAAGTGGTAGTATTAAATGAAAAAACAGAGCCATGCCATATAAATATCTGCAAACAAAAGCAGAGACTATATTTTTACTATAACTGGAACAATCAGTCCATCAGGGAATGCTTTATGAATCAAGTCAAACGTTTGTAGTACATTAGACATTTCCTGCAAATGACCAAACTGAAGATGCTACCATAGGCTTGGGCAACTGGAATATTCCAGTTTTTTGATTTTCACGCTGCTAATTGATCAACTAAGCAAATAATTGGCAGTTTATCCAACAGATTCAGTCCCTTACTATTTGAGGCAAATTTATCCTTTCTACATCCATGTGTCGGCAGGAGCCTGTCCTCAAACAAAAAACGACCACATAGGTCGTCTGTACATGCCAGTATTACGACCCAGTGTTACGTTTTGACTATGCGACCTCTAGCGGTTGAGTAAATATCGACACTCTGGAGTCGCAGGTGAAACGTCATCATGAACAAACTTTTATCTAACACTATCCCTGTCCCTATCTCTAACCCTAACCTTAACCATAACCCTAAAAACGTGTTGGGGAAGTGAGAAAAAAGCCGTTTTGCGACGGAAAAGCCGTTTTGCGAATTAAATCCCGTAATGCGTTCGTTTTCCCCGTAGGGGCGCAAACGTTCATACGACCGCATAGGTCGTATTCCGGTGCACGGTGAAAACGACCGATGCGGTCGTATGAATTGGAGGACTTGTTGGTCGGCAGAGATTTAAGTCATCTATCAACATCTACAAGGGTCCACGTGCAGTCCAACACTTGTGATTAAACAGACTGCTTATATACAAGGAAAACAAAGGGTGTTCTAAGCAAATGCTTGTTATGAGAGAGCAAGATAACAAGAGGAAATTCTTTGATTTCCACACCTTTTTAATTCACCATTAAAAGATGTCTGATTGTCGGAGTTGCTGCCAGATTTTGGAAGCCCCTAGATTTGTACATGCTTTTCACCAACTCTGCCCAAAGACATTCTAAACTCTCCCGAAATTCTGTGTGATATATGCCCATGGTGCTTGGAATGATCCCTTTCCATAACACTTCGCACACCTCAGGAATAATAACTGACAACAGCCCAATCTCTAACTAGCTACTCAGTCCTGTTTAAAGTACAAAGCTACAGCCTAATTTTTGGATAGATCAGTGGGAGCCCCCGTGTCTCTTTCTGTCTGGCAACGCAATCTGGCCAGGTAGCAGACTCATGCGTATGTCATAGTATAGTGGGAATGAAACCAGGTGTATTTCCACTGCATTCAAAGTCGGTATTGACCAGTACACCTTGCTGTGGAAACCATGCACTGGTCTTCAGTAAAGACAGCTGATGTTTGGTTCTTAGCATTATTTACTACATAACTGGAGTTCCTGTCATGGTTTGGTTCTGATATATGCGACACTGTAATGTGTCTAGGTTTGATGTAGTTTGTGTCTTTGTGTTTTATGTAAGCAAAATTTATTTAAAAATTCAAAATGAGCCTTTCCTGAACTGGTCCATGCTCTAAAAGGTTACTTGGTCATTCGTGGAAACCAGACTCTGTGGACAGCATAAGGCCCGTCAATAAACCTGATTGTTCATTCACCGCTGTGATAAAGCCGCTGCTTAATTTACATACCTTAAGTCTTGTTCAATACTAGGCCTGTCTACCAAGGTCATTTATCTGTACGGACTTTACACCAAGGTCATCGAGTGATCTCAGGATCGATAGTGTCACAATGCACCGGCTATAAAACATTCTTATTGATCTCACAGACAATGAGGCCACATATTCCTCCCACTTGAACTCGTAATGGTGAGTTAATGGATGGACTTTGTAATGCAGAACCCCCATAAGGCCTTTGTGAAGGGCAACAGGAAGGGGAGATGTTTGTGCAATACACTTTACAATGTCCTCTGAAAAATGTATGTACAGTTCTAAACGTTTAATGTTTTGGAGGTTTTCTCTCGACGTGTCTTCTGGAAACCCATGTTGCTGAAAAGGTGAAACCTGCTGTTTGGAAATGAGCCCAGGTGTATCTGGCTGGCTCATTTACACACAGATGTGGTTTATCATCACTATTTATGGCCATTTCTCGGCTGGACTGTCCCTGAGCCAGCACGAAAGCGTTTGCTTTAAGGGCTCCGGTATACTCGAAACAAATGCAAATTTGGCATTTACTCAAAGGCTATCAATTGTACTAAGTTCAAATGCCAGTATTCCCACTGTGAGCAGAGGTCAGTTTGTCCTGGCTAAAGTGAGTAACAGCGAAAGAGAGGATGCTGGAAATGTACTATTAATGAAATTCAAAACACAAAAGTTGATTGATATCTCATTTACATCCAACTATATGGGATTAATATGATTTACATGAAGTTGTAGCACAAATTTTCTTTTTTGTATTTACCTACATTTGATG
This sequence comes from Acanthochromis polyacanthus, assembly GCF_021347895.1. Classification (NCBI taxonomy): domain Eukaryota; kingdom Metazoa; phylum Chordata; class Actinopteri; family Pomacentridae; genus Acanthochromis; species Acanthochromis polyacanthus. The sequence continues at coordinate 12,887,309 of NC_067116.1, forward strand.
ATGATGATGATGGAAGGAAATGCAGAGAGACAGAGAGGGAGAATTCATTCAACAAAGCTCCCTGGCCAGTCAAACCTAAAACTAAAGTTGTATTATACACATCTCTAAAACGGAAAATGACTCTTGTCCCCTAAGTTAAACAGCTGTATAGCAAGACTTTTGTTCATATTCCAAAATACTAAGTCACTGTTTTCATTAAATACAAAATTCACACTGAACCTTTAGTTTATACCTAAGGTAAGCACATTGTTGGATGTCAGTGTGCTCACCATTGGAAAACAGTGACTCAGATGATAAAATTATTCCTAGAAGAGTATTCTAACAACTGGTAAATAGTAATTGTCTACAAGCTACAAAATAACATCTGTGACAAGCTGTTGTAATGTTTAAAGGCTAGTCTGGATGTGCATCGTAGATATCTATAATTCAGTTTATTTAGGCTTAAAACAACATTTCAGATATCCACGCTGTCAGTCTTCCAGGTCAAAAGAATAGCATTTTTATCATTCACAGGTTTCTCTGCACAGATACCTACAATCACACATTGCTGTTATCCATATATGAAATATAATCAGTTTTAATTCCTTTTTCAGATATCTGCATCTGACATGTCTTAGCATTTCAATTTAGGATATCAGTAATTCTCCTGAATTCCAGATATCTACATTGTCATTATTAGATGTCTTAAGTCTGAACTAGACACAATGATGTTGTAGATGTCTTCAAATGGAACTCTACCAAGTTACATGTAACTAAAGATATCCTGAAATAATGCTTTGACAGAGCAAAACAACACTGCAGACATCTGCAGTTACACCAGAAGCTGTGGTGTGGTGGAGGTGGCTTGCTTTTCACAACCACATACAACAAGTTGTTTTATCATCATGTCTCCTTCTAGTAAACTGCCACCGTCATTACTTCTGCTAACACTGCTCAAGTGCTTTGCTGGACCAATCACCCAAGGGAAAACCTTGCACAAGCAGCGTCATGTACAACAATATGGACTAGTCAGTATGACTTTTGAGAAATCTGTAGCTATTATTTTAAAAAGCTCATACTGAATTACAGCCATCTCTGACTGATGCATAGACTGGTCCCAATGTTGTTAGTGATATCTTGAATACAAATTCTGACTAATCGTATATTATTTTACAACTTGTCAAAAATGACACTGATATGTTGATATAAATTTAAATCCAGACAGTTGAACTCAGCTATGAAATGGTACAAGGACTTGCCATACACACTAGTGTTTTTGTCATAGGGTGACAGGTGTGGGCTGAACTCAGCTTTTCCTAGCACTTCAGTGATGAGGTAACTAGTTTACCAGTTATTGCTTCACCATTTTGATTCCTTTCACTTTAATCGCAATCTAATGCTCTGTTGTGTCTGAACAATCAGCCTGCTCTCAGTGCTACTTAGCCCGACACTTTAAACAACGATTGCTAAATGAGCAACATTTAACAGAAACTCAACGACAATGCAGCTGGTCAAGCTTGGCTGTCTGTGTCTTGAGTTTTCAAGGTACTACCAGGCAGTGCACATGAAAAGAACAACTGTAGCTTCACAGGGCTGTGTGAACACCATTCTTTCTCTCTTAGTGGGTAGAATCCTAAATAAAGGTGCTGCCACTTCTCTGTAGAGATAATGCTTTTTCATTCCCAACAAATTGAAAGATTTGATGTTACTGAGTCCTGCTTCCTCCTGACAGGTGGCTTATTCACTGCTGTTTAAGAAATGCTTTGTCTGATTTGTCACTCCCTGTGCTGAGATTAACCACCCCTTAACTGAGAATCCCATTTGGGCTAACAGTTCATCTACATTCTACCAATAAAGGGAGATAGGACAGTGTGCGCTGCAGCCCCCAATGTGATTTAGATGGAATAAAGCAGATATTTTTTTCTTATCTACTGAAGCATTAAAATTAGAGAGGTAACACCATGTGCTGCAGCTTGGTTGTTAAAACCACTAAAATGGTGCCGTGTCCCTGTTCACTACCAATACCAGCGCTAACAGTGATGTGAGTGCAGTAAGTCTGAAAAATGAAGCATATTTTAAAAATGGATGGAGCCTTTCAAAGTCACTTATATGAGTCACAACTTTTCAACACACACAGTAAAACACATTAAGCTTTTATATACTAACTGCCGATGTAGTGTACGGCCTGCGGTAGCACAATGCCCACTTTGCAGTAGTATGTACTGGAGAAGGAGCATTCAGTGTCCGACACAGTATCCTCCCCTCAGACAAGCCTGACCCCAACCTAGGATTATTGTTGCCATGGAGACATGGAGTTAGCTATTAGCTACTACTGGAAACCACTGCCCTTTTCTCTCCCTGTATGTGTTTACATTTTCATAAATTTGAACATTAAAACTAGACGAGTGAGCCAGAAACAGTTGTTGGTAACGCTATATTCACGGACGTACGAGCAACAGTCACTGACTGTTACTGTGATATTGTGATGATTCGAACAAAGGTGCCTTTTGTTCCTTGGCTATTTAAGTTTATTTGTAGTTGTTTATTCATGATGACAATATTATCCTAAAGTCACACTGAATCCAAAATATGTTTGCTTGTCTGTGTGTTCAGCCTTGATGGAGTTATGACTCCAAAAAGTAGCTTACACCCCACAGTTTGAAAGCCTCTGCACAGGTGCACTAAAATATGTACTGAGACCAGAGATTAAGACAAGTAGTTTTCTAAAAAACAAAAAAACAACAGCAAACAAAGCAAAGGTGTAATCAGGCAAAACTAAATGTGAACAGACTGTCACTCCAGAGAACTCCTGCAGCCTGTTAGTTTAGTTCCAGACGCTGGTGTAATGCTGACAGTGTGTATGTGTTGTCCTTTAATTATAAACATGCCTGAAGGGCTCCATCTGTAATAATTATCATTCATTAACACTGAAATGAAGATTTTTCTCTCAGGAACTGCTGTGTATTAATAGCATTATTCAGACAACAGCCAGATTAGAACAGAAGCAGAAAGGCATGCAGAGCAGGAATGGTTATTTTTTAATGTGTAATCCAACATGTAATCCCCCACAACCCTTTTTATACGCCATCTAATCACAATAGTTTTTTGACATGTAATCAGTTCTGCACCCTGTAGAATAAGCAGGAAAGAGAGGAAGAGGACAAACACAGCAATGAAGAGATATTTACTGGAAACAAAACAAAGGAGTCAACAGAACTAAACCAGTGACCTCGCACTCCCACTCGTACCAGCAGCTGATGGCCAGAATGAATCCACTGTGATGATAACGCAATTTTCTGCAACACCAAAGAAATGAGAAAGTATGCCCAAAGAGGAAATGTCATGTTAATCCTACAGGATAATTATAGTTTAGTCTGTGTGTTTGAACAAGTGATGCCTCAAGACAACAGCAAGAGAGTCCAGAAAAACTCAAACAATGGTGAATTTTGAGCAACAGTCAAAACTATTATATGCATTTATGCTTGAGTTCTTTTTATTGTGAAGCACTTTGTGAATTTCCTTTCTGTGAAAAGTGCTATATAAATAAACTTTGCTTGCATACTTTGCTTGCGTTAAAGACTCATCATGTCATCATCAAGTCTAAAATGTGACTACTTCACACACAGTTTCAACCAGGCAGAACAGAAGATCTACACGCTCACCACACTTTCAAGGTCACTAAAGAAATGTGTCACAATATGGTCATAATCTCGCCTTCTGTTCCTGAGTTACACTAATGATTAATGGCCATAACGCTGTTTTTACAGAGCATGAAATCATCACTTTATCATTTTTAGTTACTAGATATTTGTGTGGAATATTTGTATGATTTTGTATGATGAATTTGTGTGTGTGTTTGTGTGTGTGTGAGAGAGAGACCTTTGATCTCAAAAACTGAATCAGTTCGTCCTTGAGTCCAAGTGGGCGTTTGCAGCAAATGTTAAGAAACTCCCTTAAAGTGTTCCTGAGACACTGTGTTCATGAGAATGGGATGGACAGACGAATGAACACCATGACAACATAATGCCTCTAGCTTCAGCTGTCACCAGCGCCTGAGGCATTAAAATCTACATTGTAACTGCACTAGCACCTTTTTTTCTTTCTGAATATTTGCTGTGAGTCTTGAAGCTCTGTTCTCCAGAGGTACACCCACTGTCAGTCTGATGTCCCGACATATTCTGTATCTATACAACCATGTCCAGCCACACATTCACTCACTTAGTCACGTACCTAGAGTTTAATGAAAGCATTACTTCTGACACAGTTCCTCACATCTTGATTACTGTTTTTGAGGTCACTTTTCATAGACATCTTCTATCTTAATCAGGAATAATGATGACTTATGATGCGACTTTGATTATAGTTTTCATGATGCGGTACTAGTAATTGGCAAAATCAGTTCTTATTGCCCTTTCAGGGAGCTCTGTGCCTCTGGTTTGAGAGCCAGCGTGATTAATTAACTTGGTTTGGCTTTGGCATCACCAATCAAAGTGCCAAAGTATTTGCTTTGTTCCTAGCTGAGGGTAACCCACTTCTGTCACTGAGACAGAGCACGCACACTGAGCCTCGTAAATGGGTTAACACATAGATCTCTTTCTTCTCTTCCCTGACTTAACAATAGAGAGATTTTGACAGAAAAAAAAATCTTAATATGCAAGAAACAAAGAGTGAGATTATTCAAGTGATTTCCAAAGTGAGTTAAGCAAGCAGAAAGTGAGGAAATTCAAGGCCAAGACACTGGAGTTCTCAACCAAATCCCATGATCCTCATCAGCCAACTAAGATGCATGTAATAGAGTCTGCTGATGAGGACCATGTCATATTGTTTCACAAAAAAGCAAGTTACCTTCAGTTGAAATTATTTTGTCAACTACTGTTTCCAATGAGTGAACTGTCAAGCTTGACATTAAAGCGACATGAATATCAGCTACCATCAGCTCCATTGTAACTTAACAAACTCAATCTGCTGAGGAGGGCTGTGTGAAATCATTGAAAGCTGCAGCAAAAACAAGTAATCTAATCTTGAGTTCATAAAAAAAGTACACTAAGATCGAATAGATCAAAGGTGGAAGAAAAATGTAAAAAAAACAAACAAACCTAGATAGACTGTACGTACATGGAAATTCCACATAAGCATTTCTGAATGAGTCCTGTGTATGTTCTGCTGTGTGAAGTCCAGTAAAGTATGCTAGAAATCACTATAGAATGTGGCCATTTAATATAGATGTACCCACAAACAAAATGACCTTGCACTGAGCACAGGCGTTTGCTATGCATGTGTACGTTATGTACAGATATCGAATCGAGCAACCTAAATATGTAACGGGCAGCGGGAACTGATGGGACTCAGAAACACCCCTATAATTTAATCACTGGATCCTTGTATCATTCCGATGGATAAGTCCCAAAGTCTCGGTGGATTTGTACTAGGATCACAATCGTCAGCAGGGAGCTGACGTAGTGTTCACTTGTAGTCATAGCTACAGTGATGCCATGTCTCTATCTCGCAATGACAGAGAAATCTTTAACAAATCCATGGATCCAGACCATAAGGCGTATCACTGCCAAAATCTAATCACTTGGTCCTTGTGTCATTTCTGACCTTCCCTGAAAATTTCATCCAAATCAGTTAGTCCATTTTTGAGTAATGTTGCTAACAAACAGACAAACGCATGCCGATTGTCACATAACTCTGCTGTTCCTTGATGGAGTTATGAAGAAAAATTGTTAACTAATGACCTGTCCACAATGAATATTTAATATAGAATATATTACAACAGAATATTTGCGCTATTAACCCCTCGATGAATTAATGTATTTCCAATTAAATTTAAAGAAAAACTGGTGTGTTTTTGCTTTCCAGCTGATGCTAAAATAAATGGAGATTGTTAATTTCTCTATTACACATACGAGAAACCAGTGCTTGCATAAAGTTCCGAGGTGCATATTCAATATGCACAAATCGGCATTGGGGGAATGGATACACTGTCTCGGCTGCAGTCTAAATGAAAGTGGTACCTTGCGAATTTGCGACAACAGGTGTCAAGGGGTTAAGAGTCTTTTGCTCTCTAATTATCATGATAATTAACAGTAATTCGATTTTTGTAGTTTTATCCTTTTTTATGATTGTTTTGCCCATTTCTTCTCTAAAAATGACATTCTGTGTGACAGATTAGAGCAAAGCTGCATCAGAGGGAGCTGCCATGAGAGATGAGCTCTGGGCTGAGAAGATGAGTGACCTAAAACATGCTCACTTGAACACATAAACACACTAATCTTCAGGCCAGACTGGGTCATTATCACTGATGTATTAAATTAGAGCACTCACTTGGCTGCATTAAGAAACGCATGTGTCCTGGAGTGTGTGTGTGTGAGTGTTTTAGTAAAAGAGAGAGAGGCCAATCAGGTCTGAAAAGCGAAGAAAAATCCATCCCTCTTTCTCCTGAAAACATGCACGTACACACGCACACAAAAGGTGGAACTGCTCATCAATTTTTAACTTGCTTTCAATATAACATGAATGATTAAAGTGGGTGGACTCTGTGAGTGTGTCTCAGACTGACGAAGGACTGAACAGAATTAACGGAAGAAGGCTCTGATTGATCTGACTGAACTCTGTCATGTTGCTTTTCATATCACCACTCGGTGTCTGCTTTTAGCCATTTTCTCCTTGGAGAATGGCTTTCACTCCCCGTTTTATGGACAATCTAATGTAACATTCATGATTTTCTGTTTACAGTAAGGACCTAAGAAATAATAATAATAATAACAAAAAACATAAAAAATTGATACACAGACGAAACTTTTAAGAACAAGACATAACTGTACCTATATATGGACTATGTACAGTATTTGAAGCACGTTTTTGTATAGGTTTGTAAGAAAAAAATGTGAGGAATGAAAACAGATATGAACTATTTGTTTCTTATTCTGACAATACAGACTTATTTTATTGAAAGAGTTTTAGATGGACTATAGAAAATGCATTAATTGTCATCAATGTTAGACTTCCAACATCAAAACTTCTCTAAACGTTTTCTGCCATTTTTATTGGCAAAGTTATCATCAATGTAATAAAGGTTGCCATTATTGATCCATCCATTATCTATACACTGGTTAATCCTCATTATGGTCGCAAGGCGCTGGAGTATATCCCAGCTGAGTTAGGGTGAAGCCAGGGGACACCCTGAACAGGTCATCAGTCTATTACAGGACTACATACAGAGACAAATAATCACATTCACACCAACAGACAATTTAGAATTATCAATTAAGCTCAGCATGTTTTTGGACTGTGGGAGGAAGCCGGAGAAAGCCCACGCATGCACAGGGAGAACATGTAAACTCCATGCAGAAAAATCCCAGGAAGGCAGGGACAGGAATCGTGGATCTTCTAGATGCAAGCCGAAAGTGCTAACCACCAATCCACTATGCAGCCCAGCTGTCATCATACTAAACCACATTTTTGATTGTGTTTATGTCTATAGTCAGTAAATTGTAAAGACTTCATAAAGTCAGAAGTGAAATCTGCCAGTCCTGCACTGGATTCAAATGGTGTGCATATGTCTACTAGAATATATTATTATTTATTAAAAAAAAACATCAAATTTGTGATAAAAACACAGATACAAGCTGCTCGTCCTCTTTGTTCAGCTACAACAGCTGTTCAAAGTGCATCTTCTGTGCCCAGTGTTCTGGGATGTCTTAAACCACCTGTAGTTACAAGTGTCTTCAAATCAACCAGGACTGAAAATGTACACAGCTACTGTTATGAAAAACCTATCAGTGATTGAATAATAGTTTGCTTCTCTTGAAGTAAAACCAATAACCACTTCCAGTGAGAAGTGTAGCTTCTCTATTTTACACAATTGCAAATGAGATTATTCAGTAATATAGATATCAATCCTGGCAGCTGTAAAATATTCTAACTTTTCAGTCTAGTTAAAGAACCCCTACAGTGAAAATCTTTTATTTTTTTTAATTTGTAAACATGTCAAAATCATGTTTTTTATAGGCTAGAACAGCGGTGTCCAACCTTTTTTGCACCACAGACCAGTTTCAAGGAAGACGATCTTCTACGGACCGGATAAAACTAACAATAATCGTTTTTTTTCCAAGTGTCCGATACAAATAAAAAATCCTTTTTATTGCTAAATATGCATTTATTTTTTCTTCTGTCTCAGCCTCTTCCTCTTTTCAGAGAAGCTCTCCAGACACGTTTGTCCTTTATTCATTTTTGCAGTAGTTAGCTCAACGGCAAAGGGCGGGGCATCCTGTCCATATGCGTCGAGCTGACCACATGAAACTGGTTCATCTGGTCGGCTCGATGCATTTGGACGGGATGCCCCGCCCTTCCCAGGAGCCCTAATAATAATAATGATAATAGCTCAACGGCAAGGGCGGGAAACAAGCACAGACAGAAGTGACAGGAAGACAATCTAGTAATTTTTAAAAATAAAACTTCATGCAGATTTCGCTGAACATAAAACCAATTGGTTTTATTCTTTCTGTGTGGCCCTGTACCAAAAGACCCACGGCCCGGTGGTTGGGGACCGGTGGCCTAGAGGACTGGTAATGTGTGAAATTAGTTATTAGGCATGGTTGAATATATTTTCTCTTTGAAACAGCAATGTACTGGGGACAGTCTCAAAACATAGATTCAAAATCCTGGGGTTTCATACTTGCATAGAAACAAACCTAAGGAACTAATCCTTCAAGTTAGATGTTCTAAATGCTAAGAAATACTATAATACGTTTGGTTCATCCATCTCCATGCTTCAGTCCAGTGGTGTAGTCTAGATTTTTCTAGTGGGTATACTCTGGCCTCATAAACCAAAGCCAGGTCAGATTCTCATGTATGTGCGCGCACACACACACACACACACACACACACACACACACACACACACACACACACACACACACACACACACACACACACACACACACACACACACACACACACACACACACACACACACACACACACACACACACACACACACACACACACAACAGCAGCTCCTTTATTTCAAACTACCAATTAGATACTTATAGACATTATAGCGTCAGCAGCTCCTCCTCCTGCCATCAGGTAGAGCTGATGTTTCCTCTTCATCATGTGCAGAGTTTTGTTCATTTATTTTTGTGCAAAAAAGTTTTATTGAAATATTAAACAAAAGTAAGAATGCCTGTTTTTGTAACAAAACAAACGCACAAAATGAGTCAATTATAAGGCTTCTCATAAAAACACTGAATGAAAAAGAGTTTGTCAAAACACAAATGATTCATATTTGCCAGGTAAGGCTAAAATATGAGGCTACAAACAATAATAAATTAGGAGCCGTTTGGGAGCCAAAAGAACCGGCTTTTCTTTGGAAGCCGTGTCAAAAGATCTCTGAAAAGAGCCGAACTTCCATCACTACTGTCCTCCTCTCTGTCCCTCACCTCTCAACTGGTTTTTGAAGGCAGAGCTGCGATGCAATGCAGCGATGTCATTGGCTGAGTAGTGCCACGTGGGATGCCTAAACTCGTACATAATTGGTCTGTGAGTTTCTGAGCTGATAGACCAATCATAAACACTGGAAAGTGGCACCGGTAAAATAGAAGCGACATGTCAAATTTACACCCGTATAGACGGCGTCTGGGTCCGGATCCGGACCATGGTCCGCCTTTTAGTGAACCCTGTTCTCAGCCAGACTCCGTCCGACATCCCATGCAACTTCACCGCTTCCTGGCTGACACAGAGAAGACGAATTTATGAACGGGGAAGTTGAACGTTATGTCAAAAAACATACTGATACATATGTTTGCGCATTTTTAAGTGGGTATACGGAAATTCGGGACCTTTTCTAGTGAGTATACGGCGTATACCTGCGTATCATGTAGACTACACCACTGCTTCAGTCTACCTGTGACATGGCCAGCACTGCTTCTTTCATGTATGAGGTGCAGTGTTCCGAGCAGTCTTGTGACTCAACTCTTCATCATCTTTTCACTTCTAGAAAATGACAATCCGACGACTAAAACGTTTTTGGAGGCTACGATAACTACTCACCACGGTAACCATGAGTTGGAGAAAGTCTGTGAATTATTTGTCTTTGTTGTCTTTTTCACAGAGAAGACTTTTCAAGGGTTTAAGCAATGGCCTGAGAGGGACTTTAAGGTGAGACAGCTAATTATACTTAGTAAAGCTTCAGGAAAGATTGAAGTTACAAAGAGCTTGACATTGACCTCTGGTGTATGATGTACGCAAACCACGGTCTGTTTGTCTGACACTTTGAAAAGCCAAGTGTCCACCAAACCTCCTCCTTAAAAGGCTTGCCATAACAGTAAAAGTCTCACTGTCTCCACCTAAGCTTCTGAAGTATAGCAATCTTTATTTACTCGTCCACAAGAGACCAGTTGTCAAAAAAATCGAAGTCTTGATTCAAAACTAGGCCATGTTTTTCTGTCAACTACGTTTATGGTTGAAAATGCCTTACTGAACAAACACGAATATCAAAAACACAACAATCAACAGAGATCGGATAAAATGTCGACTTAAGTTGATAGATTTTTATATATTATTATTATTTTATTATATTATTTGCTGTGTGATTGTGAATGGTCATTTGTTTTAATAAGCTGTATTATTTCCAGTCCTCTCCTTTTCCATATTATCTTCAACCTATTCTCCAGTCTAATTTCCCCCCTGGGATGTTATTTCAGCTTTACCAAACTCAGTTAACTTTTTTTCAGTAGCACATCAGAAGGAACTAACAGCACAGCAGTAAACTATGAACTCCATCTACACAGATGACCCGTCTTCCTCCTGTGTCATGGTCGGCCTGTCCTCTTGTTCTTAAACAGGTCATGCCTAATTGTAAACAGAGCAGGAGAGCAAACATTGAATTCCATGCCCCCAAACATCAGTCAGCAGCTATCTCGTAGTGGCAGGTCGAGCCTCAGTCTCAGGGGAAAACAGAAGTCCCATTAACAAAACCGACCTGTCTTCACCTTCCCCGCTTCCTCTTTGTCTTCTGCCTTTCCCTCATCTACCTGAGGTAATCTCTACACACAGTACGCCTCTGTTATCCCCCTTGGGAAAGTTTTGTTGGCAGGTACAGCATTTAGGCTACAGGGCACCAAAACTGTCAAGAGAAACTAATACTAATGAAATTCTGAAACAAGCGTCCCACTTTGTGAAGCTAAAATCCTCCATTAAAACACATACTAATAAAGCCATGCTACCGACTGTCAACCATGCAATGAATTATCCCACATAATCTCCACAGAATCCAATACTGATTACACTTTTGTAAACTGGGTAGAAAGTCAAAATGGGAAGAGCTGACTTTTGATCAGAGGAGCAATGACTGATGCACAGCTTTGGCTACGCCTTCTAATACTGCCGTAGGACACGTTGCTACGAGAAATGAGTTTTCTCAGCTCTGATTTGTGTGAAGAACATTTGATGGTACGTGATGGTGGAAAAGTGGTTAGCACTGTCACCTCACAGTTTCTGAGCTTGAACTATCTATCCATCTATCCATCCATCTATCTATCTCCCTCTCAATTTTTTTTAAGTATTTTCCAAACTTAATTGTTTAAGACCATCAAACACTATCAGTCTAGAAAGGGTTACAAAGGCATTTCTAAAGCTTTAGGACTCCAGAGACATTATCCACAAATGGAGAAAACATAGAACAGTGGTGAAACTTCCCAGGAGTGGCCAGCTGACCAACATTACCCCAAGAGCACAGCAACGACTAATCCAGGAGGTCTCAAAGGAACCCAGGAGAACGTCTAAAAAACTGCAGGCCTCCCTTGCCACGGTTAAGGTCAATGTTTATGACTCAATAATAAGGAAGGGCAAAAATGATGCCCATCCATCCATCCATCCATCCATCCATCCATCCATCCATCCATCCATCCATCCATCCGCAAAGACACTGTATCAGATTCTCTACTTGCTGAGGTCTTAACAAACAACAGTGCAAAGCAGCCACAGCACACTACACACTAATTACAAGGAGTAGATGTACATTCTCTGCTGCGCTCTTCTACTACACTATTAGAGTACTATGCTAACCCTCTTCACATGAATATAAAAACCAAAGTCACAGAGAATGAGTTCATTGTACTTCCTGGGACTTGTTCATAAACATTATGGGAAATTACTGCCTAAGCTTGAAGAAGAAAATGCAATAATTTACAAAATTTCATTTTCACTAAATATCTGTATGAAATACATAAAACATCACAAACAAGCTGCAACATCATTTAAGGTTCTTACATTGCACAAAACTGGAAGATAACTGGACTGATACAATAAATGTACCCAGAAACCCATTCGTATGATAAAAATGAAGAGTCAGAGCATACAGCGTGTAGACTAGAGGACAGCGGGTCATAGTGAGACATGTTTGGGTGCCTTCAGTCTCCTCTGTATCCAAGTCATCAGATCAATAATTCATTCAGCCATTTGCCACATCACTGTCTGTCTGACCCCACAGCTCCCTGGAGATTGTGAGACCGTCTGAGAGACAAAAGAACAAGTGTAGCCATAAAAGAAGCAGCAAAGGAAACAAGACAGCGACAAAATAATGTGTCCATCGTTCCAGACTGCCCTGGTGTCATTTCCTTTGTGTTAGAATGTGTGGTTTTGATCCATTCAAGTAAGAACATTTGCAAAAAGTGAAATAATGGTTAGGGTTAGGGATTGGATCTTTTAATCGATGAATTAGGAAAGTCACGATTAGTACTTGTTACTTACACTGTTTCCCCTGGGTTGAAATGGCTGTGAGGTGGTGGAGTGTAGGCAAGGGCCGAAGGAACTAGGGGGGTGTGGGGGCATGCCCCCCGGAAAAATTTTGAAAATCAAGATGCAAAATTGGGCATTCTGGCACAATTTGGAGCACATTTTGTTGTATTTGTAGCCATTTCCAAAAACTAAATTAAATAAAATTTTCATGTTTCTTTTCTAAAAATTAGTGATAGGGAGAAAATATGACAAATATAAACCCACTTGTCCTTGCAATCAAAACATGTCAACTAGTCCAGTCTATTATATTCTGGTCAGATTTCCACAAGCCATTCCAAAATGCCACATCAGTTCTTATTACAAATTTGAAAAAGATGACAAAGGACTTGAATCTGGAATCAAGTAGTGACTTTTACTTTTTTTCTAAAAACAACTACATGTTAGGTACCAAATTCCCACTTCATTTTTATTTATAATAAAAAGGTTATGTCATGACCTTGATTTTACTTAAAAATGTGAAAGAAAACTTCAACTCTGGGTTAACAACTGGTTTTCTGAAGGAGTTAGTTCTGTTTTCAAAACTGTTACCTTTTTGAACAAAGAAATAACTTCTTTAGAATACTAGTTGTTAACCTTGAGTTAGAATACATAATTTTGCACTGTGATATGTGTCAGGCAGCTGAATTAAAGACTTTAAGTAAACATTCTTGAAAACACAAACACCAAATTTGAACATATGCTCTATTACATGAGGCAAATCAAATATAAGTGGGGATTAATGTTGATTAATCTAAGCTTTCCATGGGTGTATAGTGTTTCTATAATCGCGTTCGCAGTGTCGTTCTGTTTTGAAAAATGCTTATGCAGATATCAAAACGGCCCGCCTGAAATTACAGAATTTGTTTTGCCATTAAATGATATAATTTCAGGCACTCTATAAGAAGATGGCGCTGTGCGAGCAGCAGCTGGTTACGGGAGCTCTCAACCCTTTTTTCTTACTTTTCGTTTTTTCTATTGTAAATAGGCACTTTTTCCTATTTTTCCTTAAAGTGGGTGAAGCTTTGTGCAATCGTGCATATAGGAAACCCACTTTTATCACACTTTTATTCGGAGTTGTGCTGTTTTTTGCACTTTTTGGACTTGCTTCAGGTGAGCCCTCTGGACACAGCGGCGGCCGCTCTGAGGAACAAAGACGCTACACACGTGAGACCCTTCTCAGCCTCCGCAGCTCATCCTTTCTCTACACGGAGAGGCCCCATGTCCCCGCGGAGATACGGAGGAAAAGAAGAGGCTGCAGAGGAGGACGGCGAAAACGCAGGACTTACTTTCCCTCTATCATCATGGGGAACGTCCTCTCCATCACCAACAAGGTAGAGGAGCTGGCCACGCTGACGCGGCTGAAGGAGCATCGTGAGTGTAGCCTCATGTGTTTCACGGAGACGTGGCTGAATGGACATACACCGGACTCTGTGGTTTCCCTGAACGGATTTACACTCGCGCGCGCGGACTGGAACGCGGTGGGAAGCGGCAAAAAGTCTGGGGGAGGACTGGCTGTGTACGTGAATGAGCGGTGGTGTAACCCAGCAAACGTGCATGTGAAGGAACAGCTGTGCACGCGGGACTTGGAGATGCTTACGGTGGCGCTGCGGCTGTATTATCTACCGAGGGAGTTCTCGCACGTGATTGTGTTTTGCGTGTACATCCCACCATCAGCTCATGCAGGGACAGCGTGTGAAAGACTCCACAGCGCCGTGAGCGAAGCCCAGAGCCGCCATCCCCGGGCGCTCGTCCTGATCAGTGGAGACTTCAACCATGCCTCCCTCTCTGCCTTTCTCCCAACTTTCACACAGTATGTCACGTGTCACACGCGGGGCGACAAGACACTGGACTTACTGTATGTGAATGTGAAAGGCGCTTACACCGCTGCCCCCCTCCCCCCACTGGGCCGCTCTGACCACAACCTGGTTCATCTGCTCCCCCACTACACACCCAAGGTGAGAAGAGGACCTGTGCAGAAGAGAACTGTGAAGGCATGGACAGATGAGGCCAGTGAGAGACTCAGAGACTGTTTCCAGACCACTGACTGGAGCGTGCTCTACAGTCCTCATGTAGATGACATCGATGGCCTCACGCATTGCATCACAGATTACATCAACTTCTGCGTGGACAGCACTGTGCCAACTCGGACGGTACGGTGCTTCTCCAACAATCACCCCTGGGTCACCCCTGAGCTCAAAGCCCTCCTGAACCAGAAGAAACGGGCTTTCATCTCAGGGGACAGAGAGGAGCAGAAGAGAGTGCAGCGTGAGCTCCAGTGGCGGATCAGAAGGGCCAAGAAGGACTATGGGAAGAGGCTGGAGGAGAAGCTGGTTCAGAACAACGCGCGGGACGTGTGGAGAGGACTTAAGAACATTTCTGGACATGGACAGAGTGCCAGAGGGACAGCTGATGGGGACCAGCGCAGGGCGGACAAGCTGAACTGTTACTTTAACAGATTTGACTCTCCCCCCACCCCCTCTGCCCCCTTTCCTGCTCCCCCCTCTTCACACATCCCCAGCCCAGCAGACCCTCCCCTTCCTGCGACACCTTCACCGGCCCCCAACTCACCCACACGAACTACTCCCACCCCCTGCAGCCCACCTCACTCCCCCCCTCACTCCCCCCTCTCCTTCACACCAGACCAGGTGAGGAGAGAGCTGAGGCGACTGAAGCAGAGGAAATCTGCTGGACCAGACGGCATCAGCCCCAGGCTGCTGAGGACCTGCGCGGACCAGCTCTGTGAGGTCCTCTGCCACCTCTACAACCTGAGCCTCAGCCTGGAGCGGGTCCCCGTCCTGTGGAAAACCTCCTGTGTGGTCCCAGTCCCTAAAACAGCTCACGCCAAGGAACTGGCCCACTACAGACCTGTCGCCCTCACCTCCCACCTCATGAAGACCATGGAGAGGCTCCTCCTCCACTACCTCCGCTCAGTGGTGAGCTCCGACCTGGACCCGCTGCAGTTTGCCTACAGGCCCAACATGGGGGTAGAAGACGCTGTCATCTACCTGCTGCAGCGAGCGCTCACTCACCTGGAGAGCGCCGGCAGCGCTGTGAGAGTCATGTTCTTTGACTTCTCCAGCGCCTTCAACACCATCAGGCCGGCGCTGCTGCGGGGGAAGCTGGTGGACGCGGGAGTTGATGGACATCTCGCTGCCTGGACCACTGACTACCTCACTGACCGTCCACAGTACGTGCGGCTGCGCGGCTGTGAGTCAGAGGTGGTAGTCTGCAGCACGGGGGCGCCCCAGGGCACCGTCCTCTCGCCCTTCCTCTTCACCATCTGCACCTCGGACTTCACCTACAACACGGACAGCTGCCATCTCCAGAAGTTCACTGATGACTCCGCCATTGTGGGCCGTGTGTCTGAGGGGAACGAGCTGGAGTATCGGTCGGTCATCATGGACTTTGTGGACTGGTGTGAGCGCAACTATCTGTGCCTCAACACCAGTAAGACGAAGGAGATAGTGGTCGACTTCAGGAGAAGGACACTCCCACATCCACCAGTGAACATCCAGGGGCAGGACATTGAAACAGTGGACAGTTTCAAGTACCTGGGTGTTCACCTCAACAATAAACTGGACTGGTCCCACAACACCGATGCTCTGTACAAGAAGGGCCAGAGTCGCCTCCACCTTCTGAGGAGGCTGAGGTCCTTCGGAGTGTGCAGACCTCTACTAAGGACTTTCTACGACACTGTGGTAGCCTCTGCTTTCCTCTACGCTGTCGTCTGCTGGGCCCCGGGCAGCACAGAGCGGGACATGAAGAGACTGAACAAGCTGACCAAGAGGGCCAGCTCTGTCCTGGGCTGCCCACTGGACTCTGTGATGGATGTGGGTGAGAGGAGGATGTTGACCAAGCTCTCATCCATCATGGACAACAGCTCCCACCCACTGCACCGGACTGTAGTGGAGCTGAGCAGCTCCTTTAGCACAAGACTCAGACACCCTCAGTGCAAGAAGGAGCGCTACCGCAGGTCCTTCATCCCCACTGCCATCAGACTGTATAACACTACTGTGTAGTTGTTATTATGTGCAATATTTATTATCTTGTTCTTGCACTTTCGTGACTTTTGCACTCCTGTTTTTTGTTTTTGTTTCTAACAGCCCTGTAATGTTAAATTTCTCCTTTGTGAGATTAATAAAGTCTATCTTATCTTATCTTATCTTAAATCATTTTATCAAAAGAAACTAGGAACTTTATATTCCGTTGAAATCATTTGTCTCGTTCGTGAGAATGGGTTTTGTCGTGCCTAAATGTTTTAACGGGAGCCATTTTTGCAGTCACTGTCAATTTGTATCGCCGTGGACAACAAAACAGTAAGCAAACTCAGTAAAGGAAGCGAGATCGATGCCTACACTGCGTTGCTCACTTTATTTTGATGACATGCAATAGTTTTGATACTTAATTTGACATATGTCTGTGATACACACCTGCTTTTAGCCCCGAAAAACGAAACCATGGAGCGCTGCCGCTTCTTGTCCGCAATGGGGATGTGCCTTACTGTCTTCAGCCACGGCGAGAAAAGGCTGCCATTCTGGCTTGTTGATTTCAGCGGCGAATATACCAGACTTATGTGTCAATGCGTTCTAATATTTAGCATTACTTTTTTTTTTTTTTTTTGGCGTGGACCAGTGAGGCGGCAATGTCGGCAAAATTGTAGTGAGGCGGTGGCCTATACCAGCGAGGCGGCCCGCCTCGTCGGTCATATAGGAGGGGAAACACTGACTTATCTAGCCTTTGTTAAGGGTTATGGTTATTATTGCAGGAAAAATTAGGTGGGCTACGTGGCCAAAAGTATGATGAGACACCAGAACAAACATGAACAAAATCATCTGAATCCCAAGCACTCTCTGGGCATCTTTTGCTCCTGCCTCATTTTTCACTGGAATATAAAGTCCAGCACCTCTGTGGAAACAGCAGGACTTTAAAGTAGAGAGAACCAAAAAATGTCTTGTGTAAAGTAGAACAAGGTTGTAATGAAATACATTTTGAAAAAACATGAACAATTTTTTAAAATCTGGAATCAATATGTACAACATTTTTCCAACTGCTCACAGATTTAACAAGAATGGGCAAAAACACTGTCTCTCCATATTCTAGATATGCTTTTTTCAAATTACTCTACAAATCAACTGAGCAATAACATTTTATCATACTGAATGTATCTTCAATCAACTTGCGGCTCTGTTATTCTTTTTTTAGCCATGTTGGATTTATCATACTGCTTAAGTACGTTTAATTTTACTCTCAGTCTCTGTAAGTTGTCTCTGTATTTGTCTCCTGTTTGCTCTGTGTAAGCACAGCCTAAAGCTAACCTGACTCGACGCAGAAATTACATGATTGTTGTTAGCAACTGAATGAATTGTGGCTAATCGGTTGTGCTGGGAAGTACAGAATTTTTTGTTCATTTCACAGGATCTGGTGCAAGTTGTTTATTTTTGTCCTTTATTATATTTTTTATTATAAATTTAAACATGCAGAACAAGAAAAGCACTCAGAGAGTGCAGTACTTCGCCAAGATTGCTCAGTCATTGTATCATTTCTCATGGATAAAATCTCGAAAAAATTTGTGGCAGGAATCACGTTACTATAGAATGTGTCCATTTAATATAGACGTACCCACAAACAAAATGACCTTGCACTGAGCACAGGCGTGTGTTATGCATGTGTACGTTATGTACGGATACCGAATTGCTTGACCGAAATATGTAGCGTGTGGCGAGAATTGATGGGACCCGGAAACCCCCCCCACAATTTAGTCAGTTGTTCCTTGTATGATTTCCAACGGTTAAGTCCCGATAAGCCCACAGCGGTAGATTTGTACTAGGGTCACAATCATGTGATCGTCAGCAGGCAGCTGACGTAGAGTTCACTTGTAGACATAGTTGCAGTGACGCTGTGCCGTTATCTCACAGTGATATAGAAATCTTTAACAAATCCATGCATCCAGACCATAAGGTGCATCATTGCCAAAATCTAATTACTTGGTCCTTGTGTCATTTCTGACCTTCTCTGAAAATTTCATCCAAATCTGTTTGTCCGTTTTTGGGTAATGTTGTGAACAGACAAACGGACAGACAAAGCAACACCGATCGTCACATAACTCCACCAAGTCTCTGTCTCCTTGGCGGAGTAATAAAGTGATTTGAAAGAAATATCACGACTGAGTTTGAAAATTGGCTTTTTTTTCCTGACAGAGCCTCACATGACACATGATCAGTTCAGAGACTGTTGGAAAATCATCATCATTACAGTTTCTGACTGACAAATTGAATAAGTTTGGCGATTTTTTAAAAGGGGAACATGCCTTTGAAAGTCACACAGATGCTGGATGGTGACAAAACATAGCAAGCAGTCAATGTTCGGATATGGTTAACCCTTTAAGGGTCAGAGCTCTGTAGACAGCTGCAGAGCCCGTCAGCCCATACAGCAACAAGGCAGTTAACCAAAACCGTGAAGGATCTCACAAGTGAAACACACTGTGCTTTTTGAGAGTTCAACACGGCTGAGAAATTTCAGTCAGTTTATAAGGATACAGTAAACAAATTGAGCCTTCGATGTGCCTAAGTGCATCCTATTTTGAAGCCTAATAACACATCAAACACTAATAAAGTTAAGATATTTCTGACTAAAAGCTAAAAATGATCAAAGGAGTCTCTTGTCTTTCTTGCTCAGCTCCTGTCTCCCTTAGTGGGAGTTGTTTTCTTTGAGGTTGATGCTAACTTTCACCTCCATTATACATTCAGTGTGCGTGGTACATTCTTCAGCTTGCTTTTGAAAGCGCATATGTAAAAAAAACACAAAGGAAGCACCACAAAAGGGCAGAGATGGGACAAAATAGACAGGCTGACGGACAGATGTGTCTGAGACAGGCCTTCAGCTGCGCTGTGATTCAGTATCAGTTCGCTCTTTTAGCCCTTTACATCTGGAGCTACACATGTTCCAGATTATGTATCATGCCAAGCTGCTGCTGAGCATGGCCTCAAGCTCTGCATCATGGGAACATCAAAGCAGATTGCCACTACATCCAGATGTAAATGCACAGCAGAAATGTAGCCAGAACATGAGCTTGGCTTTGCTGAAGTCCCTACTGCCTCCTAATGTGCATGCATGTTTGTGTGAATGGTGAAGCAAATTCCACAGTGAAGTATAATCTGACTGTGCTGTAGCAAGCTGGAGGTTAGAGATGAGAGTGCTTCAAATCCACTGGCCCAGTGGGAAAATGCAGCCAGGAACTGTCAAAGTATGACAGCACTAGCAGACTATAGTTACAAAAAACTGAACGGACACAAAATGTAAGCAAAGCACACCAGTGGTCCAGATGCTAACATAAGTGAGACAGACAAAAACGACAGACACATAAACTAATTTAACTCAGCATTGTGGTCTAACCATGCCTACTAAACTGATGAGGTTAGTTAGTGTGAATCTTTTCTGATAGAGTCCTGTTTGGTTCTTATCACATATGTTGAGGCCAAGGGATTAATTGCTCAGCTTTTAAAATCCTTTACTCCTTCAGGTCTTCTGGCACAGACACAGTCATTAATTTGTGTACTGTGATGGTCTATTGTGTTTGTTTATGTGTGACCCACTAACTCCCCATGTCTCTATCAGCACTACTTCACATGAACAAAACAACCTCAGCTAACTCCTCACAGGCTCATGACACACTTTGTACATACTCTGCAGCTCTTTGCAGCTATATGTAGTACATAGAGAGCTTGTACGACATACAATATTTTGAAGCTGTGGCCATACAACCCTAGTCATGTTGGAACAAAATGTTACTGTATCTGTATATGTTTTATTTCTTGTATTTTGAAAATATGACCTTGCCCTTGAATTAACTCAATTTGTGACTGCTGGCACTGAAAGGTCTCGTTGGGTAACCTGCACAGACACAGAGTGCAGTCCCAAGTTGCACTTCAGTAATAGATGTATGAATGATGCCAACAATTACACAGACACCTAAACATTACACCCACATGTTATTGTCACTACTGGTTTCAAGATTTTGGAATCTGAAGGTATTTGCTCTCATTCAGGCTTAACGCCTTTTACCTCCAGTCTGGTGTTCAGCAGTGAAGCACATAATCAGCTGGACTGAGTTCAGAAGACAAGCAGATCGGTCAACGACATAGTACTTGTTTCTCTAAAAACATTCTGGTTGTTCTATGTGAACACCAGTCAACCAAATATTAAAATCATTGACTATGTGAAGTCTATAACAATCACCTTATTACAATGCAACATTCTGTTGATAAAACCTTGGGTCCCAACACTGCAAATGAAGCATACCCATCCGTGGCACTTGCATTCCCAAATGGCAGATCCTCCCCCAGTAGGACAATGTGCTCTTTGAGACGGTAAAAACTGCTCCTGAACAGCTCGAGGAACATGACCAAGAGCCTAAGGGGTTGGCTTGACCTCCAAACGCACCAGATCTCAATCTGATCCAGCATCTGTGCAATGTCCCAGAACTGTCTTGAGCTAACCTTGCCAGCAAGTTGATTTCTCGCGATATTTGTGAGTTCACAAATCTCTCAAGAAACCATCTTGCTCCGCTCCCGCATTCACTGTTCGTACAGAGCCAAGTTGGCACGGGCCAATCACGCAGCAGTATTCGTGTGTGGGGCGGGATATCCGGGTGTGAAGAGATGACACCAAGCGCCAGTAGATCAAAACAAACATGGCAACGGAGGACAACGATCGTGTAGATGCTGCTATTAAGTCAGTTTTAGCTGAATCTCCTATTGCTTCTTTGAAGGAAGAACAACGAGAGGCGCTTTGCGCATTTCTGGATGGTAAAGATGTCTGCGCTTTTTTACCTATGGGTTTTGGTAAGAGTTTAATCTACCAATTGGCTCCACTCGTTGTGAAGATCCCGCGATTGGCTAAAAACAAACCTGTCAGAGGCGGGACATACTGTTGCATTGTCCAATCCGTGCCTCTTTCCTTCGAACGGATTTACATAGAGCGGTCCCAGATTGATATTGTGGAGTACTATCAAGTACTACACAATTATTAATCTGGCTATTGCCAGGTTAGTCTTGAGCCACAGATGAACCAATCCAACCCACAGGACTCAAAGGATCCACTGCCAATGTCCCAGTGCCTGACATCACAGGATAGCCCTAGAGGTCCTGTGTCCATGCCCCAATTGATTAGAGCTGTTTCAGTATCATGAGGGTGAACAACACCATGTTAGGCAAGTGGTTTTAAAGTTGTGGCAGACTGATGTATGTCTAGAATAATTTTTTTCTGTATTGTTCAAAGTCAGGCATGGGTCAAGCAACACAGTTGTGACATCCTCAAACAGTGTTCAAGTTTAAAGTCAGCAATTTACCCTCATTATAAAGTTCAAATCCAATTTGCTGGAGTACAGGACCAAAGTAATGAAAAAGTGTCACAGCTGTTCTCCTTGAACAGTACATGTTACAGCCAATGAGCAGATATTCAGTGTATGTAGGTGTGAGCTTGGCTTCGCTTGGCTAGGTCTGAGCCTGCTATACATGCCTCTGTGTGTGTTTAGAAGTGTGCCTCTGCAGGTGACAGACTGAGCTGTGCACTGGGTATTGATTCACTGCTCCCTTGCCGTCCCAGTAGTTAACCCCAGTTTCAAACAACACACGCCTGTGACGGGGAAATCAATGCAAGTCGTCAAACCCTGAGCTGCTTGGTCCAACTGGCTGGCAATGTGGCCTTCAGATGGCAAAGACAAGTCCCTTTGGAGATTTAATTAATTTTGACAGGAGGGAAGAATCCAGAGAGTGTGTGAGAGAGACAAACTGAGCCAAAGATAAAGATTTAGGGCCAGACTAGAATTTGTAGTTTACAGCTTAGGGTCTGCAAATACAAGAGAGTGAAACTTAGTTCTTCATAGATCCTCTTGAAGATCAGTAAAAGATCAATTTATGGACACAGAGGCAGTGCCAGCCAAGATGTGGAACATGAAAGGGTACCTTTACAACACATGTTTAAAGTGGCTCTGCTTTGTTGATGGACTGCAACATACAACAGCTACATCACATGTAAACATGATGTGATGTAAAGTCTATTAACATGCATCAAGTGCAACTCATAGAAATACAGGGGGTCCTTGACTTTCAAGGGAATTCCGTTTGTACGGTGCAGTGTAACGCGATTTTGGCCATAAGTCGGAACTCGCATACACTGTACAGTAAAAATAAAAAAATAAATGAAAAAAGAGAACAATTTCTTAGCCACACTGGATTAGCACAATGCAATGTGGTGCACAACCAGCAAATGTAAACAAAGCCATCTTCCTCGTATAACGCTACGGGACAACGTATTCATCCACTCCGCTCGCCAGTTAGTTCCCGTGCGAAATTTGTTTTACGTCGTGAACGTCAGAATGATGGAACAAGACTTTCGTAATGAATTTATGGACGACAGTGACGTAACCACGAAACTCCGGCGATCAAGGACGTCATAAACCAAGGACCTGGTGTACTTACAATACAGAGGCCAAGATACACACATCAGAGGAAAAATATACTGCTTAGTATAATACATAACCACTAGGCCAACAGAAACTTTCTAATTGTAAGGGGGTGTCAG
The DNA here is from genome assembly GCF_021347895.1 of Acanthochromis polyacanthus. Taxonomy (NCBI): domain Eukaryota; kingdom Metazoa; phylum Chordata; class Actinopteri; family Pomacentridae; genus Acanthochromis; species Acanthochromis polyacanthus. The sequence continues at coordinate 12,910,652 of NC_067116.1, forward strand.
ACAGGTTGTCATTTTAAATGACACATTTTAAAAAAGTCCACATGGAGAAAAACAATGGTGAGTCAACAGAGGCTACAAAAAAGGAAAGATTTGTAGTTGTGTCAGTAAGTTACTTTGAAAGTAAGTTTAGTCTCACAGTATAGACAGCGCCTTAGGAAAAAAAATCTAGTTTTTCAGATAGTCGATGAAAGAAAAACTTTGTTAGAAGAGGACAATGAATGTACAAAGACGATCAAACAAACTGTTTGAATTGCCATTAGCAGACCACACATATGGCTGTTTGAAAGAACGCTGGTTCCTAAGATTCGACCAGTTGTCCAAACTGTCTGCTGACACTGGAGTGTGGTAAATTACTTTACTGTTATACTACTTGCACATAAGAAGCAAGAAGTACACACACTTTCTTTTCTCTCCAGAATTTATCTGTACCCCATAAATTCATTAGAGTCTCAATCAATAACTAGTTAAGAAAGAAGGAATCAGTTCAAACTTTTTAACTGTACTGAACCTGCTACACAAATACCCAGCCCCTGCCTCTGAGTCTATAAACCCCTGAAACAGATGGTGAAATATTAGTCAACATTTTCTGAAATGCTGCTTCTCATAACTCTTTCTCCTCCACAGGTCCTTCACATAGCAATTACTAACCTCTCTGTCAAGGTGAAAGGCTAAGCTGTACTATTTTCTTTTACAAAGTGCAACATGAATCACTAATGAATACAAGCACCAAGAGAAAACGCAGTATGTCTGGCATACTGGAGAAGTTTGAGAAAAACTGTGGTTGAAGAGATGGCAGTAGAACAAGGTAAAGACCAAGCACAAGAGATAGAAATACAGAAGATACAAAATAAAGGAGAAAAGACACTGAGAGACTATTGACCCCAGAGAATGAAGAGTCAGGCCAGAATCCATAGGTAGGCTTAGAATAAAGAAATGCTACTTTCGATATGGCAGTGGCTCCAAGGTGAATGTAAGTTGCAGAAAAAGAAAACTGTAAAGTTGCCTTATACTTCTCATTGTACAAACAGGAAAATACGGATGGGATGGAAATGGTAAAGCCATTAAAGTTTGACTAACTGCTTAAAGGGAATTGATAAAATCTACCAAAATTCAACAGTTGTCTCGGTGGAAATTACTTTCATTGTTGATTCATCTTGCAATTAATTTATTTAATTTATTTGTTTTTTTACTTGGGCTGCACAGTGGATAGCTGAATAGATAACTACTGCATCAGCTGTTTAAAACACTCTAGGACATGGAGGAAACTACCTGGGACATTTGGAATGGCACAGAAGCTATGTTTTCTTAAAAAGTGGTAGGAATTTGAATAAGTGATTAATTTGGGGGCTGCGCAGTGTATTGGCGGTTAGCACTGTAGCCTTGCAGCTAGAAGAACCCCGGTTCGCATCCCAGCTTGGGATCTTTCTGCATGGAGTTTCCTTTTTTGCCCTGTGTGTGTGTGTGTGTGTGTGTGTGTGTGTGTGTGTGGGGGGGGGGGGGTGTTCTTCAGGCACTCTGGCTTCCTCCCACAGTCCAAAAACATGCTGACGTTAAGTGGTGATTCTGAATTGTCCAGAGCTGTGAATGTGAGTGTGATTGTTTCTCTCTATATGTAGCCCTGAAATATACCATTGACCTGTTTTACTTTAAAGCCAGAAAAAAAACTGATAAATGCTAATCACAGTTTCCCAGAGCCTAATGTGCCAACTGAATAGCAGTCTAACAGCCAAGGATATTCAGTGTGCTGTCACGGCACTGTGAAAAAGAAGTTGGTACAGGAGAAGTTTCTGCATTTTTGCTCTAAAAAATACTTTTTTTGTGGTCATTCAACCTTCATTGCAAGTTAGTGAAGTGATGTTTCTTGCATCACAAAATAAAACGTGGATGTCTTGTGCACTAAGTTGGTCTTGTGAGACCGAACACATTGTGGTACAAAGGCACAAAAAGCTACAAATATTTGTGTAATTACTAAATATTCTGAATCATCATTACAACTGTAGAGCAAATAACCTGTTATTATATATTATTATTATTATATATTATTATTATTAATATTATTATATATTATATTGTACTTATGTTTGGTTCTCTGTGCATATTCTGTACACAGAATTGATGTGGATACACTTTTGAGTTTTAAGCATTAAACTGCTGCTACATTGCACAAGTATTGCATTTGACTGGTAGTGGAAACTGTTGAAAACTACAAATACTTTGTTGACATCTTTGTGACATCCCAGACTTTTTTGTGTTGACTATGTGTTGTTTGAAAGGATTCTTTATTGTTTGGGCAGCAGCCTCCTCAACCTCAGGAGAGGTGGCAACTTACCAGGCTGAATGAGGGTTGTGTAGTCACTGAGCTCTGTCAGACACCACAGAATGTGTCTCTGCCTTCCTTTGTCTGTTTCAAATGATCACATTTGTGATTTGAGGCCATGAGAGAGAGAGGAGATAAGTACCTCAAAGAACAATACCTTACTGATACTGTTTTCACACTCAGTCTCATAATGCTCTGTCTCCAGACACAGTCCGTCTCTGGGCTTGAAGGTAACCTCTCTACATGAATCAAAAATGTGCCTGAGCCTGATAATGAAGTAATTTCTTTCCTGATAATGTGATGCATTGTTTGATTAAATGTAATTTTTGAGTCATGAGACGGGGGACATCTTTTTAAATTATTGACAAATCAGAGTAGAGGTTTAGCTGATCATTTAGTGCAGCAGGTCTGAATATGTTGTAGAGCTGATTCATTACAATTAATTATTGCATTGTCTGATGCTGATTGCATCAGAGGCTGAAACATGATTAAAATTATTTAAATCAGCATCTTATTCAATAGCACAGGAAAAATAAACAGGAACAAGGAAAGGAGGAAAAAGGAGATGATGAGAGGAGATGGGGAGAGATTGCTCCTAGCAGAGAAGACATCCTTCATACTGCTGCTGGTTTGACTCATGTCACATCTGTCCTTCCTGACGGTCAATCAGGTAAAAAGAAAAGCGAGCGCTTGATAGAAACTCTTGCAGAGAGCAATGGATGTCGATATGGAATCGGGAAGTTTGACCAGGGATCTTTCCTGTATGTTATTCTCCATCTGTCTCCAAAATTTCTTATCCTGTTTAAACAGCAAAGATGCACCCAAACAGTTTTGTTCTTTACCACAGGACAAGAGTGTATTTTTTGAGCTAAGATGGAGAGTGTGAAAAGTCTTGCTACTCTTTAACCATAGCTACTTGTTATTTGTTGACATACTTTACTGCTGCTGTGTTGGTGCTCTTACTGCATTTCAGTCTTTCCAAGTCCTACTTAATTGGACAAATAGCTTCAGGTATACTTCAAATTGGTTCTGGGTCTCCAAAGGCAGCTTTCCACTCCAGGAACTTAAGGAAGGTACAATAATGGCCTCTTGATCTGGCTTTTTAGCCTTTCTGTTCCTGCTGTGTAGAATCTGACATATTGACTGCAACATTAACTCCAAGTCCACCAAAACAAAACTAAATAGTAGTTACAGAATATAACTCCAGTCCTATGCGCTTACAGGAAGTAGAACAACGGATGGCTGTTAAGTTAGCCATATAGTGAATTTTCGATTGAAGATGATAGAGAGAAGAGGACTATTACATGAGAGAAAAATGGAGTTTGCTGTCCTCTCCAAGTTTAACCAATCAGCCTTTGCCTTCTCTGAGTTTAACCAATCAGTGCTGACACCCACCCACAGCAGTGTCACCGAGAAGTAACCACCCTCAAATACAAACTTTTTTCTCCCCTGAAAATGGACCTGAAACCACATGGGCAGTTCTTGCTGTTGGAACATGCAGAACGGTTTGGGTTGCCTGAAACAGCCAGCCAATACCTGCAGTGGAAAACTGCCTCATGAGTCAGTATTGGACTGAAATTCTTCTCATGTTAGATTCTTGCAGGTTTTTCACAGTTCTGCTTTGGATAAGGCCCAAAATGTGTGAAGATCTGTACTTATGATTAAATGTCTGTAGTCTCTGTCGGAAAAGTTTTGTGTTACTAAGAAATGTGCACAGACTACTTAGTTCTTGTGTGAAACTGATTTTGCACAAATTTCCAAACAAACATTAGAGAAATAACATCTCAGATTTAATCTCTCTTATCCTTTAATACAAACACCTTCCGATGGCAGGTGGCTAACTGAGAGTCTGTTTGGACTGGACTCTCACTGATTGGTTTGATCCTATCAGGCTAAAGCTCTGTGATATTGAGCATTTTGAGATTTGGCCTGATTCCCCTTTAAATCTCTGCAGCATCTATTTTTTGGCAAATACTGGACCGTCTGCATTGATTCAACAGGAGTGCTGCTCTGATAAACTAAGGCTACAGTACACAAAATGAAACCTCTGTGGCTTTCCGTGTGAAACAAAATGAATACTTTAATACTGCATTGTGCCTGAAGGCCATACACAGAACTGAGTTTTAACAAACGAGACCACTTTTGGCTGTCATCCGTGAGCCGCTATTCTGGCACGAGGGAAGAGTTTTTGTTTATGGGATGAATAAAAGAAACAAACAGCGTTGCTCGAGGTCCAACTAATCCCAGCTTTACATAAATTAAAAAGTGCGGAAATGTGTGGACAAGTGAAAAGAGTGCAAACATGCTTTGACTACCAAGTCAACAAATTGTGAGGAGACAAAAAGAGGGCTGCCTGCCGGAGTCACTGACAGAGCAGTTAAACAGTTCTGAGGGATGACGTAAAAAAAAAACAAAGTTTGTACATACAGATTTTTGTCGAAAAATAGTCTTTCATTGAATATTCACAGAGTAAGAAAGGGCTTTCCTTTTCCAAACAAAGAGACAGTAACAAAGATCCTCCAAAAATTAGGCCCAAGAGTTGATCTTCCATTATGAGAAAAGTCACTTTGCACTCCAGCAAGGACGAGAGCTCATCAGTCCCAAGTCCTGTCGCCTTCTTCCTGTCAGCATGACTGTCAGCTACACTCCCAGGCCTGACAAATTGAAAGCTTGCCCCTGAACTCACCTAAAGGAGATAATGTGTATGTACACTTTCAAACCACAGCAGCTGGTTTAGCTTTTGGTTTGATTTCCCGTGAAGTCCTGACTTCTCCATGGCATAACATGATAGGGATCGGTGCAGACTCACATTTCAATCAGTAACAAGGGGAACATTTTTCAACTAAGCTCCTGAATACTAATGATGCAGTATGTAAGTGAGTGTGTTTTACACATGGATAAGATGTCTGTGTGTGTAATCAAGAGAAGTGGGAAAAGAAAAGGAGGCTAACAGGTTTTAAGGAAGAGGAGGATATGCATGAGTGTGCATATAGATTAGACTCAAACCGTGGTCTCTTGAGACTTGCATTTGAGGTGTGACCGACTAAGAGTAATAAGGTGATAATAATATTCTTAAGGTGTCTTCAGAATGAATGTGAAGCAAATTTCAATCTTCTTATCTTATCTTTCATATTAAATCCACTTAAAGTGAATTCTGTATTCATTGCCAATAAAATGACAACATCTGGGACACTGATATACACCCAGGCTAGCAGCATGACAGCACTCAGACTGAAACTGACATCAGTTTCATCTCCTTTTGCATTTAGACTCCTGCTGGATCTGTACATTAATGTTGTCCTTTAGATTTGAGACAAGCACTAATTTTTGTATCAAGTTAAAGTTAAAGTTATGTCCCAAAGCCAGGAATATAGAAAAACATAACTGCAATAATTATGAATGTTGAAAATACAACCTCTATGGCGGGAAAGCAAACTTCTTAAGGCCTTATCAGAAAATAAATAGATTGTAAATTGTTATTTTGACTTCAACATTAAGATGTTTCCATCTGAATATTTGCTAACACCACTGTGGGCTCTGCAGTTAGCACTTTCAACATTTTTCCAGAAAGCTATTTTTTATGAATGCTTGAGTGATTTAAGGCTTAGTCTGTCCTCTGATGCCCTGCCAAAAAGAATATGTAGCCTGACATCTCGCTACTCAAGTTGATTTGTTTTTTACCTCAGTTTACAATGTCCTTATTTATTTATTTTGCCAAAGTCCTTTTAAGTAAGGATTCAGACCGAAAACAGCTTGCAGCAAAAAAGCCTAGTGGGCTGTTTCAGACAGATATTAATCCAGGATAATTAACAGCTTGATAGAGGACGTCCAGTAAGAGGAAGACATCGATCCTTTGAAGGCTTATCAAAACCTAAAATACTGCCACAGTTTGAAATACTCACAAACAGGAACATCATGGCAGCAACTTTTCTTTTTTTTTTTTCAAAATCTTTCACTGCAATAATTTCAAAATGAACAGTAAAAATGTGTCATTCATATTAGAAAGTAAATACCAAGAATGTGGCATTGCATCTGAAAGTGATCACTGCAGTACCTTTGCTCGGTTCATCTTTTGGCCTTGGCTCCTGTGTTGGTAACTCCACTGATTTAATGTACCCACTTTAATCAAATGACAAACAGGGTGATGTTTTCTCATACAGGTCTCAAGTTGTCTGAATGTGAGCTAACTTGTTAAGTAATTGCAGCTTTCAAAATTCATTTCATGTTCAAGCTGAAGGCACCTCAAGGTGTGAATCCTCAGTATGTATTGACGATATCTGATATCTGTGTATTAAATTGCAAATGAAAGTCAGAGGTGTACTGTCTGTTATCTAAAAATAGTGGTCCATCTTTACCTGGTATATATCTCTTTGTGCGCATCTGACAGAGATTAGGTCACTACATGTTTTTCTTACAGAGCAGTTTGAAGTGATTGGAAAAATAGGTCAAGGCTTCTCCTTTTATCTTGACAGTAGGATTCTTCACAAGGGCAGGTTAAAATGTTACACTGCTATTTCATCTCCCAGACAGTCGGGAGTTCCCTGTCTGTTGAGGACATTAAGCAGCCTCAATGTCTCCTCATCTGTTCCCCAGCCAAAGATCTCCATCTCCTCCTCCTCCTCCCCCTCCTCCCCCTCATCCTCATCCTCCCTGTCATCGCTGTCGTCCGTGTTCGACTCATACTCTGAGGCGATACCCGACTCACGAAACCTGGCGAATTCCAGGCAGCTCAGTGATTTGAAGTCGTGAGACAACAGCTTTGCTGGACCCTCAGACACCTTTTGATCTTTTATCTCTGGCCTGTTAGTCTTGAGTGGTGGGGGAGGCGAAGGGAGTCGAGGAGGTGGATGCCCTGGGGGTCCTGGTAGGAAACGAAAACACTCCAGTTTGAGTAGACACTGGTCCCTACCTAGTGGGCTTCCCAGAGTCCCGTTGGAAGATGAAAATGCATTGCTGGTCCCATCACTGGTGCCCAAAGTGGTCAGGTTGAGGGCTGACACTTCGGGTTTAGGTGTTGTGGGGTCGCAGATCACTGGAGGTACTGTGGACCGGAAGGTGATCTCCAGCAAGCTGTCCTGGGATCCCACTGGAGAAAGGAGACAAGATGAAAGCAGGGAAATCAAGTGAGGAAGTGATGACAAATCAAGGAGGGAGAGATATGGGTTTACAGATGAAATATTTTATACCACTTTGAAATTTGATTTAAATGAATCTGCTCTCACCTGGGCTAGCAGAAGACTAATGTATGTGATATAGACATCTGTGAATTGTGGTTAACAAAAGACTATAAATCCTCACAAAATAAATCATTTTGTTACCAATAAATCAATGCATTCTCTCATACTGTAAGCAAAAAAGAAACACGTTTCAAAGCATTTCATCATCATCACAGCTGCTCAGTGAAACATGTTTCATGCTGTTCTTTATGGGCACACAGCACAGACCTGGGGCTGCAAAAGTGAGAAAGACGCATTAAAGAAATACTTCATCCTTTCAGAAACAAATACCAGCCCAAAATAAACATAAAAAATTACCCTCAAAAGTCAGTGATTTTCTCCCTCTTGGAGGACAGCAGCTGTTATCAGTTTGAATTTACAACAGTTACAGTTTCTAAGATAGCAACTCAGAGGTAGCAAACACCACCCCCTGAAAAATGAAACAAAAAACAAAAACCAACATCTATCTAACATCCACAGAAACGTGTCATATGACTCCTCCAATATAATTTGATTTCAACCTCTTTATAATTAAAACAGTGAAAGGAGTTCAGTTGGTAGAGGCAGCTGTGCGGTGATGCATGAAAAATTTGCATTAGTTCTAAGTTGAACAGTTGGGCATTTGCTCTTATGTAAAATTAAAAACTAACGACACAGGTCCCAAGTAGAAACTTAATGTATCAAAGTCAGTTTGCCTTTCATTACTGAGATTTAAATGTTACCAACTTTTTTCAATACTTTGTGTGTCCACCTCTATTTCTGATGACAGACTCAATCCCCCGCAGCATGGAGGATACCAAATCTCAGAGGAAATGTTGTCATTCTTCAGACTATTTTTCAGTCTCTCTTTACAGGAAGGGTTGTGTTGCTTTATCTTCCACTTTAAAATGCCTTAGAGGTGTGCTATTGGATTAAAGTCAGGAAACACAATTGTCCAGGTCATAGTGTCCCTTTTTTTCTTCTTTAGAAATTGACTTTGGCAGTGTGCATGGTTACAATGCTGGAATATTTCTCTTCTGCCAAGTTTCTGCAGACTGAGGGTCATCTCGTCAGCCAGTATTTTGATATATCCACAGTCATTCATGGTGCATCTATAAATGTCATCTCCCCAACTCCTTTTGAAGTCATGCAGCTCCATATCATCACCCTCCCACCTCCATGCTTCACTGTCAAGACTTTGTAATCACTGTGGTCGTTCTGGACAAGTTCAAACCAAACATGCTGGACACCATCTGAGCCAAACTAATTTATCTATGCCTAATCTGAACAAAAAATGGGCTTCTAATATTCAACAGGATACTTTGAATGTTCTTTGACAAAGTTTAATTTTGTGATTTCGTGTCAAAGAGCAAGCAAGGGTTCTTTTCTTGGACATGGTCCATACAGCCTGATATTATGCACCGTCTTTTTCAAGGTCTGAACTGTCACAGAAACTCTGATTTCTATTGTTAACCCCTGTGCAAAGTCTGAAGCACTGACCTGCTGTTTTTTGTGTACATAGCACTCTGCCTGCGGTGCCATTTTAAGTGGACGACCACTGTGGCTCCGATTAGTGGTACAATGGCTTGTTCTGTACCTCCTGATGTTGCATTGCATTTCTACTTTTGGGTCTGTATTTTCAATACAGCCCATCTAAAGTACTTGTTGCTGACTGTTAATAAGAGCAAATCTACTGTTCAACTCAGAGATAAAGCCTTTATTGAGAGGGAATACAGTTTTGAATCTTTTGACATTTAAATGATATTGCACAGGTTGTATGTGTGCTCACTACCATTGTAGAAAGAAAGGCATCTCTGTTGGAAAAAATGTGAAACAGTTACCTGTAAAACAGCAATTTTTTGTTCTTCTAGAATCTAAAAGTAATTTCTGTGAATAGCTTGATCATTTCGAAATGCTGTTTATATTCTCGTGAGCTAACATTCATAATCTCAGACACACTGTGGATGAATTACAGTCTAACTAATGTTAGTTACATTTGTTTTACAAGTCAAAGTATGCAGTGACAAAGGTCAGTTGCTCTAAATGTGTAAAAAGCAGTTATCGCTGCTGATCACTGTGCTTCAATATTTCAACTCCACTTAAATATATTTCAAGTGCGTCAATGCAAAGGTTCTCTTGACCTTGTGTAAAATGAGGTGCATATGAAGAAGTTGCACAAGAAGCAATGAGAAAAGATTTCCCCCTATTGCATTTGAGAAATGTTGGCTGATTAGATTAAATATTGTTTCTTTCAGGATGACATTTGGAGGGCAGGCTGTGACTGTGCTGAGAAGACTGTCTGAACAGTGGAGTAACAGCTTAAAAAGTATGTGAAGCTGTGGGGGAAAGATGGGGAGGGCAGAGGAGGTCATGGACAAACCAACAGCAACAGGGTGTGTGTGGAGACTGAGAAACACAGCAGTGAGGGGCTGGTCTGAGCACACAAGCTGCTCCCATACTGCTACTGAGAGGCTTTAATGTAGGAATTTCCATTAGGTCTGCAGTGCACTCACTCTGTTGGCTTTCTGTATGAGGGGATACAGAGCTGAATGTGTCTGTGCTTTCATGCCTAAAGTGTCTGTGTGTCGCTGGATGTTTCGTCTGTTGTGTGAAAGTATTCTAACCTGACAAAGTGAGGTGCTGAATTACCATTTTTCTGCCTCTGTCATGCCTGTCTTTCATTTCTTTTTTCTTGTCACTCTCATTGTCCATTTGATTGTTTTGTCACAGCACCTCTGGCATGCTCCGCTCCGTTCTGTGAGATATCCCACTTATGGCTGATTCAGTCAAGCTTTTTTACATATCATTTCCTTGGTAGATTTTCTCAGGAGGATCAGCTGCCGGTGCCTGGTAAAGGATGGGCTTACTACAGTGTGTCTTTCTCACATGTTACCTTGTCCTCTGACCATTATTTTATCTGTTTTAATGCTTATGTTTTGATTAAGTAATAAATATCAGTTCAATTTATCCATCCATTATCTATACACCGTGTAATCCTCATTAGGGTTGCGGGGGGCTGGAGTCTATGAATTAGTACAGTGAAAGCAGGGGACACCCTGGACAGGTCACCAGTCTGTCGCAGGGCTACATATACAGACAAAAAAATCACACTCACATTGACAGCTACAGACAATTTAGAATCACTGATTAACCTCAGCATGTTTTTGGACTGTGGGAGGAAGCCGAAGTACCGGGAGAAAACCCACATATGCACACGAAGAACATGCAGTCTCCACAGAGAATGAGCCCAGGCCCAGGCTGGGACTCAAACCACGGATCTTCTAGCTAACAACCAGCCACTGTGCAGGCCCAGTTCAATTTATGACTATTAATAAACATTTAAAGGTCAATAGATAACTTTGAAATGATGAACCTGTACAGTGATTTCAATGAAAGCAGATGAAAAGTATGACCTAGAGACAAGGAACACAGGATTTGCCAGACATGCTATAATAGTGTATTGTGTGCTGTGACACTCAATCCAAAGGCTGAAAAAACTGTGCTGGCATGTTCAAAAACAACATATTTGAAGGATCAGCCTGCTTTGGCCCTGACACAGAATTACCTAAACTTAAATGTATTATCCAAAACAGCCAAAATCTTGTATTATAAGATTAACATATTATACACACATTATACTGGCTACCAGCCTGTTTTTATTGCATGTTTTCTGTGTTTTTGTCATGTCAAAACCAAATCACCATACCATGTTAATACACATGTCGTGAGTTGGCTTTATAATATGCTACATTTTGTATTCAGAGAGCCGCATACAAAACTGTACATACTATAGACTGGTGTACGCATACTTTTACTCTGTCAGAAAGTGTGTATTATTGGGTATGAAGTAGGAATGGGAGATAAAATGGTAGCAGTATATACGGCGATCAACACGTAGTCATTTGCAATGAAAACACACAATTCAATTGCAGTTCCATGGCTTTTAAACATTATTATATCCTTTGATAATGACTTTGTTATAAATTCGTTATAAACTTTTTGGCTGTATTGCCCTGCCCTAAAATGAATTCCATCATTTATACTGTAAATACACTACAGTTCAAAAGTTTGGGGTCACCCAGGCAATTTCATATTACATGAAAAGTCCCACTTTTCTTCATGTGCTAACATAATTGCACAATGGTTTTCTAATAATCAAAGTAGCCTTTTAACACAATTAAATAACACAATGTAGCATTAGAACACAGGAGTGATGGTTGCTGGAAATGTTCCTCTGTACCCCTATGGAGATATTCCATTAAAAATCAGCTGTTTGCAGCTAGAATAGTCATTTACCACATTAACAATGTCTTGACTGGAATTCTGATTCATTTAATGTTATCTTTTTTCAAAAAAAAAAAACTGCTTTTGTTTCAAAAATAAGGACATTTCTAAGTGAACCCAAACTCTTAAACGGTAGTGTATGTGTAAGAGCTTGTTAAACAATCCACTCACTGGAATTTGGTCCAGACATCTTGGTCTCCAGCTCCTGGATCTGTTTAACCAGCAGGGAGATGTGCTGCAGCAGGTCTTTGTTTTGCAGCAGCAGCTGGTGGACTCGAGCCTGTGCCTCCAGACGAGCCGTGGCCTCGGCACTCAGCTGGTCCTTCAGGAGATGGACCTGCAAAAACGGACGTGAGGGGAAGAGAGAGATGGCAGATAGAGGAGAAGAAAACAGAGGGAGAGAAACAGAGGCTCATCAGTGAGTCAGGCGTAACAGGTGCGTCTAAACATTTTTCCCAGGTCACTGCTCTACTACTCCTTGTAAAATCCCCCAAATACACAATTACACCACAGATCACTCCATCTGAAGGCCTGGCCAGACCATGCCAACCCTTCAAATACAGTTTGCTCATAACGGAAATCAGCCGAATATTTGCAGGTTTTTGCATAAAATATCTCAGTGCGACAACAACAAAAAATGAATTAGTACAGCTACTCAACCGAGCTCCGAAGTCATCTGAATCTTTTCTTTTCATCAAGATTTTTTTTTGAACAAAAATTTAATCAACATGCTTTGGATGCCTCTGTAAAATACGCACTTATTCCGCAGCTAATGACATGACAACCTGAGGCTGTTGGTTGTCATAGTAACACAACAAGCTTTTCCAGCTCAGATGTTTTTCAGGGGCTCAGCAGTCCCAAAAATAATGACCGTCAGAGCAAGACAAAGGGCACAGAGGCAAAGGAATGCTGATGCATCTCTGTCTGAGACGACTGAGTCTGACCTCAGCAAAATTAAAATCAGACCAACACAACTGGACCAATGTCTTAAAGGACAGACAGGCTGCTTGTGGAATATTCATGTCCATCACGGTCAGACAGTTTCTAACGGCAGTAGCAGACACAAACACATGTGGCGTTCCCTACACAGGAGTCCACAGTCACTCTACCTTGGTGGCACTGGTGCCAACTTTTGCATTCAGGTGCTGCAATACATAATTTAGCTGCATCCACATTTTTTCATAGCGCCTTTTGACTCTGCAGTAATAAGTATAATCTGTGGACCTCTGCATTGTATTGTTACAAAAAGGATGCTGTCAGAGGATTGTCGTCTCTTGAATAACAAATGATAAAGAAAAAAACTCCCTGTAATAAGCACCTTGCTGCAACTCCTCTCCCAGGGGAGGAGAACAGAAAAGGAATGAGATATGAACGGACAATAAGTGTGGAGGTAGCAGGAGGGACGAGTGGTGGGTTTATTACTGACTGATCAACAATGCATTCATCATTACTGGCAGCTACTGAACAAAAGTAACCTGAGGCCCCACATGATTTTGCTCAGATGAGTTATCAGCATCAACAGTGTTTACACCTGGCAAATCAAATAAAAAGTGATAATATTGTGTGACAGCAGGAAACAGCCAGAGTACTGCAAGTCAGGAAATAAAAACGGCACCATTGCTAGAACGGTAACACCAATAAAGTGCATAAAGAACATTAAAGCATCAAAATAGACACACTTGTTATTCCCAGTTGTTTCAAAAAAGACTAAACCAGCACGAACAAATGTCACTTATGCATGAAATACTCAGCTTTTACACACAAAATCATGAATGTAAACTACAACATCAAACTGCAGGGACTCAGTCTTACGAGCTAGCCACAAATTATAGAAACACCTGTGAGTCAAAGGCCAGGGCACAGTTACACAGAGCAGCCAGAGAAGAGCAGAGGAATCAACTTGCAGAGGAAACTATTACACATCTGCAATGTAATGCAGAATGCCAGTATGTCACAACTGGTATACAAATAAAACAACAATAAATGTCTCATTAATGGAATCAGTCGTGCAGATTTTGTTATTTTTTCGGCATCAGTAAGTGAATTTTTTTGTTTTATTTGTCCCAATGAAACTAAATATGAGTTAACTTTTATTAAAAAAAGAAAGACATTTATGCACACTGAACACATCAGTATGTTCTGCAGAGCTCTTATGGACCTGTAGTCAGGCTGGCAGTGAAAGTGTCTAAATCATGATTTGTCTCTCTAAAAAGATAAAACTCATTTCTAAAGCTTTTTGTCCATAATGTGGGACTAAACTTGGGTCATTTAAATACTCAATTTAAGACAGGTAGGGACTATTTTCATACAGTCATAAGAGGTTTAATCAACGACTTTAAGTATAGCACATATAATATAATATCAGTTATTTAGATCAGCTGTGGATGATAATTAAAGGATTTGGTTTTCCATAAAAGAAATAACTTTACAAAGTGTCAGATCAACTTCATTGTTTGCAATTATGTAATTCTACTGCCTTTATTTCTTTTCCTTGACATTGCTGTCAGCTGTATTTTTGACACTGTTTTGTTATATTGGGAAATTGTTAAAACATTAAACATTAAAAAAAAGTCTATGGCTTAATGTTGCCCCTGAGAACTGCAGTCCATTATACATTTGAGAAACATCTGGATAGATTTTGGCAGCGAATGAATCATGTGCGTTCAGGGTAAATGACCAAAAGTGCCTTTACACACATCAACATCCAAATAATTAGTAAATGTAGATGTTGTTTAGGCCATCTAGTAAACAGATTGAGGATAAGAGGCTTCAGGATCTGGCTGACTCAGCTCAGCAGGTGGCAGCGACTGATCAGTCACACCGTACTTTCACAGCTTAGTAATTAATCAAAGCAGTGTTGCAGAAAAAAACAAAAAACAGGAAACCCTCTGAGTGGTTTTCCAGTCAGAGGTGAACGAATAAATCAGTGATGATCCTGTTACCTCTCAAATAGAAGAGCACAAGCAGCACTGCTGGTGGTAGGCTGATGGTAGTTTAACACACAGTTTACATGCACTGCCATTCAAAAGTTTGGGGTCACCCAGACAATTTCCTGTTTTCCATGAAAACTCACACTTTTATTCATGTTCTAACATAATTACACAAGGGGTTTCTAATCATCAATTAGCCTCTCAAAACCATTTATTAACGCAGTGTGGCATTAGAACACAAGAGTGGTGGTTGCTTGAAATGTTCCTCTGTACCTCTATGTAGATCACCTATTAAAAATCAGGAGTTTCCACCTAGAATAGTCATTTACCACATTAACAATGTCTCAGCTGGATTTTTGATTAATTCAATGTTATCTTGACTGAAAAAAATGCCTTTCTTTCAAAAATAAGGACATTTCTAAGTGACCCCAAACTTTTGAGCGGTAGTGTACGACATGATGAAGTAGTTCAACAAACGATACGGAACAGTTTACTAAATAAGTTAATAATCATGTTTGGTGAATCAGTTAATTGTAAATTATTTATCTGTCTCTTCTAGTCACACTTTTCAATCAAAACACTGAACATTCATGTTGCATTATGTATGCAGACATTTCTTCAGTACAAAATAATTCTCTCCTTCCAGAGACAACTTGACCTTCATATTTTACTCATATTTTTTTGTAAAAGCTTATTCAAAATCACCATTGTCTGATTCTGTTTTACAACATTGTAAAACTCAATATTTTGTGATTTGGTTGTTTGCAGAATCAATTTATGATTCAAATACAGTAAATCATCATGTGGTATGGAAAACTGTAAGGGGCATTATTCACAAAATTTGGACATTTGGAAAAAAAACCCAACCTAGACTATTTTAAGAATTATTTCACTATTTTTCGTTTTGAAGCTCTCATCTCGGTCATTATAAGAAGTAGTCATACTTATTGTATCTTATTTTTTTCATGATAACATTTTCAGATTTTTTGCAATAGCAAGAGAAAAAAAAATATTCTAAAATAGTTTTTATCTATATCTGACCATGAAATGCTGGCACATCTTTTAGAATTGTATGGAGGAGATTCTCTAGAATTCAGTAAAATCACAAGTTTGATGCTGGAATACTGTATAACTTATGAACTGAGAAAAACAGGTGCTTTTTGCCCAATAGAAATAAATGCCAATATTTCAGTCTTGGAGATGTTCACATACTGCTGCCTACTTGCACAGGGAGCAAACCAGGGAGATGACTTTGGCCTCAGAGTCTACGACCAGCACGTCCTATCTGCACAGAGATGACGTTTGCTCTTCTTTCCATCACAACTTTTGAATCATTGCAATGAAAAGAAAATACAGTGTTTGGTGTTTATCTGGAAAAAGAAGTGGGATGTTATGTAGGCTCTTTTTGAAGACAATGCAGAAATGTGGTCTCTTTTCAAACTTTATTACTCTGTGCCAGACGGGGAACACCTAGCATCTTCAGAAAGGGAAAGTACATACAAATGGGTGAAGAAATAAGTGAAGCTATTACCCCGAGGTCTGAACTGTCGTCATAATATTGCATTGGAATGGACAAATATGTAACAAGCATAATTACAAAGCTCTGGTTCCACTCTTCCCTGTGATCATTAACATATCTAGATATTAGCATATCTATGCAAGGATGAGTTAATGAGTAATTCAAATCAGAGTCATGGGTGTGGAGATGGATCCAGAGCTGCATGCAGGAGGCGACTACCATGAAATGTGATGTAAAGTTAAAATGTTTATTTTTTTGTTACCACCAAGATGTCTTCACACAGACAAGCAGCTACCATCATCGGAAAGGTCAAATCAGACGGCTTCATTTGATATGCACCACACCTCACGGCAATAAATACTTACAGAGCAATTAAAACAAAAAGATCTGATGTGAATTTGGATGCTAAGTGCATCTGTAGGGCTCTGAGGGTGAATCAAAAATTAACCTGCAGAATAACTAACCTAAAATAATTATTGCTTTTGACCAACTTTGATTTGACTCTCTGATTTTTATCTCTTAACATCATTTACACAAAAGTGCAAACACAGTCTCCTTAAATGTGAGCTACAGATGCAAGATCTTTGAACTGTAATTACTGCGGCTTTATAATCTTTTATTAGAGGACCGGCGGTGCTCCACTGGCTGCTCTGATCCTCATGTAACCTTAATGCCACAGTCTGCTGTGGTCTGCAAGATTAAAGCACAGGCTCGATTACAATTTAGGACTAAAAGGCTAAACTTCTTTTACACTTTGAATCCTGCATATAAAAGGGGAGGAAGGGGAAAAAGACACTGTTCAGTCACTGCCAAGCTCACACATACACACACATTCTCACAGCTTTTGTAGCAGCAAAGACTCCCCCCTTTTTACTTCAAAGTACTCTCCAAATCAAATGTTAGTGGCCCTACCTCCTACCCTTTTCAGCCATCTCTACCCCGAACACATAATTGCTTTCCAACAGTTTCAAAGGAGAAATTCTCAAGGTTTCAAATCACACGACTGGTTCAGAAGAAGCCCAGCTTGTTAAAGAACAATAGTTTTTAATGATTTTTCTGACACCACCAGAGGTGATGTAGCTCTCAATAATTTGATTAAACTTAACCTTGGAGTTTGAACGTGACTCAACAGAGCGTCAAATGTCAGACGTCTAGTAGGCAAAGTGCCAAACATACCAAACCTAATGAGGCTATACACAATCCGCAGAACATTTAAATATTACAGTGATAGGTCCAGAAGTGCTCTTTAGTGTTGGACTGAAGCTTTTTCTTGGTTTTTCTAAAACTTTGTATTTTGTTTTGTACATATGAAAAGGTTAATCAATACTGGAGTGCTTATGAGCAGGTGCTCATGATACTTCTAGGGCAGTTGGTGTGAAGGTCTGACAACAGCAGCAGAATATTTTATGAACACTGTGAATCATGGAGCCTCATGTGGAGGCAAGCCATTGAAACTTATAATGACTCTTTGGTTTCTCTTTTCAGCTTGATGTGGTAACACACAGCTTGTTACCGTGGTAGCATGAAGGCTTGTGGCTCTTGACGTCAATGGTGACACACATCAAAGTTGAGGAAAAAAAGAACGAAAACAAAAAAAAATGTGATTGGAATCAGAACTATATACCAAGGATAGTTAAATACTCTCAAAGATGCACCACAGAAAAATATAAACGGACGCTGTGGACATAATTCAGATTTACCATCCATTTACATGTCACCTTCCTGTCATATCCACATATAAAAGTAAACTCATTCACACAGTCCATTAAAAAGCACATATGCTCATAGCTCAAACTGTACTTATGTTGAATGTTTTAATAATTTAAGTATTTTAGATTCATTTTACTTCAGAAATAGCTCTTACAATTTGTTTACCTTGTTTTTTTGCCTTTAATAAACATGTAATATTTATTTTAGTTAGTTTTTATTTCAAACCTGAGTATTCTTGCTGTCTTATAACATATTCAGCATTTTTAACTCCAGTTGTTCTAAAGCGTGGTGCACAAATGCATTTGATGTTACTGCATGCTACAATTTTACATATTCTCCTTGCTGATTAACATCAGATTTTTTTAAATTGACAGCTTTAATCCGTTTGTCAGTAAAATGAAATAAAACCATGGAAAATGCGTGATGAATCGTCAGTTCAAAGGTGATTACGCGGTGATGTCCTCAGACTGATGGGCCGCCATGACCTAGGGCTGAGTACCGAACTTTGGTTCTTTAATGGCACCGACCGAAATGTTTCGATAGTAATGAGTATCGAAATAAGCCTCGTCTTTCGGTTCCATGTTTCGGTACTTATCACGTGATTATGATAAAGCAAACCTGTGACTGGCTGTAACATTACACGTGATTGCGGCAAGCCGGAAAAAAGCATGCTGCCCATTCACAGACAGGTTTCACGTTAGGTACATTGACTTTACTGCAGTTGTGTAGCATGTCGTCGAAGTGGGAAAAGATGCCTCTGAGGTCTAAAATGTGGCTCTACTTTTGTGAAATGGACGCTGTAACAGGAGAACCTGTTTGCGGCTCTGCTCAGCACAATAACCACGGCAGTTCGGCCAATGCAAACAAAGTCTTTTATTCACCACACCGTCTCAATGTAAATAAAACAGTCTCTCTTCCTTGCCCGGCGCTACACCGGACCTCGTCCGGTAAACAGTCTCAACGTCTGCCGGCTCTCCGCCGGTAAACAGTCTCGGCGTCAGCCGGCTCTCCACAGGATCTCGTTCGGTAAGCTGCCCGCTCCACCGGACCTCGTCCTGTCCGCTGTTCTCCGCTCGTCCGTTCCCCCGTCCTCTCTGTCCGTCTGTCTTTTGTCCTCTGCTTCAGTCTGTTACTGCCGAGAGAATCAGGTGAGTCTAATTGGTGCCAGCTGCGCTAATTAACCTGACGCTGCTTCCACACACTCTCCTCCACACCTCTCCCCTCTGCAGCTGAGCTCTCCCACGCCCATCGCCACAGACGCCAATAGTGCGCGGTGCAGTATATGCCAAAGCGGGTGGTAAACTCCATCTCAGGCTAAATACCGGCACGAGACCGATAGTCGACAAGTACCTGAAGGGAAAGTTGACAAGAACTTTGAAGAGAGAGTTCAAGAGGGCGTGAAACCGTTAAGAGGTAAACGGGTGGGGTCCGCGCAGTCCGCCCGGGGTATTCAACTCGGCGGGTCAGGGGCGGCCGCTCGGTGCGGGAGGATCCCCTCGCGGGACCTCTCGCCGGGTGCGGGCCGTCCCCCGCCAGGCGCATTTCCTCCGTGGCGGTGCGCCGCGACCGGCTCCGGGTCGGCCAGGAAGGGTCCGGGGGGCGAAGGTGGCTCAGTATGTACTGAACTGTACATTGCTTGCAAATGTTCTTTTGCACTGGAAATCACTGGAAAATTAAACTCAAGATGTGAAAAGTAATGTGGAATACAATTATCATTCTGTTAGAGTATATATTGTAAAACTGGTATCGAAAAAAGTATCGTTTAGGAACCGGTATCGAAGTGAAGGTATCGGAATTGGTACCAGTATCGAAACTTTTAGATTGATACCCAGCCCTAGCCATGACCTGAACTGTTCTGTGCTGACAAAATGATTACTCAACTGATCTTTTCAGCACCACAGTGTGTTCAGGTCACTCTTAAAAGGTTTGGATTTCAAGTGTATATATATTCATAAGTACTTAATGAAACATAACGGATTCCGTTTGAAACACAAGCTTTTCTTATTTGATTTCTTGTGCCTAAGGTTGTGTTTTTAAAACTAAAAGAAAACTGTCCATCCACAATATGCTGTTACTCCTTTTTTTTTTAAAAAACGCTTCTTCCACATTTCTTTTCTCTCATCTCTCCGTTTTGTCCCCTCATTTATTCCATCCACCTACTTTTCTGTCATAGACTGAGGACTCTTGTCAATGCTTTCCTCTGATGAAGCCTCATCATTTCCTCCCTCATTCTAATGAGGAACCAGTGAGGTGGAGAGACACAAAATGGAGTCACAATTCACAGCTTCCATTCCTCCTCCTCTCCCACATCTACTCGCCAGTCATAGAAACAAGTGTAGAGGAGGACGGTCATCTGCTTCCATTATCCTTGCACTTATCAACAAATAGAGGTGATTCCAGATTGTGTTCAGGCCTCTGCAGACCTCATTTGTAAACACTGACACCCTGATGATACTTTGGTGGTGTAATTTACAGCGCAAAGGACCACATCCTGAGCAATGGAGGAGAGGAGCTTGACTCTGGCATATGCTGCCCTGCTGACAACTCTAATGGCACATCAGCCACTCCTCCATGGTTTATACTGAGGCCTTGGATCCAAGTGTCACATTTGTCCTGGCGCTGTCCGTGTTAAATGTCTCACTGAGCTGCAGTGGCTGCCAAAAGGGCACTGAATAATTCCATGCAGAAATGGCACTGAACAAATATGATAAGAAAATGCCCAAGCTTTGTAAAGAAAAAACATTTTCTTTACAAAGCTTGCTGATATCTGATCAAAAACAGCACAATGTTTCATTCTGAAACAGCTCCACAAGGTTACATTTGGCTTTATTCAGCAAATTCTGTGGTCCTGTGGTCCTTCAGATAAAATATAGAAGCAGAATGAAAAGCTGATAAGATGAGAGATAATAAGCCATGAGCTATTACAGCTGGACCTCTATGATTATTTCCTTTTGTCCACTAGTTATTCTATGTATCTGTTGACCTGCATTTCCCTCCACCTGCTTCTTCCTCAACCTAAACGGGAAAATCCACTTAATTCATAAATGCATGCAATATTTAGTGACGCTTTTCACTCAATATAAAAGAAATTCTCCTGTTTTATGATTGTCTGTCAAAGACATCAAGTGATGAAAAATTGATCTGTTGGTCCATAATTATTTTTACTACAGTTCCTGTTTATGTTTCTGGAGTCAAAATATGTTGGATTTATTCTTGGAAAAACTACTGAGTTGAATCAGTCAATAATTAGCTGAAAATGTTCAAAACACCATTTGAAAGTTTGGGGTCACTTAGAAATGTCCTTATTTTTGAAAGAAAAGCAGTTTTTTTTTCAACCAAGATAACATTAAATGAATCATAAATCCAGTCTAGACATTGTTATTGTGGTAAATGACTATTCTAGCTGAAAATGGCTGTTTTTTTTAATGGAGTATCTATGATTAGAAAACCTTTGTGCAATTATGTAAGTGCAGAACATTAAATTGTCTGGCTGACCCTAATCTTTTGAACGGTAGTGTATAAGGAAACGTCTTCATTAAATGTTTCCTAACAAATAATTGGACATAGTTTCAAGGGTATCTCAAGAATGTGACATGCTACATATATAGCTGCCCTGTACTAAAAATGACATTTCGAGACAACTAAACTGCTTCTCAAAAGATAATTGAGAGAAATGTATTTTCTGCTGTATTACACCTGTTGGTGACGTATTACAAATCTGGGAAACAAGGAGTAAAATGAAAGATCTTCATTTGGCTTTTTTGGCTGTTGTCAGTCTCAGAGACAGCAGGAAAGTGGTACGCTGTGGAGAACACAGCTGCTTTTGTCAAAAGCTGAGGGACAATAAATGACAAACTTCCTCCCTGAAGCATTTTGGTTTAGCTGCTGTCTGTGACAATTTGTCAACCCATATGAACTGAAACTTGTTGTGGTTTGTACATAAAAAGCAAAAAATATAGCAAGGTTGTGACCTGGTACTGTCACACGGCTCTATTGTAGAAATTTATTCCACCTGACCTCAGACAAATTCCTACAATACTCCCTGTGCTGTGACATCGAGATGGGGGCTCATCCTGGATCTGAATTCAGCAGATATGGTAAGAATCACAAAGCCTTGGCAAAGGAGCATAATCTTTGAGGGAAAAATGGCCTCCAGATGGTTAAGGTGCATAACACATACCCTTGTGTCCTGTCTCCGATTACACTATCCTGTCTGATAAAGAAAACAAAAATCATATTTTTATTATTCTGTAAAGGATTTTGCAGAATGCATGCATAATAGCATACAACAAACTGTCAGAAAGCAAAATGTTTCCAGTTAAAGGAAAAGCAAAGCTAGAGATCTGTCATTTTCTCACTAAGGTATTTATTATGTACTGCAACTGTTGTTATACCTCTACTTTCCACACCATTTAATTCATTTTGTTTGGCTCTGTACAACAAGATTGTATTAAGATAAACACAACTTCATTCCTCTTTCATCACGCTTTTTGTCCCAATACACAGAATGCCTATTTGAGTAATTACAGAGTTATCAAGTGAGAAAAAAATACATGATAGATGGAAAAATGGGCTGAATTGTTGTAAAAATACAAAGCCTACAATAGAGAGACAATTTTCTCAGATTTCTTTGCTGCAGGATGCAACTTTCTCAGTGTGGATTTAGGACAGAACTGTGGTATTTAACTGTTCTAATTTTATATAAATGAACAAATAATTTGGCATGCCTTTGGATTACAGTGCAAATGAACAAAACATCAAGAATGGACACACTTAGACAGTATGGCAGAAAGACAACTCATTTGTCAATCACAACTGACTATTTGGGAAGTAATGATGCTCCTGTTCTTTTTCAAACTTGAAGAAAAAAGAACGAAAACCTGTAACTAAAAGTGGAACCCAGACAAAGAGCCAATTAAAAGGTGCACCACTTGTGTTTCTGTGTTGTGGTCCCTTGGTAGCAAGTCTGCTGCTACCCAATGCTTTCTGCTCTCTAATCTGAGTGTCGTGAAATTGAAGGAGCTTCAAGCACCTGAAATGACTCTTTAAAGCTCTAATTAGGCAGTGGCATCTCTCTGCCTTTTTATTGCTTTCATTGTTCAAAATTATTCCTCAGCAGAACAGTACCCAAGGACAGTTCTGATCTTCCTAATTCCTTCTCTCACTACATTTCTTAGCCTAGTTTCCTTCCATCCGTTCTTCAGTAAAATGTAAAAACCATCTGTTTATAACTAATGCCAACATAACATACAGAAATAAAGATATTCTATTCAGCTGTCAGTTTTGCTTCACTCTGTCCCTATTTCACACATCAGTGAATCATTTCATTCAGTGCATGAAAGCTTTCTTGTTTGCTGCTTGATCACCAGAGCTCATGTATAAAGCCACTTATAAGTCAAATGTTGGTTTGAAGTGTGTAAAAACTGTAAAAGAAATGACACAGGTTTCCGTTATTTTTGAGTCTGTGCCATGAGAAATGTTCCCAAGTCATCAGAATCAATCTCAGTTTGGTTGGTTAGGACTGACCAGCAGAGGTATACACTACACGCTTTACATGCACTACTGGTTAAAAAGTATCAGAACTCTAGTTTTTATTGAAATTCAAGTAGCTTAAGTCCAATGAATAGCTGGAAATGGTACGAAAGTAAGTGGTGAACTGCCAGAGGTTAAAAAAAAAAGCTCTCTTGACTCTGAGAGTGAACAGCTTGGTGATAGGCGGATCACAAGACAAGAGCTTCAAGCACAGCTTAATAGTGGTCGCAGTAAGAAGTCTCAGTTTCAACTGTGGAGAGAAGACTTGGAGTTGCAGGCTTGACAGGTTGAGTTGCAGTAATAAAGCCATTGCTCAGATGTCAGAATAAGAAAAAGAGGCTTGTCTTGGCTATGAAACACTGCCAATGGACTACTGAAGACTGGAAGAAGGTATTATGTATTGATGAATCAAAATTTGAAATCTTTGATTCATCACACAGAACTTTCGTACGCCTTCGATTAGGAGAATGGATGGTTCCTCAGTGTGTGACAGCAAGTGTCAAACCTGGAGGAAGAAGCGTGATGGTCGGTGACTTGAACAGAGTAAGAGGTACCCTGAACCAAAACAGCTACCAGAGCATTCTGCAGTGCCATGCAGTACCTTCTGGTATGTTCCTAGTTGGTCAGGGCTTCATCCTACAGCAAGATAATGACCCAAAACATAAGTTCAAGCCATGCCAGAAGTACCTTAGGAAAAAAGAACAAGATGGTAAGCTTGAAAATATGGAGCGGCCAGTACAGTCTCCAAATTTAAACCTCATGGAGCTGGTTTGGGATGAACTGGACAGAAGAGTGAAAGCAAAGCAACCTACAAGTGCCACACATTTATGGAAAGGTTTGCAACAGAGTTGGGAACAATTTTCCGAAGAATATTTGATTTCCATTGTGGAAAGAATGCCATGAGTGTGTTCAGCTGTTATATCTGCCAAAGATGGCAACTTTGAGGAGTCAAAAGTTTAGAATACATTCTGGTGTCTAAATAGTTGTTTTTTAAAACTTCATTAGTTTATTTGTTCTTTGCTTTCATTCCAGAGTACAATGAGACACTAACATGCATAATTTCCAATAAGAAATTCGAAAAATTGGGGTCCTCAAAAAATTTTGACCCATAGTATATTTTGGAAATTTATAAGATAAAAAGCTAAGCAAAGATAGAAGACCTATCCAGTCTCCCACAGTTCTGCAATTACAATAGTTGGACAGTAGTTTAAGGGAAACACCTCTGTTAGATTTCCACATGCAAGCAAATGAGCTACATTGAAGCATACATGATCCTGAACCAAAACTAAGGTGTCACTGAGGTTGAAAGTTAAGAATCTCCTTTGTTTAAAATGACTTTCAGTTTTTGCAGAACCTCTTAAGTTTTATAGTTTGTTTGTTTTACTAAAGAGTTTTACTTTGGAAACATAAATCAAAGTTGAGAACACCTCTTGAAACCCCTCTTAGTAATGAACAACATTTTAGCTTTGTAATTGTTTGGAAAGTTAAAAAAAAAAAAAAAATAGAGGAATCAGTTATAATGAGAACTGAAGGCCAAGAGGACTTCATCAAAAGACTGCAAGAGCTACTTACAGAAACTAAAACCTGAACATAAAGTTGAATAGAAATCCCATACACTACCACAGAAAGCACTCTGCAAAACCACTACAGTAAAGAGTACTTCATACTAAAATACTAAATAATAAGAACAAAAGAAGAACATAAAAAAAAATCACAACCACGTGGATTACCTTCTAATTTTACAAAAATGTAGAAACTGGAAGATAAGACTGTTTAAATGATACCATTTCCCTTTCAGACAAGATTGGAAAACAGTGACAGTGACTCAGTGTAAGAGGATTATGACTGTTGGTTGTGTGCTACGACTCCACAGGGTTAGTAGCTGTGGATGTACTCTTCACACTGGATTATCATCATTGCCATGCCTGCCCACGCCAGGTCCCTTTGATGTGAAAATGTTTGAAACCCATCCAACAGTGGTTCGTCTCTGTTTTTATCTCATTTTGGGAGGGCTGAAGGGGAAATGATCATTTTGCTGGTGTAATGACAAAGAAACCATTAGAAATGCACCTATAGTTGTAACATGTGTAAGATGGCAAGAGTGTGCTTGATGAAGTCAGAATCATTAAAGAGCAAGCAGCAGTGTGGGGGAAAATGATATGTCTGGGCCAGTAGGAGCCTCTTCACCTTTGAGTAGGCTCAGTAGACATGTTATCATCCATTCTGATCATTGATCACCTCATCTGATAATAAGGTTGCCACATTGTTTAACTCAGTGGTTCTCAACCCTGTTCCTCAGGACCCCATGTCCTGCATGTTTTAGATGCTTCCCTGCTCCAACACACCTGATTCAAATGATCAGCTCGTCATCAGGCTTCTGCAGAGGCTTGAGAAACAGGGTTGAGAACCACTGGTTTAACTTACAAAGAGAAACAAAGGCCAGACAACTGAAAGGAAAATGAAAAGAAGATAGGAGAAAGTGATGGAAGAAAGTTTCAAATACAAAAATGTAGGAAAAGTAAGAAGGAATGAATGTGGAAGTTCTGAAGGGAAGATCAGTTTGCAAACTGAAAAGACAATGATACAAAGGTCAGATTCCATTAAGTAATGACAGAGCAGCAGCTGCATCGCAAGGTTTTATCTTGAAACAGATAGCTGCTGTACTCCCTCAATTTCAAGACTTCATTAAACAGCTCCACTTCCACTCATCTCTAAGTGAGCTGTGATTAGTGTTGGCCAGCTCACTAATTTACCTCCATTTACAGTGACCTCCGCTCAGGTTCTGCAGCAAGGTTCAACAACAAGAATATATTTCTAGTTCCTTGGTTGGGCCACAAAGTCACAGGCATTTTCAGCAGCGCAGCAAGGCCACACTGAAAGTAATCCTCTTTTCACCCCTTATGGTAATTTCTTCCGTAATATGCAGGGACAAAAACTCTTTCATACATCACTTTGCAATACAGCTGTTGAGATTGTCAAGCTAAGATCTGAAAAGCACACACAGGTGACAAATGGAAAGGAAATTACAGCTGCAATTATTTCAATTACAGATAAATCTGCAATTTTTTGTCACGTCTTCAGATTTCTCTAGATAGTACTCTAAAACCATACGGTGCTCCATTTACAAATACATATATAAAACAGGTAAAACTGCATATTACGTTAGAGAGACTTTAATCATTGAACACTTGCTACTGTTGCTTGAAAAATGACTGAAACTATTTAGAAATCAATTCCCCAGTTTCAAGAACAGTTTCAAGATTCATTTCCTTTTGATCAAAGGAAATCAATTAATAGAGCTAACGGTGCAGGTCTAAAGACAAAAAAATCAATAAATAAGTTGAGAAATATAACAAATGCAGTTGCTCTCGTTAACTTGTCACCCATCTGTATAGCAAAACAGATTAAAAAAGAGATATGAAGTAGTGCCTGTTCACTGGAGCTGTAAATCAATTTCCGATTGATAAGGCAGATTTTATAAGGTCGGCGAACACAGGTTACAAAAGAAAAACACAAAAGTATATATGAGTAAAAATTTAAAAACTAAAACTGTTCACTATGTGTAATGTTGGAAACAGATGACATCTAAAGTCATTAGGTACTTTTAGCTACATTTATGTATGTAACAAAGCTCAGTGCTGTGCCAAAATTCATATTCCTCAAGTTTTCCTTTCTTCTGTATGGCTGTTTTGTCATGGTACGACAACATTAAGCACTCAAGCCTGACAACTCAGTGCGGACTTGCTGTTTGAGATACTAAAAACATACACAAGTGCAGTATCTGCCTCAAACATAACTAAGTAGGTTACCTTGTCATCCAGTCAAATGTTTGAAACAAATAGTTACAGCAAACCCAGAAAGTGAGCACTGTCATTTTATTTTCTGGAGTGAAGCTGAGGCAAAGACACCAGGGACAGCCATTTTGTTTTGAACAGTAAACAGGTTTGAAACTCTAAGGAACACAAAATACACACACACACACACACACACACACACACACACACACACACACACACACACACACACACACACACACACACACACACACACACACACACACACACACACACACAAATATAGATGTACAAGTATGCGCACACATACATTTTCATGCAGACTGACGTGTCAAACAAGTAATCTTCATCTATAATGTGTATTATCTGGGCAGAACTAATCAGCTTATTATTTTCTACTGTTTGACCTTCAGTGCTGGACTCAGCTCTCCTTCCTCATTACAGCTGGCTAGAAGTAGCCCCAGGCAAGTGTACTCTTACCTGTCAGATGGGGTTTGTGTGGAAGAGTGAGGGAGAAAGTCAGAAGGAGCATCTATTTTTTCTTGGCCACTGTGAGCCCACAATTACTCCCTTTCTTAATAAACTCTTGGTTGTTAACTATGGTTGATCCTCATGAGATTCACTTCAACACTCTCATTCTCTACTTTTTACATCACTTGTAAAAAGTAGAGAGTGTGTGAGCCTGCGTGACAATGTGTGTGTTTTGAATTTTTCCAAAAATCTCTACCCATGAAGAAAAACCGAAAAACTACATGTAAGTATGCGAGTGCACTTGAATGTTAATATTCATGTGACTGTAAGTGTAGCCTGAACACTGAAGACAACAGTCTCAGTCCAATTCCTAACTTTTTTGAAAAGACTTGGTACTCTTAGTGCTGCATCTGACAAATCTTTAGTTTTGATTAATCTGTTTATTGTTGCTAAACTGATTTAACCCTTAGAGCCCGACAGGTGCATTTTACAAAGAAATACTAATATCTTTTAAATTAAATTGCTCCTAAAGTATTTATAGCAGTGAGGTGTAGTGCACATGAAATTAAATTGTATAACTTGATCTTTCCGATAATGTCAGTTGCTTGTCAGTGCAACAAAGTGTCCTGGGAAAAATATGTTAAAATAATTTAGAATGCATCAAATCATACTACACATGCACTCTGCATCCATCTCCATATTTGTGTCTCTTGCTTGACTTACTCCTGAACTGCACTGATTTGGTAATATCTATCTATCTGCAGTGTAACATGGTTTGATCATCACAAGAAACAGTCCAACAAAGGCTTTATGTGCTTGATACATGTTTGGACATACTGAGGTAATAATGTTACAAAGACAGTCTTAACTTCTGCAAAGTAATTTCTGAACTCATTTTCACACTCCTGCTTCTTGGCTAAATAATTTCTGATCATTTTATAATGTAACACATATCAAAACGAGAAAAGCACTCAGAGAGCGTAGTATTCCTGTTTATTTGTGACAGTTGAAATCTTTAAAAAATGTGTAGGTCAGTAGCGGTGGATTTGTAGTAGGATCGCAATCATGTGATCGTCAGCAGGCAGCAGACGTAGTGTTCACTTGTTGTCATAGTTACACTGATGCTGTGCCGCCTTCTCACAATGATACAGAAATCTTTAACACATCCGTGGATCCAGACTATAAGTCGCATCACTGCCAAAATCTAATCACTTGGTCCTTGTGTCATTTCTGACCTTCCCTGAAAATTTCATCCAAATCCGTTGGTCTGTTTTTGAGTAATGTTGCTAACAGGCAAACAGACAAACAAACCAACGCCGATTGCCACATAACTCCACTGCGTTTCTTGGTGGACTGACAAACCGCAGAACTCTGCTTTCTGATGACATGAGTTGTTTCTCTGAGTAATAATGAGCAATCTAGTTTTGAAATTGAAGCAAATGTCTGGATTATCTTCAACAGAGACACAGTGGGCTGGGACCTGGAAATCTAGAAAATTTGACCCCCTCCAAATTGCTTTTATTTTTGTTTTTCCTACAGTAGAATAAAAATCCAGTTCAACAAAAAAAAAATAAAAATCAAGTCAAACGGTCTATTCTTTAAAAAGTTAGGCCAGTAAAAAAATTGATATTTGAGCTTTTCATTCTATTTCTTTTTGAGAAATTAATAATTTTTACCTGAGATTTTAACAATATTCAGGTTTACCTGCTCCAAATTTTCTTAATTGCTTAAATTTAGAAGATTTCTGCAAAGTTTGAAAAAATATAGTCAATTTTCACTTTTTTTTCTGAGACTATTTTCATGTACCACCCAGAATATTTTCACTTGCCATAAGCCAGATATGGGAAAGTATATATTTTCTGAAAGAATAGGATGTCAGGTGTTGAAAAATACAAGTGTCAGAAAATCTGGCTTATGGCAACTCTCACAGATCAAATTTTACTGAAGAAGGTCTAAGTTCCCCTGTGTGGACCTTCGGCATCAATTTAGGGCAGATTTCATTAAAAATCTCCCTGCAGCCTTAACTTTTTAATATAATTTAAAGATATCTTTTTAGATGTATTCCCAAGTATATTGCGGTTGAAATGAGCCCTCAATCACTACCAGGGGATGATTTTCAGCCAAGATATTACATTTTTTCCAAAAAATAAGCCGAGTAGCCCACTGTGAGAGAGCCAACAGTACATGCCAATATGTATGAAAAATAAACACAGAATAACAGGTATGATTTTCTTTACTGCACATATGACGTCACCTGTAAGCAAACAGCCAGTGGCTCTCCTTGACTTTGGGGGCTCAAGGTAACATATCCATTACACGCCCTTTGTTGAAAGTGGGGACCAAACATTCACCTGGTTTGTCACCTTTGTATGGAGGCAGCTGTGTGTAAACAATTACACAAATAATGATGACGTCGGGCATTAAGCACATATTTTTCCTATTTTAAGAGTCACAGTGAACCTTTGGCATCATTGAGAAAAACACTTCTGCCAGTAGTTTAATGCACAGACATACAGTAGCTGCATATGACTATGAGTTATGGGCAATTTGGTCAGAGACGACTTTCATTTTAAACCTCTCAGACTGTTTCATCCACCTCGAGAAGCAAAAGTGGTCGATCTATCTAGCATTTCACAAAAGAAAAAAACAAATCAATTTTGTGGAGCAGATTTCTGACTTTATTTTCTGCTTTGTTATCATATTACTTATTTTGCACACCTTCAGCTATATCTTGTGACAATCAGATTCTGAGCCCCAGTTGGAGAACCAAAGATTTAATGGGTTGTAAGTTTGCATGCCTACTGACCAAACAATTATTCAGATTACAACTTAAGCACAACTACTGTGTAAATAGATAGTAGACAACAGCAGTACACACAGCCGGAAGCCATAAAAGAAACAAACTGCAGAGTGAATAGAAACTAATTTCGATGCAGTGTGGAAGAGAGTTGTTAGAGAAGCTCAGACAAGTTAGCGCCGCTGGGGAAACCTTGCTAAATGGCAAAAGTGTCAAGGTAAGACACCCACCTTAGCATAGAACACAGTCATTTGAAAAGTTTCACATTATGTGAAATACTTCCTTTCATGTGCCAAAGCAGTTTTAACTCATTAAAAAAATCGCCACCAGTGTCTCTGGAAGTGGGCAGTGACCTCTGGCTTCATCAGTGTATAATTAATGGCATTTATGTATGGCCACGTTAGATCTGAATCTGTGAGCTGTCAGTTGTGGCAGTAGTCTATTTAGCATCATTCAGGTTAAGACAAGGGAATAGCTGAGTTCAGTGTGAGCAGACGGTTTAATCGGGACCCTTGTATCCTTCTCTGGAAGCCATGAGACCTCAGTATTTAACTATCGGGACACTTTCGGTCAGGAATGTGTGTGTCTAAGCATGCATGAGAAATCAAGCATGTTGGCAAAGTCAAATTTTACAGTCTCAAGGCCCTTTACAAGCAGGCTGAAACACTGAATGTAAATGTATATGTATGTATATGTGCATGTATTGATCCTAAAAAGCCCAGAGTCATTGTTGTATCTTTGCAGTTTTTTTTTTCTCTCAAATCCTTGACTCTTTTTAAATGATTGCATGCTTTGTTAAGCAATGGTCAATTCTGTTAGTAAATATATAAAGAGCTTTTGTGTGTGTGTGTGTGCGTGTGTGTGTGTGTGGGGGGGTAGTCAGGTGCTGGCTATACTTGTGGGGACCAAATGTCCTCACAACTGTCGGAAATCCGAAAACTATGTCACTTGTGGGGACCTCATTTCAGTCCCCACAAGTTTAAACAATGTTTTCTTGGCCATGTTGTTGTTA
The DNA here is from genome assembly GCF_021347895.1 of Acanthochromis polyacanthus. NCBI lineage: Eukaryota > Metazoa > Chordata > Actinopteri > Pomacentridae > Acanthochromis > Acanthochromis polyacanthus. The sequence goes on from NC_067116.1 coordinate 12,942,213, forward strand.
CTGAAAAAAAGTAAAAGTGCAAAAACGTTTCTTTATGGTTAGGCATTGTTGTGGTCTGGGTTAAGGTTAGGGTTAGGGTAAGGGTTAGGGGTTAGGTATGAATGGGAGTCAATGGTATGTCCCTACAATGATAGAAAAACATAGTGTGTGTGTGTGTGTGTGTGTGTGTGTGTGTGTGTGTGTGTGTGTGTGTGTGTGTGTGTGTGTGTGTGTGTGTGTGTGTGTGTGTGTGTGTGTGTGTGTGTGGACCAGACTCTTGCTGCCTGCATATCTGCACACTGAATAGGTGACATGGATGGATGGATGGATGATGAAAGACAAAGCTGTGGAATGTGACTGCTTTGGGTTTTGCTCACCAGTGAGTCAATACTTTGGTGTATATTCATATTTTATGAGCCCATGCTCAGGCATTTATCTTGTATTTGAGATTTATGTGCTTTTGAAGTGCCAAAAAACATCTGAGTGATCACAGCAGTATACAACAGATTTTTTTCCTGTACATTTTCTGGTTAGCTGCAAGACTGTTCGTTTAGACCACACCTGTCTAACTAAAGTGCCTATTTCCAGTCCACATGGATATTATACATCCAGTAATGGATCGGGCAGATATGGCATAATTGAGATATCTGGGTCCAATAAAGTGTGTCAGTCAACCATTATTTTCTCTGCCACAATACATCCATCCATTATCTATACACCGCTTAATCCTTATCAGGGTTGCAGGGGGCTGGAGTCTGTCCCAGCTGACTTAGGGTGAAGGCAAGGGACACCCTGGACAGGTCACCAGTCTATCACAGGGCTACATATAGAGACAAACTAATTTAGAGTTACCAACTAACCTCAGCATGTTTTTGGACTGTGGGAGGAAGCCGGAGAAACTGGAGAAAACCCACACATGCAAAGGGAGAACATGCAAACTCCACACAGAAATATCTCAGGAAGGCAGGAACGTGAACCGGAGATCTTCTAGCTACAAAGTGAAAGGTCTAACCACCAAGCCACTGTGCAGCCTGCCACAATCCAATGTTGAAATATTTAAACTCAAATCATAGAAAGTCACTGCCATGTTCTGTTTCTGTATGTAGACAAAGGTGAATTTGTTTATCTAGACCATGTCTTAAATTAATTGAGATGGAGGTACAGAATACGAAGTTAGGAAAGACCCTGAGTACAATGTCCTGGTGGAACAGACTATTTGCCTAAAGATCATTTTATGTGTATGTACTTTGGGAACAAAAAGTAAACTTATTTTCTGGAATCATAGTTGGCTTTGTTTGTACTACAATGAACCCAGAGTTTTTATCTCCTGTTTAATTTCAGACATTGCCACAATGAATGCAGGTGCCACAAAAAACAATGCCATGGATGAATGAGCCAAGCATAACACTGCTGTCACTGTTTTTCAATTAAATGAAGTAATAGCAGAAACAAAGAACAAAAGCCACTGTAAGAGATCCCAAAGCAGTCAAGGTTTAAGTCTCATTCATTGTGTCAATGATCATCACTTCAATGAAAACATGTACTCTTAATACACGTACTTCAATTCTAAGAATTCTCTCTCTCTCTCTCTCTCTCTCTCTCTCTCTCTCTCTCTCTCTCTCTCTCTCTCTCTCTCTCTCTCTCTCTCTCTCTCTCCTCTCTCTCTCTCTCTCTCTCTCTCTCTCTCTCTCTCTCTCTCTCTCTCTCTCTCTCTCTCTCTCTCTCTCTCTCTCTCTCTCTCTCTCTCTCTCTCTCTCTCTCTCTCTCTCTCTCTCTCTCTCTCTCTCTCTATATATATATATATATATATATATATATATATATATATGGACAGTGCCTTGCGAAAGTATTCGACCCCTTGAACTTTTCAAACTTTCGCCACATTTCAGGCTTCAAACATGAAGATAGAAAATTTTAATTTTTTGTCAAGAATCAACAACAATTGGGACACAATCGTGAAGTGGAATGAAATTTATTGGATATTTTATACTTTTTTAACAAATAAAAAACTGAAAAGTGGGGCGTGCAATATTATTCGGCCCCTTTACTTTCAGTGCAGCAAACTCACTCCAGAAGTTCAGTGAGGATCTCTGAATGATCCAATGTAATCAAGTCTCCGTATAAATGCACCTGCTCTGTGATAGTCTCAGGGTTCTGTTTAAAGTGCAGAGAGCATCATGAAGACCAAGGAACACACCAGGCAGGTCCCAGATACTGTTGTGGAGAAGTTTAAAGCCGGATTTGGATACAAAAAGATTTCCCAAGCTTTTAACATCTCAAGGAGCACTGTGCAAGCAATCATATTGAAATGGAAGGAGTATCAGACCACTGCAAATCTACCAAGACCCGGCCGTCCCTCTAAACTTTCACCTCCAACAAGGAGAAGACTGATCAGAGATGTAGCCAAGAGGCCCATGATCACTCTGGATGAACTGCAGAGATCTACAGCTGATGTTTGGCGTAAAAGCAACACAGCTCATCACCCTGAACACACCATCCCCACTGTCAAACATGGTGATGGCAGCCTCATGGTTTGGGCCTGCTTTTCTTCAGCAGGGACAGGGAAGATGGTTCAAATTGATGGGAAGATGAATGGAGCCAAATACAGGAGCATTCTGGAAGAAAACCTGTTGGAGTCTGCAAAAGACCTGAGACTGGGACGGAGATTTATCTTCCAACAGGACAATGATCCAAAACATAAAGCCAAATCTACAATGGAATGGTTCACAAATAAATGTATCCAGGTGTTAGAATGGCCAAGTCAAAGTCCAGACCTGAATCCAATCCAGAATCTGTGGGCAGAGCTGAAGACTGCTGTTCACAAACGCTTTCCATCCAACCTCACTGAGCTCGAGCTGTTTTGCAAGGAAGAATGGGCAAGAAATTCAGTCTCTCGATGTGCAAAACTGATAGAGACATACCCCAAGCGACTTGCAGCTGTAATTGCAGCAAAAGGTGGCGCTACAAAGTATTAATGCAAGGGGGCCGAATAATATTGCACACCCCACTTTTCAGGTTTATACACACGTGGACAAAATTGTTGGTACCCCTCAGTTAAAGAAGGAAAAACCCACAATTCTCACTGAAATCACTTGAAACTCACAAAAGTAACAATAAATAAAAATTTATTGAAAATTAAATAATCAAAATCAGCCATCACTTTTGAATTGTTGATTAACATAATTATTTAAAAAAACAAACTAATGAAATAGGGCTGGACAAAAATGATGGTACCCATAACTTAATATTTTGTTGCACAACCTTTTGAGGCAATCACTGCAATTAAACGATTTCTGTATTTGTCAATGAGCGTTCTGCAGCTGTCAACAGGTATTTTGACCCACTCCTCATGAGCAAACAGCTCCAGTTGTCTCAGGTTTGATGGGTGTCTTCTCCAAATGGCATGTTTCAGCTCCTTCCACATATGTTCAATGGGATTCAGATCTGGGCTCATAGAAGGCCACTTTAGAATAGTCCAACGCTTTTCTCTCAGCCATTCTTGGGTGTTTTTGGCTGTGTGTTTTGGATCGTTGTCCTGTTGGAAGACCCATGACCTGCGACTGAGACCAAGCTTTCTGACACTAGGCAGCACATTTCTCTCCAGAATGCCTTGATAGTCTTCAGATTTCATCGTACCTTGCACACTTTCAAGACACCCTGTGCCAGATGCAGCAAAGCAGCCCCAAAACATTACTGAGCCTCCTCCATGTTTCACCGTAGGGACAGTGTTCTTTTCTTCGTATGCTTGGTTTTTGAGTCTATGAACATAGAGTTGATGTGCCTTACCAAAAAGCTCCAGTTTGGTCTCATCTGTCCAAAGGACATTCTCCCAGAAGCTTTGTGGCTTGTCAACATGCATTTTTGCAAATTCCAGTCTCGCTTTTTTATGAGTTTTTTCAGCAGTGGTGTCCTCCTTGGTCGTCTCCCATGAAGTCCACTTTGGCTCAAACAACGACGAATGGTGCGATCTGACACTGATGTACCTTGGCCTTGGAGTTCACCTTTAATTTCTTTGGAGGTTGCTCTGGGCTCTTTGGATACAATTCGAACGATCCATCTCTTCAATTTGTCATCAATTTTCCTCTTGCGGCCACGTCCAGGGAGGTTGGCTACTGTCCCGTGGGTCTTGAACTTCTGAATAATATGAGCCACTGTTGTCACAGGAACTTCAAGCTGTTTAGAGATGGTCTTATAGCCTTTACCTTTAAGATGTTTGTCTATCATTTTTTTTCGGATGTCCTGGGACAATTCTCTCCTTCGCTTTCTGTTGTCCATGTTCAGTGTGGTACACACCTTTTCACCAAACAGCAGGGTGACTACTTGTCTCCCTTTAAATAGGCAGACTGACTGATTATGAGTTTGGAAACACCTGTGATGTCAATTAAATGACACACCTGAGTTAATCATGTCACTCTGGTCAAATAGTTTTCAATCTTTTATAGAGGTACCATCATTTTTGTCCAGGCCTGTTTCATTAGTTTGTTTTTTTAAATAATTATGTTAATCAACAATTCAAAAGTAATGGCTGTTTTTGATTATTTAATTTTCAATAAATTTTTATTTATTGTTACTTTTGTGAGTTTCAAGTGATTTCAGTGAGAATTGTGGGTTTTTCCTTCTTTAACTGAGGGGTACCAACAATTTTGTCCACGTGTGTATGTGTTAAAAAAGTTTAAAATATCCAATAAATTTCGTTCCACTTCACGATTGTGTCCCACTTGTTGTTGATTCTTGACAAAAAATTAAAATTTTATATCTTTATGTTTGAAGCCTGAAATGTGGCGAAAGGTTGAAAAGTTCAAGGGGGCCAAATACTTTGACAAGGCACTGTATATATATATATATATATATATATATATATATATATTTGAAATTGTATTCAAAACAGTACAGTAGGCATGTCAAAAACCGATTCCAATATTTTAGTTTTTTGGAACCCGGCATTTTTGGATGAATGTGCTTGTTTCGTAAACGCACCTGTGCCACAGCCACTTGTGTTTGCTGCTGTTGCTGCTGGAGCTGCTGCTGAAGCAGTTGAATCTGGTGGTGGACAGACAAGGGGGCACCGGGTGGCAGCGTGCCTGACGCTGGGAGCAGCATCCTCGGGCTGGACAACAGTAGAGAAGCCTCTTCTGAAGCCTGGCAGCAGGGAGAAGGAGAGATCAGGTCAATAACTAGTATTGCAATACAGGTAATAAGTAACTAAGTCAGTAATATTTCTGAGCATGCTCACAAAAACTTGCAGCTCAAGATGCAAACACATGCCAAGGAAGAAATTATTAAAGAATGAATGAATATAATCAGGACAAGCAATTGCATCGATGAAACGCCTTAGAGAACAAGCCACCATCAAAACAAGAATCTGAATTCGAAATGTAGAGTTGCTGATTAGTTGTACCAGTGTGGAATGAATGATGCTGACTGAGAATGCAGATCAGTAGCACTGAAATGCTCCACTCCAGCAATAATGAGCTTTGGGACTCAGTTCTCCTTCTCCTGCCACGTAGCATCCTCATTGTTTCACGGCTTTAGTAACTAGTCATACTTTGAGCCCTCTCCACCCTGTCAAAAACTGTTTTTGTTTTTTGGGTATGCCACCATGGCTAGAATAAAGCATCAACATCTCTGGTATTTGAGGGTAATAACAACTAAGCCAGCAGAATCTGAAAAGAAAAAAGAACCATATATATTTAAAAGACTGCTCCACCAAAGTGTACACTCATATTTTCCTTCCAGTGTTCATTGGATATCAGAATAAAGTGCACACATTTCAGTTGCAGCACACAAGGGCACGGGCCAAATGTCCACCTTAATCCTTAAGTGGCGTGGTCCACAAAAACAGAGTGCTACAAGGTGCGCGGTAAAAAGACAGACGCACCCTCAGACCAGTACTGAGACCTTGAGCATATAGCATGGACCTCTAATACATGTTGTGCCTTCAAGCCATCTAACCAATGACTAACACAAGCCAAGGGTCATGTGAAGCCCCTTTGGTAAGACTGAATAAATTACAGAAGTCTTTTGCCCTGTTTACACTGACTATTTCAAGAGTCTCGTGTCCAAATAAAATACAGACCTGTCCTGAATATAGATCATTCTGTGTATCATAACACAGTGGCTTTTTATAACGACAGTGCTAATGTTGGACAGCTAGCAACTTCTTGCTCCACTAACAAGAACATTTTACATTCTAAAATACAGTCTTTGCTCTGCTGGGTTCTGCTAGTGTCACCTTTGCTCTCCTGTTCATTACCAGGCTGCCAAGTCTGAACCCCGACTGAATCCAAACAAATTCAAAGTCCCCAACAGGGAAATGCAAGGTGCTCCAAAGTGAATGGAACCGTGATGCAGGGTGGGGCCAGCACAGAGTCGACACCTGATTAAATTGATCCTGAACCAGCCTTAAGGAATCTGCGCCAAAACACTTCACCATCTGTCTCTCCTCAAGCACCGTCTGGTAGCACACAGACAATGATGTGTGAATACACACAGACACAGATACACTCTGCATTAGAGGAATACCTGACTGATGGCCTGTCTGAAATGGGTCTTTTAGGTTAATGAGTAGAAATTATCGACATTGACAGGGTGTTTAGTGTCATTATGTAATGAATAGCAGGAAAAATACTGTGGAAAATATGCAAGACAAGACAACAAGAGGAAACATTTTGGTGAAGACTGTAGAGAAACATATAAGATCACAAAAACACATTTTTCTCGAGAAGTGCATCTTTAACACATCATTCACCATTTTTTCACTGAAGCTACTCAGAAACTTAAAGCAACAGCTTCTAAGAAAAGGGTGTTAAACGGGATTGCTGCAGTAGTTTTGAAACTGAGTCTTGTCAGGCAAACTGAGAGGGTTTAGTCTCTGGAAGACTGAAAAAGATGATTCAGCACTCAAAGTAACAGAGAGGAAAAATGATGACATGTTTGGCTTTCAAGCACTGTGGACATCGGAACAAATCCCAATTCTAGAGAAACAGTAAGAGAAGACAGACATAAACAGACTTTCAGCAGCAGCAGAATAAGACAGAACGCAGAAGGACATAGATCTCATTCCAAATGTACATCTGAGCAATCATTTCCAACATTTTTCCATAAGAAAATTATTTTTCTCTTTTCCCATCCATGACAGCAATGAAAGTTAAACCTATAACCAATTTCTGAAAGTACTTATACACACGTGGACAAAATTGTTGGTACCCCTCAGTTAAAGAAGGAAAAACCCACAATTCTCACTGAAATCACTTGAAACTCACAAAAGTAACAATAAATAAAAATTTATTGAAAATTAAGTAATCAAAATCAGCCATCACTTTTGAATTGTTGATTAACATAATTATTTAAAAAAACAAACTAATGAAATAGGGCTGGACAAAAATGATGGTACCCATAACTTAATATTTTGTTGCACAACCTTTTGAGGCAATCACTGCAATTAAACGATTTCCGTATTTGTCAATGAGCGTTCTGCAGCTGTCAACAGGTATTTTGGCCCACTCCTCATGAGCTAACAGCTCCAGTTGTCTCAGGTTTGATGGGTGTCTTCTCCAAATGGCATGTTTCAGCTCCTTCCACATATGTTCAATGGGATTCAGATCTGGGCTCATAGAAGGCCACTTTAGAATAGTCCAACGCTTTTCTCTCAGCCATTCTTGGGTGTTTTTGGCTGTGTGTTTTGGATCGTTGTCCTGTTGGAAGACCCATGACCTGCGACTGAGACCAAGCTTTCTGACACCAGGCAGCACATTTCTCTCCAGAATGCCTTGATAGTCTTCAGATTTCATCGTACCTTGCACACTTTCAAGACACCCTGTGCCAGATGCAGCAAAGCAGCCCCAAAACATTACTGAGCCTCCTCCATGTTTCACCGTAGGGACAGTGTTCTTTTCTTCGTATGCTTGGTTTTTGAGTCGATGAACATAGAGTTGATGTGCCTTACCAAAAAGCTCCAGTTTGGTCTCATCTGTCCAAAGGACATTCTCCCAGAAGCTTTGTGGCTTGTCAACATGCATTTTTGCAAATTCCAGTCTGGCCTTTTTATGAGTTTTTTTCAGCAGTGGTGTCCTCCTTGGTCGTCTCCCATGAAGTCCACTTTGGCTCAAACAACGACGAATGGTGCCATCTGACACTGATGTACCTTGGCCTTGGAGTTCACCTTTAATTTCTTTGGAGGTTGCTCTGGGCTCTTTGGATACAATTCCAACGATCCGTCTCTTCAATTTGTCATCAATTTTCCTCTTGCGGCCACGTCCAGGGAGGTTGGCTACTGTCCCGTGGGTCTTGAACTTCTGAATAATATGAGCCACTGTTGTCACAGGAACTTCAAGCTGTTTAGAGATGGTCTTATAGCCTTTACCTTTAAGATGTTTGTCTATCATTTTTTTTCGGATGTCCTGGGACAATTCTCTCCTTCGCTTTCTGTTGTCCATGTTCAGTGTGGTACACACCTTTTCACCAAACAGCAGGGTGACTACTTGTCTCCCCTTAAATAGGCAGACTGACTGATTATGAGTTTGGAAACACCTGTGATGTCAATTAAATGACACACCTGAGTTAATCATGTCACTCTGGTCAAATAGTTTTCAATCTTTTATAGAGGTACCATCATTTTTGTCCAGGCCTGTTTCATTAGTTTGTTTTTTTAAATAATTATGTTAATCAACAATTCAAAAATAATGGCTGTTTTTGATTATTTAATTTTCAATAAATTTTTATTTATTGTTACTTTTGTGAGTTTCAAGTGATTTCAGTGAGAATTGTGGGTTTTTTCTTCTTTAACTGAGGGGTACCAACTATTTTGTCCACGTGTGTATCTTCTGTTACAAAATCCTCCATCAACATGCACAGAACGTTCTGCGGATGACTGAAGCTATTCAAACATCCAATGAGCAGTTCGGAACAAGAATACTGGCAGTTGTATCCCCTTTGAACGCTGGTTAGGTGTTATCACGTTCCTTCTATGACATTGTAAGCAAGTGCCCTAACAGCTCAACCATTCCAAATGAATAAGCTACAGGTCTAAAATCAAATGGCTGAGAGCAGAAGTTTCACTTTACTAATGTGGATTGTCAAACAAATCTGGCATGTGGGCAGAAATTCAGAATTCTAGAAAAAGGCAGGTACCAGACAAAAGAGAAAATCAAGACTCTGCATCTGCTGATGTGTAACTGCTTGCTTGCATGGAAGCTATAACAGCTGGATGAGCATAGGAGTTGATTAAAAGGTTATCAAGACTTTATTACTGTGAGTTGGCTAAATAAAAGTTATGCCCCCTATGTTTTGTTCAGAGAAATTGTCACAGCAGCTTTAACAACTCCTTCATTAACTTACTAGAAAATACAAAAAGGGAGTGAAACAGTCAGCACATTTCTGCTTCTGGGCCAAACAGATGTCTTTTTTTTTCTCCACCAAAAATATGTCACCTTATTTTGACTTGTAATTACAGCATCCCCTTGAGTGAATTCCTGCCACAGCATAGTGGATCCAAAGAGCTACAGAGACTAGATGCCAAATTATTCTCAGAGACTGCATGATGCCTGAAGGGCCTCCTACTGACCAGGTGACTGAGGTGACCACAAAGCCACCTGTGGGCTTGAAAAACATGTTATATATTTTTTAAAAATCCCTAAATTACACCATTCGTCAGAGCAAGACACCAGAAAGAATCACTAGTCGTCTCACAGTTTAGTGATCCTTAAACTAATCATGTGTGACGGCTCAGTTTGAAAATTAATCAAATTTATGCTAAAGATTGTCATATTTCCCTAATGTCACTTTGTTCTACATTTTTGATTTTAAAAACTGACACAAACAAACAGTTTGCACCACTATTTGCAAACTGTTTTTTTGCCCTAAATCCTGTTGAAAAGCAAAAAAAGTCTTCTCATTGTAACCAAAAAATGATGACTGCCTCGGCTGCAATTATCCCATCCATCCATTATCTAGACACTGCTTCATCCTCATTAGGGTCGTGGGCGACTGCAGCTGATTTATGGTGATGGCAGGGGACATCCTGGACAGGTCGCCTGTCTATCACAGGACTACATATAGAGACAAACAATCACACTCACATTCACACCCACAGACAATTTAACCTCAGCATGGTTTTGGACTGTGGGAGGAAGCTGGAGAACCCGGAGAAAATCCATGCATGCACAGTGAGAACATGCAAACTCCAAGCAGAAAGATTCTGGGAAAGCCGGATGCGAAGCAGTGGTCTTCTTGCGACAAATCGACAGTCCTAATCACCAAGGCATTGTGCAGCCCACTGCAACTGTCACATGAATGAATGGACTTGCTCTTATATAGCGCTTTACTACTCATCACAGTACTCAAAGCGCTTATACAACAATTGCTTCCATTCAACCATACACTCACACATTCTTACTCTGGGGCGGACGGAAGCGTGGCTGCCAATCCGCGCCTCCGACCACCACCAACATTCACACACCAGTGAAGAGCACTGGAAGCAAGGTGGGTTAAGTGTCTTGCGCAAGGACACAACAGCACATGACTAGGCGAGAGCGAGAATCTAACCGCTGACCCCTCGATCATTGGACGACCCGCTCTACCACCTGAGCCACAGCCGCCCCACACACACATCACTGTCATCATTGTCACATGGCAAAAGTTCGGGAACTATTTAGCTTAAGTGCAGGTTGTGTTTCCAAAGAGCCAAAAACAAGGCTGAGAAATGAGGGATTGAGAGAAAAATAAAACAGAACTGAAGCAAATAAATAAATAAATTCAGATAGCACAAAAACAGAAAAAAACATCTAGTATGTAGAGGTTGTAAAAAGGTAAGTATTAAAAAATATCTATATTATACGTTTTTGGTAGTATTGAGTAACACCTGCAGGCCCTTAGAAGAATGTTGTACATATCGATTGCCGGTTTTTCAACTTTTGCAACATAAATAATCAAAGAAACTCAACTTTTTCTTTTAATGATTTACAGCATTTTAACTGGAATACTGCACAAAATACCTCTTAGTTCACTCTACATCTAGTCATCGTTGTGCTGTTTCCACAGAGGTGCAGAACTTTTCTTGAATTAGCCCACACTGAGTAATAATATAAAGGCAGCAAAACACATCCAGAAAATGCTTACGGTGTAGAGGGCTAAATAGAACAGGGAATACTGGCGTTGAGGACAATCAGTGATAAAGATGACAACATCAGTAATCTTTCTATATGTAAGAACTGCAAAATATATTACTGGAAATGCTTCAGCAGTCATAGGATCTTTCATCTTTCATGCAAGGAGTAAAACAACTTGGTAAAACAACGCGATGGATAAATTAAAATTATCAATGATGACAAGGAAAAAACTGAAGACAAGATTCTGCAACATGAATGCCCCTCACCCACACACAGGCTCACAGCTCAACACTCAAGAATTAGCAGTCTAAGTTTGCTGAGTGAGAGCGTGCATATTTAAACTGTTTCAGCCTCTCAGCACTGTGTTTACTGTACAGAATGAGAGACAACAATCCACCTCTGCATGCTGAATCCTAAACATGTTTACCACAGTAAAAGCCAATTACAGAAGACGGTAAGGGAGTTAAAGAGGGTGGAAGAAAAAGAAAAATATCAAGCACTGAAATTCCTCATGATGACTATTCGGTCTGCCAGAGGGAAACTCTGCTATTACCATCTAATTCTCACACATACTCCGGCTAATACAAGTTCTTAGCAGCCAGCAGGAGTCTTCCTTTATCTTTTAGCCTCTCGTTAAACTCATTGAGGGAGCGGGCAAACCAGGGAAGAAAAGACAGCCTCAATAAGAAAGTGGAAAGTGAGACAGAAAGGAAGCTGAGGACAGATGACGAGGGATAAAGGAAGTCTACATTTCTCCTTCTACAGCTGTGATTACATTAGCTGATCTCTGTCTGTCAAACACACTGTCCCTCCCACACACACTCAGACTGATCAGCTACGAAACACCCAAACGTCCAACAGGTTGTGGCTCCTTTCACTGCCGACTACAGCCTTGACTGCAGATTTATGACTTTATCAAGGGCTCTTGAGAAAAAGCCTGGGAGATCACTCAACTGTGACTTTGAGTGTAATATCATATCAACCTTTAGTGTCATTATATAGTAATAGTAGTTGAGAAGGTCTTACTTGGGTGAACGTGTTCCTTTGACACCCTTGGATTAAGACACCTTGGTTCTGTGAATAAATCAGTTAACGGAGTCCTCCCCCACCATGTCTGACTTGTAAAAATGTCATCCATTGAAGTCCAAAAATCTGTTACTACACCTTTAAGTTATCAGGTTTAAACACTAAATGTAATTCTAACTTGATGAATTTCAGCTTTCAAACTATTCTGTATGCTTCACCGTGCTCGTGAATCACTTTACAAGCTAAACAGTGTGATATATCCAAACAGCTACAGTAACTGATTATAATAATTGATTTTTAAGTTCTACTTTACACAGTTCTTACGCTTTCACAGATTTTCTTTTGTCAATCCCCTGGCCTAAAACTTTGGACTACATGTAAGAAAAGCTTATTCAGGGAACTGTGAGATTGTCTATATAAGCAAAACTGAGGAGCTGTGCCCCTTAAAGCACTGCATTGCATTTCAGCCTCCAGAGAATTCTGTTATTGATATTCTATCCATCTGGTTATTGCTTTAGCACTGGAAACATGTCAGTATGATTTGTGATCTTTGTTTGGTTATTTAGGTGGATATACAAAAGAACAATATTCTCTCCAGAACATGAACTGTAGAATCCAATTTATCATCTCCAGGTAACGTCTTGTTAATGTAGTGGGTTATATTTTTATATGATTCGAATAATGGCTGTGAAGGAGCTCACTGAATAGGTGAACTGTTATTTGTTTTTTCCTGAAGGTTTTTTTTGCTAACCAATGCTTGAGTGAATGTTGCCTATTATCAAATCTAACCTAATAGACAATATTTAGTAGTACAGAGATGGTATTCTTGCTGTATTTCAGCTTGTTCAAGTAATTGGAGAATTTATTTTGGCATTTAGTAATCTCCATCTCTTCAGCAGTTCATTCAACAAGCTGTGATTCATGAAGTGTGCACAAAGTACGCAGTCACTTGATTTTCCGTTTTAACTGGCTGATTGGACTGTATCAATGTGGGTAGGGAATGGAGGATCTTGTTACAGTGTGTTTTTTTTTTTTTTAAATTAGATTATTAATTGATCAGCTTTCAGTTACTGCAGCTTTTTTGCATTTAAGTGAGACAATAATGTTCTATTTACTTTATTCACAGTACAGTTATTTGATTGGCTTCAAAGTTGAAAATTAAAGTTGAAAATCTGATAAAAAGCTCTGAAAATACACCACAAAGTAAAAGATTACACCAGTTGTTTCCAACCTTTTTGGCTTCTCACAAAAGTGGTATGGAGTAGAGCTTGAAAACTTTGACTACATTTTGCCCTGAGTACTTTTACCTGAGTAGATTTTTCAATCCAGGACTTTTAGTTGTAATAGAGTATTTTTTTTTTTTACATTGCTGTATTGGTACTTTTACTTAAATTAATGTTATGAATACTTCCTCCATTCCAATTGGACAAAGTTTCGAGATTTTACAGAAAAAAGTCGTGTTCACATCAAAACAAAGCATCTCCTTGGTTCTAGACAGGCTTGCTCATCAAACCAAGCCAGATTTCCAACACACACCAGGCAAAAACAATCTGCTGCTGCAACTATTGCATTATCTTTTAGAAAATGTTTTTCGCTTCCTTTCCAAATTTCCATTGACTGCTTTCAATGTCAACACTGACATCAGGCGATTGCTTTTTTTTTTTGAAAAAACACAGTCTGGAAGCCAAAGTGTGTCAGGGAATATCTGCACCTGGGCAACAAATTTGTTCTGTGGCCTTCACACCATTAGTGTTATTTTAGCTGCCTTTGATGTTCCTCCAGAGCAGTCGTTGTTGTTGTCCTAAATGGCATTTCTTGCTTCCATAGCAATCGGCGACCTCATTAATTTTAATGATGCCATACAGTAATAGTTGTAGGCATTAATTAGCATGTCCTTTTACTTAAGGCAGTGGCTCTGAGTGTCTGTTCGCGGGATTCAGAGATCTGCTGGTTTGAGTCTAGCTATCAATCAGCGACTGATACAGGCCAGGAAAGTAAGGTGAATGTAGTTTACTGCTGCCCCAAAATACAAAATCAGCAGGGCTCCAGACAGTGTGGAAGGGACCAACACAATGGCTATTAAGTTTCCAATGATAAATATGATTTTGTCTCAGAGAACATTTGGACCAAGCCGGACCAAATGTGTTCCAGTCTGGTTCAGTTGGTGTGTGGACAGTCAGGAAATTTGTGTGTGTGGACAGTCAGGACAGTTTTCTTGGAGTTTTAGTTGATGAATCCCTTGGCTGGAAACCACATCTGAGTTTTCTTACTTCAAAAATTGCCAAAGCTGTCGGAATACTGGGAAAAATCCGCTACCTCATTAATTCAACAGTGGCAACAATGTTATATTATGCAATGGTATATCCACATATAAATTACTGTAATATATGTTGGGCTAGTACCCATGAAACTAAACTTCAGCCTATTTATCGTCTCCAGAAACGAGCTTTGAGAATAATATTTCGTGTAGATTGCAGACATCCATCTCAGCCCCTGTTTGCTAAAGCAGGTGTTCTGAGTGTCTACCAAGTCAATAATTTCCAAATTGGTCAGTTTGTTTATAGTTCTGTAAACAAACTACTACCCCAACATCTAAATTCTATTTATCATTTTAATAACGAATTTCATTATTATCCAACTCGTAGCAGCACACTTATTAGAGCTCCTTTTGCTCGTATAAATCTGTCTGTATTTAGTATTCCATACAGAGGATCCAAAATATGGAATCAATTACCAACCTGGGTCAGAGTTCTTTCACAAACCAAATTTAAAGCAGCTTTTAAAGCACTGCTTTTGAAAAAGAGTAATTTTCCATATGGGATATCCTACTAACACCTGGTTTGTCTTTGGTCAATATGTTTTAATGAGGTAATATTTACCCTGTGTATAATTTTACGAACTGTTGGCATGTTACTTGTCATATTTTTCTGTATTTATATAATGGTCTACCTGAGAATGGTTTTTATTTATTTTTTTTTTTTTTGGAGGTTGTCTTCTTTCAAACCCCTTGAGGGTTTTTTGGCAACCTTCCTTCACATTTTTAATGTAAGAAATGCAAATTGTTTGTTTAACTTTGTGTGTTAAAATTAAATAAATCAAATCGAAATAGAACGTGATTTAAAGTCTTCAGATCCAGTCACTGCCAGTATTTAAACATTACTGAAAAATATTATCCCATATTATATTTGTGAAAACACTGGTGAATGATGACATCACTCATCCGTCTCATCCGAGACGAAAGACATACCAGCAAATACACAGCAGTTGTAAAGTGTGTCCCTTCTTGACTGTAAAAGACTAAACTCTGTGCAAGTTAATGGTAACATTTTTAATGTGCATTTTGTCCAGTCGTAGTTTGCAATTACTTTGGACGTGTAACCCTCTGAACATCAAAATCCACTGGCAGTTTTGAAAGGCAGGTTGCCTTAAAAAATGAAAAACAAAACAAAAATACATTGCTATAAACCACATCATTTGTCAGAGCCTCAAACTGTAGCAGTCGATGAAGTAACGGTGTATGACACAAAGTTATGTTGGGAGAATTAACCAAATCTAAGTTTCTGACATTTCATCAAATTCACTTTGTTCTATTTGTATATTTTAAAAATTAGTCTAATATAAATCACTTTTAGATTTTTTTGTTTTTGTTTTTTTATCAGCTTCTACAAAAACCTAAAAATTCTTTGCAACAAAGAAGGCATGTTTGATTTAGTTGCAACCAACAGAGATCTCTTGGTTGAACTGTGTTGAACTGCAGGCTGTGTTTATCCAGAACAAATAGCAGACAAGTATGGAAACAAATGAAAAATGAAAGTAGTAAAATATACAATGTTTGTGGGTAAAAAACTGCTTGGAGTTCGGTGGATTAATTTCATATACAGCATGAACCTGCTAGACCTAATTAGATCTGTGTCAGGCCAAAACTAAGTTCAACAACGGAGCAATCTGGAGGAGTAAACTTTGGGTATAGTGTAGAGACATAGTGGCAGATAACTGGTTAATATTCTGCACTGAATACTTGAATATTTCTGGCATGAACGTGGCTCAGTCTGGAAAAAGATAGTGAATGTCAGCACAAAATGCAAGCTAATGGAATGGAAAGTCAAGTGATAGAGGAGCAGAGAGAGAAAGGGAGAAGGGGGAAACAAAGCATACATGCGAAAGTAAAATGATGTATGATCTTTTTAGCTTGTGGATAACTGATCAATCCTGGGCTAACTCAGCTGTGTTTGAGGTGAAAAGGCCACTGTTTCATGCTTCTCACTGGTAATATTTCCTATGTTGTTATCAGCTGACAACTCACAGGATGGCATTCTTATGTACAAGACTCAGTGTCAGGCCTCCTAAATGGGATCAAACCAGATCAACACAGCACAACATTTTCAGATATCTTTGTATGAAAGCAGATGTGAATAAAAACAGCAGGTGAGAGTGAAGAAAGAGATGCCAAGGTCTGCACATTGACAGCATTTTGGCTACCGGCCTTGTAACTACTTGGTGGTTGGCAGACTCAAGCTGTATCACAAGTTTACAACTTTGCACACACACCCACGTATCCACACACACTTTCTGAGAAATCAAATCATCAGACTGCAAAGCTATCAAGAGAAACAACCTCAGGATCCAGTGCCTCCAATATGAATGGGTCAGGAGACAGTTTCACAAAACCCCATTGAGTTTACAGTCAGTGAAAAGTTGAGAGGCTGTGTTTTTATTGCCTGAGTATTGAAAAGATAACTCTGTGTACTGTAAGGCTGCTGAGTGGACAGCCAGGGGAAGCTGTGGTGGTCCCTCCATCACAGAGGTTGTGAGTTTAAAGCTGAGGAGAACTGGATGTTGTTATTACGGAGTGGTAGCCTAGCTGCGCTAGACCCAGCTCTGAAGACGCAAGGGTCTAGTTACCCTCGGTAAGTCTCGAGGCTGGATGCTCCTAAAACTGGCCGACGAATCACCATGAAGTGTAGAGTCAGAAGGCGGGCGTAACTAAGTAACAACAGAGGCGCGACGATTCTGACAGAAACAACCGGAAACAACTAGCCTAGCCACGCTAGACAACCCACGGCAACGAATTTAATTCTCTGCCAGGGTCGACAACAAAAACGACAACAGTCGTTGAGCTCCATTAGCACAGACTCTGAATAATCTTTCTGTTAACATGTCTGTAATATACTTGAGCTTCACTCATTGACTGTATAAATAAGGCTTCACCGAACTACCGCATCCTCTGATTTCCGGCGCTCTAGGAACTACGTCAGCCTATTCGTTGTGCTGACTGGTTGTATACCTACCCAATTGCTGCAGAGTGATTTGAAAGACAACCTTTTAGCCCGCCTCCTTCCCTGTCGAGAGTTCCTAGACCCTTGCGTCTTCAGAGCTGGGTCTAGCGCGGCTAGGCTAACGGAGTGATACAACGATGAAGAATTAAGGGAGACTCTGAACACAATGGGCATCATTAGTGATGCAGGTAAAAAGCAAATAGAACAATTCATAGAATGGATACATTTGCTTTATTAGTTGAATTTAAATTTGTTGCTTCACAATCACAGTTTCCAACAGGTCTAACCTACTGTATGAAAACCGCCACTATTTCATCTTTAACCTTCCTTCCTTCCTTCCTGCACGTCTTCTCTCCTTCCTCACAAGTCCTCAATGCCATTATCACACCTTTGTCCTGAGGCTAGGTGAGTCATCACAGGAGTGAAACAGCATTCATTGTGTTTACAGTCTCCCTGGAGGAAAGAAATGGCCACCTGAGCTCTAACAGTGAGGACCAGACAGTCATACTTTGGTACTAAAACCCTGTAGGACTCTTTGCATGTCTTTGAATGGAATTTTATAGTGACACAGTTCATCCCTGCAGCTTCTTGTAGAAAATAATTTTCGCCTTCTGTTCGTACTCCAGTTTTTCAAATAATAGTACCATTCCCAAAGCACATCACAATTTGTAAACTGATAAACAAAATGAATAATAAATACAATCAATTCAAACACCCATTTCCAGGAACACTTTGGTGAGAACCAAAGGAGGAGCATCCACCCGGCATCATGCCATGACAATGATACTGCTTTCACCAGTTCTTGACCTAAAAAACAAACTACACAAACAATTACTTTCACCCTTAATATTCTAATTAAATGAACTGAATGGAATACAAACACACTCTCCAAGAATATGCACTAGGTTATAAGACTAACATATGAAGTCTGTTCACAGAGAAGCTGCTGCAACAACACACTTGCACCATATTCAATAAAGTTGGTATACCTGGCCTTAGAGCAGCAAGTGGTGGGTAAGCACGCAAAAGATCCACGCCGCAAATGTAAAAGTCATGATATAAGACTACAGTCGTGACATGTAGAGGCTGGTATATTCTAAAACTAAATGCACTGTGCGAACAACAGACAAATGATTTGACCATCCTCAGTAGGGAGGCTAAGATTTTCATACTGGAACAGGTTGTTGGATACACTGAATGACTGAACAACAAATGACACCAAGGCTGCATGGACAAATTATGTGTCTATGAACAAGAAGCCCCCATGCATAAAACATGTCTTTCGGTCTTTAGCTGCTCTTTCAGTGATATTTTGCAAATGAACCAGACTCCTCAAGTGTCGGTTCACAGATTGCTGCTGAACTGCATCATTTATTCCCACTGCAGAGGAAGAGAAGCTGCGTGGCTCCTATCCAAAGCTTTTTGTTATTGCACACGTGCAAAACATATAATAGAAATTAGTATGAGAAAACCATCCAAAGAAGATTGATATGCATGCTCTGTTTTCTTAAACCTGAAACTATAATGTCACAGTGGTGTTAAACTATAATAAAAAGTAAAATGTAAAGGACAACTTCATATACATATCTTGAATTATGTTAAAAAAATTCTGACTAAAACTTAACTGGTTTTCTGTAAATAATGACACAATCTATTACAAAATAGAGGGAAAATAGGAAGAAAGAAAAGTTCCATACAGATCCGAATACTGATTTTTTTTTAACTCAATATTGGAAGGTTTGTTTTTCCTGCAGTTGTTTGTCTGTAGACACATTTCACATTTTTGAACAAAACAACTAAATCTCTTTGGAATAGGTCAGGACTCCTCTTTTTAACTAAGTAATTACACATTTATCAAACATGTCTCATCTAATTTCCCTGCAGGTAGTGACACACTGTAAAGTTTTCCAAAAGCTAGGGCTACACAATGAGAAAAACAAAACAAAAACAAAACAACAATGTAGGAAACACTGCAATTGTTCTGACTGATACCGAGATTGCGATATAAGACACAATTCTAGTTGGAATGGTTACTTTTTGCACTTTCTCTCACTGAAACATAGAAAAATAATATGGTGATTTTTGCTAATGGCAGTATCAAACAAGCATGTTGTCTTATATCCATATGAGACATGTCTGTAGAGTATGAGTTATAGGCCGGGGCATCTCTGCTTCATTTACCTTCACTTAAAAATTGCATTCAGCCACACTGCAATTTTGATAATATTTTGAATAATTGTTCATCCCCACTCAAACAAATATCAATTTATTTTCTCAAGCAGAAATTCGGTACAACAAAAAACCCAATCAGAACATCCTACTCTGAACTTTGTGAGCTCTGTGACTTTCCGACAAGAATTGAAACAGTCACATCAGAGACTGGCTGAAGAACCCCTCAGCCTCTGGGCCAAAACGCTGGCGCTGGAAGAGCCTGTTCAGTAATCCACTGACGTTAGGTCATGTTAGGTCTAAAACAATTGAGGCACACTAATGAAGGGATGGGATAAAAAAGGAGAAAGAGGAGGAGAGTGCTGTCAGTGCAGTGCTGCCTGTGGCGCTACACTCATAGATCAGAGTGTTTACACCTGCCTGACAGCACCTGAAAGTGGGCCAGCGGCA
Source organism: Acanthochromis polyacanthus (assembly GCF_021347895.1). Taxonomy (NCBI): domain Eukaryota; kingdom Metazoa; phylum Chordata; class Actinopteri; family Pomacentridae; genus Acanthochromis; species Acanthochromis polyacanthus. The sequence continues at coordinate 12,962,218 of NC_067116.1, forward strand.
AAACCTTTATCAAAGCGTTTGTTGCACAGCCTCACTTTAAAGTGCACATGCCTATGTGAACACACATTATACTTCTCTTCCTAATTCACAAACAAAGGAAACAAATGGTTCTGTTGAAACTACTGCACCAATGCCTCATTTCTGAATACCAAAAAGCTAAGGTTGGTGAAAAAAGGTCTTTCTGATTTGGAATCACTTTGACATTGTGTTTCATATGTTAGCTCTTTTCTTTTTTTTCTCTTTTTCTGCACAGCACTCACTTTTTCTTGAAACGCCGGTAGTCCATCAGCATGTGTCCTGTCAAAAAAACAAGTGTGGCCTCTTGAAATGTGTAGAATGCACTTATCTCTAAACTGTGACTTGTGTCTTTCCGATTTGTCTTGGAGTAATACTTGTTCTGATCCTGGAGGCCAGCCTTTTAAAAGTAAACGTCCTGAGTCAACCCCATGGACACAAAGCTCACAGCAAGATTGATGTGTGCTCTCCAAGTCCTCTGGGATCGTTTGAACGCAGGGTGCCGAGGGATTTGTCAGTCTAATGGGAGCTGACAGGAAGAGAATGAACTTTAACACTCACAGGCTGCTTTCCCTTTCATGAGCTTCCAGAGAAACCCTACAGTGAATCAAATCCCTCTGCTCGGGGACATACACACACAGCTTGATAAAAATGCATAAACATGGGTACTAACGTAAAGGCACAGGAGACACACACACACACACACATATATCTTATTCACTGTTAGCTTCCCCTTCTTGTCCCAGCACATTCCCATTTAATCTGTCAAGCGGTACAGAGTGATAAAATGTTTAGGAAAAAAGCCTAAAAGAACACGTACAGTACATGCACAGTGAAAAGCAGCCAGACAAACTGTCACGCACAGCGACACACACTTTCTCCAATGACCTGAGAATAGAGGTCATTGGTGAGAGCTCGTTGTTTCAGTGATTTCACGCCGTGCTGCTTTCAATCAGGGGCTGTAATGAAAGGTCTCATAACTATAACGTTAATGGGACCCGAGGACTGTTAAACAGCTGAATAGCTTGGTTTTGTAATGCTAAGTTAGGATTCAAAGTCTCGTCCTGGTGAGTCTTCATATGGTGAGCTAACAGTCATGCTTCAGTGTGCCTGGAGACTAAGGTGCCATAAGGTTATCATTTGGGTCTTGATGAAAAGTTTAATAAACTCTGGCCTGGAGTCTTACTTAACAGAGTGTCTGTTTAATTATTTCCCACTAATTGAGAACGCCTGAGGAACTGCCTAATTACCCTGAGTTAGCTACAGATCAGGGTTTTTCATGCAAAGGGGGATTTTTAACACCTTTAGCGGAAAGGTGAAAGGAGAAAAACGAAATTAAAAAACAGAAACTTTCCCCTGAATCAGTTCTGTCATGTCACAATCTGAGCATCAGAGAGCATAAACAAGAAAAGCAGAGAGCACAGTACTCCGCCAAGGCTGCTCAGTTGTTGTTTGATTTAGGGCTGCAACAACGAATCGATAAAATCGATAATAATCGATTATTAGAAGCGTTGGCAACAAATTGCATTATCGATTCGTTGTGTCGCGCGATTCATGTCGCGGTCGCGGAGCCGTCTACTTCACCTGCAGAGCGAGTTGAACAGAACAAGGTGGAGGCAGAGCAGAGGAGGTATTTTCAAAGGGAAGTAAATTCAACAAATGAAACATGACCAGCACGGAGAAAACAGTTTGACCGAAGTCCTCAAAAGTATGGGAGCATTTCACGCTTCACAAAACAAAGACATGCTGCGTGTCCACTACATGCGAATGCACGCATCTGAAAATCGCACTGATGCCCGACGGTCACGAGCAGGCCACTATGCGCTTTCAGCTGACGGTCGGTCCGGTAGATTAGTCTGATAAACACAGCGGCTCGGCGGCAAACTTTCTCTATTATTTCGAAAACACTTCAGGGAAAAGTATTTCTAAAGCATTTGAAGCGAGAAATAATCTGTGCAGCAGCTGAACCTGTCCTGGTTTTAGTTCACCGACAGCTCGTTCAGATGTTTAAGGACAGTAGAAGTTATAAAAATGAGTTGCAGGTAAACACACTGGAGACGCAGCTGGAAACGCACCAACCGGCCACATGCGATGTGTCGCATCTAGTGGACACGCATCTTAAGTCATTGCATTATCCTACATTTGTTCCGTTTTAAAGTGAGGAAACGTAATATCAGTCTCTCTGGTGGCTTGTCTGATGCTAGGGTTGGCTTATTAACTGATTAATGACAGAGATGGGGCGTGTGCGACTGTGAGAGATAGGTTTTATTTCACTTTCATCAGCTAAACCATGGTTTGAATATGCATTACATAACTTGCACACTATAGTGGTAATAATTTGAAAATTAAGCCTCAAGTTTTTATTTTCTGACAACATCTGAGTGAAGACACTGGTCTGTGTTGGAGTGAGGCAGGATGAATTGCATTGCTAGGCTTTATGATGAGAAAGACATCATGTCCACCACAGCAAGCAGCTGTCTGACTGAAAGCATCCTCAACATGCAGGTCACTGACCTGAAGCCTCTGTCTATGGTTGAAGGTGAAGGCTTCCCTATAATGATCTTATTTGTTCTGTCATTCCAAATCTTCTATTTCTGAATAAAGAGGCGGAAATTAAAAATGTTTTTTTATCCGATTCATTGATTAATCGAAAAAATAATTGGCCGATTAATCGATTATTAAAATAGTCATTAGTTGCAGGCCTAGTTTGATTTCCAATGGATGAAATTTAAAAAAAAAAAAAAAACACCACAGAATGTGGACATTTAATATAGATTCACCCATAAACAAAATGACACTGCGCTGAACACAGGCGTGTTATGCATGTGTATGTTCTGTACAGATACTGAACCGCATGACATAAATATGTAGCAGGTGGCAGGAATTAAAGGGACTCGGAAAACCCCCACAATTTAATCAATTGTTCCTTGTATCATTTCCGACGGATAAGTCCTGACAAGTCTGCAGCGTTGGATTTGTAGTATTACAATCATGTGATTGTCAGCAAGCAGCTGATGGAGTGTTCACTTGTTGTCATAGTAACAGCCACTATCTTGCAATGATACAGAAATCTTTAACAAACTTGTGGATCCAGACTAGAAGCAGCATCACTGCCAAAATTTAATCACTCGATCCTTATGTCATTTCTGACCTTCCCTGAAAATGTCATCCAAGTCTTTTTTTGAATAATGTTGCTAAAAGACAGACACAAAAACAGGGAAATGTACACAATCATCACATAACTCTGTACTTTCTTGATGGAGTAATAATCCAACCCTGTAATTTGATTGGTAGGAAAAACAGAACAACATTTTGTGAATTTAACTGGCTTCCTCCCTGCCCTCTGAGACAATTACTTGGCTAAAACAATGAGTTTGACAAATATTGCAAGTTTGTCCAAAACACTGCCAACTTTTCAGGCCAAAGCCACAGTACTCTAAGGTACTCAATAATGAAGCTTGAAGTGCATGCCAGTACTCATACTACCATACTACAGAGGATGCCAGAAAACAATTTAGAATGTCTGAACTCATAATATATCAAATACAGCATGGCACATAGCAGGATGCTCTATTACAGCAGGTCTTTTGAGCTATTTTGCTATTTTGACCCACAATCCTCTGCATAGTGGAAGTTATGTCAGTGTCTTGGTCGAGTCACGAGCTTGACCCACACAGACGCACAAACAGCCCATTTCCACTGCAGACTATGTCACGTACTTTATAAAGGCAGTTACAGTAAATACTATGTAGACTGGTTGGCGTACTTCTTTATTCTGCTCAGACTGCAAGGTCTTAAATAATGCTCAGGAGACTCAGGAGAGAGCGCATTTTAGGAGCAACCATTCCATCTTGAAAATATGAAACGCAACTATTTCTCCTAATGGACTGTAAATGGAAGTAAATGTAATAAAATAAACAAACATTAAAAAACTGTCACTTCTAACATAATAGGCACAAAGCAACAAATGGAGCCAGTGAAGCTGTCCACTCTCTGCTGTCCCTTACTCTGCTGTGGGAAGCAATAAAAACACAATAAAATGATTATGATCTTCCATTGTTGCCAACTGGATACAGAGCTCTGGGTCTCAAGCTAAAGAGCAGCATAATAAACTTCACCCTACATCCCCTCTCTGCCCTCATAACGCAGTGTCATCCTCCCAGTGCTACCTCCATCAAAAACAAAATTACACTCCTGCATACTAAATCTCAGTAAACAACAGTTCTCTGCTGCTCGTCCAGCTGAGCCAGACAGCTGTGCTCGCACTCCCTAAGAAAGACCAGAGAACATTTCTCTGGTTATAGATAGATATTAGTGGTGGGTTTCCACAGGCCAGGGAGCAGACGGTCTGACTGAGCAGCATCAGATCTCTAACACTATGAGGCCACACAAACACAAACATAAAGCGAATGAGTAGAGTAGTCTCTGAGCTCAGCTGCCAACATACTGCTGACCACTTCTGAATAAAGGAGGAGATTCGACAGTCATGCCATACACAAACACAGACATGGTGTTGACCTCATTTCACTGGAGGTTAAAGGTCCCATATCGCACTCCTTTTTAACAACTTTAGTCTCACATGACTTCAGGATGCATATTTCAAGCTTCAGCTTCTGGGTCATTTATTGGAGGATATTTTACATCGCACCCATTAAGTTTCAAATAATACATGTACAAAATACTAAGACATGCAGTTACTGTGTACATTTACTTGTCTTGAGACCAAATCTAAAAAAACTAGGAGAAAAGAATGTTTGAAAATATTTTTTAAAATACCTAAGTCTGGAGCTTCCCCCTAATAAGTAGTTTTTCTCTTGTCCCACCCACCTGATGACCAAATTGATTCTCAAAAAAAAAAAAGTGAAAATGAAATTTAAATATCCATTTCTCTATTATTATTTTTTATTGATGTTTCTGGTAATTGTGGGAACATTTTTATAATAAACATAATATTTTAAATAATAATTATTATGCATGGAATGTGAGTCCCACAACATGTTGGCATAACCTTTTCAGTTGGTAGAAGAAGAAGAAAACAGTTAATCATATGATAGGCTGGAATTAACATCATCAAACAGTTTTCCTAAAGAATGGGTAGAGCCATGGCACTGTCAGCATGGTTGAATGCCTCACTCTCCCTCACAATATCAGGATAAGACAAATTCTTTTGACTGTTTTCAATCAGTCAGTTTGTCCTCTTAGTCAGCAGTAACAGCTAGCTAAATACCAAGCTTCTACTCCTGAGAAAAAGCTAACATTAGCATGGATTAGCAACCCTGTTACTGTGATTAGAGTAGGGTTGGGTTAGCAAACAACAAATAAAACACAGAATAAAAATGGTACCATTGTTGTTTAAGCTAAGTCAATCAAGCCTTTGATAGTTTATTACCTATTACTGATGAATATGTAGCAGGAAATTGTAAAAGGGAACACTGATTTTTCATAAATTTTGAAGTCCAAATGTCCTCTATGTCCTCCTCTCAGGTGGCCATTGCTTCCTCCAAGCTTGAGCTTAAAATAACCACATAGATTGTAATTCTATCATATCTATCATATTGCTGGGCCCAATATCAAAAGGTGTTTCAGTGTTTGTACCTTTAAACCCAACTGCTGCTGCCTGAACCCTTTACTCTGTACAGCAGCTCAATACAAATGAGGGTTCATGACTGTCCCGTGGCCAAATCATCAAGTGCATGAGTGCTCTGCTGCTGACTTTGTGACAATATCATGCATCTTTTCTGCGACTCCACATACCTGCTAACGTTACTGAGGGACTTCCCATAGTTCAGAGCACAATCAGCAAAGTATATACTTGATTGTCATACTATATTAATCGAAACATGGATGAATCATCAGTTAAGAAATCTGCTACAGATTTTATCTCTGACAAGAATTTGGCTGCTTGTTGATATGGAGCTTATTTCAAGTTTATTGAGTTGTTTTTATTTTCCGTCAGACATTTCATTTACAGATGTTCACGGCTTTCCTGACTTTTTGTAATTTGCTAAAGTGCATAAAGAATGTCGCAAATGGGGAATAAGCATCTGATCAAACCTCCAGTAAAACACAAATCCATATTAATTTTGTTTTATCAGGGTGACGTGTTTTGTTTTTGTTTTATTTACACCATTTTAAGCTCTCAATAATTCACAAGCTTTAAGTGTGTGAAGGTTGAGTGCTTAGGGTAGAGACTGGGACTGGGCCAATGAGTAGCAGAGAGGAACCAGCTAAGGGTGGTGCTGCTCATTCAGAGACAAACTTTCTGATCTATGGACAAAGACAAGAAACAAGGAGATGGTCTTTTTTGATATTTTGTGGGTCTCTAGACACGTTAGTAACTATGTTCAAAAGCAATGAAAAAAAGATTTTTCATTAAATGGCCACATTAATACAGACTAGTCATAATGAATAAAGTTCAGATTTTTCAAGACTCAAGAAAATCTCAAAAAAGAGAGACTCAATGTAACAAACGCAGAAAATTTGAAAGTTTGTGTAAACGTAAGTTACCCAGTGTTATATTCTGGGGTCAGGCTGACCTGAAACAACTGAGATGGCATTTGATTTCCTGCCAGGTTTACAAAATGTAACCTGAACTAACTGCAGTCTTTGATACAGGCACATTTTATCACCATTCTTGTTTGGACTTCTGTGTTTCTTTTGCATCCCAAGCTCTATAAGTTTCATCTATTCATGAAATCCTGTGAATACTGCTGCGCGTTTTCAAAGAGTTCTAACAGACTTTGATCAATGAGTCGATAGCCAGTCTAAATAATGTAAGCAGAATATAAGATGGCGCATGTTGGATGAAAGCAAGACAGTCACGAGTCATGAAAACATGAAACTTAACCCTACTCGACATTTGGCGGATCATAACCATTTTCTGTGCAATGGATATTATAATTTCAGCCCAAGGCAAACAATATGCCAGAAGATGTGAGAGGCCAAATTGTAAGAAAGTTATTAAAAGCCTTACTATATCAGTAAATTACTAGAAAACCAAACTGAAACATCTGCCAGCTTGAGATTTTTGTTCAGTTTTGCCAGTGACCTGATTGACCTGTCCTGACCCGTATGCAGCTCAATTTGTTTTTTATGGTGAGTTTTGTTTTCCAGACATTATTTGAGCAAAGCCATTTGCGAATGGTTCTGCCATCATAAAATATACATGAGAATCACACATACATTAGCATTCAAAAGTTTGGTGTCACTAGAAATGTCCTTATATTTGAAAGAAAAGCGTTTTTTTCAATGAAGATAACATTAAACGAATCAGAAATCCAGCCTAGACATTGTTAATGTGGTAAATGACTATTCGAGCTGGAAATAGCTGATTTTTAATGGAATATCTCCATAGGGGTATAGAGGAACATTTCCAGCAACCATCACTCCTGTGTTCTAATCAGGCGTGAACTAACTGTGACGTCACCCGTTGGTTTCAACGCCGAGAAAATGAAGCCCGGATTTTGCTACTTCCTGGTCGCCATTTTGGATTTTTGGAGCCAGTGACGTAAAAAGCGTCATCACACAGGCTGGACCGGAGAGCAACTAGGGGCAGGACCAGTCTATGGGCGGGCCAGACTGAAGCCAGACTGCAGATAGCCTCGCCCTAAAAGATCTGTCAATCATTCCAGACAAGACTGTCTATCAAGTATAGCCACGCCCCCTGGCTCCGCCAGCTTTAATGATTTATTTAAAATTCAGTATTGATTTATTTTAAGATCGGCCACCTGATCTCTCATTTAGAAAATCAGTCTATCAAATTTTATTTTTTCCGGTGATGAATTGGGGTCTGTGGAGCAAAAGCTTTTTGGAGCCAACCCTAGCGGACGGCGTGATATTGCAATTTCTTGACACTTCTGGGTGGGCTTCATTTTTGAAGCCAGATGCTACGTCCATCTTTATATACAGTCTATGGTTCTAATGCTACATTGTGTTAGCTAATGGTGTAGAAAGGCTACTTCATGATTAGAAAACCCTTATGCAATTCTGTTAGCACATGAATAAAAGTGTGAGTTTTCATGGAAAACATGAAATTGCCTGAGTGACCCCAAACTTTTGAACAGCAGTCTATGTTTATGCACAGAGGTGATTTACCTTGTTTTCTGCATGGTTTGGGTCAGGTGTCCTGGCTGTGGCATCCAGATCAGTCACTCCTCTATTGAGGTTCAAATCCTCCGCTGCAGTCACCTGATTCATCTCCTCTGCATCGATGTCCGTCTCCTCGGCAACGGTTGCCGTCTTCTCCGTGCCTGTTAGCTCACGAGCTGAGCCAAGGAAAGTACACACACATACAGGTGGATAAGCACGCACGCCTGCATACACACATGTAGGCATGAGCATGTACACACGCACACATGGGCGGACACACAAACATGTGAATAAGAAACGTTATCCAGAAAGCCACAGGTACTACAATGCATGTATGATTATGTACAAGTCTTGTTAAGCACGAGTCTGGCAAATATAAAGTGGAATTATTACCACACAAGACCTGTAAGAGAAATAAAACAGTGCAAATATAAATATGACATACTGCTGCCATGTTTCCTGATGGCCTCCATTTGTTTCTTTGTCTAAAACAACATTCTCTTTTTTGTTAAGATATTTGTAATATACAACAAAATGGGATCCATATTGAGTTTTTGCAGAAGAAGCAGATATCAACAAAGGAAATCAACAGTATCTCCTCAGCATGAGCAGACTGCAACAGTTTGCATTCTTATTGTTCGTCTTCTGTGCACACAACTTTCAATAAAATGAAGAATTGAGCCCATTCCTTTTTTATGTGTGAAAAAAAAAATTTTTTCACAAGGAAACCATGTAGTTTAGTTCAGTAAAATAAGATAAGATAAGATAATCCTTTATTACCCCCCTTGTCCGGGGAAATTTCCCATGTTACAGCAGCATTGCATCACACAGTAGAGCAACAATAAACAACAATATAATGATAATCATAATAACAATCACAATCACAATATTTTCAGGAGTGTAGAATGGAAAAAGTGGCTTATGGAATGATGTGGAGTACAAGAAGACTCAAATAATACAAGAACTGCAGATTATGTGATAAAAGCCAATGTGATAGAGTCCAGTTTTGTTTTAACATCAGCCAGTGATGCTGACATCACAGTGTCATGCAGTGGGTGAGAGGGATTGTCAATGATGGATGTGAGCTTTGCCAACATCCTCCTCTCACCCACCTCCTCTATGGAGTCCAGGGAACAGTCCAGCACAGAACTGGCCCTCCTGACAGTCAAAAGCTGCAACAGTTAGCATCAAAACAATATTGAACATTGAGGTTATTTAATAAAAGATGACTAAATGTGCATTTATATGTACAATTATCCTGACATTTAAAAATTTCTAGTAAAGTTAGAAGAAAAAAGTCTATTTTTCTAACAAAAGATCCCATGTTGAAAACATTTTTCCCAATTAAAAGATTCCCCTCAGCAGTGAGAATATTGTTGAATGTTTTGCTATTTCAAGCATATTTGATTTGTCTCACTGAGACATTCACCAGAACAACTATTATACTGTTTGTCACAGTTGCTGTAACACTTGCTTCCCCTGACTACAAGGCCTGGGGTTGCTGGCTTCGCATTATAGCCTCAGTCAATTCAAAGCAAACTGTGGAACTGAGAAAAGCTAAGATGCCAGTGGTCTAATACATATTTGCATTTTCTTGTTTAAGCAAAGTTATCTGCCCACAAGACAGAACTTGTTTTCTGACTGTTAACAAAAACCTCATTTGGAGCTACAGGGACTGGACTCACTTTAGTGTCAAAACTATTTAGCTTTGCATAACCGTCTGCCCAGCAGTGTCCAGCATTAAGCTCTTAGCCACAAAGCAAAAAGGCATGATTTTGAAGTTGTGAAACTATTTCTTAGATGCTAAATGTAAATAATTTTTAAAAAGTTCACAGAAGAGTCCATTAAAGTGAAGTTAGGTAAGGTGCAAATATTGAAAGGTGAAATATTTGAAAAGATGGTGGGACTCAGGTAGGAAGCAAATTCTAAAAGCAAAAGGGTAAAAAAAGATGAAAAGAGCAATGTTGAGCGTGGCTGTTAAGAAAAGCCAGAGGTGCACTGTGAAAAGGTGAAGATTTCCCATCTCTTCATTTCTTTCCATTTTCTGATCACCGGTATATTCTTCCTCCTCCAAAAGCGCCACTGATGGAAAATGGAAATTAGGCTAAAAGTTGTAACTGTTTAAAGATTTTATGTGCAACCTTTCAGAACTACTGGACGATGCATGAGCAGCAGCAACCCAGACATGTTGGCCACGCCTGTCCTCTCCCTTCACTTTCATTTGTAACCAGAAAGGTTCTCTAAGAGACAACAAGTCATAATCTGACGACAACCATTAGCCCACGCTAGCATTGTAAAATACACAGGCCGCCTTTAGCTTTAAGAATGACATACATTCACCATTGTTTCTGCAGTGCCACAGCATTTATTTCTGTCCACAGCTGCATTAATTTTCTGCCAAGATCTTATTTTGATGATGGGAGAGTCGTACCGCTGTGCAATGTCTTCTCCAGCACATCCCAAAGATTCTCAGTGGGGCTGAGGTCTGGACTTTGTGGAGGCCAATTGTGTGAAAATGATGTTCCATGATCCACTCATTCACAATGTGAACCCCATGAATCCTGACATCATCATATTGGAACATGCTCATGCCATCAGGGAAGATGAACTCCACTGATGGAAAGACCTGGTCATTCAGTGTATTCAGGTAGTCAGCTGACCTCATTCTTTGGGAACATAACATTGCTGAACCTGACCAACCCCAGATCATAACCCTCAACCCCCACTGGCTTGTAGACACTTGTCATGATGAGTTCATCACTTCATCCACCTTTCTTCTTACCCTGATGCACCCATCACTTTGGAACAGGGTAAATCTGGACTCATCAGATCACATGACCTTCTTTCAGTGCTCCAGAGTCCAATCTTTATGCTACCTAGCAAACTAAAGCCTTTTTTCTGATTAGCCTCACTGATCAGTGGTTTTCTTAGAGCTACACAGCCGTTTAGTCCCAATCCCTGGAGTTCTCTTCACATTGTGGGTGTGGAAATGCTCTTATTTTCACTATTAAAAAAATAGCCACAAGTTCTATTGTTGATTTCCTACGATCATCTAACAGTTTGTTCGAACCACATTTGTTCCTCGAAGATGATGGTTCACCACTATCCTTCAGGTTTTAATGCGCTGGACAATTATTAACCTGATTTTAATAGTTTCATCTTCTTAGTTGTTTTCTTCGATTGATGCGGCCCAATAAATTGATTCTTCTGAAACAGATTAACATCCTTTCCATGACCACAGGATATGTCTTCCTGCAGTAATTATCCAATAGAAGGCTCTTACATATTTGCTTAGTTAAATCCAAGTGGCGACTTTTTTTTTTTTTTTTTTGGACAGGCAGTGTGTATGAAACGGTCATGAACTAGTCAGTGTCAGTTCCAGTAATGTTACTTGTCTCGTCTTCTCTTCGCTAGTGTCTGTTCCATTCTTCACATGTCTGTTTCCATGGACCATCAGACCAACCCGAAAACATATGGAATGGAAAAGACACCAACAAAGCAAAAGAAGAAACGGGTGAAGTTAAGTTACTCAGATCCGAAGCAGAATCACATGTGGAAACTGACTGGCTAAAAGTAGCACAGAGACTCAAACTGAGCTGAAATTAAACAAGTGCACATAAATTAGGAAAACAGAGAAAATGAAAAACACTTTAAATTGTTTGTTTTTTCTCAGGCACCAGCACAGCACACACAGATGGAGTGTGAATTCATTCTCTGCTGACAATGACATTATTTGATAAAATCTTTACATAGCAAGCAGCTGTTCATGTTAATGCTATATTCATGTTTAGCCTCTTTCATATTGCACCTGTAAGTGTGTTTGACTTAGTTTGTTATACATTTGAACAAATTTAATTTCAGAAATATTCTGATTCACTTTGGACCTGACCAACTGCTTAATTTGCATTTCGGTGCAGCTAGTTGCACATTTGCTCCTTGCTTCCTTCTATTATCTATAGTCTATTCTGTAGCCCCTCCATCTTCATTGCTGCTCCTGCTGCACTATTTTTTTACTTACTTCCACTGTCCAGCTCTCTCCCACTTTCATTCTCAACTGCCTCTTCTTCCATTTATACTCTACTTCCTCTTACTATGCACCTAGCTATTAGTCCTGTCCTCCCCCTCCACTTAAACTTCATCTCAAATAATCTGGCAGAGTCACAGTACTTCTTGTCCTCCCCCTAAAAGACTTTATCCTTGACAGCCTGCTGCCAGCACTACCTTCACCTTTTTTCCATTACCTCTCCTCCTCCTTCTCGACTATCAGTTCTGCGCTGTCCTTCCTCTTTCTGTGCTGCCGACATGAATTTATCCTGTTGTCTTCATTTCCTTTTTCAACTTCACCAATTCTCAGCATTCTCAGTATGGATTTGTCATTGCTAATTACACTGACAGGAGAAAAGAATTAAGTTTCTTTGTGTAGAGAAGGTTATTTGCAGCAAATGGAGAAATGTTGCATGCATGGCTCTTGCTCTCTCTGAACAACATATTAAATGCCAAAAACAGCAGCTAGTAAAAGTCTAGAAACAAAAGCATGCTAAGAAACACGTCCTCTTTTTAATGTTTTACTGTTAGTATACACCCTAAACAGGCAGTAAAATGCAGCTGCTGTATCTTTGCAATATTGTGGATGCATGTCCTCCTTTGCTTTTCTCTCCTTGGTGGGGACACTGTCAGCCCAGTGGTTTAAGGTTCAAGAGAGACTACGTTTGCAAGAATGGAACGGACAGAGGGACATCCTGATAACAGAATCCCTGTAGCCACAGCTATTTCTACCTTTTGGGAGCATATTTTCTTTGAAAAAAAAGCTACGTCTAAAAAATCAAACTGTTAATCTGAATTGTGATGAGAGTACTTCCACAATTTTTGGATCCTGGGGCGGAGAACATTCATGACAAAGCTGTGTGTTTGCTAATAAGATTATATTGTTCATTTTATTTTGAAGCTCTTTGTACTATTGTTCTGAAATGCTGCAAAATTCTTCTGACAACAAAACATCACTTGCTCTGCACTTTTCCTCGTTCCTGTTTTCTTGTCGCTCTCTGTTCAGCCCAGTCCTTCATTCCCTCTCCTCTAATCTACTTTTGCATTTCATCTTTTCTTGTTCATCTTGTCTTCCTCCCAAGTTTCTTTTCTCCTCTAATATGCATCTCTTCTTCCTCTTCCCCTCGACTATTCATGCTGTCTTCCAGCTTTTCCGTTCCTATAATCCGCTATCTCCCACTCTCCTATCCCTTCTCCTTTCATTGCCACGATAATTAGTTCTCCAGATAAGCTTATTGGCTGTGCGTGACGGCTCTTCTGTTATTTAACACACCATGACAGTGAGTGCGCGAGTGTGTATGTACAGGCCTCTCTTTGTATGCGTGTGGGGTCCTTTGACAATGTGTGTGAATGTACAGTTATATTGCATGGGTGATCTCTGGGCTCATCAGCATGTGAAAGCAAGCTCGTCTCTGGAGGACTGGAGGGGGTTCTAGAGATAACATATCCTGGTCTGACGCTCTCAGATCGAGGGAGGTGGGGGTGAGGCCAGCGGTGGGTATTGTAATGACTGGAACGATAGTGTGAAAGAGCTCCATCTGTGGACTTTTCCAACTGCTGAATCTCCATGTCTGTCCTCTCAGACCCCACTCAGAGCCACGTGTCCCCGTGCTGCAGTGAAGTCCATCCCATCCAGGCATGAGGCAGCAGATAAAAGTAGCTCAGCCCACCAGTGTTGTTGTGCGGTGGCTTCTTTCTTTGAGTTGACTCATCCATGACATTCACTCCAGCATCACCCTCTCCTGCTTGCCAGCTCGTGCACAATGCAGACAGGAATGAGCACGTCTATGTCTGTGTATGTGAAATGCGTGTTCAGTACAATCTGCCTGTGCTTTCTGAGAACATATTTTCTGTGTGTAAAATGTGTAGGTGTTTGTGTGCACCGGGCATTGTGTTGACTGCACTTCAGATTTAGTTTCAGCTTGTTTTTTTACTTTATATTCATCTTTTACTATTGCACTGATGACATTTTTAGACATTTCTTTTAGTTTCTTTTCTCCATGATCTAAAAAAAAAAAAACAACCCAAAGCAGACTGCTATCGGGATGGAAACATGTCCTCATGAGTGCAAAGGGAGCACATACAGAATGTTACAATTTGGGTCTCATTTTTATATCTCCATCCAACATTGTTGAGGTGGGCTTTACCCTGTAAAACCCACTGTTTCAAAAATACAACATTATTTTTTATTTGCTTTGTATCATCATGTTTTAGAGTTTTAGTATGGCTATATATATATAAAATATTTAAAGTATTTTTACAGACACAAACAAAGCAAACCTCTGCTTCCTACATGAACACATTCGCTGCTCCACATCAACCCACACGTCTACGATGAAGAGAATGCACAGGCATTCCCTTTATCGTTCTTCTCATCCTAAATCATACATGTATATACTGTTGTATTGACTCCTCTTGGATCTCCTGTTATGATTTACAGAAGGAAAGTGCTGGGAAATTGTGTTACATGTAAAGCAACACAATGCAACACTTCTGGCCTTTCTCCTAAAGAGACGTTTTAACTTTCTATGTAAGAAATCCTCATCAGTGTTCAGTGAAACACTTAGAAAACCTAAAAAAAACAACTTTAATTTAGGTACAACAACAAGTTAGACAAATTTTAGAGCAGACTCTCACAATTTTCATTTGTAACTGACTTCATGTTAAGGAGTTTCTACAAGGCTGCAACAGTTTTTCAACAATACTGATTTAAATTCAGCACTCAGCATTCACCGGACACTGTGCAGGCCTTCAGTCTAATGTTGTCCCTGATCCTGAAGTGTTACTGGAGTTAAACAAGTAGTATGAAAAATTTATATACAGTTTCAACCAAAAACAACGCTGAGTGTGTAGCAGGTGTAGTTTTGTGTGTGTGTGTGTACCTGCAATGGAGTCATTGCCGTTCTTTTCGCTGTGGCAGTCCTCCTGTCCATCTGCGTTTTGTTGTGTATGCTGCAGACTCAGTTTATGGCAAACCTCAAAAGCCTGGCCGACTGTCCGAACGATGCGCATGGCCTGACTCTGGGTGGGTGAGGAAACAAAGACAAAGACAGAAATACAGTCGTCATTCTCTGAATACGATTTGTATCAGTGGCCATTTGGTTGAAAACACTCATTGCTGTGCAGTGTTGTAAAATAAAGAACCAAGAATAGTATTTAATCTGACGGCTTTTTCCTCTTGATAGTTTAATTTGTAGGTTCTTACCTGGTAGCACACTCATTTTTTCTGTGTAATGAAAAAGTAAATGAAAGGTAAAACCTTACAGTCCCTGTGTGCCAGGAGATTATTCTGGAAAAGAATAAAGCCCAGATGTACTGAGTTTTTTTCCACCTGTGTGAGATACAGACTGGACTCACATTCGCCCCAGAAATGTGTGCCTTCTAGATCAGACACACTAGGTTCAGAAGAACAGTTTGCAGTTCATAGGTCACAGTCATTTCCTAATTCAAAAACAAAAACAACAACAACAATAGATGGTCTGAGTTTCCTATTTTTGAATGGATTTTTTCCTTTACCCACAGGTGCACTGATTTGGATGTGTCTGTTTACCTCCTTCTTTCCTCTTTCTGCACAGCTCTGAAAAGGCTGGTCAAGTGAAAACAATTTAGGTGACTTCTGTCTGCTATCAGCCTTCTCTTGTCTGGTCTGTCATAGTAAAGAAGTGCAGAAGGAGGATAGATTCCATTTTAAAGTGCTGAGGACTTTCCTCCAAACGCTGCTCATTCTCAGGTGAATGACTGAACAGGATACAACAGAACTGACTCAATCAATCAATGTTACATCTCAGATAATTCTAAATTATGTCACCTTATAGTTGTGCATTAATGCTACACTAGACAGTAGGGTATTTGCTCTTATGGAAAATTAAAAGAGCATTGTTAACATTTACTATATTAAAAATAAAGGTCTAAGCACAACTCAGTGCAACAAAAGTTAGCATTGTTCATTACTGACATTTAAAATTGATTTTAAGAGACTCTTTGCTGGAGGAGTTGTGCTGCTCACACTTTCTCTTTAAAATACTCCAAAGGTCTTCTCTTGGATTCAAGTCAGACAACACACTTGGCGAGACACTAGTTCCTCTAAAGAAACTGTTTCGTGATTTTGGCACCTTACTTTGGATGGTTATCATGTTGGAATATTCCTTTTCTGCCAAGCTTCTACAGACTGAGAGCCACCTTGTCAGGCAGTATTTCAGTATATCCACAGGCATTCATGGTGCATATGAAGAGTTCATTTGCAAAAACAGATAACTCCATTTTGATAAATTTTCAGAAAACTTTTTTTATTGTTTACTTGAGATAATATCAATCAAACTGAAGTTGAGTGGATTTTACTCAGTTGAAAAATACATGACAAAAGAGAGAAAAAATAAATTATTCGTGTTATTTATTATTATTATCTCAAGTAAACAATAAAAAAATGAGTTTTCTGAAAACGGAGTTACCTGTTTTTGCAAATGAACTCTTCATATATAAATCTAATCGCCCCAACACCTTTTCCAGTCATGCAGTCACATACCATCACACTCCCACCTCCATGCTTCACTGTCAGGATTATACGTTAACCCTGGTAGTCCTGGCCAGGATTTTTCATTATTGTGAAGAGGCTTTTTGCTTAATTTTACAAAATCTGCTTTTTTACTATTGCGAGCATTATTTGGTAGTTTTGGAATATTTTTCTTATTTAGAGGTGTAATAATCCAATTTTCTAGAATATGACTTCTTCTCTAGAAGAAGGAGCAAAAATGAACTCGGAAAATTACACCAAGTTTTTGGAACAAAATTTTATACCATGGTACAAATCAAAGCCTGCCAGTTACAAGAAGAGCATCATCTTCATGCAGGACAATGCGCCAAGTCATGCCTCCAAGTACACAAAAGAGTGGCTGGCCAAGAAGAATTTCAAGGACAAACGCCTGATGACATGGCCCCCTGCTTCACCAGATCTAAACCCAATAGAGAATCTTTGGGCAATTCTCAAACAGGAGTTGTACTCCAATGGCCGCCAGTTTTCTTCTAAGGACAGTCTTTGGAGAGCAATATTTACCACAAGCAAGAACACTGACTCTAAAACCATCAAAAAGCTCACATGCTCGGTTTATTCTAGACTGCTTAAAGTATTGCAGAAGAAAGGCGGTTATATCAACATGTGATAAACACATTTTCAATTAAATATTGTTTAAAATAGTTATTTTTTATTATACCATTGTTGAATATTGTTTTAAAAATAAAGATTATCATGTTATATACTTGTTGACATAAAATAAATGTGTTGTTTACTTTTAAAACTGAACTTTGTTTATTTTTTATTTGACTTGCATAATTATCTGGAACAGTCATATTCTCGAAAATTGGATTATTACACCTCTAAATAACAAAAAATATTCCAAAACTACCAAATAATGCTCACAATAGGCCTTTGCAATAGTAAAAAAGCAGATTTAGTAAAATTAAGCAAAAAGCCTCTTCACAATAACGAAGAATTGCATTTTTTTAATTATTAACTGTGGCACACAGTAGTTGGTCAATCATCTTTTTGTATGCTTTTCCATCATGGTGAAGTCTCACAATAAGCCTTTTTCAGCTCTTTTTGACATGGCGCCATGACACACGCATGCAAACAGGTACTTCAGATTCAGAAAACTTTATTGTCCCCAGGGGGCAATTAAAAAGGCACGTAGAGCAGTCAGTGCAACAATGACATAATAAGAAATAGGGATAAATATATGTACAAATCTAGAACAAATAATAATAAGAATAAAAATAAAAAAGAGAGAAATAAGACAAAACGCAGCTTCATAACATACTAGTGCAAATATGTCATACATAGTGCAAATATGAATGAAAGCAGGAGCAATATGGCAATGAGGTAGATACAAGAATATATCATGGAAGATATAAATTGAGGAGTGCAAAATGGCAGAGTTCACAGATGTCCATGTTAAAGTGCGTGTGTGGTGGTGGTGGTGGTGGTGGGTAGGATCCAGAAGTCCAAAACTGAAAAAGTTTTGTCAGTTGGTTTTGATCATTTGATATTTAATCAATATTGCCCTGGGGTGTACTCATTTCTACTGTACACTGCAGATGCACTTTGTAACAGTCTGAAATGTTGTCCCACAAAGTGTTAACAGTATATTTTACATTTTGTGACCTCAGGCTCAGTATTAGATGAGAAAATTTGATTCATTAGTTTGCCTAGTTTTGGAAACATCTGATATACTGAGCTTTGGTGTCAACCCAAGGACACTTTTGGTTTTGGGTCAGAGCAACTCCAGATACACCCTCTCTTTCTATGCAGTAGTCAGGTCTGGCTGCAGGCGGGGCTCTTACGGCATAATTTATTAGTAGTATTTAATGTTTTAGATGAAATCATGCTGCTTCAGCTTCATTTACTGCTGATGTTGTTTCCATAGTAATCAGTCAGTAGATGCAACAATCAGCAGAAAGAATTTACAACTGCCAGTGTTCCCCATATCATCTGAGCCTTATGTAATCAAAAGCAGACTACCAGCAGTAACGGAGCATTCTTTCATGAAACCTTTGCTTTGTTGTGTTCAGTCACCTCACTTACAGTCACTGACACTATGTTGTCACTAAAGAAAGTAATAGACTAACGAATCAACTGCAGCTAACACGAGGAAAGGCACTGTAAAGTATAACCTATTTGTAAATTGCAATAGAGACGAGTGAACAAGTCAGTTTGCTCACATGTAAGATTGCTTTCTGTTGAGCATGTCTTCACACCAGGGAGTTAGTAGAAAAATCAGCTGAAATAGTGTGTCTGCAAGGTCCCAGATTACAAAAATAAGACATGTCATGTAGTTTTAATGACTGTATGGAGAGTTCAGCTTTATGCCACTCTTGGTCTTTTCTTTTGGTTTTGGTGAGGTGTAACACCATTTCAGGCTGCACTGTGGCTTGGTGGTCAGCACTTTCGTCTTGCAGCTAGAAGATCCCTGGTTTTTGTGTCACCACCTTACCGAGATCTTACTGGATGGAGTTTGCATGTTCTCCTTGTGCATGCATGGGTTTTCCAGCTTCCTCCCACAGTCCAAAAACATGCTGAGGTTAACTGATAATTCTAAAATTGCTCATAGGTGCGATTGTGAGTGTGAATGTTTGTCTGTATATGTAGCCCTGTGATAGACTGGCGACCTGTCCAGGGTGTCCCCTGTCTTCGCCCTAAGTTAGCTGGGATAGGCTCCAGCCCCCCTGCAACCCTAATGAGGATTAAGCAGTATATAGATAATAGCTGGATGCATGGAAACGCTATCACCAGGCCGCAATGTTCATCCAAGACTGATTAGATGTAGTTCAACAGCTGTGATTACTCTCACCCATGCACACAAAGAGATTCTCTGCCACCTGCAAGTCCCACTGTTTGCACCAAGTTAGCAAAATGGCTATTCCAGGTGGCTAATCCTCAGTTTTTACATTTAGTCACTCATGTAAACACCATTTACACATTGTTTTGTGCAGCTCCTCGTTTCTTCAAATCTCTACATAAGATGTGTAGAATGCAAGGTTAGCATGTCACTTAGAGTCACAAAAGCTTTGATAATGGCCAGTTGAAACAAACCAGAACTCTCCTTCAACAACAATATAAAACACCAAAGCTGCAATCTGCAACCTTATATTCAAACAGCAGGACTTAGAAAGACCCTAGTGTTTGATAGGATAGACACCTCTTTGTTGTTGGTATGCAGTGACAGTGTCATCAGTTAACTGAGTAACATGAATGTAAGAAGCTGAGTACGAAGGAGGTCTTTAAAAACATCCCATTATACAAATAATAAAAATTACAAAGACACACAGATTTACTCAGTCCTGGCATCTGTCATCTCTTTGTTCTAATTTTTTGGCAACAAGTATTAATATCCTGAAACACATAAGACAGATTGCCCTCCAGGCATCACGAAAAGATAAGAAAAACTATTGTCACTTAAAGAGAACACTGCCTTGGAGCCGACTGCTGTTAAAAGACGACAGCAAAACAGCTTTCTGAGGAAGAGAAACACAAAGACAAGACA
This sequence comes from Acanthochromis polyacanthus, assembly GCF_021347895.1. Classification (NCBI taxonomy): domain Eukaryota; kingdom Metazoa; phylum Chordata; class Actinopteri; family Pomacentridae; genus Acanthochromis; species Acanthochromis polyacanthus. Next base: position 12,982,398 of record NC_067116.1, read on the forward strand.
TCAAACTAACAAAGTCAATACGAAAAGAGTGTCCAGAGAATTGTCTGTTATGGAGAGCAACAAATGAAATGTTTTTGGTTTAACTGGCACTGCATTTGTTACATCTTCTTTGGAGTAAATGGCTTCGTTCAAAAATGTGAATTTACTGCAGGTATCACATTTTTGTGTCTATCTTTACTGATGTTGCACCCTTGTTCTCTTCTTCAGATCCACTGTTTAGTTTTTAAATGCTGTGCTGTTCTCATCTTCTCCATCAATCACCCCCTCGTCTCCTCCTCCATCTCTGTGGACCTCATTTCTGTCTTCTTATTCCATGCGTGTCCTCAGATTGTAGCAAACTATTGTGTTCTTCTTTAAAGATGATTCCAAAAGCAGTCATACAAAGGACGAGAGCTGATTCTAGTGTTAGTGTTCACGGTGAACACACCAAAGCTCCACTGACTCACACACACACTGAGTGGATAAAACACAAACACAACTCTGGACACTTTCAGTCTTTTACTGCCTTTATGTCTACCTGACTGTTTCTTGTCTGTTCATTAAAAGGCCAACTCAACTGGAGTCATTACTCCAACATGTGATTCTGTAATTATCTAAAAAGACATCTGTCTAGTCAAATTCCTTTAAACTCTTCACCACTCTGGTGGCCATCTGTTTGTTGTGTTAGGAAGATGATGTCCCCATTCTTGAAGCCAGGAACAAAATCTCTAATTGGCTGCCAGTGAATACAAAACTGAACCCATTTGAACTCTAAAAAATGGTAGAAAGCTAGTGAATTTTATGAGAATATGTAAAAATTAAACATAAAAATATTGACATAATACACTATGAAGAAGGAGCAGGATTTTTTTTTTTTTTTTTTTAAATGGGTGAATTTTAACATTTCAAAAATATTGGGGTTGAGGTGAGAGGGAATAAACGTGGATAAATTGAATTTTTCGGCAGCACTTTGGGCCCATATCTGCAGCAAGCAACTGAACCACAGCCTTAATCTGAGAGTCTGTGAATCTGAGGGTACTACAGAGGTCAGGGGCAAATCTTTGGTGCATATAAACCAAAGACTCCAGTTCTAGTTTGAGAATATACTACTGGGAACTTAGAAATCTATCCTCAACCTTTGAAGCCAGTGCATGGGTTGACAACAGTGGTGATGAGCTTAAGCTTAGTTCTTTGGCCCAGTTAAAATTCTTATTTTAAGAGAGTCAAGCAATATAGCAGTTTGGCCTAATTGTAACAAACGTAGGCATAAGCTTTGTGCATCTTTGGGAGAAACGCAAGCTTTGCATCCGTCCATGAAATACCCAAAATTGGAGGCCAGTAACTACATCAAAGTCAGTAAAAAACTCCAAATTTTCTGCTTTTGGTCAAACGTGATGGGGTGGCATGCTTAACTGTGAGCATAGGTTCTTTCTTTGCATTTCTGTTTGAAGTGAATACAGTACATTTTAAGGCAGTAAAGCTACAACCATGACGTTCAAAGTCAGAACAATCTTCACTAGGTAAACAGTACAGGCCATTTTGCTACAGCTCCATTTTGCTGGAAGATGCACAGAGTCCTGTTTCTAATGAGAAAAACGTGTTGGCAACCGTTCTCATTAAGCCCTTTGAACATAAGTATATCTGCTGTGTCTTCAGTGTCATGTATAAATTGGTAAAACAGACAATCATTCTCAACACAATAGTCTCTTCCAGTCAACTCACTTTTCAGAAAGACTGTTCAGTATATAAACATTACTTGCCCTAAGCCAATTCTCCAGTTGATCTCCAATTTTGGTGGCTGACAGGCGCAGAAAGAGATTTGTCACTCAGAAGCAGAGCCTCTATATCCTGTTGCAAAGATGTGCAACAATTCCTGTCAAATTATACTTGACAGTTCTGATGTTGGACATCTGTCACAATTTCTTTACAGCTCTCTTTCTCTCTCTATCCCTCTTCCCATCACTTTTCGTTTCTGCTAGGTCGACTGAATAAATGTACATTGTCAGTATCTCTGCCCTTCCATCTTCTCTATAAGTCAAGCTGCTAGTGAGCTGATTCCCAGCAGCACAGTATCCTTCTCTCAGCAGCTATACGATTGGGGCTCGCCGGATTGTCCATTGAGGTTCAGTGATGCATTTGCTGTCCGCTTGGAAGTCTTGGCACAAGTAAAAAGAAAGGACAACATAGAATAGAATACAATCTAAGACAAAGCAGGGCCATCGCCTCTGTTGATGAGATTGTTCATGCATCTTCCCTGTTTTGCTGTGTTTACATGTTCACCTCATCCTTCCATAAATGATGTGTCCATCACTCAGGGTGCAAGAGGCATAAAAAGTTTGGAAAAGAGGACTAATTCATTAACTGCGTCACCTCATTCAACTTAGGGAGTTTCCTTTAGAGAGTTCCATCAGACACTCCTTGCTCACCAGCTAAAAACTCTTAAGGATGGAGGCACAGCCTGACCTGATGTTCATCAAACGCTTCGGTTCCCTCAAGGAAACTAGTGGGAGAACAGGAATTAAAAACACTGGGCAGAGCAAGTCTGTGTGAAGGAGCTGCAAGAGATTAAAATCAAACTGAAAAAAAGAACTACTCAATGTCTGGAGAATGTATGCAATAGGTTTTGTGTGTGACAACATAAAGGAAGCCAAGTGTGACGGAATTAATTCATGATGCCTCAGTGACTCTTCTGAACCATTAGCTTGCTTTCCAGGCAATGCACAAGGAACGTTACATTACATGAACACGCACATCCACACACTCCAACTCTATGGGTATAACTGCTATTTCACGGTTTCCTCCCACAGTCCCCAGACATGCTCAGGACTCAAAATAAGAAGTCTTTATGCCGCACAGGAGAAACAGGTAACTCATGTCATGGTCTACTGTTGTTTGGGTTGGATATTGCTTGTATTTTAACAATACTGATTCTGCTTTTTAATTCCAGTATTTAATGCTTTTTGATTCTTATTCTTTGAAAATAAGAATCAAAAAGCAGTAAAATTCAGCATTTTGTTTGCCAATATCAAGTACCAGTCCAGTTCCATTTTTTTGAGAAAATTTTTTTTTCAAGTATATCAAAGTTAATAAAGTCTGACTTTGATTGATGCCTGAATAGCTTTGCAATTGGAGCAATGGTAGTGTCTTCTCTGGTTTATAGTTTCATGTTTACTTTGGCTACTTTATGGTTCCAACAGCGCAGATCAATCTGGTCTTGTAAAATGTTTTTTAGCGACATATTTAGTAATTGCTCAATTAAGGTAGCCATCAATTACACAATTTGCGCTGTTCACCAGCTTCTTAAGCAACCCAGCAGTGACTGAGAAGGGTAACTGAGAAAAATGTCAAACTCATTATTTATTAGGACAAATTCATTATTACATACAGGCATTCAACTTGCATAATTGATGCCACAGACTGTAGTGATACACAGTTTGTGTTAACAGTACAAAATCTGGTGAAATTTGTTTCAGAACTGATATGCACAATTAAAAACAAGAAAAGCACTTAGAGGCATATCATTTCCACCAGACAAAATCTTTTTTTTTTAAAAAAATAACCTTGCGCTTAGCACAGGTGTGTGTTGTGCATGTGTACATTATGTACAGATACCGAATAGTGTGACTTACATATGCAGCAGGCGTTGAGAATTGACGGGACTTCGAAACACCCTCAGAATTTAATCAGTTTTTCCTTGTGTCATTTCCGACGGATAAGTCCCAATAAGTCTGCACCGGCCAATTTGTAGTAGGATCACAATAATGTGATCGTCAACAGGCTGCTGACGTAGTGTTCACTTGTCATAGTTACAATGACGCTGTGCCGCTATCTTGCCATGATACAGAAATCTTTAACGAATCCGTGGATCCAGATTATAAACCGCATCACTACCAAAATCTAATCACCTGGTCTTTGTGTCATTTCTGACCTTCCCTGAAAAGTTTTTGAGTAATGTTGTGCACAGACAGACAGACAAACAGACAGACAAATGTACGCCGATCGCCACATGACTCCGCCGCGTTCCTTGGCAGAGTAATAAACTGTCTTATCTAATTTTTTTTGCAAACAGAATGTTGGAACCAAGGCTACAGTTCTACAATTCTACAGACATTTTTATCCAAAGCGACATAAATCTAAGAGTAGACACAACACACGCAAGGATCTAGTCAGGAGAAAACAACCTGGATCAGTGCCATAAGTGTAAATGCTCAACCCAATCTGTTACAATAGACTCATTTTTAGTGTAGCTTCATAGATGACGCCGATACAAGTGTGTGCTGCAGTGAAACTCTACAGCAGACAGAATTTATTTTTATTGCTCATACCACACGGTCTGTCAAAGACAAAAACTCATGGTGCATTTGGGTGTTTCAGGTATTTAGCATTCAACCAACCAACTGAGGGTTAATTCATGAAGTTTCATGATTACACAGCTTACGAGTGGTTGTTGTAAACAGAGCCACGGCACATAACAGAAACACTGGAGATACAGACAGGAGGGAGTGTATTAAACACAGCTGGAAGAGTACTGCAAAGAAACTTGTTTCATGAGAAGCACACACTGACAACAACACAGGGCAGTGTATTGACTTCTGGTTGTGTTTACATCTCAGCACGGACATCTTATGATCAATACATCACATCACAGATATGCAGTGAAACAAGCACACCACACACAGACACTATGTTTGCACTGACTTTTTCGGCTGCGTTTTTGCCCTGCCTGTGCTGCAAAATCACAAGTTTTGACAGGGAGGTAGAAATGAACTGGACTGAGAGAGTAAGACACAAAAAGCTTAAAGACAGAAAGATCATTTCACTGAGCTATGGATATTCAATAAAAAGTGCTGAGAGGCTATTACATCCAATTATCTTAACCAAGCTGTGTCGGGAACAAAGTGAGTCCTTATCATTCATATGTCTGGAAATAGCCTTATGTCATTTTTTATCAGCACTCATAATGTCAGAGAGGAGAGCATTGATCCGCGGCTTTAGGGCTGAAATCTTTAGCTTCACCCAGGATGACTACATTTAAACACTGCCTATGTAAAAACACATATCCAGCAAACATCTTATTTAGTTTATTATGTACTTCTTGGAACAGGTTATATTTCTGTAGCTAACTCCGTACTTTTCAATGTAACTGTATATTAGCAAAATGCAATTTCACAAAAGAAAGAGCATTCATTATTTGGGCTTTGCAATAATCCTTGAAGGCATAAGACATAATTTGTCATCTGTGACCATGGCAGAACAAGTTGAAGCCATTAGCTGACACTGAATGACACTGTAGAGTTGGAGGGTGTCTTTTCATGGACAGAGAACTCAATTAAAACCTGACACATCAACCACAGTTCTCTATCTCATCAAGCAGCTGAGGACAAGAAGCACATTTTCCAATCGCAATCATTAGATAGATAAATAAGCAAATCAAGACAGAAATTTTTAGTTTTTTAATCCACTAACCATCTTTTTGCATTCTTAATGTTTTACTCGAGTAGGTGTTAATGCATTTGCATAACTTCCCTAAGGAATTATGTGGCGTACCAGTATAATTACAACAAAAACAACATAAAAAAGCACAGCTGCCAGCTGCAAGGTGTCCATTTAGCAGCAGTGGTGGGATGCTCCATCATCGTGCTTAAAAGACCATAACCAACCTGTTAGACATCACCGTTTATTATCTTCATGAGCGTCTTTCCATTTGGCTCGTTAATGTGTTCCTGCCCCTCTGGTACAGATATGACCTGTGTTACGTGACAAATGCCCTGATAGGTGTGCATTTGTGATTTTGTGATGCACCTCAAACTGGAGCAGAGAGCAAGTCAGTCAGTCAATTACATCCGACGGAATCAGTGACATGAATAAAGTTCTTCACCCAGCTCATTCTTTCCAGCACCGCAGTCAAAAGTTCTTTGCCTTCTAAACCAGTGTCTTCTTCTAGCACCTTCCTTACTGTTGTGCTATGCTTAAGAGAAAGCAAACATCACATTTTGCATCAGTCAGCAGCCGGAGTGATCCAACTTTCATGTGGAGGATCATTGCTAGTGTCTAAGGATGAAACGGCAGTTTGCATAGTAGAAGAGCCGCAGTCTCACAGAGCGAATGAGGTACAGGAGCATATTAGTAGTATGCCGGTTGGTTTCTTGACATTCATGGGGTTGTGCACTGTGAATTAGTCTCCACTGAGTCTGACTGTCAAGACAAAGTACTACTGCAATGTCCAGAGTTATCTGAGGGAGAACAATAGGTGCAAATGACCTGAACTACGGCAGCCCTCCATCAGATTTGGCTTCCTGTGGTTTCTTCCTGTTCTCTAAAATGAAATGCAAGCTGAAGGATTCCATTTTAACACAGTTTAGGAGACTGAGTACCCAATGCAGATGGTTCTTTCCATGCTTGCGCTAAGGGACATTCAGAGAACGTTCTAAATCTGACAGCAGCACAGGGAGTGCTGCATCACTGCATAGGAGACTACTTTGAAGTGGACAGGGGTAAAATTTTAATCTGCAAATGGTCTTTGATTGGATAGAGGGTGTAATGGTACCAGCAGACTAGAGTCTATTGCTGAGATGGCTTTGCTATGTTTAGCACTAGTTTAAAACTGAGAATCCAAACTGCGGCTGAAATCAAGGAAAACATCATGGAGACGTTTCATCTTCTGGAGGTCTCAATTTAAAACTCTCAGACTAAATGATCGACTGAAAAACCAACACAATGACTGCAAAAGCAGGAATAATTTTGAGAGAGGAAGACGAAGGTAGAATTTAATATATCTCAGTCTGCAAGGATTTTTTTTTTTTAGTGGGCCATAATTGACTGGCTTAAATGCACATACCTCTGTCTCGAACCCAGCGACTAAAGCCTTTTCACAATATGTGATTTTGAGTGTGGTCTTATATGCTATTTCTAAGGATAATATAGGTATTATGAAATACTGCGGTTTATGCAGAGGTTATGATTCCCTTTAAAGTAATTAAAAACTAATCTAAGCTGATGAAAGGCAATGTAAGCTAAGTAATCTGTAGCAACAACTTTTCCAAGCTCCACATTAACATATGCTTCATTTAAGTTTAACCCTCTGAACTCCAAGCTTTTTCGGGAAATTGGTTTTGCTCCTGTTACATTTTAACTCACCGTGGGCTCTTTTGTTTTTGTTGCAATATAAAGTCCAGCACCTCAATGTAAACAGCACAACCATGGCTAGAAGTCGAGAGAACTCATAAATGTCTCATTTGTAGTATAGCAAAGTTAAAATGCCATAAATCATACGAATGAAAAGCACCTCGTCTCTGCTCTTTTAAAACACAGTCCAGACAATTTCGAAAAAAAAAAAAAAAGTCCATATTTTTTGCCACATAACTGTTCATTGCAGCTGAGTTACTAACCTGTAGTTAGGCTCTACAGCTAATTTAAAGTCCAAACCTCTAGACTGAGAAACTTGTCTCTGCCCTGACTCCTTTTTTTCCTGTCTGAACTGACCCTTTGACTCTCTTCGAAACAAAAAATGTCTTTTTCAATCATGGAAATTGCACTTAAATACAATCTTTCAGAGGGGAATACACAATTGCACGCATGCAGTGACCTCAACACTGTTGCAGCATTCAGTATTCTGATGAACACCTCTTGCTCTATCACCCGCACTTCAATTCCACATAATAGAGGCCAGGTCATTCATTAGCTCCCTTTAAACTGTCAATTGGGAGAAGATGTGGGGCTGAATGAGAGAGCATAAGTCAGAATGGGAGAGAGTCACACAGCCTGAGTAAGTGTTAGAACTGATAGACCACTAAAGCCTTTTTATGCCACAGTGATTTAAAGCCAAGCTATTTTTTCATTGCTGGTAGTTAAGGGGAGAATAAAGTCTGTTTAATCTCCTACTTAATCTTACACTTGCAACCTTCTACACGTCAAAACACACTCACACAAAACCACACACCACTTTGGATGACATTTTCATTGCATGTCTGATATGTATACCCTCATTCTTTTTGCATTATGCCAGAGTGTTTTATTTTCTTTTTGTCTTGTTCAATCTTCTACAACTTTCCCTCTTTTATTGTGTGATTTTACAGTTCTATTGCCTCGTTCTCTCATCTCTGTCCTCTGCAGTCTGATGTATAAATAATATCATTGGTACTATTTACATTTATATACACTGATGTAAGCATAAGTGGAAGTTAACTAAACTCTGAATTTATAGACCGTTTGCTGCATACACACAGGAAACCCAGTATTGTAGGTACATTGAGATACTTACAAACCTCCATCTATCACAATACAGACTGGGTTTTGAACTCAGAGGATGAAGTCATACTCCACCTAAATACGTTTAAACGGTGCTAGCATAAAGAAGCAAAGACTTATATTGCTATGTCATCAGATTTACAATAATATTTAAAGCCACATAGAAAGTCCACATGATATTGTTTGAACTTAATGTTTATTTGCTCATTTAAAGTTATTTCCAGCATCTATATTGTCAGATTTAAAGCTACACTCATCAACGTTATGGTATTTAAAATGATCAAATGATTATGTGTAATCTGAATGTTCTCACTTATAATGACAAACAGATACATAAAAAATATATTATTCAGTTACGCAGTTCCCTTAATCTCCAGTGAGCATTCTAGTCTCTTTGTTTTTTTCCCTACACAAAGATTTATCATGACCATTTTTCAATTTTCAAAAAAAAAGTCACCATTTGGATTTAATTAAGCAAATAAGTAAGAGCTTTCCATTAGATAATTACTGCAGTGATGAATATGTTTTAGCTGCAACAACTTATTTAACCCTAGCTGATGCAGTGAGGAGCTTCTCATTTCTTTAACAACCATGTTGGAAGACATATTCTGCGGTCATGCAAAGGATATTAATCTGTCTTAGAAGGGTCAAATGATTGGCATGCATCAAGCAAAGAAAACAGCAAAGAAATTACTAAAAGCAGGTTAAGAACTGTTCAACTCATCAATAAAACCTGAAGGATAGTGGAGAACCATCATCTTCAAGGAACAAATGTGGCTGGAACAAACTCTTAAATGATGGCAGGAAGTCAACAATAGACCTCGCTGCTATGTCTAATAGTGAAAGAAAGAGCATTTCTACACCCACAATGTGAAGGGAACTCAAAGCATTGGGACTAAACAGCTTTGTAGCTCTAAGAAAACCACTGATCAGTTAGGTTCATCAGAAAAAGAGGCTTCTGTCTGCTGGGTAGCATAAAGATTGGACTCTGGAGAAATGGAAAAAGGTCATGTAGTATGATGAGTGCAAATTTACTCTGTTCAAAAGTGATGGGTGCATCAGGGTAAGAAAACAGATGGATGAAGTGATGCACTCATCATCTCTAGTGCCTACAAGTCTGTGGGGGTTAGGGTTAAGATCTGGGGTTGGTCAGGTTCAGCAATGTTATGTTCCCAAAGAATGAGGTCAGTTGACTACCTGAATATACTGAATGACCAGGTTTTTCCATCAATGGAGTTTTTCTTTCCTGATGGCATGGGCATGTGACGATGCCAGGATTCATGGGGCTCACATTGTGAATGAGTGGATCACTGAGCATGAGACATCATTTTCACACATGGATTGGCCTCCATAGAGTCCAGACCTCAGCCCCACTGAGAATCTTTGGGATGTGCTGGAGAAGACTTTGCCCAGCGGTCCAACTCTCCTATCATCAATACAAGATCTTGGGAGAAAATGAATCCAACTCTGGACAGAAATAAATGCTGTGACATTGCAGAAGCTTACTGAAAGATGCCATGGCGAATGTGTGTCGTTCTCAGGGCTAAAGGCGGTCCAATGAAATATTAGTGTGTGCAACATTTTTGTATGTACGAGCACTGTATATATGTTCTCCAGAGTTAGTAGAGATGAAAGCAGCACTACAAGAACTGCAAAATAATGCAGGTATTCTGTATATGTTTGATGAATGAAGGGTAAACTCTTCACTAACACGTTCTGGTGGTATATGTCAGTGTTGAGTTTCCAGCTTGTTCCACTGGCCCCGAATGACAACAAAATGAATGAATTCAGGTACATTCAAACCAATTCATACCATCTATTTAGAAAAACACAAAAATGGTTTAGTCACAAGAAGCCAAATGCCAATGTGCCAACCCAAAAATATCCATCATAGATAAATCAAATAAACATTATTTTTACGTTGCTGATTCAATTTTGCAGTACCATTACATGTGTTTCCAGAGTGCAGGATGCTCTCCATTTGTCATTCACAACAAAAAATGACAACACCTGAAGGAATCTTTTAGTAACGTATTCTCTTATAAACGCTCCATGGTTTGTTACCACAGCTGGTGCTTTCATGCTGGCTTTAGCTTCAGTAAATTGCATTTTTAACAACTCTGAATGTTCATCAATATTATTCAAGCATAGACACTAATAGATTAATTATAGCTCTAAAACACAATAATGTTCACCATTAAAAGTTATTCTACCTACAGTTTCTTGACCACAATTATATTTTAATAACCATTGCATGTCTGCTTGCACACAGACACACACACAGACAAGTTTCCAGTTTAATGGCCTCAGGGCCCTCATTGCCCCAGAGAATTCTGGTATGCGTCACTTTCCATTTTGTCTTCTGAACTGAATTTGTGCGTGTGTGTGTGTGTGTGTGTGTGTGTGTGTGTGTGTGTGTGTGTGTGTGTGTGTGTGTGTGTGTGTGTGTGTGTGTGTGTGTGTGTGTGTGTGTGAGTGCGTGTGTGTGTGTGTGTGTGAGTGCGTGTGTATGTGTGTGTGTGAGTGCGTGTGTATGTGTGTGTGTGAGTGCGTGTGTGTATGTGTGAGTGCGTGTGTGTGTGTGTGTGAGTGCGTGTGTGTGTGTGTGTGTGAGTGCGTGTGTATGTGTGTGTGCCCATGTGTCAATGTCGGTCTGTCTGTAAGAGATAATGAGGCAGTGTGTGCTTCACCCAGCTAACCCCTGGACTTAACCATCAAGTCCTGCGAATTGGCAGCTAAAGTGGAAAACTGGGAGCACATTTTCTAACTATGTCACACTGCTGGACCCTGTTTTGACTTTGTCTCTTCGCGGCTCATTTCAGCAGCAACAAATCCACCCCAAAAGGCCCTGGAAGTTGTTCCTCAACACTGACAAGCCCACAGTGCAAGAAGGAATTACTGCTGCTCGACAGCCGTGTGTCTCTTTATTGGCGTGTTTCTTTATTGGTGGTTGTCAAGGCAGTGACTTGATTTAAGAGAGGAGGAGGAATTGTTTTCAGCAGCACACCACTACCAGACTGTGAGGACATTGGAAATGACACACTTAGTGTCAGACTTTTTCCATCATGCCATACAGCATCAACGTTTGATGAGACGGTTATGTGTAAACGCAAACTCTGTCACTAACAATACGAAAGAACAAATCAAAAGCTCAAACACAAAATCTTTCACACAAGATTTAGTGCAACTATCACTCAGCTTTGCAAAACTGAAAACCAGTTCGAACTATGAAAAATAAAGCTAGTAAATCAGAAGGTTCTCCTTTTATTGTCTGTTTAATCCATTCTTGATGAATAGAAGTGTAGTCAATGCGAATCACATTTTCATGCAACAACCTTTTCATATTCTCATCTTGGAAGTCTATTCTTTCATTCTGCTACGCTTGGTCATGTGTGTGCTCAAAGTCAGGTTCAACAGTCAGGTTGTCTGTGTTATTGTCCTCTGCAGCTCTTGTGCTGGGATCACCAGTTGATATAGTTCTATTTTCAGAAATCATATGAATATAAGCCGATGCACACTGGTCTGTTGTGATTCTGTTATCATTTCAGTCAAAAATATTATGTTTCAAACAGATTATTGTGCTGCAAATACTAGCTGTGCATGTTTATTTGCAATTCAGTCAGGGTAACAAGGCCGGCAGACACAGTGTGCTGTGCAACATTTACCTCATCTAGAGATAGTATGTTTTTTTCCACCCGAGGGTAATTGATTGGTTGAAGAGTAGGGCTGGCTCGAATAGCAGTTTCTGGGCTCCGGATATTCGGCTCTTATTTATGACAAATATTCAAATATTCGGTCCGGTCCACTCCATAACGTCTGACTGGGGGGTGCCTTCGGTTCGAAACGTCAGACGTCGTAAGCAAACGGAGGACGGACCCGAACATTCGGCTCGGTTCTTCACGTAAGGGTTGGCGGGTGGGGTCGGTCCGCGCGAGGCTAGGGAAATATTAGGAACAGTTCTTATAGTAACGGCCGAAGGGAGGACACGTCGGCGAGAGGAATACTGTTCGGTGGTGGTGGTGGTGGTGGTGGTGGTTGAGGGGGTGGGGTATTTGGATCTCAAAATTAATATCCTGATACCACCGTCACGACCGAATATTCGGGTATTCGGATCCAGCCCCATCGAAGAGTAGGTAAGATTTCAGTCAATCAAGATTTTCCTTGGTTCACCACAGCCCAAGTGATCATTAGGACCATATACACCTTAAGCATTACCATATAACAAGAGTCAGTGGACATATTAGAAAACTCAAAACAGTTAGATTAACTGGGTGCCCCTGCAGCTCAGCAGGTTGAGCCAGTGACCCATAAACAGGGGCTACAGTCCCCTACACAGCAGTCATAGGTTCAAGACCTGTCCATTTCCTGCATGCCATTTCCCTACTGTTCTCCGAACGCTTCCGGTCTCTCTCTCCAAAATGCACTATAACAAAGGCCAAAAAAAGATCAAAAACAACCAAAAAAAGGAATACATTTGTTTGTACAAGTGATTCTTGCTTGAGGCCCATTTGTTTCATCCCATAAATGTATCATAAAACACATAACCATTTTCTGACTTTTTAACCAGCAGAGAAAAACTGAAATCAACTCTCACATCAGGAACAGTTACAGTCTGATCTGTTAGTTACTAAGCAACTAAATGTTAGCAGGCTGCTGTGAAATGCCTTTCTCAAAGGAAGTAAGGTGTTAAGAAGGCAGGAATGCTGTCCTCTTTCATTTATCTCATTTAGGGGTAAATTGTCTCCAAACGTACTTTCATGTTGGAAGACAATCTCTAAAATTTGCAGCAAAGCTGGTCCTTGTTGACAATCCTAACAAAGTTTATTTGCTATAAACAGAGCATCTCACTGGAAACAGAGCAAACTTCAGGTACAATGTTATAACGCTGTATAATGCTACTTAAAACCAGTCAGTCACAGGTTCAAACCAAATTTCTGAACTGATAACTGAAGAAATGCTGCAGCTGTTGGCCTTTAACCAGACTCTAACTCTTAAGCTGTTTATTCCTTGTTAAAGGGTGAAAATTTATAACTGGCCTTCTTCTGTCCCACCTTCTTTTTGGATTTGAAGACGTTACAGCGAAAGACGTTGCTCTGTCCATCTCTGGCAATGTAGCTGAAGATCTTCAGATCTTGGGAGTCATGAGACACATAAAATATCCTGAAAGAGAAAAAAAATAGGTCAGCAATATATTTAAAAAAAAAAAATCTAAATATGAAGCAAAACTGCAACAGAGCCTGGCAGCATTTCTGAATGTATCTTAAGATGCAAAATAGGCACTGAGCCCGTTTCTCTGGGGTTGCAATGTGACAAAAATAAGCATGATTTTATGTTTGTTTTAATCCAAAGGCGGGAGATTAAATTGTAGCTCTCGAGTTGAAAAAATAGGCTGAGAAAGTTGTGATTAGATTAGTGGGAAAGTGTTATTTTAAACTGGAAAGAAAAAGAAACCTCATAGACGTCTCCATTATTTCTGTAGCACATGTAGCACATTGGGACAGAAAGCACAGAGACCCACACTGGAAGTCAGGTAAACTTTAATTCCAAGTAAAAATAAAGTTGTAGATAACGTCAGTGATATGTTCCAGTGCAGAGACAGACGAGCAAATACTATTAGAAAAAAAAAACAGCCTGTGCGAAAGAGGATGCAGGCTGAGAGATGAAGTTTGAGACAAAAATAGTCTGCTGGTAGCGAGAGACTGTACGCAACCAACAGTGAGGAGATATACAAGATCCTGCAGAGCACAAAAATAGGAAGAAACAAGTTGTGGGAGCAAAAGGCAGAGATAAAGAGATAATAAACAATAACCTGCAAGAGGGAGAAGACTGCATGAGTTAAGCTCTACACTGGGTCTAATTGATGACGACAGAAGAACATTGCTGGAGAGATAAAGCATTGCAGATGACATATGGTGACAACAGCGAAAGCTAAAAGCTGCAAACTGTCATATTCAGGAAGAACACAGACCCTCAGAGCTGTACTGTACTGTTGGTTTTATTTTCAAGCATCTGCTGAAAGACAACAACCTTTTTTTTTCCCCACAAAATCTTCATGTTTTAAGTGATTCATCCTACAGCGGGGTATGGGACAATTCCACACTGCCTTGTATCACTTTTAGCAGCACAGAACAATATCACATTAGCATATATTACATTTTGTGAGCGACAAAATTGCTCTAAGGGTCGCTTTTACGGTTTTTGCTTTGTTTCAGAGCAGGAAACAGCATGGTGTTTTTTCTCACAACATATCATATTCACACCGATGGAAACTGGAGAAGACCACAACCACTTTTCACAAACACTCAAGAAATGTTTCATCATTATACTGTTACCAGAGCATTTTGCACTGTGAGACCTTTCTAGTCCTGCAAAATAGCCCCATATCGCTTTTTAATGTGCCAGCAGAAAGACCTTCAGATCAAATTACCTTCAGCATTATTGCAATTGGGGTTTCTAAAAGACAATATACATTTGAAGTGTTTCAGAGATTCATTAGCAAACAGCTCACTGTGCTTTGCTGATCCACATTTTCTGGATTTGATCTGGAATACAGTTAGTTATATTGAGGTTCTTATGAGACATTACATTTGCAGATGCCTTCAGGTGGCTGCTGATCATTGAGTAACCATGCAGAGATAAACAAGAGCGAAAAATTCTCAAATTACAGGAGTCTGGATCTTATTAATGTAAAAAGAAAAAGTATTGCAAAAAAGTTCTTAAATTTTTCACTGAATTGAAATTAATTAATGCACCAAATAGCCACATCCATCCTACCATGGATTGACTCTTGCATGAAAACATGTCATGACCTTTTCATTTTTTAAATATTATTGCTTTCTTAGACATTACAGGTGATTACAGAGCACATTAACACTTTCCAAAGATTGAAAAAATGATTCTTAATAACATAATGAATAAATTAATACAGTTTCTGGTAGTGGATCTTCTGAATAATATCGATGTTGAAGTCACTAACACAAAAACACAGCTTTTCTGTTGCTGTTGCAAAAAAAAAATAAAAAAAAAAAAAAAATATATATATATATATATATATATATATATATATGGTAGTACTTTCGTTCCTTTCATTTTTCAGTTGAAAAATTAAATAACTTAATTCTCATATCTATATTATCCAATTTGTGAGACTGGAAAGTTACTGACATCGTTTAAAGTTGCGGCAAATGTCCCTGAGGTGGTAATGAAACCAAATTTAAAGTAACGGACCTTTCAAAAGTTGATTGAGTATCCTCTCGTTTTTAAGAATTACTTATCAGTACATGCAGCGGTGCACAGCAAAAAGGAAAATTTAAAGACAACTTTTGATGGAAATAAGGGCTTTTAATCTTAATTCCCATGTCTATATGTTGTTTCTATATGCTATAAGACACATCACAACACCAGGGCTTGAAATATGTTACTTTGAAAATTGGACATCATTTTTGGGGGTTTAACCAATGACCACAGGGGGACATCAATGGTTAATTTTGGATACTTCATTTTCTGAAATAGAAAAGACTTGAAAATCAGATTCATGTTGCTGTTTATAGTCTCTCTCACTGTATCCACAGCGACATATGCTTTCTATTGATACTTTTAAAATGACATTTTCCTAATACTTTGCTGAAAAACAGTTTAACTGAATAGGGGGAAAAATGATGCATTGATTCAAAAAGTTTCAGAAATCCTCATTGTAAAGAAATCTCACCTATGCTTGCAAGTTCTCCATCACATCTCATGAAGAGGTGTTTCCATTTCTTCAAATTTAAATTCTATGATGTGGGGCTAGATATTAATTGAATAGCACTCTAAGACCATTTGTTTGTGTTACTTAATACAATGAACTCCAAATTTCAAATGACTGCAGAAAGCATCAGGCAGAAGAACAGCTTCCTAATTGGGCAATTAGTGCAATATTAGGGGGACTGGTAGGACGCTTGAAGTAATTTATCATAGTGGGACAATGGACAACCAGGAAAGAGCAAGAAATTAGGTGAAGACTATGCAAATGATTCCTTGTCTCTGTCAAAAGGTGTGTCTGAGTTTGTTGCTCTGCATGTGGGTTTGGTATTGTGTGTGTGTAAAAGGAATCAGAGGTGTCATCTATGCACACAGTGACATTTCTGTGGTATTTGTTTTGGCCTTCTTTCTGGAAGCCAGATTAGATAAGGTTTTGGGGAATGGACAGTGTCTTTGTGAGACTGTCAAAATACCAGGTACACTTATACAAACACAAACACAAGCACAGACAAACACGAACACAGACACAAACACAAGCACAGACACAAACACAAGCACAGACAAACAAGCACAGACACAGACACAAGCACAAGCACAGACACAAGCACAGACACAAACACAGACACAAACACAAGCACAGACAAACACAAGCACAGGCACAGACAAACACAAGCACAGACAAACACAAGCACAGACAAACACAAGCACAGACACAGACACAAGCACAAGCACAGACACAAGCACAGACACAAACACAAGCACAGACAAACACAAGCAGACACAAACACGAACACAAGCACAGACAAGCACAGACAAGCACAGACACAAACACAAGCACAAACACAAGCACAGACACAAGCACAAGCACAGACAAGCACAGACACAAACACAAGCAGACACAAACACGAACACAAGCACAGACAAGCACAAGCACAGACAAGCACAGACACAAACACAAACACAAACACAAGCACAGACACAAACACAAGCACAGACACAAACACAAGGACAGACAAGCACAGACACAAGCACAGACACAAACACAAGCAGACACAAACACGAACACAAGCACAGACAAGCACAAGCACAGACAAGCACAGACACAAACACAGACACAAACACAAGCGCAGACACAAACACAGACACAAACACAAGCACAGACACAAACACAAGCACATACACAAACACGAACACAAGCACGAACACAAGCACAGACACAAACACAAGCACAGACACAAACAGACACAAACACAAGTATAGACACAGACACAAACACAAGCACAGACACAAGCACAGACACAAACACACACACACAGACACAAACACAGACACAAACAAGCACAGACACACACACACGTTTGTACTTCTATCTTAGTGAGGACATCCATAAGCGTAATGCATTTCCTAGAGCCTTACCCTAACCTTAACTATCACAACTGATTGCCTAAACTTAATCCTTACCCTAACCAAACCTCAATTCATGCCTAAACTTAATCCTTACCCTTACCAAACCTCAATTCATACCTGTTCTCTAAAAACTAGTCTTCACCCTCAAACATGGCTGTTTTTAAAGTGAGGACCGGCCAAAATGTCCTCACTTTGTAAAAATGTCCTCACCTTGATAGTTAAATGCAGAAAATGGTCCTCGTACAAGAACACACACACACACACACACACACACACACACACACACACACACACACACACACACACACACACACACACACACACACACACACACACACACACACACACACACACACACACACACACACACACACACACACACACACACACACACACACACACAGAGTTTGTCAGTTTCTGCCTGACTCTGGATTCAGTCTGCTGCTGTAAAAGTACTAATAAGTCAGCTTATTAGGGATATATTAAATCAGCTTCAGCATTATTTGCTTATTAATTTAGTGTCTCACAACACATTAGGTTTATTATTGATTTATTTTATCATTTATTTCCGTTTATTAATATTAGAAAATGCCAGTTCTAAAAGTGTCAGTTTTAGTAACATATTTTAGGATAGCAGGTAGGGATGTTCACAGATGCTATAAATGTGCCACGATTTTATTTTCCATGGTAGCGATAGTGTCAGAGGTAGCCTAGGAGACTGTGGTATCATTCCCTGATGATTCTTCATGATCGATGCAGATTCTCAGCTGGGGGAATATGCAACATCTTCAAACCTGTTCAGCTGTTTACAGCACTGCAGACTGCATGCATTGTGTTGTCATGGAAACCCACAGGTATTCGGTCAGTGATGCAGAAAATGCATAAATGTTTTCAATACTTGGTCCTGATTTAGCATCAAGTCTGTTTCCCACTGCTGGTTTTGCAGTTAACAGAACAGAGATTAGAGAATTGATTAGTATTATTTTGATTTGGCCAAAAACTAAGGCATTATTGTTCATTTTGGGACAATGTGAGACTAAAGTGCACTTCCTCAATATCATGTCTGAATGTATGAAGTTTAAGGTTTAACAGCTCTAATCTGCAGCTATTATTGAGTGTGCCGAGTGGTAAAAATGAATGTATTAACTCCGGTGACTAAAAGTTTACAGCAAGCATTCTCCTCCTGCAACATTTGCAGTAACAGCACTTTTTAAGACCAACAAATGTTTACATCCTTCACAGCTCTCCATCAAAACAACCTCTTCCTCTCAACAGTGGTGCATGACCACTTCATCATTAAATACTCACTTTTATGTGAACGCACAGAGTCTGAAGAATGAAGCTTCAACTAATAAAGAAAGCTGATAACTACTTCTGTGATAGCTGTTATCTCTGACTGGGATTTGATGTTTTGTTGAGCTGGTTTACACAAAAAAGCCCAGCTACATTACCATTCAAAAGTTTAGGGTCATTCAGAAATGTCCTTGTTTTTAAAAGAAAAACTGTTTTTTTTTTCAATGAAGATAACATTAAATGAATCAGAAATCCAGTCTAGACATTGCTAATGTGGTAAAAGACTATTCTAGCTGGAAAAGGTTAATTTGTGTACATAGGGGTAAAGAGGCCCATATCCAGTTAGCTAATGGTGTTAAAAGACCAATTGGTGTTAGAAAACCCTTGTGAAGTTATCCATCCATCCATCCATCCTCTATACACCGCTTTATCCTCACTAGGGTCGCGGAGGGTGCTGAAGCCTATCTCAGCTGACTCGGGCGAAGGCAGGGGACACTCTGGATAGGTCGCCAGTCTGTCGCAAGGCTACATATTAGGGATGGGAATTTCGACTAATTTCCAAACCGACTAGTCGCAAATTTTATTTGCGACTAGTTGGTTCGGAAAACTTGCAATTTAACCCTTTAAGCGCCAAAGTCGCAATATTGCGACAAGCAACATTGCTGATCAGCCTGTTTACAAAGAAACCGATGCAGAGGCACGAAGAACAAGGTGCATGATGCTTGATGCAGCATTTAACCGACTAGTAAAATACTAAACGTTTAATAAATGAGTAGGCGATTAAACGACTAGTCGCGCACATCCCTACTACATATACAGACAAACAATCACACTCACATTCACTCATATGGACAATTTAGAGTAGCCAATTAACCTCAGCATATTTTTTGGACTGTGGGAGGAAGCCGGAGTACCCGGAGAAAACCCACGCATGCACAGGGAGAACATGCAAACTCCATGCAGAGTCCAAGCCCAAGCCGGGATTTGAACCGGGATCTTCTTGCTGCAAGGCGAAAGTGCTAACCACTACCCCACTGTGCAGCCCTTGTGCAATTATGTTAGCACATATATAAAAGTGTGGATTTTCTTGGAAAACATGAAATTGTCTGGGTGATCCCAAACTTTTGAACAATAGTGTCTGTAAAACTTGCTTCATACAGCTCTCAGTGCTATTAAGCTAAAGGTTGAGTTGAAACACTTTTAAGAGATACAGACATGAGTTTGATTCAGCAAAATCTTTATGCATTCCGATTTGCTTACAGAAATGATTCAGAGTTAAGGCAAAACTATGTTAAGCTTCACTGAAAATTCACTGGTGTAGGTATCTGTGAGCTAATGGAGATCACAGAAATGCATCTGTACTTGTTTGTGTAAATAAATACAGGGTAAACAGACTGTTATCAAGCCTTGCCATCTACTGGAACAAAACTGACCGCTCTCTTCCGACTGCATTTTCAACAACATCCCTTCAGTTGTCACTCCTTTCAACTCTTTTTTTGGTGTCCCCCAAATCCCAGTCACAGTGATAAAAATAAATGTCTTCACTTTTTTTGTTCAATCTGAAAGAGAGGAAATGGTCTTGCGCTCTGCCAAGTGTTGTCTTCAGGGCAAATTTCAGGCAAAGATAAAAAGACACATTACATGCTGCCAGCCAAGTGAAGCTCAGCCGAGAGTGAGTGAAAGTTCGCTTTAGCCGACTGGCTTAGCTGACAAATCCCCCAGCAGTGCAGAGATGACGGCTCAGATATATCTCTATCGAGTGTCTTTAAGAGGAACAGCTGCCAAACATCCAGGTGAAGATCCATCAGACAGATCAGATCTTGGAATAAGAGCGCCAGGCTTGACACAAAAGCTGTCAAAGATGGTTAAAGGCAAAATAACTCAGACTACAAACACTGACAACAGCAAACTTTTATCTTGTGTTTCAAGTGGGTGCCTTTGCTGTTCAAACTTACAATCCGCAACATTATTCTACAAAGCAATGTGACTTTTCTACTCTGACTGCAATAACAGAGAACCCTAATGGTGTTCCTATGTAAACAATAGAGTTGAAGAAAAGAAATCTGTTCAAAGCAATTTGGACATTTTTCATTTTTAACCCCTGAAGGAAGCTAAAATTAAGATGCATCAGGTTTGTTCTTGTGGTTGAAATTACTCAAAGTAATCAGCAATGACACAGCAGGCATGCGAACACTGGAGATAAACAGGATGGATGATTGAAAGTAGGCACAACTTTTCTGCCAAATACAAAATACTACATACCGGTAGCAGCACTAATCAATATTAATCAATTTTTTACTTTAGATTATCCAGATAATAACAGGCCTCTGAAGGGCAAGTCTAAAAATATCAAATTAAATTAAAATCTAATCATACGAGCTCTTGGAAGCATCAACAGTGAATGATTTTACATCAGCGTCTCAGGATCAGATGGTGTCTCTCTCTTGCCTCATCATTTTGCAGCATTATTTAACAATCACGCAGGGAAGAAAGTCTTTGATGACAAGAAGCACAGCCAAGGCTACTCCACCAGCAGTGCACTCAGTACAGCAGAATGCAGCAGAACTTCATGTAGTTTTTGACAATTGTGTACCCTGAGGTCATCCTCACCATTTTGGGGCATTTTAGTATTTTGCTCAGGGCAGTTCACATTCTTTAAGTTATTTACAGTGTATTTATTGACGGTGTATTCATATAGAGTACCAGTCAAAAGTTTGTACACACCTTCTCATTTAGTAGTATTATTTATATTAATTATTTTCTACATTGTACATTAATACTGAAGACATCAAAACTGTGAAAGAACACATATGGAATTATGTAGTAAACAAAAAATGTTAAAGAAATCAGATTTTTTTTAAATATTTTAGATTCTGTGAAGGAGCCCCCTTTTGCTTTGATGACAGATTCGCACACTCTTGGTATTCTCTCAATGAGCTTCATGACATCGACTCCTGGAATGGTTTTGCATTAACAGGTGTGCTTTGTCAAGAGTCACTTTGAGGAATGACTTGCCTTCTTAATGTGTTTGAGACCATCAGTTGTGTTGTGCAGTGGTAGGGTTAGTACACAGTGGACAGCCCTATTTGACTACTGCTGTAATCCACAGTATGGCTAAAACCCCTCAACTCAGTAATGAAAAACAACACTCCATCAATATTTTAATGCATGAAGGTCAGTCAATAAAGAAAATTTCCACAACTTGAATGTATCCTCAAGTGCAGTTACAACAAGTGCAGTTACAAAAACAATCAAACCCTTGATGAAACTGACTCTCATGGGGACTGCCCCAGGAAAAGAAGGCCAAGAGTTAAAGTTCATTTGAGATACCAGCCTCAGAAGTCACAAATTAACAGCACCTCAGATTAGAGAACACATAAATTCTTCACAGAGTTCAAGTAGCAGACACATCTCTACATTAGGTGTTCACAGGAGACTCTGCAAATCAGGCCTTTATGGTGGAATTGCTGCATAGAAGCCACTACTTAGGATGAACAACAAGAAGAAGATGACTGTTTGGGCTAAGAAACACAAGAAATGGACATTAGACCAGTGGAAATCTGTGCTTTGGTCTGATGAGTCCAAATTTAAGATTTTTGGTTCCCCTTGTCGTGTCTTTGTGCGACGCAGAAAAGGTCAATGGATGGTCTCTACATGCATGGTTCCCACTGTGAAGCATGAAGGAGGAGCTTTGATGGTGTGGGGGTGCTTTGCTGGTGACACTGTTGGCTATTTACTCAAAATTGAAGACACATTGAACCAGCATGGCTACCACAGCATCCCGCAGCGACATGCCATCCCATCCGGTTGTCCTTGACTTGGACCATCATTTATTTTTCAACAGGACAATGACCCCAAGGGCTATTTGACCAAGAGGGAGAGTGATAGAGTGCTGCATCAGTTGACCTGGCCTCCACAGTCACCTGACCTAACCCCAATCCAGATGGTTTGGGACGAGATGGACCGAAGAGTAAAGGACAAAGGGCCAACAAGTGCTCAGCATCTCTGGAAACTCCTTCAAGACTGTTGGAAAATCATTTCCTCATGAAGCTCATCCAGAGAATGCAAAGAGTGTGCAAAAGCAGTAATCAAAGTAAAGGGAGGTTACGTCTTATGTCCCTCGCAGCCCGCTGGCCAGCAGGCAGATGGGTCCCCCAACATGAAGAGCCGGGTTCTGTTCAAGGTTTCTCCCCTGGGAAAAGGGTGTCATTCTTGCCACTGTTGCCCTAGGGCTTGCTCTGAGGGTTCAGGCATATGGGTTCTGTAAAGCGTCTTGAGACAATCCGGCCTGTAATTGGCGCCATATAAATAAATTGAATTGAAAATAAAAAAAAAAATTCTGATTTGTTGAACACTTTTCTGCTTACAACTTAATTCCATACGTGTACTTTCATAGTACTGATATCAGTATTTATCATCCAGCATATAAAAAAGACCACATGAATGTTCACAAGGTAAGCAGTAGGTTACAAAAGAAAAAAAAAATAGAGCCTTTTAAAAGGCTATAGCCTTTTTAAAAAATCAAGTTCAAAATGTTCCTTTTGTACTTTTATTTGCTGTAATCATTCAATGTAGAGTTTGTTTTTATTTTTTTGTCTTCCTCTTACACTGATTGGTATTTGTGACAGTAAAGTAACAGTGTACCTGCAACAAAAAAAAATCTGAGAGCTGACAGCCAAAAAGCTTTTCCTTATTTCATATCCACCTCAACCATCACATTGTAGATGGCTTTAGTTCTGAATTCCAATTTCAAAGTAAAGGTGACTTTATTGAGATCATTTTATCAGGGAGTTACAAGGGAGCTCAAGGTCGCCTCCTTTAGCTGGGATTTGTGCTTCGATAAATTATTGAAGTTTTACTCCCTACAAACTGCAACTAGTCAAACATTTAACTTT
This sequence comes from Acanthochromis polyacanthus, assembly GCF_021347895.1. NCBI lineage: Eukaryota > Metazoa > Chordata > Actinopteri > Pomacentridae > Acanthochromis > Acanthochromis polyacanthus. Next base: position 13,005,959 of record NC_067116.1, read on the forward strand.
CAGAAACAACATTAGAAGTAAAGAGTTTTTCTTTTGTTTCAAGTTGCTTTCCAATCACTGATACGTCAGGACACATAAACTCTTCAAAGAAGAAATCAGAACAAATCTTTCATCAAGACCGGTAAACAGAGTCCAGACTAACTTTACTGTTTATGACAGGGAATTATGTGGAAAAGACTGCAGAATTACAGCAGTGGGCAGAGACAGAAGAAGCAAAAGACAGTGATTGAGAGTCCAGACAGAGAAAAACAAAGAGAAAGAGAGATGGGCATTCAAAATAAATGAAAGGATAGACAGAGGCACAAAGTGAGTGTGTAAAGGATTACGGGAGAATAGAGAGAAAAGGCTCAGATAGACATCCTGCAGGAATATGCAGTTTAGCAGAGAAAGGCAGATGATTCATGACTCATCAGGTGAGTTAAAGTTCAGTGGTGTATTCAGAGTTCGAAAAGCACTCCTGCTCCGTCACATTTTAGCTGCTGTGGTCTCACCGCTATCAGCAAACTATCACCAGAGAAATTTAATCTGTAAGGCTGCTCAAGTTGTGGACAAATAAACAAAAGCTGCTGCATACTCTGGCCTTCATTAACTTTGACAGGCAGTGTAATGCAGCACTAACAACACTCTCAATGACCGCACACTCAGCTAGCTCTGTTAATAAGTCCTCTTGTTAACAGGCTGAGCCTATCACGCACGGGGCTGCGATGTGATGCTTGAGTAATGAAGTGGGCTTGTTTTAGAAGGCCTCGGTCATTTTTCCTCTGATAAATCGCTGCCTGTGAAACACAGTTGCTATAAATCAAAGGCTAAGAGGCAATACACCACACACACAGCACTGACAACCGTACTGGGGATCAATATCATTATGCACCTGTGCCAGATCAGGCTGTGGATGTCTGTGTTGGCCTATTGCAGCAGGAGCATCATGCTCAGGAATGAAAGCCAAATACATCTGCATTAATATTATCTCTCGGCATTTACATCCTGTTATCGGAAATCTATAAAGGTTTCAGTATCAGCTGAATGTGAAACTTATTTGGAGGCACTGCAGAATGTCATCTTGAAAACATTGGATCACTGTGTGGATCCAAGAAAAAGTTAGTGTTATACAACAGGGGAAAAAAGTGACATTGCGATATTTTGTCCTTCTGCACTGTTGGATATGTAACAATCCAGACATTTCCACCAAACGACTTAAACAATCCTATTGGGAAAGAATTAATCTTAAGTAATTGAGGTGAATTTGAAGGGGAGTGAGAAGAATCCGTTGTATAATATTATATTGCGTGTTTTCACTTTTGGCATTTCAAGGGTATTATGCCTCATATTTAAACACTAATAATGGCAGTTCTAGTTTGGAAGAGGGATGATAGCACCCATCACTGGCTCTCCCTCCTGACTGTCTCACTGTTGTTCAGTTTGAATGGTTTTCACATTCTGACAGCAGAAAATAAGCAGCCTGTCAGTGAGGCATCAGTGTGTCAATAATTACTGAGCTTTGCGATTTGACAGTTACATTAGAGAACATCTCAATGAATGCTGAATGCTGAATGCTACTCAATCAAATGTCTCTTGGATTAGCGGCAGATGTAGAAAATTTCATGAGGTGGCAAAAGGTTTTTGGCAAGGTGGTGTGGAAGGACAGTATGTGGGGTCCTCATACGAAAATAATTCGACCTCAGTAGGTAAAAGGATTTAACAAAAGTCAGTTACTGTCATGGGGCTGCACAGTGGATTGGTGCTCAGCACTTTCATCTTGCAGCTAGAAGACCTCTGGTTTGCGACCCGGCCTTCCTGGGAACTTTCTGATGTTTCTCCCTGTGCGTGTGTGGGTTTTCTCAGGGTATTCCAGCTTCCTCCCACAGTCCAAAAATATGCTGAGGGTAACTGATTATTCTCAATTGTCTATAGGTGTGAATGTGAGTATGATGGTTTGTCTGTATACGCAGTCCTGTGACAGACCAGTGACCTGTTCAGGGTGTCTCCTGTCTTCACCCTAAGTCAGCTGAGATAGACTCCAGCCCCCCGTGACCCTGATAAGGATCAAGCGTTGTATAGATAATGGATGAATTTATTGTCTTGCTTTGTTGATGCACACTTCTCCAACTTTCTTAATGATGGGCAACAGTAAGTATAGACCAGTGTTCCTACTCAGCTCTGACTGGCCCTGCGCTACCCATCAGGTCACATCTGAGCATATTTTTAAGACAGTTACACACAAGCCAAGGCTGTTACACTGCGCAGCAAAACAGTTCACAAAAATCACTAAATCAATACTCATTGTTCTATTTGCAAACTCCCTTTTGCAGATCAATGTAGTGTTTTATGTTATATCTCTGAATAACGTTGCCTTACTGCATCGTATTGGATTTTGATTAAAGAGAAAAGAAAGTAGGAAATGTGATTAGTTAACACTGCATTAATATTCAACTGACCACAGACTCCTTGTTGACAGTGAATAAAGACGCACCAAGACGTCTTGCAGCAGGATCATCTATCTCCCTGTCTTCATCTGTCTCACCATCACTCTCTTTCTGTTTTTTGCTCATCTTCTGCCGTCATATTAATTTCTTCTTTCCCTCTTCGCCTTCTCTGATGTCCTCATCTGACCCCTCTCTGTCCTCCTCTCTCTCTCCTGCCAGCTCTCTTCTCCTTTTCCATTTCTTTCAGTATCTTTCTTCTGTCCAGTCTTCAGCATGCTATTGCTAAAAAGTTAGAACCATGGCAACTTTTGGAATTTGCTTTCATTTGCAGGCCAGTCAAACTACTCATACTTACATAGAGTAGTTGAGACTAGGTGATGTTCCTAGTGACTAAATTCCCTGTAGTTATCTTGCGCAGTTATTGCCATGGAACTCTCTTCTCAGACCAAGTAATACCACAACATCTCTGGGTAAATAACATCCTGAGTGTGGCTAACGTTAGCAGGTAAACATCCACATGTCTTTGCTGAATGTGGCTATGTACTGCTCTGCTCCAGTGGTTCCATGCCAGTTTACTGACACAACCTACATACAATCTTAACTTTTTCACGGATTTATATAGATTTTTTAAAATGACATTAAACTATTAAAAGCCAACATATAATGGTATATCGCATTAACATATGACTTGATTTTCAATTTAACTGTAAACTAAAGGTTGCACAAAGCCTTTTGACTTTGTCACACAGCAAGGACAACACACTTCTACTTTACAACTACAAGCCCTGTTCTTTTTCAAATGTAATTTATAACACAACCAGGGTTTTTTTTTCCGCAATAACTCTGACCTAAAAATGTTTTTCCAGAGCTGCATGGATTTGGCAACACCGAGATAAACCAAACCTAATCATAAAGCATCATGATGATCAGGCATTATGGCATTATGTTGATTAAAAAGGACTATGGGTGGCAAGGTGAAAAGACAGAGGTTCATTATCAGAAAAGCTGTTGTCAGCTCAAATTTTGTATGCCCACATAAAAAAAAAAAAAAAGCCTGGAAATTTTATAGCACCAACTTGGCAATTCTAAAAGTAAAACAACAGACTTAATCATCCAGCAGACAGGCAATTTTCTACTGCACTTGTTAAGGTCAAGATGAGAAGTTAGCAGCTCAGTCTCATTTTTATTCTTTGAGGCATTATTTACAAAAATGGTGAGCGCTCTGGTTTGTGCATGTATATGAACTTATTTTCTTTGTTTTTTTTATGTGGAATGAGGTCACAAAATCAATATCTCATGGCCAGCAATAAACTGAGCTCAGCGGAAACAAACCGAATAAAACTGGCTTTCTCTCCCATAAACACAAACCTCGAAACAAATCAAAACGTGAAACATTTATGTGGTATGATGGGGTTCTGTCTCATGGCTACGGACCTACAGGGAAGCTTGTTTTTGGTTACATGCACACACTGGTGTGTATGAGTATATCTGGATATGTACATCCATCCATCCATTCTCTATACACCACTGAATCCTCATTAGGGTTGTGGGGGGCTGGAGTCTATCCCAGCTGATGTGAAGGCAGGGCACACCCTGGACAGGTCACCAGTCTATCACAGGGCTACACATAGAGACCAACAATCACACTTGCATTCACACCTAAGGACAATTTAGAGTTACTAATTAACCTCATCTTCTAGCTGCAAAGTGACCGCCCTGAATTTGTACAGTTAAGCCCAAAAGTTTGATTCATAGTACATTTATAGTTTATAATAATAAACATAATAATTCTTAGTTTATAGAGCAATACAACCTCATTGTGTGGAACTACTTGAGAACATTTTTAAGTAACATAGCAAGATACCACGTACTGTAGTGGCACTAAAATCTTCTGGTGTGTCGCACATCATGACTTTGATAATGATCGCGACAAAGAAATCGGCTTTGTCATGTCTGACTGATTTCAAATAACAAAAAATGTTTAAGAATTTAACAGAGCAATTACTAGAATGATGCTCTCGGTTCATAATCCAGCTGCAAAGTTACTTTTGAGATAAAATAAAATGCTGCAAACAGTGTTTTCGAAGTTGTTGTGGGGAGTCAGAAGAACCCTGAAAGAATGTAAGCGTTTCACCATTGTACAGCCTTTTTTGTGAATGTAATATGTTTAGTGCTGTGGACCAATATAGCTATTAAACATTGTTTTCTGAGACGAGGCTCTGATATTTCTGCTGAAAGTGCTGGAGTAATGACTTTTTCCACAATACAACTAAGATCTTATGTTTTCTAATCAGTGTGAAGAGCAAAACTGTGCTGTGGACTAAACTGCCACAGAAACTACAACAACTCTTATTTGTCTTTTTAATTGTCATCCACTGATAGAACAAGGGGTGTGCGGATATAACTGGTTATCACGCCTAAATAAATTCAAAAATCAGAAACAACACAAGTGAGAGAGACTTTCTTTTCAGAAAGTTCTCATTAGTTAATTGGTCCTGGAACTAAATATATGTGCAAACTATCAAGAGAGTCTCATCACAGACTGTGTTTACAATGACCTGACTATCCTGGTTGTAGTCTGGGTTTTTGTCCTGTTTTGTTTTGTGCATAAAGTCCTCTAAAAGACAGTCAATGAAGGAATCTCTAGTCAAACAGAAATATCCCTCAGGGTCAATCCTGTCCCACAAGCCACAGCTGTGTATCTAAATTCCCCGCTCCCTTGTCCTGTCTGGTGGAAATGACAGTGTCAGCGTGACACCGTTCAAAGTGGAGGACATGTTTAATATTTCTTGAGGCTTCCGTCTCCTGTTGGATTAGCCACATCCGCAATGAAATGTTGGCATTCAATAGTGCTAAGCCCGCTAAAAGCCAAGGTGGACTCATTTTCAATATCCTCCAGTCACAATAATTTAAAGTTAGTCCTGCGTTTAAAGGATTGTCAGATTACATTGCCATGATATGTTGTAAATTTCACAAGCACAAACAGCGCACAATAATCAGTAACTGGGATACGAGTATTTAATCATACATCCAAGGAAATGAGTAAACAGATCTAGTCCATCATGTCAATGCTATATCACAAACAGAAACCTGGATAAAGGTGTGTATGTAAATACAACTAGAATGAAGTTAAACTCCTGCTCAGTATAAGTTTCTTATTAAAGTTGGCCTCTTATCCTCTATTCTTCAACACAGCTTACAAACGAACAAAGGAGGACTTCGGTTCACTTCTCAGCATCATTTTATGCACTTCGGAGTCTCACTTTTCAAGCCGTCATGAATGAAAGACCCTTCCTATGCTCTCCAACCATTGCCTGAAAATTGGGTAACTGTTAGCTGTGTGGAGCTATGGAGGTGTCTATTCCAAAGTAGACAGGTAAAGATTTATTAAAACTTTTGACTGGAGAATGAGAAGTTTATTTTTAAACTTGGCAACAAAAGGACTCAAAACTACACTGATTTGAAAATTCAATCTTCTGTACTTTGCTTTTACAGTCACGGATTAGCTATTAAATTAATCATTAAAGTCGGCAGTGCAGTTTCAGCTTTAACACTGCCTTTCACTCTTTTAATCAACACTGGGGAAACAGTCACTTTATTTCAATCATCATTACTGATACTGTTACTGGATAAAAGCGAGCCGGGGTCTGGTGTGTGCCTGGTGGGCAGTCGATGAACCAGTGCATAATCACAGGTATTGGCCACAGAAAGGCCTATTAAAACATGCAATGTGAGCTAACACATCATATTAGACAATTGAAAATTGCTCAGTGTCAGCTTTAAAGGCTAACTCTATGAGCAAGCAGTAATCAGAACATTCGTGGTGTAGCTGGCACTCTAGAATTTTCTTTCTGAAAGTGAAGGTACGTATTCATACAGAGACTCTGACAGTAATTGTTTGGATCAAATGACTTAGGTCTCATTTCTGACAAATACACTTACTATTACACGCCTTGTACAGCAGTAAGGCATTCTCTCATGTCCTATGAGTAAACTTCAAATCTCAAATTAGGTTAAACATCCATTGAGGCCATGTGAGAATAAATATGAATGGCTGTGTCAGGCTCTTATGCTTGTCAGGACTACTTATGAAAACTAATCACTCAGCTGAGTGGGATGGTAATTCCTTTCCAACCTTAGTCAGGCCCTTTAAAGCCCATGCTGAGGCAGCACACGCCTTATGTAAGCATGCACTGTCAACTTGTGAAAAGCGACAAAGTGTATACACAACACAGCACGACTAGAGAGAGCGACCTAACAGCAAACCAAACAGAAAACAACAGTATAGCATTTGTAACAGTGTAGATTGTAAAAAAGTTTGAATGCATATACTAAAAATGATTTGAATATGTGGAATCATGCACGTCTTTGTCTACAAGGCCATCAAAGAATCACCACAACACTGCAAGAATATGTAAAAGTAGAATTAGCAGAGTTGAAATTGGACAAAAGGTATCAATAGTCAAGTGCAATATAAATCCTACAGCACTCAATGGAAGAACTCCTAGTTCCTAGCAACATAAGTAAAAAAAAAAAAAGAGAGAGAGAGAGGATATTTTAAATGACCTTCTCACTTTGGGAATACAAGTTATTTTCTGTGGTAAATTGGTAACAAATGAAAACATTGAGCTTGGAGTTTACATTAAATACAGTACAGCTGCATCTATAAAGTGCAGAATAATTGTGGAAAGATGAGGACAAATAGAAAGAGGCAGGACGGACTCAATGCCACAGAGAGCTTCTCCTCCCCAAAGACAAATCACCTCCTCCTGTTCTGTATACTGATCAGTGTCTGTGTGAGCACTGGTATCATATCCAGCCGCCACACCTCGATCTACCCAGGAGAATGTGGTCTGTCTCCTAATACCGATTCACAACCCAAGGTCACACTCACATAGCTAAACACACACTAACACAGACACACAAACACACAAATAGACACAATGCCCAGAGGCAGGGGAAAGCAACGAGTGGGCAGAGAGCAGGAAAACAAGAACTGAGCCATCTTCATCTTCATTTACATTCAATTGAGAGAGGTTTATAGCAGCAGCTGCAGCAGTGGAAGGCTGGAGCCTTGTGAAATAAATAAATAAATGCAGACACACAAACTGAAGGGCTTCTCAGCAAATTCAATCTCTTTAAGTGTTAGTAATGGTAATAACAAGGCACTATACCCTCTGAGCCCTTTTAATCCAGCTGAGGACAAAGGTGATCAATCTAGTGAGCAAGTCAAAAACAGATGCTGGATGGACTGTTTGCATAAAAAGTTTTGAAACAAAGAAAAGTCCCATTAAAATATCTATAGAGTGTATATGAAAGACCTACAATATGTTTACAAATTAGCATTTTATTTTTGGAATACACAGAACAGAAAAGCCAATAAACACAGCAGCTGTAGAGACGTTTTCTCCAGTTAGTGCTGTTTTCTCTGAGCTGCACAGCCACGCTTAACAGTGAAAGGTCATTTTGTCACAATAATAGGCCTGTAAAACCACTGCGGTGCTCTTTAGTGCTACTATCCTCTGTTCAACAACAAATTCAGTGCTATAGTTCTATTTCAGGGTTACAGAAGCTATGAATAAACACGCTTCGCTTAAAACATCCCCCACCGTATATATAGTGCCTCGAAGTGCAAGAAATAATAATCTGTACTGGTAGATACACCTACAAAATGATACATCGTCACTACAATAAAAATAATCAGGTCAAGGTCATACACCCCAAAAGGCACATCTATACTACATGGAGATGGCCTGGGTGCAATATGAATGAAATCCCTCAAGTAGTTCCTAAAATATGCTCCAGAAACGAAATGTGGACGTACGTACGGACGTACGGACGGACGGACGGACGGACGCGATGACGCCAATATCCCCCTTTGTGCCTACGGCACGGCGGGGGATAATAATAAAAACGGTAATGTGATAGCATTTGAAGGCTCCAGAAAGACAAATCTAAAACTTTACAGGATCATTTCCTGTGACTGAAAACAATCTTTTGACAAATTTTAAGAATTTGGAAAAAAAACAAACAAACAAGGATGTTAACAGCTGTCAGACAAAACATTACAAAAGACACGCCCTTAGACTATAATGTAGAGCACAGCAAAAACAAACGCATCATGCTAATTAAATCTGTATGCAGCATATGTTTGGTGTCAACTGTGGGATTTGGCAGAGTTTGAATTCAGGGGGCGTCTAGGTCCCTTGAATTTAAATAATGAAGATGTTAGGAATCCAAAGATCTTTACTATGGAAAATAAAACAACACATCTCCAGTCATTGAAGCAGGTGACATCCGTTTCCTCAGGACAGAAATGATAAAAGCCAGGCAGGCATTTCACAGCCTCTTTTAATGGAATGAAAAATGTCAGTCAGAGCACCAGTTGGGGGAATAATACATGGCCTGAGTTGGTGCTTACTGATGTTTTATTTCCAGGGTATTTCTTTTTTAACTTCTCATTTATGAGCCACAGAAGAGGGATGACGCTGGCCAACCTGTGGGATACACTGCTATGTGTTCAGACTGTCAATAATTAAGGGTTGCTCGTGTTGTTTCTCTCAGTATTTGGACGGTGCCCTGCACAGTAATAATGCAGCGAACCACAGGGTCCCTGCGATCTGGGCGTGGGAGGAGATGCAACTGGTTGGGCAAAACTATTTTCTTGAAAATTACAGTAACTGTTTGGACCCCGCAGCTGGCTTCATGAATCCAGTAACAAATAAATTATAAACTAATGAAATCTTGGTTTCAGTGGGAACAAAATGTCAGATCATGAGCAGTTAACTGCATTTTAATGCCATCTCTATGTCTGTGAAGCTCAATGGAAACAATTTAATTCTGAAGCAATAAAGCACTTCCTAGTTCAGTTCAATACACTAAAAGATTTGCAGCTCTAGTCTTACAGCAGCTCATGTTAACCTTGTCAGACTAACAGATGCAGTTTGTGTCTAAATTCACCTCCCTTCATCTCAGCCGATTTGCTCTCAAAGAACTCATGGCAGTGACTGTAGCAGATATCGAATTAAACTGCATAACTTGACCCAGCAATCTTATTGTTTGGGTGATGATATGTGGTTGAGAATAAATGCTGACTTTACATCAAATTTAATGAGTCACAACTTTCATACAGCTCTGCATTCATCTCTACACCCATTAATCTGGTATGAAGTATCTAGACTTGTCATTATAAAGCTATGTTAATACCTATGTAGACATGTTAATATCCATTCATCGATGCGCTAATATCAAGAAAGCGCAAGTGATGTACACACGTGGACAAAATTGTTGATACCCCTCAGTTAAAGAAGGAAAAACCCACAATTCTCACTGAAATCACTTGAAACTCACAAAAGTAACAATAAATAAAAATTTATTGAAAATTAAATAATCAAAATCAGCCATCACTTTTGAATTGTTGATTAACATAATTATTTAAAAAAACAAACTAATGAAATAGGGCTGGACAAAAATGATGGTACCCATAACTTAATATTTTGTTGCACAACCTTTTGAGGCAATCACTGCAATTAAACGATTTCTGTATTTGTCAATGAGCGTTCTGCAGCTGTCAACAGGTATTTTGGCCCACTCCTCATGAGCAAACAGCTCCAGCTGTCTCAGGTTTGATGGGTGTCTTCTCCAAATGGCATGTTTCAGCTCCTTCCACATATGTTCAATGGGATTCAGATCTGGGCTCATAGAAGGCCACTTTAGAATAGTCCAACGCTTTTCTCTCAGCCATTCTTGGGTGTTTTTGGCTGTGTGTTTTGGATCGCTGTCCTGTTGGAAGACCCATGACCTGCGACTGAGACCAAGCTTTCTGACACGAGGCAGCACATTTCTCTCCAGAATGCCTTGATAGTCTTCAGATTTCATCGTACCTTGCACACTTTCAAGACACCCTGTGCCAGATGCAGCAAAGCAGCCCCAAAACATTACTGAGCCTCCTCCATGTTTCACCGTAGGGACAGTGTTCTTTTCTTCGTATGCTTGGTTTTTGAGTCTATGAACATAGAGTTGATGTGCCTTACCAAAAAGCTCCAGTTTGGTCTCATCTGTCCAAAGGACATTCTCCCAGAAGCTTTGTGGCTTGTCAACATGCATTTTTGCAAATTCCAGTCTGGCTTTTTTATGAGTTTTTTTCAGCAGTGGTGTCCTCCTTGGTCGTCTCCCATGAAGTCCACTTTGGCTCAAACAACGACGAATGGTGCGATCTGACACTGATGTACCTTGGCCTTGGAGTTCACCTTTAATTTCTTTGGAGGTTGCTCTGGGCTCTTTGGATACAATTCGAACGATCCGTCTCTTCAATTTGTCATCAATTTTCCTCTTGCGGCCACGTCCAGGGAGGTTGGCTACTGTCCCGTGGGTCTTGAACTTCTGAATAATATGAGCCACTGTTGTCACAGGAACTTCAAGCAGTTTAGAGATGGTCTTATAGCCTTTACCTTTAAGATGTTTGTCTATAATTTTTTTTCGGAAGTCCTGGGACAATTCTCTCCTTCGCTTTCTGTTGTCCATGTTCAGTGTGGTACACAGCTTTTCACCAAACAGCAGGGTGACTACTTGTCTCCCTTTAAATAGGCAGACTGACTGATTATGAGTTTGGAAACACCTGTGATGTCAATTAAATGACACACCTGAGTTAATCATGTCACTCTGGTCAAATAGTTTTCAATCTTTTATAGAGGTACCATCATTTTTGTCCAGGCCTGTTTCATTAGTTTGTTTTTTTAAATAATTATGTTAATCAACAATTCAAAAGTGATGGCTGTTTTTGATTATTTAATTTTCAATAAATTTTTATTTATTGTTACTTTTGTGAGTTTCAAGTGATTTCAGTGAGAATTGTGGGTTTTTCCTTCTTTAACTGAGGGGTACCAACAATTTTGTCCACGTGTGTATATGATCACTGTACGTTTGTCCTTATGTGAACGACACAAGGACCAAGTGATTAGATTTTGGCAGCAATGCAGCTTATAGTCTGGATCTGTAGATTTGTTAAAGATTTCTGTATCATTGCGAGATAGAGGTACGGCATCACTGTGTTTCCGAGTCCTATCAACTCCTGCCGCCCGCTACATATTTAGGTCACGCAATTTGGTAGCTGTACATAATGCAGCTCAGCACAAGGTCATTTTTAATTCAAGACTTTATCCATCGGAAATGATACAAAGACTGAGCAGTCTTGGCGGAGTACTGTGCTCTCTGAGTGCTTTTCTTGCTGTACATACCATAGTATGTAAAGTACAAACCTCGGCAAGCTGATATGTTTACTAATTACTTCCTCCATTTCCATTTTCCTGGAATTTCAATTAGGCAATACATGCTATCAATAGAGGAAAAAAAATGTTATTTCACTTTCTAAACCAGCAGTACTGTGGCTGCTCTGCCATGAAGGCCATTGTTTTTGTTGTTTGCAGTAATTGGAGATGAAACAACTGATGAGTTTACACTATTAATCTGAATGACTCCAAATTCTCTTAGTACTGAAGAACACATATAAAAGGGCCACTTGACCCAAATTACCACAAATACATTTTCCCATTTATGCTGAGGGACATGTAATTATTTAGAGAATTTCAGCTTTCGTCTCAGGGCTGTGGAGGTGAAGGTAGTTTTGTTCATAGTGCTCAAAGCATTTCAGAAAGGAAAAAGTTATGAAGTTATTTAAAATAATCCACAAACCTCCTGTCTTCATCACAAGAAAATACTCCCTACTGTAGAAACCGACAGTTTAGTTAAAAGTAAGTTTTTCACATGGGTTTTGTTCAAGCTTTGTGGGGACTAAAATAATTTCCCTTCAGTTTACTTCATTATACTGGAGTTTACAGCAGAAGCTTTAAAAGATATCTCTCAGAACCTGAGCACATACAAATGACACTGAGAAAGGATTTCTTTTGTAAGTCGAGGAAACTGACTCCCAAATGTTATCCAATATAGTTTGGGAGAGTTTCTATCTCAGTGAAATGAAATGGCTCCTTCTATTTATTTTATCATCTGTAAGTTCATATCCTTTAGGGAAATGAGCACACTGTCAAATTTGACTGGACAGTCCATTAGTTCAGAGCACAGAGGAAGAGGAGGCTGTGGAGACAGAGACTGTATAGGACGGAGTAAGGCTGAAAAAGCCTGGGCTTGTGTGTGTATGTCTGCTATCTATGTGTGCAATGAGTGTGCAATCAGCATAGATTAGAGCACTGAAATATCAAAGCAAAATGTGTGTAGAATGTGTGCATGTGTGTACACTTCATATCAGAGCTTGTTTTCCATATCACATAATCAGGGTGTTTCTAGAACACAAACATAAGATTGACTTTAATTAGGTGGGTGTGAATTTCTCATCAGAGGGGTTTGAAGTGAGAATGAAGGGGCAGAGCCAAACACTTCTGATACAGACTGCGAGGTGGGAGTCAGTGAGGGCGGGCTGCTTCTCAGAGGATGACAGCAATTACCACACTTGAAGGCCGGGGAAGTTACAGCTTGACACAAACATACACACAATCTTTCACTTCTTTCCAGTTCCTGCCAGATACACAACCAAACTACATCACGATCAAGTACAGTTCTGTCAGAGTTCTGGAAAAACTGTTTGATGCAGCCATGTTTATTAGTGAAAGACTGTTCAAAGTCAGCGGTGAAAGTCAGGACATCTAAGGTTCACACTGTTACAGAAATAGTCTGACTGAATTTTTGAGGACTAATAGATCTTTGAGAGTTAAAATCTAACAGTGATAGACTAGTTAATAGATATTTCTAAAAACAGACATTACATTAACAAAGATTTTCTTTAATAAGGATTCTTTAAATTTGCTTAGTATTTTAAAACAGCACTGAACACAACATTTTACAGCAGAGAAATGAACATGTCAGTGCCCTCTGGTGTAGAGATTATAAGCACTAGGGTCATTCCATGTGGTTTCACCAGATGGTGGTTGCCACACCATTTTCAAATTAGTTCTAAATTTGTATGCCATTAGATAGTCACAAAAGTACTTTCTAAGCAAAATTGTAGGCCTGTAGCTCAAATAGTTTCTGAGTTGTGGGGGTCTGAAATTTTCAGAATTTGGGCTATAAAAAGCCTCGCCGGCGTTTCTTTTGCATCTTTAAGTGGTTATTTCTCAGCCTCTAGACGTACCAGAGAGCTGTGAGTTGGTAAACAAGGCCTCTGCATGTAGCTAGTGCCCCACAAACATCCCCAGGTGTTTCCCTACACTCTGCAGGCCATGGGGGCTTGCTAAAAATGCTAAAAATTAAGAGATACCTTCTCACGAGTGGGGTTTGGGACCTTAAAAGTACTAGAAATACTGCACAGAAGTGTTCTAACACCCCTGGGTTCCATTCTACACAAACTTGTGTGATAACTTAGCAAACTGGAGCTTTCTAGGTACCTCAGTTTGGAAAATATGAGCTCCCAAAGTTGGACGAGATTTTTAATGCTTGTAACATGACATTGTACAATTAAATTTAACATGTTAAATCCCACTGCACTGATACTGTAAAATTCAGCATTATTGTTGTTATTTTTAAATTAATCAACCATGAACTACTACAGAGCTCCCTGAATTCAAGTTAGTACATGTAATTTGTATGTGTATGTTACAATTACATGTATGCATTGCAAATGGGTGTCAACATGTCATGATATCTACAGGTATGGCTCTAAACTAGACCTTGTGACACAAAAAGGGCATTACACTTTTTGCTTTTCAGTACTTTAAATTGGGATACAAGTATTAGTAGTCATTCCAATGGTAGTATTATGTATGTTTTGTTCTTTTTGAAATGTTAGTTGTTAAAGGTGACTACTTTCAAAAAAGTGTAATTACATGTTGACACCCATTTGCAATGCATACATGTAATTATAACAAGCACATACAAATTACATGTACTAACTTGAATTCAGGGAGCTCTGTAGTAGTTTATGGTTGATTCATTTAAAAATAACAACAATAGTGTTGAATTTTACAGTATCAGTGCAGTGGGATTAAATATGTTAAATTTAATTGTACAATGTCATGTTACAAGCAAAAGAACCTATACCTAAGTTATAACTTAGGTATACCTAAGTTATACCATTACACTTTTTGAAGGTATTCACCTTTAACAACTAACATTTCAAAAAGAACAAAACATACATAATACTACCATTGGAATGACTACTAATACTTGTATCCCAATTTAAAGCTCGTGTCCGGAGTTTGAATCGCAGCGTCTCCCAAAACACTGTTGGTGCCACCCTCCCTCCCTCTGATTTCGCCCCTTTATTTGTGCACGCGCGCAGTACATGAGAGAAGTGCCCGGAGTGCTGCAGCATCTTGCCTGTTTTGCTGTTTTCCCCTCTTCTACATTTAGTACATTTAGTAAATAATAAAGGAATTACGTTAGAATGCTGTATTGAGTCTAACTTGTCCTAATACCAAAATAACATGAATCTGCTAGGACGAACTAGTAAAGTTTCAATATGTGATTACACTCGTGTATCCCTCTCGATGACGTTGTTTATAAAACTTAGTGCATTTACGCGTGTATATGTGTTACATTGTTTATTTATTTCTGTCTAGAGTTCAGAATTGCATGACTCCTCTGACGAAGAGTATGTCCCAGACGCCCCAACATCTTCCTCCAGAGGTCGGGCATCTAAACGAAGCCGTCAGGCGGGCTATGGAGGCCGTGGTCGGGGAGCGACACGAGCACCCCGAGCCAAAAAATGTCCTGCAGTCTCTTGGCCTGACAAACCATGGGATTGGTAACTTTTCTGGAAGTTGCTGATCCCTGATGCTCTCTCCTCCACAAGCAAAACAAATGTGCGCGCGGTTGCGTAGTGCGTAGCTCGCCCACCTCTGCATGGGCTTGCTTGCTGTGCGCGTAACTGTTGATTGACAGCATGACAAAGCTGAAGCTCGAACTTGATTGGTCGGCAGCGACCGGCGCTTTTTGGAATAACATGGGGGTCTATGAGAGAAAGGCGGAGCTCAGGAATAAATTTTCATATCGCGTCATACTAACATTATATTATAGTATCGAACTAGACTAACACATTTAAGCTTTGTTAAACAATGATACATAAATTGAAAACAACCGGAAACTCCGGACACGAGCTTTAAAGTACTGAAAAGCAAAAAATGATTTTGACATTACCCATGCCATTTTGAGTAAGAATATCTCAGTAACTACAAATATAACCCTGCTGCTTTTTTGTACAGTGATAGAAGACAGATGAACTGTCTTGTAGAAAAATTTGGGGTCTCTGGTACCTGTCCCACACTGAGATTTTTGCCACCAAAAATAGCCAATTAAAAATCTCGTTCCAACTTTGGGAGCTCATATTTTCCAAACTGAGGTACCTAGAAAGCTCCAGCTTGCTAAGTTATCACACAAGTTTGTGTAGAATGGAACCCAGGGGTGTTAGAACACTTCTGTGCAGTATTTCTAGTACTTTTAAGGTCCCAAACCCCACTCGTGAGAAGGTATCTCTTAATTTTTAGCATTTTTAGCAAGCCCCCATGGCCTGCAGAGTGTAGGGAAACACCTGGGGATGTTTGTGGGGCACTAGCTACATGCAGAGGCCTTGTTTACCAACTCACAGCTCTCTGGTATGTCTAGAGGCTGAGAAATAACCACTTAAAGATGCAAAAAACGCTGGCGAGGCTTTTTATAGCCCAAATTCTGAAAATTTCAGACCCCCACAACTCAGAAACTATTTGAGCTACAGGCCTACAATTTTGCATAGAAAGTACTTGTGTGACTATCTAATGGCATACAAATTTAGGACTAATTTGAAAATGGTGCAGCAACACCCCCAAGGAATATTTGGTCATTTCACCTGGAATGACACACTATGGACTATGGAGAAATTATTCAATGGTCACACCAGTGCACTTGACACGCTGCAGGTTTGTCTGTGTGTCTCTACGTGGCCCACCCATGTAGATAAAATCAGTTGGTGTCAGCTGAGGAGAATTTTAGATCATTTCAGTCTTTTCCAACCACACACCTGTGTGAGTTGCTGAGCTGCAGTAACTGAGTGGGGACTAAAAGCTTCTCTGGGCCCAGCTGCCTAGTAGCATCTACTGAATCATGAGGTGTTTATGGAACACTGGGAAATTGTGGCATCTCTCCCTCTAAAATGCATGAGTCTCTCCATGCACATCAGCCATGCTGCACCACTCACCACTACAAGTATATTTTCAGTCTGTAGGAAACAGTGGCATATGATAAAACGGTCAATATTATGTGTTGTATTTATTGAGTGGCCAAAGCAGTGCTAGGAACATTTTACTATCCGAACTGCAATATTTTGAAGGGAAATGCTAAAAAAGCACTTTGTGTCCAAGAAATTCATCCTGTATCATGACAGGTAGTTTGCTGGCAGAGTGTCCCCCTACCCCAGAGCATTTCAGCCTAAACCAAAATAATGAGAAGGGCTTAAAGGATGTGCTACTAATATCTTGGTACCACAGAACACCTTCAGAGGACTGTGGCATCTGCAGAGCCTAAGAGCTGTTTTGGTAGCATGTGAAAGACAAACAGAATTGGCAGAGGTGGCTCATTTGTGTATTTCTAATAAATTTATTCTCCTGTTTATATGTTGAAATCTCAAGTAATGAATATTCACATTATTCACAACTTGCATGTTACATTGTATACTACCGTTCAAAAGTTTGGGGTCACTTAGAAATGTCCTTGTTTTTGAAATAAAAAAACCTAAACATTTTTTACAATGAAGATAACATTAAATGAATCAGAAATCCAGTCTAGACATTGTTAATGTGATAAATGACTGTTTTAGCGTAAAATGGATGATTTACATAGGGGTAGAGACAAACATTTCAAGCAACCATCACTCCTGTGTTTTAATACTACATTGTGTTAGCTAATGGAAATTAAAGGCTAATTGTTGATTAGAAATAATAATAATATTAATCTGAAAACTTAAAGTCTTTTGCGGTTTGTTGATTCAATTGTTTTTACAAGAACCTGACGATTCAGTCCAAGGTAAAGAAACTATAAAGTCATGTCCAGAGTGCATTTCAGCACTGATTTCTTTCTGAGAGCAAAACTAATAAAGCTTCTTGTGAAATTCAATATCAAGACCGTGAATATGTTTTCATATTCTGTATGCAGAGACCTATTGTGAATCTGTGAAAAATAACATTCAACTATCAGACCCAGCAGTCAGCAACACATTGACAGAAATCCCAAAGTTTGTTTTTCCAATTGGAGACAAATCTAGAAAAGTCAGCTGGCTGGGAAGTTGCTCATCTTAAACAGTAAGTTTAGGAATAACTGTGTAACTTTTAAAACAATCAATCAAACCTGGCATTTTTTTCCCCAGTTTGCACATATTTATTATTGGGCATCAAATGAAGATAACAGTAGGAGAGTTATTACCAGCAAGGTGCATACCTTCATCAACTGCTGTGATGATGATCAGCTGCTTGCATGTGCCATCTGTTCAATTAAGGGACTTTGTGAGGTATAAACTACCCAAGAGGGAGAGAAAAGTGAGTTTTCGGAAAGTTTAGCCAACCACTCAATCAAGACTGTCCTCTCAAATACCAAACGTATTTCAATTCCATCCATCCATCCTCTATACACCAATATGTCCTCACTAGGGTCATGGGGGGTGCTGGAGCCTATCTCAGCTGACTCGGGCAAAGGCACCCTGTGACACCCTGGACAGGTCGCCAGTCTGTCACAGGGCTACATATACAGACAGACAATCACTCTCACATTCACACACTTTTTGGACTGTGGGAAGAAGCCGGAGTACCCACGCATGCACAGGGAGAACATGCAAACTCCATGCAGAAAGATCCCAGGCCCAGGACGGGACTTGAACCGGGGATCTTCTTGCTTCTAGTGCTAACCACTACTCCAATGTGGAGCCCACAATTCAATTCAATTCAATTTTATTTTATTTAAATAGCGCCAATTACAGTCAAATTGTCTCAAGATGCTGTACAGAACCCATGGTCAATTTCAACTTGGCTTCATTTCTGAAAGGGATTGTTGTCTGTTTCCCGTTACCACTGGTGAGCCTGCCAACACTCAATAACAATTTATAAAGAAATATTTATGCCCTGGCTCTTACAATGGCTGGCATTAAAGGGGCTCTTAGGACATCTTAGAAATTATTGATCAAACCACATGAGTAATAACAATATATGCACCGCTAAATTTATGACCTCTGTGTTTGGCTGACGGTTTGCAGTTATTTTCCAGTGAGCAAAGATCAGACAGAAGTGTGTATTTGCTTTCCATGTGGAGCAAAAGGCTAACTGCCAAGCCTCATCACCTGACATACCCTTGTTGCTAAAGAAGTCTTTTTCTACTCTGCATCATAAGCCTGATATAAGTTCAAATACTTTTTCTGCTCTTACTTGACTATCACTGTTAATATTTGTGCCACAATCCCAAATTAAGAAAGCAAGAAAGTCGATAAATGATTTAATATTAAGGTATTTTCTAGACATGACTGTGGTATTGTTTTACTCATTATTTTATCCTGCCGAGGTCTGTGCTCAAGGCCCTGCAGCTTCTGCTCTAAACTGCTGAGTGGTCTGAAGTTTTTACTATACAGACCACCATGTTTATGTGTGTTTCAGAGTCAAAATTTAGTGTGTGTTGTTTCAAAACGGAGAAATATGTTTTGTGTGTGCACATGTTTGCGTTAACTGATAAAAATAAAGTGCTACAGCTGCAGTCTGATGTGTGTGGGTGGGAATATGTGCTAAATCCAGGAGATTCTGACATAGTCCTCACCGGGTTAGTCTGCTGGTTTTGCCCTGAGGCTGCAGGTGAAATGTGAAAAACATGCAAACACACACACACACACACACACACACATCTACAACTGTAGATTTTTAAGAGGCAACAGCAAAGTGACTAGAAGTATTTTTTCCTCCATGGCAGAAACTTTCCAACTATCTCAAGTGTTCTCTGTGGTTGTTCTAATAACACATATTACAACAAATACTTTTAATTTAGTTTGACAGTGAAATATCCTTGAAATATTTACTCCATGGCTAGGAGATGTCAAAAATAACTGTTTGTTTAAAATTGCATTCATATGCTGATAATCAGCAGCAACAAATACATTTGAAATGTAATTTATTGGTATCTGGACTGCATTTTTCGCTCTCATTTTGCTGTCAGTTGTAAACACTGTTGATGCTGATACAAAGTCTGAGCAAAAGATGACTTTTGGTTTAGAAAGGGGTCCTGTTCTACCTCTTCTATCTATGCATCTATCTATCCTCCTGAGGAAGAGACGCTGCAGCAGGCAGCTTGTTAAATGGTGTTTTGTTCTTCATTTATTGTGAGCATAAATGAAGATCACCTCCAAGAGATCACAACGTGTTACAGCATCCTTTTCTTAACAACACAACACAGTTTCACTTAGTGCTGCAGTGCCAGAAGGCAGTCAAGAAATGCTAGATGCATCTACAATATGTACTGCTGTACCTGAATGAAAAAGTTAGATTAGGATAGCCACCAATGACTTTGAAGACCGGAAAACCAGTATATACGTATCTAGATGGCAAATCCTCGCACATCACTGCAAAACATGAAAATGAAATTAGGCTGGTTTGAAAAGTGTCTTCTACCTGACTACAGTGCCTTGCGAAAGTATTCGGCCCCCTTGAACTTTTCAACATTTCGCCACATTTCAGGCTTCAAACATAAAGATATAAAATTTTAATTTTTTGTCAAGAATCAACAACAATTGGGACACAATCGTGAAGTAGAATGAAATTTATTGGATATTTTATACTTTTTTAACAAATAAAAAACTGAAAAGTGGGGTGTGCAATATTATTCGGCCCCTTTACTTTCAGTGCAGCAAACTCACTCCAGAAGTTCAGTGATGATCTCTGAATGATCCAATGTTGTCCTAAATGACTGATGATGATAAATAGAATCCACCTGTGTGTAATCAAGTCTCCGTATAAATGCACCTGCTCTGTGATAGTCTCAGGGTTCTGTTTAAAGTGCAGAGAGCATCATGAAGACCAAGGAACACACCAGGCAGGTCCCAGATACTGTTGTGGAGAAGTTTAAAGCCGGATTTGGATACAAAAAGATTTCCCAAGCTTTAAACATCTCAAGGAGCACTGTGCAAGCAATCATATTGAAATGGAAGGAGTATCAGACCACTGCAAATCTACCAAGACCCGGCCGTCCCTCTAAACTTTCACCTCCAACAAGGAGAAGACTGATCAGAGATGCAGCCAAGAGGCCCATGATCACTCTGGATGAACTGCAGAGATCTACAGCTGAGGTGGGAGAGTCTGTCCATAGGACAACAATCAGTCGTACACTGCACAAATCTGGCCTTTATGGAAGAGTGGCAAGAAGAAAGCCATTTCTCAAAGATATCCATAAAAAGTCTCGTTTGAAGTTTGCCACAAGCCACCTGGGAGACACACCAAACATGTGGAAGAAGGTGCTCTGGTCAGATGAAACCAAAATTGGCCACAATGCAAAACGATATGTTTGGCGTAAAAGCAACACAGCTCATCACCCTGAACACACCATCCCCACTGTCAAACATGGTGGTGGCAGCCTCATGGTTTGGGCCTGCTTTTCTTCAGCAGGGACAGGGAAGATGGTTAAAATTGATGGGAAGATGAATGGAGCCAAATACAGGAGCATTCTGGAAGAAAACCTGTTGGAGTCTGCAAAAGACCTGAGACTGGGACGGAGATTTATCTTCCAACAGGACAATGATCCAAAACATAAAGCCAAATCTACAATGGAATGGTTCACAAATAAACGTATCCAGGTGTTAGAATGGCCAAGTCAAAGTCCAGACCTGAATCCAATGGAGAATCTGTGGGCAGAGCTGAAGACTGCTGTTCACAAACGCTCTCCATCCAACCTCACTGAGCTCGAGCTGTTTTGCAAGGAAGAATGGGCAAGAATTTCAGTCTCTCCATGTGCAAAACTGATAGAGACATACCCCAAGCAACTTGCAGCTGTAATTGCAGCAAAAGGTGGCGCTACAAAGTATTAATGCAAGGGGGCCGAATAATATTGCACGCCCCACTTTTCAGGTTTTTATTTGTTAAAAAAGTTTAAAATATCCAATAAATTTCGTTCCACTTCACGATTGTGTCCCACTTCTTGTTGATTCTTGACAAAAAATTAAAATTTTATATGTTTATGTTTGAAGCCTGAAATGTGGCGAAAGGTTGAAAAGTTCAAGGGGGCCGAATACTTTCACAAGGCACTGTATATAAATGACTACCTATTGTGTGACGTCCAGTGTGCAATGAAAAAAAAACTAAACAGATGTAATCATTTAAAAATCCATTTCATGAATCAAAATATTTAATGACTCGAGACTGTCCGTTGTTTCTGTATATGTTCAAAGAAGAAAAGGCAGATGGTGTTGAGGAGACATCTTCTCTGGCGTAATTCAGTCTCACCTCTCATGCAAATCGCAACATCATAAACTTTCTCTATCGTAGGTTGGGCAGGTCATTTTTAGAGATCATTTTGTTCACTCTAACTGAACAAAATACAAGAAAGGACATTGCATTAGCATTATACTCCACCATGTGGGGCAGCGTACAGCTCACATTTGAGATTCAGGACACAACTCTATTCAAAAAATCATCTTCCAGGACATTTCCAATGACAATAATAGGTTTCTTTTGCAATAGTCTAATTTCAGAAAAAAAGTATGAGAGCCTAAGGAACCCTTAAGAGTGTTACGGCTCATTACTGGCAGTCACAAAACCCCAGGCACAGAGTGGGCCCAGCTAATGAGCAGGTTCACACTCAAAATCTTTTTTTTTTTTTTGCTGTGAAGTAACAATACTAACCTGCTACTACCGCTAGCTGCACCACTGCCAAAACACGTCTGTGACGCAGGTCTCACGATGTCTGATTTGGAGTGCCCAAAATCTTCCATTACCAGCCTGAGATGATCACCTCTCATTTGCCTTTGCAAAAACTTGAGACCACATGACTTATGGCCATACCCTAATCTACTACATTTCCACTAATCTGCTACAGTCAGAATATGAGCGCTTTGACTGAGTGTAAAGTAGTTTGATGTCAGTAACAGCTGCAAACAGTTGTGAGTCAACATGACACTGCACTGTATTACAGTGTTGGCATTAAGCAGACAAAAGACCAGAATAATGACAGACACTCACACTGAATCCAGTAGACAATAGTGAATCCTACTAATCCAGAAAGATAACTGCACTCATAACGACCATGTGTTCGTCTCTATTGGAAAAAGAACAGGAGTGTGCAATATGATTTATCATCAGTCAGGAGCTATCATAGTTCTCTTCAATAATATCCTCCAGAAACAATCTTCAAAGGGTGAATTATTGCATCTGAGTATACTTGGGTATTGCCTTTTTATTTTGCATTTTTTAATGGAATATCGTCCTTAGCCTGAGCAGACATGCCGTTAAGAAATGAATGAAATCAAATTTTCAGCAGATTCTTTTCAAATTGGATTTCAGTTTCAGGGCAGTTATGGACACCCGGTCATTTGCCAGACATCAAGAATGATATAATGGTTGAATGGGTGGATGGATTTCTTGTATGTCTCAATTGTTGGTCAACTTTCCAGCACATTGTAATTTCCCAGTTAGCATTGTAAAACCATCTGTGACAACATGTAGAGGTTGAAGCAGAATTTTACAGTATGTGTAGTAAACAGTAGTGTAAACAGTCAATGCGTCCACATCAAACGGCCATTTGCAAAATAGAACTGCATATTTAAACACCGTCTTTCCCCTTTTATGTACATGACTGTCTTGTTTAAAAAAAATCTTGCTGGAATTTTAAATGTACAAAACCAATTATATTAACGACTGATCCCATGTTGGGATCAGTCTATCAATTACTAATCTTTTGTTGTTGTCGAATCATTATCCGTAAATACAACATCCAGTTTTAAACCCCCAGATTTACAGCGAATATTTGTGAAATAAATGAAGTGTCTTTATACATGTTGACCTGTAAATGTGATTGAGGGCGACCGTGGTTATGCAGCTTCTGCCAGAGCTGATGCTGCCTGTGAGGTGGTGGACAGCCTCTGTGGCAGAGAGCCAGCAGCTCCAGCTAGAAAGCAGCTGAAGATGAAAAGGAATGCAAAAAAGAAATATGCAAAGCGCACAGCTAAATTCTCCCAAATGATTTAAACACACAGCGTCCAGCCACAGTGCATCTGAAAAACCCACATAGGAACGTTTAAACCAGACCTAGCTCTTTGATGTACATTTTCCTCCCTGCATTTGAAAAGCTAAATATGAATATGTATCACAGTAACTTATGGAACAGATTATTCAAACCTAATACCTTAAAGGTTGAATTCACACAATGTTTTCTCTCATGGTGACTTCCCTTGATAAAAGGGCGTCTTGTAATTTGTAACTTGGATAATGTGAGGCTGATGCTAAAGCGAAGTCTTTCCCACATTTACATATATAGACTAATCTTTCTTCTTTGACTAGACTCCACCGAGTCACTTTTTAAATACAATTCTGATATAATGCCTGATTTCAGAGTTATGAACTGCACTCTTTGCATATTATTAACACTTTAAATTCCAGTGTAAAACAACTTTGAAAGGATTCCAGGACAAAGATATCACATTGCTGCTTCAGCTGAAGTGACTTGTGAGAAGTACAGAGCAGAAATGTAACATGTATTCATAGCAGAATGTGGCCATCATTTTTTTTTTTTAAATCAGTGAAAGCCATTGACTGATAACGACACTGTCAAGACATTGACTGATACTTGCATCTGGTATGACTCAGGGTTTTCTACAGCTGATCACACCACATGTGAAGAGCTTCTACTGAAATGTCTCTTGCGTCTTGTGAAGTCAGCTATTGACAACCTGTTTTGTTTTAAAATCTGTTCCAAATTCAGAAGATGCCGACATTTGCTGAAGCATATGTTTCGAAGAAATGAGTACCTAACTTCCATGCATACCTATTTTGAAAGGTGCCTTCCAGAGAAATGCTATATTTTCATAGCTTTAATGCAAGTTAATCAGTGCCACTACAAGTGTCTCCATAGAAGGCATAGAGAGAGCAGCATTTTAGCAGAGCAGCAGGAAGTCATGCGTATTTTGGGAATGACTGTTGGTATGCATAAGGGACAGGGTAGTCTGAGGCCTTAATTCACCAGTCAGTATAGTGAGACAGGATGGGAACAGCAACCAGTAACTACAATAACAACACCAGTGTTTCCTCTAGAATTTTTTTCAGCAGTGGGGGCAGGCTCTTTGGGGAGCCGTGGTGGAGTAAACAAATGACACTTGACTGCAGATTTTAACAATCTATTTATTGAATAGTCTGTTGAAAATGGCTTTTAAACGGTTGAATGTAAAAAATAAATAAAACTGTAAAATTAAATAAAGAAATAAAAACAATAGTCATTTCTTGATGGGGCTGTAGAATCAGTAGCAAAGTTTACACCCAGACTCAACAACAAACAATTCCGTTCTTTTCTTTTTTATATATAGAAGAGCTTTGATGCTCTGGGGGACAGAGTAAAGTGGTATTATTGATCATTGCTCTTACAATGAAATACACTGAATTTATTTATTTTTTATTTATTTAACAGAAATATTGACATGTATAGTGGCTTGTGAAAGTATTCAGTCCCCTTGAACTTTTCAACCTTTCGCCACATTTCAGGCTTCAAACATAAAGATATAAAATTTTAATTTTTTGTCAAGAATCAACAACAAGTGGGACACAATCGTGAAGTGGAATGAAATTTATTGGATATTTTAAACTTTTTTAACAAATAAAAACCTGAAAAGTGGGACGTGCAATATTATTCGGCCCCCTTGCATTAATACTTTGTAGCGCCACCTTTTGCTGCAATTACAGCTGCAAGTTGCTTGGGGTATGTCTCTATCAGTTTTGCACATGGAGAGACTGAAATTCTTGCCCATTCTTCCTTGCAAAACAGCTCGAGCTCAGTGAGGTTGGATGGAGAGCGTTTGTGAACAGCAGTCTTCAGCTCTGCCCACAGATTCTCCATTGGATTCAGGTCTGGACTTTGACTTGGCCATTCTAACACCTGGATACGTTTATTTGTGAACCATTCCATTGTAGATTTGGCTTTATGTTTTGGATCATTGTCCTGTTGGAAGATAAATCTCCGTCCCAGTCCCAGGTCTTTTGCAGACTCCAACAGGTTTTCTTCCAGAATGTTCCTGTATTTGGCTCCATTCATCTTCCCATCAATTTTAACCATCTTCCCTGTCCCTGCTGAAGAAAAGCAGGCCCAAACCATGAGGCTGCCACCACCATGTTTGACAGTGGGGATGGTGTGTTCAGGGTGATGAGCTGTGTTGCTTTTACGCCAAACATATCGTTTTGCATTGTGGCCAAAAAGTTCCATTTTGGTTTCATCTGACCAGAGCACCTTCTTCCACATGTTTGGTGTGTCTCCCAGGTGGCTTGTGGCAAACTTCAAACGAGACTTTTTATGGATATCTTTGAGAAATGGCTTTCTTCTTGCCACTCTTCCATAAAGGCCAGATTTGTGCAGTGCACGACTGATTGTTGTCCTATGGACAGACTCTCCCACCTCAGCTGTAGATCTCTGCAGTTCATCCAGAGTGATCATGGGCCTCTTGGCTGCATCTCTGATCAGTCTTCTCCTTGTTGGAGGTGAAAGTTTAGAGGGACGGCCGGGTCTTGGTAGATTTGCAGTGGTCTGATACTCCTTCCATTTCAATATGATTGCTTGCACAGTGCTCCTTGAGATGTTAAAGCTTGGGAAATCTTTTTGTATCCAAATCCGGCTTTAAACTTCTCCACAACAGTATCTCGGACCTGCCTGGTGTGTTCCTTGGTCTTCATGATGCTCTCTGCACTTTAAACAGAACCCTGAGACTATCACAGAGCAGGTGCATTTATACGGAGACTTGATTACACACAGGTGGATTCTATTTATCATCATCAGTCATTTAGGACAACATTGGATCATTCAGAGATCCTCACTGAACTTCTGGAGTGAGTTTGCTGCACTGAAAGTAAAGGGGCCGAATAATATTGCACACCCCACTTTTCAGTTTTTTATTTGTTAAAAAAGTTTAAAATATCCAATAAATTTCGTTCCACTTCACGATTGTGTCCCAATTGTTGTTGATTCTTGACAAAAAATTAAAATTTTATATGTTTATGTTTGAAGCCTGAAATGTGGCGAAAGGTTGAAAAGTTCAAGGGGGCCGAATACTTTCACAAGGCACTGTATATTGTGCAAAACAATAAGAAAGTAAAAAAAAGGTTTGACACTCACTATTATCAGTGTTTTTAGTTAGCTGGAAATCAATATTTTGCAAATGTCTATTGAACTTGTAAAATCTATTATGAGTTATCTTTAGCTAATAACTCTAGAACTTTTTTTCCAGTAAGTTGCTGCCCTAGTTTCCAAGATGACACTCCTCTGACACTGACCTGGTGACTGGATGCTTGACGTGATGTCACTTTTAAGGCGGCACTCTCGCAAGTAACTAACGTCGTATTAACCCCCACAAAGAGTAGAAACTGATCAAGATAGTTATCTGTAGTTTACTTTGGTACACACGATTACCCAACCCAGTAACTGAGGAAACACTGAATACAATTTGCAGAAGTGGAATCAAAAATGAGTTGCAAACATATACAAGTTAGTTGAAAGCTAAGTCAAAACTAAGTCAGCCTTTGGAACAGGTCACCTGGAGAGTGCTGCTCAGTTGGAGGTGGTGGGGGACACAGGATTGTTGGTGTTTTATGACCATCAAGCCCATCTAGTAAGGGCAACTGCGAGTCCCGAGTAGCTGCATTGTCCACTACAGATAGTGTGCATTTGCTGAAGAGAGTGACAAGCAGCTGCAGACTACCCTGCCTTGGGAGACCTGCATGAATCATCTTGGTACGATAACCTGTTTATGAGCCAGGGATTTGTATATGCAACTGAACTTACCGTCTATATAGCAATTATGACACATTTACTGTGGCTCTCTCCATCACTGTGGTATGTCTGAACGAAGCCCGAAGGTACCTATGCTTTCACTAGGAATTTGAAATGAAGAGCCACTGTGGCTCACTCATAAGAATAACATTGAGCCACAAAAAGCCACAAATTTCTGTGTCAGTGATAGCGGAAAAAACAGAGTCATTGCCCTGCATTCTCGTGCATTCTGAGGTAAAAAATGCTCAACAGTTCTATTTTAACTATTTTACTTCTACTTACATGTATGTATGTTGTTATTTTCATCGTTTTTACACTCCTCCTCGGCTGCTCTGAAGAGGAAAAATGTTTAAGTCTAAGTCCTGAATATAAATATCATCACAAAGTGTGAGTCTATATCATTTTGCTAAACTTTCAGATCCAAATTTAATGTTCTTTTCGTAAAAACAAGCAGTCAGGGGTGAAGACACATTCCCATGTATATATGCATTTGGCCATTTAAAAACCTGTACCTGAAACATGTTCATGATCAAAACTTTTTGACCCATAAAAGTGTTAATTTCATGTCCAATTTACCTTCTTTTCCTCCTATGTCCAATTCTTCAACCCTCACTATGTACCATATCTCACAACTGCAGCATAAACTCAACAAAAACTTCTTCTTTCTCATTTTTCCTGATCGCAAATGACTCGCCTTGCGGCACACCGTTCAGAGATTTCACGCTGTAAAAACAGCATGCTTTTCTGTGATTGGCCGAGAGTGTTTCATGACCCGGGCGTGTGATCAAGATTCGAGTGGCTCCGACCATTTCCGACGCCTGCCGAGAGAAAAAGTTTGTTTTTCTTATATTATTGCTCAGGCGTTTCGAAGAAAAAGTAAGTCAAACCCCTTTTTGTTGCTTTTTACAAGAAAATAGAGCGCCACTGTGGCTCACACGGTTCAGAATGACTGCGCCATCCAGCAAAACGATGCGCCAATGGCGCTGTGGCGATTGGCTAGCGCAACCTAGGGTACACTGATGCAGAAGTGACCCATGTCTTACTGAGAGTATGGAGTCATTGTAACTGATGAAGTCACCAAAGTTACCTATCCTGTGTCTGAAGAGAAAACACAACAGAATCAAAAAATATGTTGTCATATGACAAATGACTGCTCTCAGTAGCTTATGTCCACTTCTACATCTTGGTCATATGACATATAATTAAGACTGAAAATTTAAACAAAACTAACCCTATTGACTGTAGAAAACAGGAACATTTTTTCTTAATTTCTCATTAGCAGAGGTGCTATTTGACACAAAACTTATCACATGTTTGCTGTATGGACCATCAACTAGTAACTAAGTTGAACAGAAATGATGACATGCTATCAGGACCTGTCAGACTCAGTTCAGCAGATGACAGCGACTGATTGATGAGACATACTCGTTGCACTCTGCTTAAAAGGGGAACTTCGTTTTTTTTCAACCTGGGGTCTGTTTTCATGTCATTTCGGACATGTGAGTGATGGAGAAATGAATTTTCGACATAGCTCCAGTATTTAGCCAGGCAGGCAGCCTCACAGCTCAGCTAGCGAAAAGTATGGGGCAACTTGCACCCCTGCGTCAAAGTTCGCCCTAACGTGCTTTTTTGTCCCACACTGACCAGCTCGGATAGTCTCAACGAGTGTCCCACAACATACTTGAGATGAGAAGTGAAGGAAAACCTTCACATTACTTGGTGATCGCTATTTGTTGTGGTCGTATCCAAATCTCAGGACGCTAGAAAGCAAATCTCGTTCCGAAATCCTGCGATAGCTCGTGCCAAAACACCGGTTTTGGCGGACTTTGACACGGGGGGGGCAAGTTGCCCCATACTTTTCGCTAACTGAGCTGTGAGGCTGCCTGCCTGGCTAAATACTGGAGCTATGTCGAAAATTCATTTCTCCATCACTCACATGTCCGAAATGACATGAAAACAGACTCCAGGTTGAAAAAAAACGAAGTTCCCCTTTAAGTTTCCCCCCTTCACCCTCCTCCTGTGGGGAACCTTTGCAACTATAATATTAAAAATTGTGCACGTGGCTCAGATGTGTGGGACACGGTGAGGTATTTCCAACCAAACGAAATCATCCAGAATTCCTAAACTCAGAGATGCTTACACAAACAGCCGGGTAAAATCCATCTTTCTGACAGAATCATTTCCAAAGCCCAAACCCCCAACTGGGCTCCTGGATGCACTTCTGAGCTGTACCCGCCTGGGAGGGAGTGTGTCAGTGTGTGTGTGTGTGTCTGTGTGTGTGTGTCTGTGTGTGTGTTTGAAGGGTAAAGAGAGCGAGAAGAGGGATAAAGTATGAGTCATTCAATGCAGAATAAGAAGTGTGGTTCAACCAGTCTTGAACTTTATTCCTACTCCTTTATAGAACAGGAGAATTCATTACTGGTTTAGTCATGCATTTCTCATTTGTTTGATCAGTTTTCAATATTAATGCATGTAGGAGTGTGTGTGTGTGTGTGTGTCAATAAGAAGGACAGTAACGGTGCATACGTCTTAAAGTGTTCATATTATTTCTGGAGAAATCAGTGGAGGCACCAAATTCTCACAAGCTGCCTCTCAGCTCTGTGTTTGTGTGTGCAGCATGTCAGCACTGACAACAGACTGTGGTCCGAGCTCAGATCAAAGGATTACACCCTGCAGCAAATGGTCTGTAAGAACTCAACCTAATGGTTACAATCCTGTGAGGTGTAGCAGAGTATCGGCATGTCAATCTAGACCCCACTATGCTCTCTTACACACAAATATCCTTGAAATTCTATTCTCTTGAGATCTCTACATTAATTATGTTTATTCCATCTTCTGCAACATCAGTACAAACCTCATCACGTACTGCATTCCTAATTCTGATCTTACAGTCTAAACATGGCTTCCCATCCTTTTGAAGATGATATTCACACTATATTAGTCCATTTTCCAGTCTGACATTTTCTTCATTTTAGCTCTTTAAGTCAGCCTACAGTTAATTTTAAACAGGGAACAATCCTCTTCATGTTGACAATGCGTGCACATTTCACTAAATGACACACACAATATACTGAAGGAGGATGCAAAAGAAAGTTTTACAGTACGAATGAAGACAAGATATTAAAAACGCAAAAGAAATTATGTTATATTACAATATTCAGTAAAAACTGATTGGCTTTGGCAGAGACATCTGCCATCATCACTTTGATGTTTATCTTTGCTCTTTTCCAATATTTCACAGGCAAGTGTTTTTCCTGTTAACAGGAAGAGAACTGGTTCATTTTTAGAGGAAGGAAGCTACAGCCAGCCCGCATACATGTTACTTTCAGCAACCTGCATGTAGCAACACAGCACGGAAAAACTCTGTTTAAAGGAATAATTCAACATTAACTAAACACTGTTGTCTCATAGTAAAAAGGCTGTGGTTTGGAACCTGCTAGTTGACTCGGGTCCTTCTGTTTTATTTGATCTTTTTTTTGTTTATTGGCTTTTTAAGCTTTTAAAAAATGATAGTTAAAGAGAGACAGGGACATTAATGGGGATGACACACAGCAAATGAGTCAGAATCAAACACAGGCCACTGCAGTAAGAGCTTTATCTCTTTGTACGCTGGCGTCTGTTTATCCAGGTGAGCTATCAGTGTGTGTCTGCAGGGATCTTTCTGTGTGCAGTTTGCATGTTGTCCCTGTGCTTGTGTGGGTTTTCTCCAGATGCTCAGGCTTCCTCCCACAGTCCAAAGACAGATCACAGGTTATTTGGTGGCTTGAAATCTGCCATAGTTGTGATAGTGGTCATGCATGGGTTTCTGTCTCTTTGCATTAGCCCTGTGATGAAGTGGCAACCTGCTCACAGTGCACCGCAGCCTTTCCCCAAAATCAGCTGAAACAGGCTCCAGGTCCCCGCGATCCTCTGCATACCTAAAGTGTATATACTGAACAGATGGATTTATATTTTGTTTTGTTTTTTCCGTCAGTGGAATAATGAGACTGATAATAACGTCATCTTTGTGTGTAAAAGTGGATTGAAAGCAGAGGAGAGAGACAGAGAGAGACAGACAGAGAGACAGAGAGACAGACAGACAGACAGACACTTGTTTGTTCAAGCCGTATACATGGAAACAGCCTGTCATCAAAGGGGCACATGTTTAAATTGCTGGATGTGTCCCATAACACACTTTCCAAGGACAACCCTAGACCCAAACTATTAAACAGACAGGGCTGTGCTGTAAGCTGACTGTCTAGTAATAAAGCCACGAAACCCTTACAAGTATTGGTGTGTTAACAGTTACATTAAATCTCAGTTTTACTGTCTAGAGTCAGGCTGTCCAGCTCCTCGGGTGTGTTTGCTGTTTCTTCCTCAGTGCTCCCCATGAACAGTAGGTGACACCATGCACTTAGCTCATGGAGCTGTTTGGAAGAACTTTGGAAACCTTTGAGCTGAATTATCAGCAAGTTTCCAGGGAAATTCCACTTCTTTTCTCTGCATTACTCTGAGTGGATGCATATATGTTTTTTTTTCTCTGCATTGCTGGATACTGCATAGATACACGAACAAAATAACTCCCACCTCCAACACTTGCTGTCTCATCAGGCATGCATGAAAGAAATTCAACTTGTTTATGGTATATAAATATCATAATTACCATCTGCTTCCCCTCTCCTTCAAACTCACACTATCTTCTAATGTTGATAAAACACCTTTATTTTTACAACAATAAAATATACTTTTGCTAAGTGATCAAAATTAAAAGGAAAGCGCAGATTTCTGTCAGATCATTGCATTTACTGTACCTTGACGAGCCATGTTTATTACTCCAGAGTTATATGATGATCGGCGTATGTTTGTCTGTCTGTCTGTAACATTACTCAAAAACAGACTAATGGATTTGGATGAAATTTTCAGGGAATGTCAGAAATGACACAAGGACCAAGTGTGAGATTTTGGCAGTGATGCGGCTTAAAGTCTGGATCCACGGACTTGTTATAGATTTCTGTATTATTGCGAGATCACTGTAACTCTGACAAGTGAACACTACGTCAGCTGCTTGCTGATGATAGGGATGTGCGGACTAGTTGTTTAATCGTTTAACCGTCTACTCATTTATTAAACGTTTAGTATTTTATGAGTCGGTTAAACGCTAGTGTGCCCCCCCGGCACAGCCACATTTCGCGGCCCCCGGTCCCGACCAGGCGCCGCCATGCAGCTCTACGCTCGGGCGTGCGCCGCACGCTCGTCCCATCTGGGCTACCTGGTTGATCCTGCCAGTAGCATATGCTTGTCTCTTTTTTCAACCCCCGCTATCCCCCTCATCATTAGCGTTTTTTTGACCACGCCCCCTCCTGCCACCCCAAAGCAAAGCATCGGCTCCAGTATGTGCTGATCGTGGACTGTCATGGCGCACTGACCCGCTGCCGTTATGCACAGACGCAGCGGCACTTTCTGTCTCAGTGGACGACTGAACATCTTCATCAGAAGGTGAATATTCCACTTCAGAATATGAGTAAGCCATTACTTGCCAAAGTACTTTGTCAGCGTTGACCAGACCTCTCGGTATGGTGAGTTTTCTCACTCTAAAATGTGCCGTCTTGAGCTCTGATACGCTCCAACGGCGAGTCTCGTCTCCTCGGTTTTCAAACTCTAAACTCCAAAACTTTGAATGAAAACACGCCCACAACTGATGCTCAGATTGAAGTTCCAGATGTCCCCCATCTCCTGGTGTACAGTACATGAGGCACACGAGGCAGTATATTTGAAGCTATGGCTTGTTATGTTCAGCAATGTTGCTTGTCGCAATATTGCGACTTTGGCACTTAAAGGGTTAAATTGCAAGTTTTCCGAACCGACTAGTTGCCAATAAAATTAGCGACTAGTCGGTTCGGAAATTAGTCGAAATTCCCATCCCTAGCTGATGATCACGATTGCGATCCTACTACAAATTAACTGCTGCAGATGTATTGGGGCTTATTCGTTGGAAAAGATACAATTGATAAAATTGTAGGGGTGCTTTTAAATTCCATCAATTCCTCCTGCCCACTACATATTTAGGTCACCCGATTCGATATTCATACTTAACGTACACATGCATAACACACGCCTGTGCTCAGTGCAAGGTCATTTTTATTGAAGATTTCATCCGTCAGAAATGATACGACTGAGCAGCCTTGGCAGAGTACTGCGCTCTCTGAGTGGTTTTCTTGTTGTCATTAGTAACAATGTACAAGAATATCAAGAGCACTCAGAGATCACACAACCACTCCTTACTATGTCTACAACCCCAAATCAGGAAAGGTACACTGCAAATAGTAATGGCTAATGGCTATTAAAGATTGCTTTATTTTTTCATATGTACTGTATAAGAATTCAAATTTATATCACCACCAATGCTGTGTTGATGTGAATGATCTGAGCACTGTGAACAGTTCCACAGGTTTTACTCACAAAATAAAATTTCATCCAATGTGTTTCACTAACCTGTCCAACACTATATATAAGAAATAAAAGCTCCACCTTGAACAGATAAAAGGTAAATGTCAGTCAATTGACATTTTATTGTGCTGAAAAAACTTGATTCATTCTTCACCGTTTCACTATTGCGTATAAAATGAATGCAGGATTTTGACAGTATTTTTACTGAGAGTGAGAAAACAACTGAAATATTTCTTCCACTAACAACACCAACATTCAGCTAGAGAAAAACTGAAAATAAGTGTTTGTCTGCAACCCTAAATTCACTAAATCCTGCTGCTCTGTGCTCTGAAACTGACTGATATTCTGAACGTAGATGTTGCTCTGAAGTTCAAACTAATTTTATGAACACAGTCTCAGTTAAACAGCTGGAGAATCCTTACTTTTAATCATTAACCTATGTTCATATAATGATCACATGTAACATACCTGGTTAGTGAGGAATGAACTACAATCCCTGCAGTCAAATATTTCTTTGTATGTGATGAACAAGGACAGATTGTTTCTGCTGTTACGTACAAATGATTTGTTACTTTTGTGTTGCCGAACATTTTCAACTGAGCGTATCGATTCTCTGGTATTTAAAAATTTTGTCATCCCTAGTCAAAACCTTTTGGAGCAACCACGGTTCCTCAGTTAAAGCTGCCGCTCAGGCTGATGTGGATTAGGGGTGGCAGTCTTTGGGCACCTCACGATCCGATGACGAGTACGATTCAGTGACTACAATTTGATCATAAAATGAATACTGATGCATCTTTAATGTATGTATATTGATGGACTTTTTCACAACACTCATTTTTGATTTGGCTTTAGAGTGTCGGGATGGCTGTGTCTGTGATATAGCATCGGGATGGGATGGTGTATCTAGGCTCCAATGTATGCAGCAGTGCTCGAAATCCCTGATTTTCCATGACAGAATAAGGACGCAAATCCTTGGCAATAAATGCCACGACGGCCTTCGTAATTCGCTTCACCTTTTCCAATAAGGCAGGCAGCTTTCTAATTATCCATCCATCCATTTTCTTCCGTTTATCCGGGGCCAGGTCGCGGAGGCAGCAGACGAAGCAGGTCGTTCCAGAGAAAAGGGCCTCAAGTTACATCGATTATATGGAAGTGGTTCGGCTTTGACAAGACTGACACAAAGCAAACTACAGTCATGTGCAAGGTTTGCAAAAGTACTGTGAAAACAAAGAGTAGCAGCACAACTAACCTCTTTCAGCACCTCCGGCAGAGGCATGCTAAAGAATGGGAAGAGTGCTCGCAGCTATGGGAGTGCGGCATGGCTAGCACTAGCCATAGCAAACAGACCGCAAAGAAACAACAAAAATCGATTAACCCTTTAAGCTTCAGTCAATTCCAGCCGTTTTCAGTACAAAAAAATCGCTAATATTCTATTTTTAAATAAAAAAAATTACGAAAAATACGGGGAATATTGGACGGGCATCACGAGGTGCATTTCCTTGAAAATGACCGATTCGGGGATTTTATACGACTTCAGGACATGTTTTGGACAAAATAGTTTACTGGCTTGTGTCATCTGGATGTAAAAGGTTGGATTATGGCCGTTTTTTGTGGAATCTTTTTTTTTTGTGTAGTAATGAACCCGGAAATGTGAGTCGCGCTGTGTGCGTTGAAGCCGTGTATAGAGAACGGATGGATGAATATTTGTTTTTGTCGGACAAAAGTGTTTTTCTCACCCGCTGTAGTAATCGCATCTGAAAGTGGTTTATACCGGCGGATTCATGAGAATCTAAGCTTTCCATCGGCGTATAGTGTTTGTATAATCGTGTTTGCAGCTGTCGGACATTCTTGAAATTCCTATGCAAATTAGTAGGTGTACCGCCGGCGGTACACCTACGACGCACTGAAGCGTAAAGGGTTAAAATCGTAATCGTCCAAGATGACTTTAAAAAAAAAAAAAAAAAAAAAAAATCGAGATTTTATTTTTTGGCCATATCGGCCAGCCCAAGCTCAGCTCCCTCTTCACCACGATGGTTCGGTACAACGCCAGCATTACTGCTGATGCCGCACCAATCTGCCTGTCCATCTCTCGCTCCATTTTCCCATCACTCCTGAACAACTTGACCTCCTTTGCTTGGGGAAGCAACTCCTCCCCAACCCAGAGGGATCAATCCACCGGTTTCCAGCAGAGAACCATGGTCTCGGACTTGGAGGTGCTGATTCGCATCCCTGCCACTTCACACTCGGCTGCAAACCGCTCCAGTGCGTGCTGGAGGTCACGATATGAGGACACCAACAAAACCACATCATCTGCAAAAAGCAGCGATGTGATCCTGAGGCCCCCAAACCAGACACCACTTTCTAATTACTTTGTCGATAAATCTGTGGTCAGTAGTGCCATTAGTAGCTGCAGCAACAACAGCCTGCCATCTCCCCGACTCCTTCATCGGGTGGAATCAAGTTACATGGCTTCTCATATCTGTTGTGTTGCCAAAGTATTTCATTTCAGCGTGACAGCTTACATATAACATGGCTCTTGTCCAGTTCGCTTTCGCCATCGACGTTGTAGAAGCCGAAGTTTTTCCACACGTCTGCTTTAAAATTAGAAGGACCTGTTCTGATCTCACGGCAAGGTGGGTGGTGGGTGGTTCCTCTGTGCACGTGTTGGCTTGTCCACTCCAGGTCCAGTGTTTCCCCTACATAAACTTTACTTGGGCGGCCCGCATACGTAGATTGACACCCGCTCAAGAAGATGAATTTTTAAAAAAAACGTCATAATTACTGGCACCGCGTAGGGAAAACAGTCCACCTGTCTGTCTCTCACTGGGTTGTCAGGCACGCACACACCAACACGTGCGCGCGCTTGTGTATTCCGCCAGCCCGACCCACTTTGTTAAGTGCTCATTAGCTCGACACCACCTGCAGCGTTGCACAGCACTGCTTGCTTCAAGTGTCTCAGAGGTAAGTAACTAATACATTTTCATCCCCTAAATTGAAATCATTAAATGTCTGAAAAGACACACTGCTGTGTTTAACAGCAACGATATCTTAAAGGTAGCCGTCAGTCACTGACAGCGGGAGCCTCAAGCGTTAACGAGCAGGGAAGAAGGTGTTAGCCGTGGCGGCTAGCATCCGTCGCTAGCATTAGCTTCCCAGTTCACAACAACAGCGCTCCTATTTGTTATCTCTCCGGTTCGCGGCTCCAGCGGGTTATGGTAATGCTAGACTGGTTATTGGACAAGGCATCTGTAAAGTAAGTTGACTTGGACACGTGGCCTTGCAAGAAAGTTCTGTATTTCTTCATTTAAAAATACATGCGACAGAACAAATAAACAAACTCACTTTCCTAGTGAAAGTTTCCAGTCATTGGCTAATAAGGCAATCACTGTTGCACTTCATTTTGCTATTAAATATTCATAAATAAATATTGTTGAGTTGGGAAAAGGTGGCTGAAAATATTTCAGTCACCTTTTTAATAATAAAACTGTCTGTGATTGCTAAACAGATGACTTTTTTAATAATAAAATCAGTGTTCTTGAATACACTAAGTTATTGTTGATTATATACTATTTTCTTCCTCATACACTGACTTTTTGTTATTGTACCTTCCTGGACAAGACGAAGCCACAGTGGTCCAAGAGTGGATGTCATTCAAGGAGAATGTGTCTTCAGGAGCATTTAAGGTTATACTCATTTCCTTTCCCTAAAATATGGATTTTTTTGGATGTTTATTTATTTTTTGTAAAACTCAAATTCTAATTATTTTTTCAGGGATTCTCTGTAAATCAGGATTCCATAATGACATTTTCTATTTTATGTCAACTTCTTTCTATCATGGTTAGGACAAAAGCCAAGGAGCGATCCTGGAACTGCTGGCCAGTGAGTACGATGAATGGGGTGACGTCTACCCCTGCCTGTCCCTGCAGCCCTCATCATCCCAGTGGCAAGTGTAAATTGTGAGAGAGATTTCTCAGCAATGAACAGGGTAAGTGAGTTAAACCATAATGCATAAGAGCACAATGTGAATAATTTCAGTTTTTTTTCTTGTGCTCTTTTGCATTATGGTGATGCAAGTTTTTTTCTCTCTTTTAGATCAAAACTGAACTGAGGAACAGGCTGCAAGGGGAACATCTTGCTGCATGCATGCGCATCAGCATAAATGGACCTGACCACCAATCCTTTCCATACAGAAAGGCATTGGAGATCTTTTTTTCAAAACAGAGAAAAATACACTGCTCTGACAAAAACTGTCAGCTTTGCAAGT
The DNA here is from genome assembly GCF_021347895.1 of Acanthochromis polyacanthus. NCBI lineage: Eukaryota > Metazoa > Chordata > Actinopteri > Pomacentridae > Acanthochromis > Acanthochromis polyacanthus. Next base: position 13,044,029 of record NC_067116.1, read on the forward strand.
AGCTTTAAATAGCTTTTTCCTTTTTTTTTGTTTTTTTTTTGGGTTCTGTTTGTGTTAAAGCAAGTCTGCAGCAGGTTTAAGTTGTATCTATGTGCAATAAATAACACATGGTTCATAAACCAGTTTGACAAGATTATTTTGAATGCACTTATCAAACACCGCGACGTCCCCCTCCACCGCCCGGCATACCACCACAAGTAAATTCTCAACCTAGGGGAAACACTGAGGTGCACATCCCAAAGTGTCCCGGAGATGACGCGTGCCACGCTTCTTAGTTTTGCATTATTTAGAACATTCTGTATTACTTTAATTGACAGATTTAAATAATCAAAATTTGGACATTAGTGAATCAATTTAGATTCGTCCACGTCTGAACCCCAATACATCTAAGAACTGGAAATTTTCCCCATTCCTAACGTGGATTACACATACACTGTGATTTTTTTTTTATCGCATTGCGATATTACAAAACAAAAGCTGACTACTACCGCAGAAAACACATTGTCAAGGGACACAAGATGCTTTTTAGAAAGGATGTCTAAAGTTGTGTTAGAATTGAGTAACACATTAAAGACAGTGAAAGATATTAGAAATGAGCTTCCACAGTGGAGATGTGAACGCTCCAAAATGCTTAGATATAATAAAGGACTGGTGTGCAGGATTTAGTAGCATCTGTAGACTACAACCAGCTGAATGCACGTATCTTTTAAAGCCTGTAACAGAACCTACGGTGGCTACAACTTCAAGGTGAAAACGTGAAATGAATTCTTTAGAGCCAGTGTTTGGCCAACCTATTTTGGGCCTCTGTAGAAACATTGTGTGTATTATGGTGGGCTCCACAATCAGGGACCCAATGTAGATATTTAGGGCTCATTGTGCATTGGCAAAATTTGAAAAAGTCTTATTTTCAGGTGAATATACACTAATGAGAATATAATTATAGACACTACCTTCCATTTGTACTACTACATCATCTTAAATGTTGAACACTGGTAATTTAAAGCAGACCATTTTATTTCAATTTTGGAATCTTTTAACAACAGTTTAACATCTCAGGACTTGCTTTCATTGTCACTGCTTCGCTAGTTTATGATGTTCCTCATTAAAATGAATTTCCAAAGTGCCTTTATTAAAAATTCTGCTAAATTGCCCTTTCTGAACATTTAAAATTAAAAAGAACTGTATGTTTTGTTCAGCCATGATCTAAAACCCTTTCTGGCTGCACACATTTGGCTTTCACATCTGTGTATTTCATGTTATCAGCGGTCCTCCACCCTCCAATGTTTGTGCATTAATATTTCCCAATAAGTAATGTATTTTTTTTTTTAAAAATGTGCTGTTCTGTTCTGAAGTCAGTAAAAGTTATCATCAAAGAGCTACCATGTCCTTACTTCTCCAAAATGCCAACACTTGCAGTGACAAAGACAAAAGATTCTCATTTCCTCAGCCACCACAGTGTGCTTAATTACGTCTGGATTAAAATTCATTTGGGAAAAGGCCCAATAAGTCACACGGACTGAAGCCATTTGAATTAGTATTTAAAACCATATAAATTAGCATTTCAAGATGAGCAAGAAAATGGAATGTAATGTTAAAAAAAAAAAAAAAAAAAAAAAAAAGAGCCTTATGGCCGCTTACCTGTAAATGGGATCCTGCATCACCATCATCTTGCTCTCATCCCATGTCCACTCCTTCTTCTGTGGAAACAAAACAAAACCGTTCCTTAACACCAAACGCAAACAAGGACAAAAAAAAAATCTTTATTTTGGCAGTTCAACTTTGGACTCTTAAAAAAATATAAAATATAATAATATGAAAAAAATAATGGTAGGGCACGATAAAAAAAGAAAAATGAATCTAATAATAAGAGGCTTTGAAATTATTTATTGTGATTAATCACATTTTGTCAAATAGCAATATTGACACAATAAGCAAAGTTTTTCACTTTAAATAACTTTTGGTTCACGACTGAATCAATGAATAGACAAATACTTCAACAAAAATGTTTGGTTCATTGATATTTATCTGCATTTTTTATCTGTCTACTACATTCACAGATTACTGCCAACTCAACGTGCAGCGATTATATTCAACATTTTAAGATTTTTTGTAAATTCAAGCACTTTCAATGTATTTAAAAGTGGCCTACTATGGGATGGCTACACCGTTTGCTGGTACCAGGACTGTGGTAGCTAACATTAGCTCTGGTGCTAACAGCAACATGTTTTGCATTGAGGTGGTACCGTCAGCTTTAAGTGTCGCGGTGATAAGTAAACTCTTTGTTGCACAATTTGCAAGAATATTTTCTGCCCAACAAGCTCAATTCAGTCTCGTGTTTCTTCACTGTTCACCAAACTTTCCATGCATCTTCTTCACGGCTGACAAACAGACATTAGGTTCATTACCGTCACCTGCCGGGCTGGAGTGTTCATCAATGTTACTGGTGTGCCAGAAATTAGGGAACTGAGGAAAGTGCGATTAAATGCGTTATTTTTTTAAATGTTTTTTTCTGTAAATAATTAATTGAAATTAACGCGTTAAAGTCCGAGTCCTAATAAAAAGATAAGAGTGGACTGCATAGACTGTGTGCACGTAGATATTATTACAGCATCATCGTTACACCTACAGTCTTCCCGCTGTCTTGCCGTTCTCTACTGAGAATAATAACACAAACATAGTCAATGCATGCTTAAGATGTATGCCCTGCAGTAGATGTCTTTCTTTTTTTAAGACTGCAACGCCAATTTCCTTTTCTACCTGGAGCATCAAAAACTTTTCTTACACCCTTCTTAGGGTTTTCCATCATTAGTCTTGCTTACTGACCCATTCTGAAGAACATAAGGTCTGGCTGCATCACACTATCATTGTGCCCAGTGTTCCCTCAAAGTAGTGATGGATAAAACTGTGGTGGAACATTTGCATGCAAAGAGACAAGCACAGTCATTAAAATGGATAATCCACCAAAAAAATGAAGGAAAAAACTAGCAGGGCTGCCTTCCTGCACAGTCCAAATGCTCTGTAAAACTTGAAATTTTCAGTGTTCAGTGTTGCTGCTCGTAGGATGTTGTTCCACACAGACAGTGGAATAAAGAACAAAGCTGACTGACATGATCAGTGCCTTATTATTCTACATCTAGTGAGTCAGACTTTTCATCATAACTTCTATCTTACTCCTCTATTAATTGCTGTAGCCTATTCCATCTCCGTTACTAATACTGCTCCTGTCTTTAGCTGTAAGAACTAATTATTGCCAGCTGATGTAAAACACATCACTATCAGTGCAGCAACGAAGGAAAGTTGCCACAGAATCCAGATTTAAAATTCTGCAGTTCTGCAAATACAGAGAGATCTACCTGGCACCAAAGCTGTTCATTTATATGGAAAGGTTCCGCATTTGAACTTTAAGGCATTTTTACATTCATATTTTCTCCTACTGGCTGTCTATTTGATTTAATCTACCTTTCAGTTTAATGTCATATTCAAAATGTCAACACACGAGCACACAGAAATTATTTATATTGATTTCTGTCTTTGTTGACTCAGTCATTCAATCACTCCTATCTCTGGCATTCATGGCCTTCGCCATGCTCCCAGATGTAAATAGATTGCCGACCGTCACATTTGACATTTCTGCTTTCAGGACAAGGAACCAAAGGAGACGAGAAGAAAGGTGGAGCGAAAACATCCATCTATTGACTGGCCCTTAGTTCCAATCTGCCAATTAATCTGACATCAAGTCTTCAGTGATGGCTTTGATATTTACCCAATACAGAGGAAATCCATACACATTACATTTGCAACATAATCTCAGTTTTGGTTTGTTTTCAGAAATTAAAATTGGAGGTTTTCATGGCAACAAAATTTTCTGAAAATGTACTTGGACCTACAGCAAATTCCAATTTAAATTATTATTTTTTTCCACTGTAATTGCCACCAATCAGTTAATGACTTTGTATGGATTGTCAAAACTACTACATACATATATATATATATATATATATATATATATATATATATATATATATGTATATGAGTCTCAGCTGCCATTGTTCTGGAGAGTCAATCAGAGGCCAAATTCTGAATGTGTAAGCTGCAGTCTGTCCTACATCTCTGCTGGCGTATTTTAGTTCCCTCCACTCAGAAGTATATGCAACAGAATTTTAAGCTTGGTGATCTGATGTTTCTTAATGAAGTCCACTCATTAAGTTAATGTCGAACTCTGCTCTAGTTTCTTCAGGTTGTCTTTTTACTCCTTTCTCATCATTGAACTTCACACTTTTCATTTCCGCTCCTTCATTGTTTTCGATCCCTCTCAAGCCCTTTGTCCTCTCTAACAACCTCTCCATTCTCACCTCTATTTGCTGTCTAATTACCAAGAGGATCGATCATCACCTTCTGGTACGAGGATAAAGGACATGAATCCAAACAGCTTGTTAAAAGAGTCCAACTCAATACACGAGACTACAGTGGTTTTGTAACAATAGAAGACATCTCACCAACAAACATCGAAGTCAGCATGCAGTGTTTCTAAATGAATACACAACAATTCAACACCAACCTGTGACGGAGATTCATGACATTCCTGTAAACTACAGGGGATGTTGTTACTCAAAGCAGCCAATGCGACTAGTGACAATCTGTAATACTCTGTCAAATTTCATTTATTGAATGAAGAGATGCATCATTTCAGTCTACTAGTTTAGTGTTTTTATTTGGTTCTAGACAGAAGACAGTATCTTACAATTCATTTTGCTAGCTACATTTCTGATTTACATTTCAGATTACATTGAAACAGACCTATGATTTTGTCCATACAAAATGACCACACATTTTTTTCTCGTTAAAAGCCTACTCTGCCAATTTAGAAATTCTTTTTCATTTGGAATTCAATGAAAAGATATTAAATGCATGTAAGGAGGAGAAAAACAATCACTTACTTTTTTCTTTTTTCTCAAGTTGACCTTCACTCCATCTACAGACACCACAATGTTGACTTTTTTCTTCTTGATGTTTTTCACCTTGAACTCATACTGCAGAGAGAAGACAGACAAGAATGTATTAATTTGGGGGGAGATTAAGGTAGTCAGTGACATGGCTACATCCTCTCAAATATTTGCCAGAATGTAAGAATGGGTCAGTCTGATGAGTCATGTTGAGAGGCAGAAAAAAAGATTTAAAAGCAAAAGGAAAGAGTCAGACTATAGAGAAGAAGAATCTTTACACATTTTTCATTGTATAAAACACATTTATGAATTTATGAATTTGCAGTTGGAGTAGCATCTGAGAGATGTAACTCACCAGCATTTAGCTGCTCCCACTGATAAGTGCATTAAAAAAAGATGATTAGGTTACCATCATCAGCCATAAAGTGTGCAAATAGGCCCACAATTCTGGATATCAGTTACCCAAATGTTGTGTAATGTATTAGGTACCCCTGAGAGGGAAAAAGGCCCTGTTGCAGCATCACAGCTGCATCTCTCTGCCTCTCCTCATCACTGTAGAGTTAGTTGGGACATAATGGCTGGATGGCAGCTACTAGCCCAGCTGGAGATCTTCCTATCACACTTAGCACCCATGTCCACATTATATCAGCTGAATCACCAGCTCCACAAGAGTCTGCATGGACTCCTCTGTGTACAACTCAAAATTTGTGTCAGCACAGCAACTGTGTTACAAGAGCAATAGTATGCATGCTCAGCATTCATTTTCATGCATGGAATATGGAGATATGACCTCCTGATATGTGTCAGAGTCCTCCTGAATGGACTCCCAGCAGACAAGAGAGTAGCGTAACAACAAAAACTGTGTCCTTGCTGTCCTTGTGTGCGCAGATAAGTACGCAAAATCAACCCTTGACACTGCACTGTACAGGCATATAATAATAAAACTGAAGAGCCGAGTTACCAGGATTGACAGCATTAAGTCGAGAACAGATTTATGAATCAATGTATCAGAATTACCTTGAATGCATCAGTATTGGAAAAATATGTGTAGAGGTGTACATGACACTAACCACTGGTGAACTACAGGTTGATTGGGGAAACACCAGCAGCATAGTGATTTTCAAAAACAGAAAATCAACATGTGGCTGTCAGTGGTGAAACTGTGGCAGGCTATCAGACATGTCAGATCAATGTTTGACTCCACAAACATATCAGTAGTTGCAGGTTGTTGGACTGCTGGTGGCTGGTTGGAAAATGTTAACATATTAACTAAATCCTAGTACAACACTGACAATATTTTGATTTAAACACTTGATCAAAGAATAAGTAAATAACACATGCTGTTATGGATGCACTGATCAACCACTTAACACTGTTTGTCACTGTCTAAATATATTTAACCTCGACGTATATGTATATTTGACCACTGCTTGTGCATTATGTGTTATTTTGCTTAGGGCAAGAGGTGTGATATTTGGGATTTTTGGGTTAAGTGAATCAATGAGTGGGCTGCACAGTGGAGTAGTGGTTAGCACTTTCGCCTTGCAGCAAGAAGATCCCCTGTTCAAGTCCCAGCCTGGGCCTGGGATCTTTCTGCATGGAGTTTGCATGTTCTCCCTGTGCATGTGTGGGTTTTCTCCGGGCACTCCGGCTTCCTCCCACAGTCCAAAAATATGCTGAGGTTAATTGGTTATTCTAAATTGCCCATAGGTGTGAATGTGAGTGTGATTGTTTGTCTGTATATGTAGCCCTGTGACAGACTGGTGACCTGTCCAGGGTGTCCCCTGTCTTTGCCCGAGTCAGCTGGGATAGGCTCCAGCACCCCCTGCAACTCTAGTGAGGATAAAGCGGTGTAAAGAGAATGGATGGATGGAATCAATGAGCCTCTTGAAGCAAATTCATATCCACACATAATTATTCACACCTACTTTCTATTGACTACATACACAATCAAACCAAAGGACTGTCTGTTTTTTGAGCAGGCATCACATGCGAGCTTTTCATCCTTGACAGCTTTGATAATCAGTACAATGGAAAAATTCTGAGAGCATTCATAAAGCACCGAGGCTTAAAATTCAGCTTTGGAAGTACTAAAAAGGGACGCAAGGGAAACTGAAAGACCAAAAAAATCCTGAGCATGACACTTAACCTCGACCATGATTTGTAGCAGAAAATAGCATAATGAGCAGACCTCTGCCTCCACAGTCAATGTATACACCATAAATCAGGCTGAGGCTGCCTCCATCACCTCCACCACCTGTAATGGTGCCATTAATAGTGTCAAACAACAGTACTACAGCAGGCAACCGCAGCCAGTACTAAATGGAGCAACACTGTTTGCCTTTCAACAAAAAGGCAGCATAAAGTGGATTCGTGGAACAGCCTTCATGTTATCCTGTGTTCATATTCAAGTGCTAGGACATACACAAACACACCTGCAGCCAGGTGATTTCACCAGCCTCCTCTCATAACCCTCTGTATATTGATGGTATTCTGAAAGAGTGGGGTGTAATTAAGTTGTATAGCACCACCTGCCATAGTAGCCTGCAGAGACATTTATTTCAAGTACCGTCTGTACGTCTATTTCAGTCTGTCGGCTCCCTCCCTCAGTTGTCGAGTTGATGCGTCTTGCTGGGTGATACATTTTTGTACTTCTGAAACTGGAACATGGTGAATGGCTCACAAGGCAGAAATTATACATGGAGAAGCAATTCCATTATGAACTGAAGTCAAAACACCTCCAATCCTGAGAGTCGGCAGGATTCAGCCTGCTCAAATTAAATTCTGGTCTCAGGTATTGATGCTCAGGGGAAATCAGTTCAGTGCAAAGAACTGAGAAATTGAAAATTAAGAGTGCAGGAAAACAGCAACACCAGTAAGAAATGATTGTTTAGGTAAAGTTGGACAAACCTGGTGATGGCTGACTTACATCCCTACTTCTGGTAAACACTTAAAGGACAAGGTTTAGACTTTTGTATGACACTGTCCAATGTCACCAGAGGTTCTTTTTACTGTCACATTGGGTTCTTTAAGTAGCAGGCTAACCATCACTATTGTCATACAAGTTTATCACATTCACTGTTTGGAGTCAGTCACAAATAAATTAAATCTGAAAGTAGATGTCATTCTTGGCCTCCATCTGTCAGCCTGTCCTTCTATGATAGCTGTCAGTGTCTCTATCAGTAGATTGTTTGGTTCTCACTCAGTCAAATTTAATCATCTGAAATTAAAAAAAAAAAAAAACGGATTTGAAATATAGGCATGTTTTTATTTATTTAAAAAATGCCAAAAAAATGTCAACATTTCCCCATTTATCAAAGCTAAAAATTGTTAACAGTTATTCTGCTTTAACAATTTTTGATTGGCCTTTGGACTAATCATTCAGATCTGTCAAGACAAAAATTGTAAACACTTCTGCCAGTATTAGAAATGCCAGCGAGAACTTGGAAAATGTTGTACATACTGACATTTGACATTAGGAAAGCTTGCTCACAAGAGGTGTTCAAAGCAAAGCTCAAGACTCATTTGTTCTCTGCTGCATATTAATCATAACTTGTGAGGTACTGTGTCTTCGTAGATATTGTTTATATCAGTTTTATTGTTGTTATTGTGTCTTTTCAGCCATTGCTTTTGTCAGCTATCATTTTATTACAATTTATCCGTTATTATTTCAATTTTTACATTCTAAAAATGTTTTAAAAATGCATTTCTGTATCTGTTGTCAGTGGTGTTGCACTAATTGTACCTACATCTCTCTACTTCTATCAATGGTTGTGCCATTTCCATAAAGGTGCTGTACACACGTGGACAAAATTGTTGGTACCCCTCAGTTAAAGAAGGAAAAACCCACAATTCTCACTGAAATCACTTGAAACTCACAAAAGTAACAATAAATAAAAATTTATTGAAAATTAAATAATCAAAATCAGCCATCACTTTTGAATTGTTGATTAACATAATTATTTAAAAAAACAAACTAATGAAATAGGGCTGGACAAAAATGATGGTACCCATAACTTAATATTTTGTTGCACAACCTTTTGAGGCAATCACTGCAATTAAACGATTTCTGTATTTGTCAATGAGCGTTCTGCAGCTTTCAACAGGTATTTTGGCCCACTCCTCATGAGCAAACAGCTCCAGTTGTCTCAGGTTTGATGGGTGTCTTCTCCAAATGGCATGTTTCAGCTCCTTCCACATATGTTCAATGGGATTCAGATCTGGGCTCATAGAAGGCCACTTTAGAATAGTCCAACGCTTTTCTCTCAGCCATTCTTGGGTGTTTTTGGCTGTGTGTTTTGGATCGTTGTCCTGTTGGAAGACCCATGACCTGCGACTGAGACCAAGCTTTCTGACACTAGGCAGCACTTTTCTCTCCAGAATGCCTTGATAGTCTTCAGATTTCATCGTACCTTGCACACTTTCAAGACACCCTGTGCCAGATGCAGCAAAGCAGCCCCAAAACATTACTGAGCCTCCTCCATGTTTCACCGTAGGGACAGTGTTCTTTTCTTCGTATGCTTGGTTTTTGAGTCTATGAACATAGAGTTGATGTGCCTTACCAAAAAGCTCCAGTTTGGTCTCATCTGTCCAAAGGACATTCTCCCAGAAGCTTTGTGGCTTGTCAACATGCATTTTTGCAAATTCCAGTCTGGCTTTTTTATGAGTTTTTTTCAGCAGTGGTGTCCTCCTTGGTCGTCTCCCATCAAGTCCACTTTGGCTCAAACAACGACGAATGGTGCGATCTGACACTGATGTACCTTGGCCTTGGAGTTCACCTTTAATTTCTTTGGAGGTTGCTCTGGGCTCTTTGGATACAATTCCAACGATCCGTCTCTTCAATTTGTCATCAATTTTCCTCTTGCGGCCACGTCCAGGGAGGTTGGCTACTGTCCCGTGGGTCTTGAACTTCTGAATAATATGAGCCACTGTTGTCACAGGAACTTCAAGCTGTTTAGAGATGGTCTTATAGCCTTTACCTTTAAGATGTTTGTCTATCATTTTTTTTCGGATGTCCTGGGACAATTCTCTCCTTCGCTTTCTGTTGTCCATGTTCAGTGTGGTACACACCTTTTCACCAAACAGCAGGGTGACTACTTGTCTCCCTTTAAATAGGCAGACTGACTGATTATGAGTTTGGAAACACCTGTGATGTCAATTAAATGACACACCTGAGTTAATCATGTCACTCTGGTCAAATAGTTTTCAATCTTTTATAGAGGTACCATCATTTTTGTCCAGGCCTGTTTCATTAGTTTGTTTTTTTAAATAATTATGTTAATCAACAATTCAAAAGTAATGGCTGTTTTTGATTATTTAATGTTCAATAAATTTTTATTTATTGTTACTTTTGTGAGTTTCAAGTGATTTCAGTGAGAATTGTGGGTTTTTCCTTCTTTAACTGAGGGGTACCAACAATTTTGTCCATGTGTGTACTTTATATTGCCTTGAAATATATTTCAGCCCAGTTCTCATGAAAGTCGTCATACAGCTCCCTTTATGACTGACAGTAAAAATTCTCAAGTTCTGCACTTACAGAAAACCCATTAAAAGAAGAGTGTGTACGATTTAATAGCAACCAGCGGTAAAGTTGTGGATTGCAACCAGCTGTGAGCCCCTCCCTCAGGCCTCTCCATTAAAGAGAACCATGCTGTCACTTCAATGTAAAAATGTAAAATCTCCTCTTCAGAGCCAGTTTTCAGTTTGTCTCCTCTGAGCTTTGGTAGAAAGATGGTGGAGCAACATGGTGGGCTCTATAAGAGAGGACCTGTTCCCTATGCAGATATAAAGAGCTCCTTCTAAGCTAACGATTCAAATTTACAAGTAACTATACACTAATGAATACATGATTATGAATACTAATGTTTTTTTTTCTGCTAATAGATTCCTAAATCACACATCATGGTGTTTTAAATCAGAGTCTGTAGGTGTCCAGTAGAATCACCCAAACTTAAATCATTCAAATGTTCTGCTCTCTTGACTCATAGCAGGTTGTAGGGAATGATAAAAACTAGGATATTTAACATGTCTCTGTCTGCGTGCTTAAAGTGTGACTTTATGTGTAGGAATGGTCAGAGTAGAACACAAGAGATGACAGAAGGCAGAACTCACTATGTGAAAACACTGTTGGACAGGAAGCGCATTTACTCTAACATAATAAATGTGTCAATTTGTCTCTTTTGTTGACTCGTGGATAAAAAGCGTGAGATTAATTTACCAAGAGTTCTGTGAGGGGACCACTGCTTCCAAAGTCTCTACAGCTCCCTGCTCGTTGTGTGAAATTATCTGTAAAGTGCTCAAACAACTTGCCTATTTGTCAGTCAACAGAAAATGAATCTATAACCAATCTTAGATGTTTTAAGTAATTTAACAAACCAAAAACCAAATGTAGTTGAACGTGGCAGCTTCTCTAAACAGCGGTATGATGATGACTAATAATGTTTTGTGAGACAATTTTCTGCAGTTTAGCGTCTAAATGTTCATTACAATGAGAACATATTAAGCAGGGAAAACACAATCAAGAAAAAAACGATAATGATTTTTTCAAAGTGTTAGACTTTGGTATGCAATTATACTCCGTACAAAGAGCGGAGGACACAATTGTTCTCTTCAGACTAGTGTGCTGTAATACTGATGTTTACTTTAGACAACAGATTTGATTGAATCTAATATAACGCATCATTATCTCTAGACGCTTGTTTGTGTGTCTTCTAAAAGGTATGGTGAAACAATCAACAAATCAGAGCTGTATAATTAGGATTAAGAATAGGCTTACCAGCATGTGTATCAACTGTAAAAGTTGTTGTCAGTCTACATTTAGGAATATCTTTCAGCTGCATTCACTTGTCCTTTAGGTTCACACTTTGAGGAGGAACATTCTGGACACAGCAGGCTCAGGAGCACAACCAAACATTTCCAGTGGTCGCACTGCTGCAACCAGACTGTGTATGTATGTGTACAGTGTTATTTTCATTTTCCACCTGCATTTTGCATCACATTGCAAATCAGTCTGCAGTCGGGGTGTCAAACATGCGACCTTCAGGCCAAAACCAGGACGCCAGATGGTCCAATCCGAGATGACTGTAAAGTGTAAAAATTACAGAAAAGTCATTAACTGTCGATTGTAAATTTGTAAAACTATAAATTGTAAATAATTTTGAGACCATGGAGTTGTTTTGATCATAAAAAGTAAATTACCAGATTGGTCATTGTTCTTCAGTCATTTTGTGCCTCATTTTTGTAATATTTTGTCTTGTTTTTGACCGACTTTTTCCCATTTGTCTCGTGTTTTTATCGTTTCATTTCTCATTTTGTGTTTCCTTGATGTCTTGCTTGTGTTTCTTTTCTTCTTTTTGTCATTTTGTGTTGTGCTTTATTCGTTGCTTTGTGTATCATTTGTGTCGTTTCGCGTTTTTTTTGTCTCGCTTTTATTGTTTGTCTACTTTTTGTTGTTTTATTTCTCGCTTTTGTCATTTTTGGTCTCGTTTGTCTCATTTGTGTGACTTTTTTGTCTTGTTTTTTATCATTTGTCCATTTTTTGTCAGACTGTACCTTTTCTTTGTTATTTTGATCATAAAGTAAAACACTAAATCATTCAGTTCCAGATACCTGTAACTAAATGCTTTGTGCCTTTGTAGATAAACTGATCTGTAAGCTGTAATGTGTAAATGATAAATTGAGGCGAAACATTGTTGAAATTTCACTTATTTTTCTTAAGCAAATTCAGGTTGTTCATAATGTTTTGTAAAAAGATAATTCCTTAAATGTGAACATTTTCAGAATGTATTTTTGGCACTAAAGGAAAAATTTGGAACGGTCATTATTTTTAGGCTACTATGCTCTGATTTCACTGGTCCAGCCCACTTCAAATCAAATTGGGCGGACTGTGGCCCCTGAACTAAAATGAGCTTGACACCTCTGGTATACAGAAACAGAGCTCCTGCTGGACGCTCTGCTAACGTGTCTTTAGTTTGTAGCTAACCCCTCTGATTGACCTATACTGCTCACCAGTTTAAACTGTATTAAGACCTAAAATTATGCATAATTAATGCCATGATCCCTTAGTGTGACAGGTAGATGCTGTCACATGAACGTCCATGACCCAGAGATGTGTGCATGGCTCGCCTCTGCTCCACTGAAGCACCTCCTCTTTGCTTATATTTGGATTTACCATTAGTTAGATGGAGCCAGGCACTGCAAAGGAGAGTTTGTCCACCTATATATACAGTCCACCGTTTCAATGCCCTTTATGCACTTTATTGGTGTTATTTCATTCTGGTAATGATGTTTACTTTTATTTGCTGACTTGCAGTGTTCTGGCTGTTTACTGCTATCACACAGTATTATCCACTTCCATTTAATGTGCCTGTTGTAAACACTGCTGATGCCGATACCAGCGCTGAGCAAAATCATGTGGGGTGTCAGGTCACTTTTCCTTTGGGAAGGGGTCAGCAGATTTTTTCACTGAGGAGGGGTAATACTCCCCAGTAATTCTGAATGCATTGTTGACCAGTCGACACTAAACCCACCACTCATCACTGCTGCTACCTCCACACCTATTGTTCATGTGTATTTTTAGTCCGTTTCTAGCATCCTCCTGTAAGAGAGGAGCTAGAGCAGGCAGCTGATTACAGGGTCTTTTTTCTTTATCATTTGTTGTTGTCAGAGTAAAATATATATGTATGTCTCCAGGAGATCATGGTGTTTCCTCCTAATAACATCACAGAAACCCACCAGTTACACTTATTACTGCAATGTATAAAGGTACAGTAAAATATTTTCGGGTGCACATAAAGGACGCGCTTGTGCACTTAATACGTGACAAAGTTAGGTAAAAACATTTGTAAAAAGGTTGTTTGGAGACTTCCACAGAGGCAACAATTCACACTTAGATTTACACTACCGTTAAACAGCTTGGGGTCACTTAGAAATGTCCTTATTTTTGAAAGAAAAGCAGTTTTTGCAATCAAGATAACGTTAAACAAATCGGAAATCCAGTCTAGACATTGTTAATGTGGTTGATGACTATTCTAGCTGGAAATGGCTGATTTTTAATGGAATATCTACATAGGAGCACAGAGGAACATTTCCAGCAACCATCACTCCTGTGTTCTAATGCTACATTGTGTTAGCTAATGGTGTTGAAAGGCTAGTTGAGGATTAGAAAATCCTTGTGTAATTATGTTAGCACATAAATAAAGTGAGTGAGTTTTTATGGAAAACATGAAATTGCCTGGGTGCCCTCAAACTTTTGAACTGCAGTGTACGTTATGGCAAACCCTCAGAAAACTTATGACCAGTCAGGAACAACACCAACAGACTCAACAGTTAAGCATCCCTCCTTTAAAAGCACATTTTCACTTTGTCCACTACAAAATCACAAGGGCATTTTTATCGATAGCTCAGGTGGTTTTTACAAAGGGCTCTTGAAATGGACTTGGTGAAAGAATGACGCACGTGACTTGAATGTCCGTTGAAGCTTCAGCTGAAATGAGAACAGCAGACTAAGGCGTCAGATCTGTGAGCACTGATAAGAAATCTGTAAAGTTCCCCGAATTAACACATGAAACAAACAGAAAGGCCACATAAAATGCCACATGGCATTTTTCTACACTGTTTTTCACTGTTTGACTCAAGATCTTTTAATTACATCGTCTTGCTGCATCTTCCTCTGCAGTGGTTTAATGGTGTTCAACAAAATTAGTGCCACCAGCTTTTTTTGTCATCTCCCAATATTTACAGAACAGTAGTGGGTGGAAATGCACATTCATTTTAATTTTCTTTTGATATGTTTTGGGGTTTTTTTGAAATTCAACTTTCTCCAAACATTACATCTGAATGTTTGCTTAAGAAACTCTAAAAGAATATGTTTGTTTACAATAAGCACAATTTAGAGAGAAGAAGATGTGCTTTATTTTCTGTTACAAAAATAAGAATTTGCTGGATAAAGAACATGCATTATTTGAACTACTGTACTGGATAAAGGAAGAACACATAAATACACACCGTAGTTCTTAGAAAATCTTTATATGCAGTAATATGTGGGAAACTGAAACGCTTCAAACATGTATTCTTCTCAAGTCTTTAAGTTCATAAATATCTGTGTGTCAGAGTTTTATTGCTGGTTTTATGGGCATGTTGTCATCTGCTGTAATGTAGACTGTGCTGCACATGCAAGATTTAAACATTAGAATGTCTGATAGATGGCATGATTGACCTCCACAGAGATGATTACACCAGCATTTTAACATAATCCATGCAGAGTCTGGCTAAGTGTATGCAGCATACTATAAAAGAAAGCACTTATCGCTAATAACCCCGTCTATTCCTGTCTAATACGAGCCAATCATTGAATCCACGTCAACCAGCACACACCCTCCATGGGCCTTTTAGCTTCCTTATGAAAATATGGGATAATATCATTCCTTTATCCATCTGTATGATATGACAAAATCAATACAAGTATTTAAAACATGTGTCCCACAGAAAGTTCTGCACTTGAGGAATTGCATAGGAATTCATTTTACCCTGACAACTGACTGAGTTTTACTTTTCCCTAAAATGCAGCACCTCTACACCAGAGCAACGTTTTAATGAGCAGATATCTGCTCATAATACTGGTAAGGTCATTTAGGCTAATCCCAAATGTCTCTGCTGGATGGATTTGCTAAGTTCCCACATAAAAAATCCTACTATAATCATCATTTTAACTGCAGCCTCCGCAATTTTTTGACACACAAGTAGGAAAAAAAAGGGTGCTAAGATGCTGATTCGCACATAACTAAAAGCCTCTGCACTCACACTGCGCACTGATTAAGAACTGAAAACAACATAATGCCCTTCATGATACATAACAGTAATTTTCTTACACCAAACAAAACACTCAACAGAGGTGAACTTCATATTTATGAATGAAAACAGAGGAACATTAACTTGCTTTAAACGCTGCACCAAGGAAACCTCCGTTTCAGCCCTCTGTGTGTGTGCCACGCTGCCAGCTGCTGTTCAGGATCAACCGGGTTATAACCACACCAGTATTTTGTGAGCTTTCAGTACTTTTGTTCAGGATCTCCTGAAGTGTTAATACTTGTTTCATGTGGTGTACTGCTCCCTTTTCATGGGGGTCTTCCATGTATCCCACAGAGCCGAGTCCCAACATCAGAAGCAGGAAATTAATAGCTAAATACTTTTTTGGTTGTAAACATCCCATCATGCATTTGTGATGCTATTTGTCATTATTATTTTTCATTTTTTTATTATTAGGGAATATAATTAACAAATCAAGGTATTTACAGACGTTAATGGTAATTTCACAAAGTTTCAGCTCAAGGCCACATTTTTGCTTTCTCAGTGAACTTCTAATGAAAACATCCCGATGCTATCTCATTATTGTACAGCCCACATTTGTGAAAGCACGTGTTTACTCATACATAAAGAAGATGTTTACTCAAATATCAGCCAAGTATTTCAAGATAAGGGTGACAAACATATAAAGCTGATATTATGTTGCTGTTGTCTTTTCCATCTGATAAATATAGCACTTTAGCAATAATAAACAAGACACTCAATTTTTGAGCTCAGATGAACATTTAACACTATCACTGCTTCATCGTCTGTGTTTGCTTAAGTAGATCTATTCTGCACTCTGTGTGCACACTCATTTAAAAGTAATGCAGTCTAATATACCAGCTCTGGAATAAATCTTAGCTCCATGAAGGTTGTAATACTTTTGTTTAAACCAATTTGGGGAGCTGTGGATTCAGCTGTGGGTTCATTTTGGAGGCTGCAGTTTGTGGCGGTATTGAATTATATTACCTTGCACTGAAATGTGTTTGCTTTGACCATACCATTTCAGTCAGTAAGACAAACACCTCTGTGTTTAATTAAATACCAGAATCACAAACTACATCACAAATACATCCTCCAAAACTCATCATATATTTGAACCTCTGCCTTTCTTGCAGGGTTTGCAAAGTGCAAAAACTTAACATGATAATAATCATAAAGGGGGATTTGTTGAAGTCTGTTGTGAAAGACTTCATTAGTTCTAAATTTGCCGAATTCACTGAATGTAGACTTCTGGTATAAATCTGCCATTTCTACTGCACATTTCACTCATTCACTTTCTTTCTCTTCCACTATCTGCGTTCTACTGCTACGAAATCCTCTTTGACAAAGGAAACAACAACATCAACCTCCAAGCAGCGACCTACACGCTGAAACCAACAGGCTGCTTTTTCCAGGTCAACGAAGCACCCCATGGACTGATGAAGACCTTGAGTTGTGGTTTAATTAAAGCCTTAGAAAAAGCTGGTAGATGAAAACTGGGTAGGATTAATTGTTTTCTCATACGACTCAGGAAAAAAGCGGAAACCATTGAACTTCCAAATGGCAAGACATCTCAAGCAAACCTGTCCTTGTGCATACAGGGATGTATTGCTGTGTATGGCTGCAGCAGGTTACAGTAAACAGGATTTGTTGGTCTGCAGCTGTTTCAAGAAGGACCACTTCTGCATGCCAAGTCCTGACAGGAAATTAGCGTACATGTAAACAACCTGAAATGGAATGAATGCTTAAATCCAAGAATAGGCTCATCCATCATGAAAATAAGTTGGTCCAACATTTGCAACCACTACTTCCCGATAAACGGGTCATTATTTCCGAAAGGTCCCTTCCTCCGGTTTCCAGTATAATCCATCATTTTGGCAACAAAGACAGCAATACACTCTAACAATAGCATCCTCAGGCAGCGGTGCCATTTTCACTCAAAGAAATAACAGCCAGGGGATCTCTAGAAAAAGGCTGTATTTCTGGTGACCGAAATCCATTGAGGGAGCCTCAACGTACAGAGAGTGAAATTAAAGATTCAAATATGTTTGCAGACACAGATAATCAGACATACATGTAGTACACCACTGAGGTCAGCTAACAGTAGGGCTGTGTACCGAACTTCTGTTCTTTAATGGCACCGACCGAAATGTTTCGGTAGTAATGAGTATTGAAATAAGCCTCGTCTTTCGGTTCCATGTTCCGGTACTTATCACGTGATTATGATAAAGCAAACCTGTGATTGGCTGTAACATTACACGTGATTGCGGCAAGCCAGAAAAAAAACATGCTGCCCATTCACAGACAGGTTTCACGTTAGGTACATTGACTTTACTGCAGTTGTGTAGCGAGTCGTCGAAGTGGGAAAAGACGCCTCTGAGGTCTAAAACGTGGCTCTACTTTTGTAAAATGGACGCCAATAGTGTGCGGTGCAGTATATGCCAAAGCAGGTGGTAAACTCCATCTAAGGCTTTATACCAGCACGAGACCGATAGTCGACAAGTACATGAAGGGAAAGTTGAAAAGAACTTTTGAAGAGAGAGTTCAAGAGGGCGTGAAACCGTTAAGAGGTAAACGGGTGGGGTCTGCGCAGTCCGCCCGGGGGATTCAACTCGGCGGGCCAGGGGCGGCCGCTCGGTGCGGGAGGATCCCCTCGCGGGACCTCTCGCCGGGTGCGGGCCGTCCCCCGCCGGGCGCATTTCCTCCGCGGCGGTGTGCCACGACCGGCTCCGGGTCGGCCAGGAAGGGTCCGGGGGCGAAGGTGGCTCAGTATGTACTGAACTGTACATTGCTTGCAAATGTTCTTTTGCACTGGAAATCACTGAAAAATTAAACTCAAGAAGTGAAAAGTAATGTGTAATGCAATTTTCATTCTGTTAGAGTATATATTGTAAAACTGGTATCGAAAAAAGTATAGTTTAGGAACCGGTATCGAAGTGAAGGTATCGGAATTGGTACCGGTATCGAAACTTTTAGATTGATACCCAGCCCTAGCTAACAGCACTCAAAGAGAATGTTTATTGATCTCAGCGAGATTGTTTACTGAAGTAAAAGGTCCCGGTCTGCTATTAAACAAGCTATTCATTTAGCTCATTTACAAGAGCCTTTTTGTTGTTGTTATCCAAGCAATTTCTTGTCTATTTTGTATAGTAGCAGCACAGTTTCTGAAGGCCTGGTGAGCAGCCCTGGATATTCTGCTAGGCCTCCTCCATCTGTATGTGAACACACACACACACACCCACACACCCACACCCACACACACACACACTTGGGCAATTTGTTCCAAGCCAGCACCCTTTCAGAAGCGAAGTTTCTCCCTGGCCAATCATGAGTACAGAACCATCTCAATGACGTGCCTACTCTAGAGAGACGACAAAGGGTAAAGAGAGCTGTAAAGAATAACAGAGAGAAGAGAAAAGAGACAAAAGGAGCAAGACAGAAAGAAGACAGAGTTGGGGGAGGGAGGGTAATGATAGAACAAGAACATTAAGGTTAAATGACAAGCATGTAGGATTTTGTTTTAAACTAGCATTTAGAATTTAACCGATTAAAAATAAACGAAGCATAGGGCAGAAGACAAAGGACATGTATATCAGAAAATGTCTTGCACATTATCTGCACTACACTGCACCACCAACTGAAGCATTTTATCGTGAAACTACTCGTTGCTGTGTTTAATACTGTAGCGACCCGAGGAAGCGGTCCGGTGTGTGGTATTTATAAGCAGTGGGTCACCATGACAAAGGCTTTTGTAGTGATTAATGTGTTCTGGCCCGTGCCTGTGTGTTAAAGAGAAGCCAGTGTTTACCAGGTGCTTCTAGTCAAGTGGCTGATGAAAACAAGCTAATTTTTCAGTGAATGCCAGGTCTCCATGTTTAAAAAATGGCTTTGTCATCATATGAAGGAATGTCCATGTTGAAGAAATTTCACTCTTAGTCCTGTGAAGTCTGCTGTAGTGGGGTGTTTATTGGTATTCCGGCATATGGTGGGCTTACCAACACAGAGCATGAGTCTGTGAGGGTAAGCTGACCCAGAGCATTTGGAGAGTACCCATTTTACAGGGATGTCAGAGGGTGGATCAGAGCGTAGGGAGGGGGCCATATGTGAACACAAGCATGATTAGTGGTTAATTTGTATATAGCTGGTTATCATTAACAGAGGGTAAGATAAAAAGAACAAAGAGCAATTCAATCAAAGGACCTGGCATACAGCTGCAAAGGGCAATGGTGGGACACCAAAAGTTAAGGGGGTGGGGGTCTTACAAACAATAACAATTAAAGATAGCAGAATTGGGGACAACCGTGGGAAATGGAATGAAGAGGGTGACATGTGACATTAGTACCAAAAGGTGTGCTAGTTTTCTTCATCATGCATCATACTTAATTTGTTGTAGCAACTAATCACTTCTTGGTTGGTAATGCAGAAGACTATATATTCATAATTATGCGTGATTAAAGCAGAATCATCTGTAACTATGAATTGTCATGTTTCGTTAGCTTAGAATGAGTTTTTCACGCACACAAAAGGAGATGGTCCTCTTCAACTGAGCCTGTCATACATCAGTACCATATTTCTACTGCAGTTCACAGCAGATAAACCATACATTCACTATAAAAAAAAAAAAGTATATAAAGCGGCAGCCAATCGACATTTGTAGGGCTGAACCTGAATATCCGAGTATTTATTTTGAGATCCAAATATTCAGATGTTATGAACCGATCCGAATATTCGGATATTCGTAATTAATCGGGGCCAAATATCCGAAGCCCAGCAATTGCTATTCGGGCCAGCCCTAGAAATTTGTGATACGTGCTTGAGAGGAATGTATAAGAGCGTGATATTCGTTTGGTTGCACTGTGCAACTACTAAGCTCGATGCAACTAAAACCTACACACTGGTTCTTTAAATAGCAGCTCAGGTCATTAAGCTCACCTTACACAAGCTGAAAGTTAAGGTTTCTTAACTGTGTAAACTGTCATGTTGTCATTAAGTGCTCAATGAAGTGAAAAGCATGAGGTTTTAACCTTCAGCTGAATTTACTGCTCATGCTTACAGCTTTATTTTACAGAAGGTACATTGGAAGACTGTTTTATTTCTCTTCTCTCAACAATTTAAATTGCACACTAAATGCAATGTACAACAAGTACAGTGTATATTTTAATGTCCTTGGCCCCCTGATAAGTCAGCTGTGTCATTTGACAATATCAGATGTACATCAGCAGAAGGTAAGGAAATAATGACTTGCAGTATGTTTGATCCCACACTGCTTACTGATTCATTTACTGGTTCAGACAAGGATAGTCCAGCAACTAAACTTCCCTTCTCTAATAATTTTCAATATTTTTTGAAATAGACACCATTTTAAGATAAGACAGTAAATACTGGCACTTAGTATCAACCCCATGCCCCATGGGAAGCTGGAGTTCAGCTTTCTGTAAAGCAGAAATCAACTACCCATTAAGGTTCAGCAGCCCGAATACGGGCCGCTTTGAAATACGCTAAAGTATTTCGCTTAATTGACCGACGCTGCAAACTCGATGATAGAAACATTATACACCGATGGAAAGCTTAGATTCTCATGAATCCGCCGGTATAAACCACTTTCAGATGTGATTACCACAGTGGGTAATATAAACACATTTGTCCGACAAACAACGAATATCTATCCATCCGTTCTCTATATACGGCTTCAACGTACACAGCGCAACTCACATTTGTGGGTTCATTATTACACACAGATGAAAATATTCCACAAAAAACGGCCATAATCCAACCTTGGACATCCAGACGACACAAGCCAGTAAAATATTTTTTCCAAAACATGTCTTGAAGTCGGTATATAATCCACGAATAGGTCGTTTTCGAGGAAATGCACCTCGCGATGCGCGTCCAATATTCCCTGTATTTCTCGTCATATTTTTATTTACAAATAAAATATTAGCGATTTTTTGTACTGAAAATGGCTGGAATTGACTGTACCTTATAGGGCTACACCTTTTGACATTTTCAGTTTACATATACCTAAAACAGCATTGTTATAGCACAAGCCCTGGTCTGACCTTTATCTGTGATATTCTGGTCTTAATCAAGTAAAGCTATGAAGGCTGTTGCTAACATCAGCTAATTTAGTGCACAAATCCTTGCACTGGAGCAAAAAAATACAGTTGATTTCTTTGCTAAGAGGAGCAGAGAGGGAGGACGTTTAAGATACATACGTTGATCTTTACAGTGGAAGTGGCAGATCAGAAAAGTCAGATGTAAAAGCACTGACAAGACAGATGCTTTTATTGTTGAGATATGCTGATTTGTTGAGTGGAAACCTAAATTTCATATATAACATATGCAGAAGCAAAAGTGCCGTTCAGACTTCAGATTGGAGACACTTGAACAAGCAGCAGATCCCCTTGAGAAAAAGGGTGCAATGGTAAATGTATTCATCCCAAATCATTCAGCACAGACATTCAGTGTAGTTTTTACAAATCCAATAAAGTTTATTTAACCAAGATGGCTATGTTCTAATAGCTAAAGAAAAGGGCAGCATATTACTTAGTGCAATTCTAAAACTAAAACTGCACTGCTGGCTTTAATGATCAAATGGAATTATTATGAATGTGCTGCACTTGCCTTAATGACACTTTTCAGTTTATACTTGGGAGTATACAGCACAGGTCAGAGTATTAAACTGGCGCATCAGAGGCATTCCATATTTTTTGTTGGCAGTATGCCAGCATTTCAATACCCTCACTGTTATGATCAATGAGGCACTTTTGAATGTTTACAGTTTTCAAAATACACGATAAAAACGTTAGTTTATGTATTTCTTCAGTTTTCCCTGCTGTACACAAAATGTACTGAGCTGTGACTTGAAAAACGAAGTACATACTGAACCGTGAATTCCGGTACAACTCTAACTGAGAAGCACAGAACAATCAGCATCTTAAATCACCCAGAAAGAAGAAGCACACATCTCTAACTCTTTCCCCGGGGGACAGCCAGAGGGACTGCCAGATGAAGGACGAGAAAACCAACAATCAGAGCTGATAAAGGACGAGCCGGGTCTCCACAGCTGCAATATAAAAGGCTCACTCTCTCCATTCTTCACCACAGGAAGAAAGTAGAGCACTCCTGCAGTTAGAAGCGCTGTCTCCTTCAGCTCAGTTTTACCCCCTACTTCACTACAGCCTTTACAAAAGACATATTCTGGTTTTGTTCTTGTCAGCTATCTCTTTCTTATTTCATACTGGATCTTTTCCAACAAGTCATCAGAGCTATGCATAACAGGAAAGACCTAAGTTCAGGAAAAGCAAAAAAAAAAAAAAAAAGAAGAAGAAGCATTTCTTTAAAAAAAAAAAAAAAGAAAAGTGGGTCCTGTCAGGTACTACACATAAGTAATGTCACTAAATATTATATTCCAACTTTATCAGACTTTTTTCTTTGTGTTCCTCTGCATCCACGTGGCCACCTGTCTGTAGAAAGTTTTTTTATTTGCCCAGAGCTCAGAATCAGTTATACAGATTTGCATATCTCAGACATGAGAGGAGTGAGGCAAAAATTCACACACTGAAAGACACACAACTGAGAGGAATGCTTGTGGAAATGAGGAATGATCTATATTTTACAGCTCATGAGGTAACGTACTAGCAGTTCAGGTCTCATGATAAAAAGTCAGCTATTTTCATTTGTTGGTTGATAAACATTCACATGAACACATTTTATTTACAATTACACTGATTAACCACAACATTAAAACATCGATCATTAATGCTGTACTGAATAATCATGGGTCTGGCATTCCTGATAATGTTACTTTGCCACTTACCCACTGAAACAGCACCTTATGGCGCCCTACACTCGATGAACACGACCCAAAGTGCTGATCCACCCTCCAAACTCCTGGTGACTGGCCTATTCCTACGTATGCAGAGTGGATCTCTGTGGTGCATATGTGCCACTTACTTTCTACAATGATCCCTGGGAAGCCAGTTATCATCTAGATGTGCAGTGACACAGCAGTGCTCCCCAAATGATCAGCAAACATGTTCAATTCAGCCACGGAAAGAGATATGCATGAGTCTGCAAAGTTCCACTTAAGAACACAGGAGGAAAAATCGAATTCAATTACAGGGTAGTCCTACTATTGACGCCTCAGCCAGTATTGTGTATCCATTCATCTATGAATAGCTGTTGTTGAATCTTCTGATTAGATCACAGTACCTATGTGATTAGATCACAGTGCCCATGTCAATTCCACAGAGACACTGTCTTTCTCAGTTTCTTATACCACCACATATTTCTTTCTTTCTTGCCAACCATGGAACTTCCATCCATGTCCCACATCTATACATTAGCCACTCCTGAATTCTGTTTGTACTTCAACCATCCATCTTATCCTTTACTGCTGCTCATTCTAGTGGATCTGTGTATGTTCATTTCTCCCTGCTGTACCTCTTTGTCATTTCTACACCCATCCCCACAGCCATATTGATAGAGCATCTGGCTCCTTATGCACCACTCTCTCTCGCTTGATCATATATTTTCTCTCTTCTTCCCTGTCGCTGCTCACACAATCCCCACGCTCTGTTATCTTTTCTTTGCACATCACCCCCTGCCTTCCTGCTTCCCCTTTTCTCCACAAACCGGTGGCTGACTCAATCTGAAGCAATGTTGTTTATGAAAAGGCATTTCATTTTCCAAAACCATTTGTGTTTAAGACGCTACAGGGTCCATCATGTTTCATCAATGTCAGCGACGTGGCAGTGTCTTTGAGTCACAGCCAAAATTTGCTGTTGGATATATGCTGGTATACACAAACACACACCCACACAGAAGTACAAGTCAGCCCAAACATTTAGCAACTAACAAAGAAAAGCAATAGGTTACAAAACCTCTCAGGAAAGCCAATTTAAAATCAAATTACAGCAATGAAAAAGTTTTTTTTGAGCATGTCACCCCATAAAGAAGCTGCAAGAAGGCCAAATAGTTGGAAGTACTCGGAAATTTTTGACCGCATTCTTCAAAGGTCTACAATGTACTTCCAGTCTCAAAGAATTCCACTTGTACTCAACAGAATAACTTTTCTTATTCATGGTACACACTTAAGTTAACTTTCAAAATGTGCCTTTGATGAAAGCTATGACAAAGATGCATGACATGAGCAAATCTGTCCCTAGTTTCTGACATATTTGCAAGACTTAATGAGACCAAATTATTCGCTTTAAATAACTGTGATTCCTAGAAAACCTGTGTTCATACTGAAGCAACCCAATGGGATGACTGCTCGGACAATGAGCAGTTTCATTTTTGTAGCACATAAAACCATGGAAATATTAATGTTCAAATTCAAATTGTTAAATGAATGGTTTTGAGACTGTGAATTCAGCTGTACAGAGTCTGGACTTGTAGTGGATGTATGAGGTGGTTTTTGGTGACAACACTGTCAGTGTCCAGCTCCAGCAGCAACCAAACACCATAACAGAGACTCTTGTCGCTTTTATTGGCTTCCAGCCAGTGTTTCTGTGTAAAAAATGTGTTCAAGTCTGCCAGTAGCGTTCCAGTAACCAGTTGGCTACTGTTACACATGTGATTTTTGGGCAAACTTAGTTTAGGGTTAAAAATAGCTTTAAAACACACAGAAAAACATCCACCGTCAGGGCTCCAGACTGCGACTAAATGGTCGCATTTTGAGACTAAAATTTGAGACAGTGAGAGTAAATTTTTCATCTAATCGCGCATGAGCAACCAGTAAATTTGCCGATTTTTTAAAACTACTATTGAATATTTTTTGTTGCTGACAAACTTCTACTCCACACTTCAGCCCAGTAGACAGTAATGCGCAAATGAGCTGGTTTACCAACTGACATTAACTGCAAAAGAAGAAGGAGACAAACACCAAAGAAGAAGAAGGCGGGCCAATGTGTTTGAGAGTGGGGGGCGAATGATGGTGAAGATCCTTAAGTTTCACAAATCCTTTATTAACATTCAGCCGTCAGCCTTATTTTGAACACAAATTCACCAACCTGTCCTTCACTCCTTTCTTCAGGAAACACCGTACGAGCTTGTCCCCGTTCCAGCTAGATTCTTATAAGCTTATACACATCCTTTGCTAGACAGCAACATGGAACTGTTTTCTTTCATCTTTACGGGAATTTCAGACTTTTTGGCAGCGTCTTCATCACGTCAAGAAACTGCTTGTTAGATAAACACTTCCTGTGCAGCTGAAATGGTTACAAAATAAAAGCCCTCAAAATAAAAGCCTGGAGGGAACGGTTATTTTAACACCAGCAAAACAAAGGCTTGCCAAAATTGACGAACTGATCAACAGACCTTTATAAGGATAATTTACACATGATTTGATATAAATACATAACGTGTACATATATAACACATGCCTGTGCTCAGCACAAGGTCTTCTTTGTTAAAGATTTAATCCATCGGAAATTATACGTGAACTGAGCAGCCTTGGTGGAGTACTGCACTCTCTGAGTGCTTTTCTAGCTATGTTGTGTCAACTGCTGCACAATAAAATGTGAATTGAAGGCATTATAGTTTCTGCATTTATTGTTCAAGTATTTATCAGTAATACAGTGAAAATGACAAGAAATGTGAATATTTATTTGCAAGTCGATTTTGGTGTGCGCCCCTAAATTGTCTGCTTGTGCTCCTAAGATTTTAAGTTGGGGGCCACTGTGCGCCCAGGAAAAAGGTTAGTCTGGACCCTTGACCATACTTCATTTGTTTAACTGATTAATAATTATTGGTGGATAATATGACTGTTGTATGACATTTGCAGTGTACAGGTGGATATAAAAATGTTTTTCCTAGTTTAATGGAAAAGAACTTGAGTGGATTTCAAAGAGCATGGATCCCATCCTGCATTTCCCTGGATGATTAAAAATCAATCTGAACAATTAACTGAAACACAGTATTATCAAGGTTGCAATATGGCCAAGTGTAATTATCAAAAATGCACTAGCTACAGTAAAGGTAAAAGTGTCGCAAATTGCTATTATAAATTATTTTTAAAGAAATTTACAAAGACTACTCTCACCAAAATCATGACATATATTGCAATAACTGTCAAAATAATGGTACAATATATTTTTTGCATATCATCTAAACCTCCTTTATTGTTCTTGAAAGATAATGAAAGCAGAAGAGTAATAGCAGAATAATAATCACTCTTCTGGTTTTGGAACAAAACTGTGCACTATTTGCATTTTTTGTCAGTTTAATATACTTTGGCCAGTGGGTACATTTTTATACTACGCATAGCATCAATCAAAAGAACAATCAAAAACAACAAATGACTTTATTTATGCCTGTAAGGATGTGATGCAAAGAGCTCATTAAATGTGAATGTGACTACAGAAACTGTTGCTGTGGGTTCCTCTGTGCCAGCCCAGTCAGTTACAACTCCCAGAGTGATAAGTTATAGCAGTATTCACTGTCAGCTGCTGAAGTCTGCAACACCTGTTCACCAAATCCATGAGCACTGTGCCAAGTGCAGACGTCCACATTCATCACAGATACATAAAATGCAACATTTTCCACTACATCCATTCAAAGACATTTCAACTCCTGGATTGCCTCCAGTGTAAAAAGTCCACTTCTAAAGAGAAGTCTTCCGATAAATTATGCTTTCTGCTACTGTTGGCACAGTTTTCTGTTGTGTCCTACACAAAACAAGGTAAATCTATTTTTCTGTCAACTGTCACAACATTAATGTATAGTTGAGACTTTCTCCTCGGGCATTTTGTCACGGTCTGTCTATCTTGGATTCTACATAGTTATTCAGTTTTTCTTCTTTCCACTGAGGTCATACAGCTGTACCCATGTTGAATGGAGTCATCCACAGAGACAGCCGAGCTTCACATGCGATAGATGCTTATCATGACATCTGAAGAGTAAAAGACTGAGAGATTATTGTCAAACCTATCAATACCCATCTGACTTACTGTCTACAGCAGTGGTCGGCAACTGGCGGCCCGCAGGCCAAAACTGGCCCGTCAGGAATAATATCTGACCCGCCAGATGATTTTGAAAATTTGATATGGCATGGAGTCAAGCCAGTCCGTCACCGCAACACGAAACTCGCGTGGTCGGCTGCTGCCGGGCATTTCCGCGATTGCGCTACTGGTCGGACACGGTTGAACCAGCCAGATTTCACTGAGCAACAGTGTGTGCAACAAAACGTGTGTGTGTCTCGGGAGTCATTTTTAATACATCTGTGATCAGAATTGAGACGTGTGTCCCAAGCAGCGGTGATCAGCTATAGAAGCTCCGCTGCTCGCGGTATCGCCAGCCCCCCCCCCCCGATAACATATCAGAATCTTTCATTAGGCATATCTTTAGCCAGTCTGCCTACTACTGTGTAACTCAGAATGGGTGCAGTGCTGTTTGGTTTAGTGTAAAATGGATCAATATACTGCTTGTATGCAGGAAGGTGAACTGAAGATGTAACATCTTTTAGATTAATGCATTATATAATGATTGATTCCAAAGGATCACTTTACTATCAAGGGCAGACATGAAAGAAAGTATAACATCATTTTAGGTACTTTCAGCAAGTACATCAGTCTTTCCAGGAAACATATCATTTATCCTTCACCTACAGTCATAAGAGCAGGAGAGAGGGGATGAGTTAGGCTTTTCTTTACTCTTACTGAACCATGTCATGAGGACAAATCCCTCTTTTCCCCAAAAGTATACAGAGACAAACTCAACTTAGAGGCTGTTGGTGAATCGACAAATCACTTCCAGCATGCTTTCATTTTCCAAGCCCTGCTGTATAATAGCTGGAGCCTCTAATGGCTCTCACTGGTTTGAGCAATAACAGCTTGCTTTCATTCATAATAGATTTTATTTGATGAATACAATATCAAAGGAAAATGGAGCCACTGATTATGTCAAACCAACTATCATTTTAATTGTAGTGCTATAAATGTGAGGGTAACAGCAGACCATTAATTTGTATGATTGGTTTTAAAAAGGGAAAAAGCTTCCAAACCCATCGGACACTGAGTATTGGTTTTACTGCAGAACTTTCACTTTGAGACACAGAGAATTTGTAACCATGAGAGGAACACCAAGCTTTGACTAGATAACAGACGTTTTTCAGTTTGTCTTATTAGACAGATTAACAGAATAAGCAAAAGTGTAAACAAACACATGAAGATGACTGCATTCAGTCTAGATAAGCAGGGCTCCAGACTGCAACTAATTGGTCGCGTTTTGCGACCAGAATTTGAGTGAGTGCGAGTAAATTTTTCATCTACTCGCGCATGTGCGACCAGTAAATTTGCCGATTCTTTTTTTTAAAAAATTACTATTGAGTATTTTTTGCTGCTGACAAACTTCTGCTCCACACTTCAGCCCAGTAGACAGTAATGCGCAAATGAGCTGGTTTAACCGACATCAACTCCAAAAGAAGAAGAAAGGCGACGAACACCAAAGAAGAAGAAGACGAGCGAGAGTGAGAGCGGGGGGCAAATGACGGTGAAGCTCCTGATGTTTCACAAAGCCTTTTTTATGTTCAGCCTTATTTTGAACACAAATTCACCTTCCTGTCCTTCCCTCCTTTCTTGTCCCCATTCCAGCTGCTTCTAAGTTTAGACACATCCTTTGCTAGACAGCAACAGCATGGAACCGTTTTCTTTCATCTTTACGGGAATTTTCGGACTTTTCAGCAGCATCTTCTTCATGTTAAGAAACCTCTTCTTAGAGAATCACTTCCTGTGCCGCTGAATTGGTCATGAAATAAAAGCCCGTAGCATTAAAAATACGTCTTCAAAATAAAAGCCTGTGGGGAATGGTTATTTTGCCACTAGCAAAACAAAGGCTTGCCAAAATTGATGAACTGATCAGCACACCTTTATAAGAGTAACTTACACATGATTCAGTATAAATACATAACGTGTACATGCATAACACATGCCTGTGCTCAGCACAAGGTCTTTTTTATTACAGATTTCATCTGTCGGAAATGATACATCAACTGAGCAGCCTTGGTGGAGTACTGCACTCTCTGAGTGCTTTTCTTGTTATGTTGAGTCAAGTGTTGTACAGTGAAATGTGAATTCAAAACATAGTTTCTGTAGCAAGACTGCAAAGGCCCTGGAATTCCTGAACTGATCAAAACTCAGATAAGCTCTCCCTCTCTCCAGCACTGACCAACACCCATCTCTATAGGAAGATTGAGACATTTGTATTTCTGTAGGTTTTCATTCACAGAAGGATGGAGCTCCTGTGAACATTTAAACCTCTGGAATAACTTCTTCTTTTTAAAAGACAATGACTTTCAATTATATGCTATGGATGTTTGTTTAATGAACTTTCATGCTAAAATCCCTTTTCAGCTTCAGGAGACCCTCAGCCGGAGACGTCTCTGCATTCCACAGATCAGATAACAAGTCGTAAAACTTTATGGCAGGAGGCTGGAACAGAGAGAGACACACTCTTTAACTGAAGAAACTAATTACTTCAAAGTTCATATTTCTGAGATTTATTTTGTTCTTTCCTGATTACCAAAGTTATAGTGAGATTATGTTGTACATCATATCCGAATTTGACAGTTATATCTATTATAGAAGTCTAGATATTAATTTGTGATGTTTAATCATTTCTTCCCCAGGATACTATGGATTTGGAATGAATTCCAGTATTAACTTCTGAATTTCCTCTCTATTTAGGTTGAATGATGACCATTGTATTTACCTGTTACCAAATCTCTGACTTGTTGTTATATTTTCACTGTGATACATATTTTTAATAGTAGCTTTCCATCTCTCCTCTTTGAGACAAAGGAAGGGGTCATGTTACCACCCAGAGATTCACGCCGAAGCTTCCCTCCGCCTTGGGGTCCTCCCATGGTCCCTTTGGCCTGATATAAGCCTAAGCAGGCCCCACCTTCTCTCTCTTACCACTCTTACTCTCTTGCCCGCTTCACTTCCCTTTCTTCACTACCTGAGGAATCCATGACAGAGATTCCCATTATTTTCTTACCTAAAGCGCGTTTTTTCTATCTTTGAAATTCCCTCACCATCTAAGTTTGTTAACTATTTATCTTTTAATATTTTTGTAACTTAAGGAGACATTTTGCTCGTTATTCGTTTTAATCTGAAGAACCGATTCAGAACCAGCATTTATTTTTCTTAATTTTGACCCTTTTTCATCAACACCCATTTTTCTTGGCTAAAGCCTGAGAATCATCATTTTTAAACACTCAGCTGAGAACTCCGGAGACCTGCTGGATCAGGTCTTTGCATAGAACCGATCAACCCGCGGCAGGACATCTAGGCGCGGCCACAACGACGACGCACCGCTCCGAACCTGCAGGTCCAGACCGTGTGCATAATCTGAAGGCCTCGCAAGTCCCAGCCCCATGACGGTTCACTTCAACTCCAGCTGAGTTTGCTCTGATTCCATTCTATGGGTGATGTACTAACCGCTTGGTCAATTAATTCATTTAATCAATTTATTCTTTTACAAATCATTAGAATTCTTAATCCAAATTACCGGTTACCTCGTCAGGTTAGCTCTGGCTAATCCTCACCATATTTCCTTCTCTCTCACACCTACTTCCACATCCCTCACACATGCACACATCACACACACACTCCCACATTCCACACACACATGTAGTCCTGCACGCACACACACACACCATATCTACATTGTACATAGTTCACTTGTCATTATTTTCATAGAATAGTTAATAAATACCTCATTATAGACCAAATTACAGTCTTGTGTTTCTTTGTGTAGAATGTGGTCAATTTAACCGAGGATTCAAGACTTTTTGATATGAGATTGATCAAAATTTTTATGAGTATTAAATTTTTTATTAAAATTAATATTTTTCCCTAGAGATCTAGGGTGGTGCCCCAATTATTAATAACGAGAGCTATACATCATAACGTAGTACCGCTACATTTCTGCATTTATTGTTCAAGTATTTATCAGTAATACAGTTAAAATGACAAGAAATGTGAATTTTTACTTTGCAAGTCGATTTTGGTGTGCGCCCCTAAATTGTCTGCTTGTGCTCCTAAGATTTTAAGTTGGGGGCCACTGTGCTCCTAGGAAAAAAAGTTAGTCTGGAGCCCTGATAAGCGTATTATAGAGTCCATGCTGCCTTACTGACAGGACTTACTGGGATTACTGAGACATCACGGACAAATTCTGTCATTGCTTTTTCCTGCTGTGATGAGTCACAACATTTAGAAAAGTAACACAGAGTCAGTTTGTATCTAAAAGTCTTAGATTTGTGTTAATATAATAGATAAATAGGAAACTGCACAAAATCCACATTTCTCATGTATTTAAAAACAGAAATAAAAAATACTCAAAAATCTTCACTGCAATGAAAGCTGCAATGATTAGTCAATTAATTAATTAGTTGTTCCTAAATTCTCTGTAAATTTTCAGAAAATGTTCCATTATTTTATTATCTGACAGTAAACTGAATATCTTTGGGTTGTAGAACAAACAAGCACTTGTGGACATCGTCTTTGGAATTGGGAGCACATACTTGCCCTCATTTTTTACAATTTTATAGACCTAGTAACTAATTAATAAAAAAAAAGAAAATATTTGACAGAATAACTGACAGTGGAAGTTGTCAATAGCTGCCTGAACAGCAATGTCAAAGCTCTTTTACTATTCACATTCTATTGTGATTACAGTGTCAACTGTTGGTTGCCAAAGGGGTTGCAAAAGCTGTATTGCAGGAAACCAAAGTATCTTTTT
Source organism: Acanthochromis polyacanthus (assembly GCF_021347895.1). Taxonomy (NCBI): domain Eukaryota; kingdom Metazoa; phylum Chordata; class Actinopteri; family Pomacentridae; genus Acanthochromis; species Acanthochromis polyacanthus. The sequence goes on from NC_067116.1 coordinate 13,076,545, forward strand.
ATGTAATAAATCCTTTATTCATCAACACCACAGAGATTTTAATTGGAGGATGAGGTGGTGCTTGAGTACCCACATCAGTATCAGCATAACCTGTTGAGTAAGCACAGCAGGGAAGAAAGCCTGAAGGGCCAGAAAGTAGGTTATGAAAACTCTCTTTCCCTTCCTCCACTTGTTTGACTCACGCTGTGTGACATAAAGACGGACAGAAAATGGTTTCTGTCTGCATTTCTTTCGTGATCTGTGCTATTTCTGTCTATAGACATACCAAATCTCAAATCAACAGTGTTGTTTTTATGCCTTTGTACTTTCAAGATGGACGAATTCCAACATAAACACAGTTTTGACAACAAATGTTGTGGAAGTCCACAGAGTCTGTTCGGGACCAGAGATGATACAGAACTCCATCAACTACTTCACAAAGTTTTGAAAACCAAGAAAAGCTTTTAGCTTATTCAATGTATATTGCTCCTGAAGAGGCAACTTATAATTTCAACCTCCAAAACCAATATAAAGCAGACAGCTGTTTCAAATGTGATATAATAACAGGAATTAGGCCATGTTTGGTTCCATGAGTGGCAGCAGAGTCAGCTCCCAAGAAGAACTGAGCCGAATGCTTGTGAATATAGACTGCAATTAGGTCTGACAGTGTCTAACGGCCTAACACTGTATCCACTGTATTAGATTCTACGCATAGCAGCTGACTAGAGGCAAGGTGGTGCATGTGTATGTGGGAGGAGGTATAGCAAAGTTTTCTGAGATAAGTATTAAGTAATTTTAAATAAGTTAAATATGCCTGTATAACAGCTAGGGCCACACTTGCCTTGCAGCTAAAAGATCCCTGGTTTGCATCCTGGCCTTCCTGGGATCTTTCTGCATGGAGTTTGCATGTTCTCCCTGTGCATGTGTGGGTTTTCTCCAGGTTCTCCTGCTTCCTCCCACAGTCCAAAAACATGCTGAGGGTAATGATTCTAAACTGTCCATAGGTGTGAATGCGAGTGTGATTGTTGGTCTCTATATGTAGCCCTATGATAGTGACCTGTCCAGGGTGTCCCCTGCCTTCACCCTAAGTCAGCTTGGACAGACCACCTCATGACCCTGATGAGGATAAGCGGTGTACAGAGAATGGATAGATGTATGACAGCTACTCCACTGCATAGTGTTTTTTGAATTGTTTTACATTCTTTGTAACAAATGAATAATCACTAATTAGGAAGGTGGCATGACAACAACCTGGGTGAGATGGAAGTCCAGTGGAGTCGTGTTGTGGAAAGTGAACGACTCTATCTCTATTGTGTGTGTGTGTGAGAAGCTGCAGTCACTGAGGTGGCAGAAGAGAATGAGATAGTTAAAGCAGCCAGCAAGTGTCTCGAGAGGCCTAAATATTTGTATAGCTGTTACAGTCAGATTCACTGTCCCAGAAAAGAAAATAAACGCCCAGTTCCTGCAATGTTATGACAGTAGGTGGCTGTCCACTGCAGAAACACAGGGACGGAGTGAGACAGAGCAGACGTTTACAGGGACAACACTGTAACTGGCCCTTTCAGCCTTTTTTGTTTTCATTGCAGTATGCAGAGAAAGCCTCGACCACAAAGCTAATTCAGTCTGCCAAAACAACAAAATGGTTGTGACTGGACGAATCTACAGTTCTACGAGCACCTAGAAAACAGTTTAACATTCCAGGTTTGTTATGTTAGCCTATATGCTATGTTGTTGATGCCGATATTTCAGAAGTGAACAGAGGGCAGAAAAAAAAAAGCTACATGCTGTTGTTGTCCTCTCAGAGCAGAACCAATCAACGTCAAGACCTGTATGCCAGTTTTTCTGGGCATTAGAAGCACCTTTCCCACAGTAGGTATGTTTCTCTGCTCTTAAAATGTCACAGAAAGAGATTCCTACAGGGGTGGTACCTGCCATCAGAGTACATTCAAAGATGGTAGGGCTCAAAGGCCTGAAATGGAGAGTCTTTCCACCTCTCCTCACTACTGAAGACTTTGTCCAGTGATATGCAGAGTTCCTCCTGTCCGCTGAGAATTGCAAATGTGTCATTGGACCACACACACCTAAAGCAGAAACTTCTGGACATCACAATGATATCTTGGGCAAGGTACTGCTCGAAAACCTCTGTCAGGTTTATAAATGATAGTGAATTACTCAGAGTTTATAGTTCATAAACATTTAGCGTTATTATACTGAGGAGAAGCATTCTTGATACAATTCTAAGACACATTTTTGAATTTGGGTTCATGATAAAACTGTGGTTGTGGGCCACTACAGTCTTGGTAATTAATAGTGTTTATCCACATCCAACCTTTATGTGTAAAGATTTCCTATCAACGTCTGGTCCGATGAGAGACACACTCATTACCATGTCAAAGGCTGTCAGTCATCCTCTAAACTCCTGGGTGACAGATGCCAAATGATGCTGTGTGTGTGTGTGTGTGTGTGTGTGTGTGTGTGTGTGTGTGTGTGTGTGTGTGTGTGTGTGTGTGTGTGTGTGTGTGTGTGTGTGTGTGTGTGTGTGTGTGTGTGTGTGTGTGTGTGTGTGCGTGTGTTCACAGACAGCAGAAGTTGTGAGTGTGGCTGCTCTTCTCCACAGACGTTCAGTGTGTTTCATTTATGTCTCCAGTATGGTATAAAGGTTTGATTATTTTACCATGCAGCTAATAAAAGCCTTTTATCCCAACATCAAATTCATTTATTACTCAAACTCTGGGGGAATCAAAGCACTCTCAGCAGTCTGAATAAAAACAGCACAAAAGAGACGGAAATAGACAAATTCCAAAAAAAAAGTAGCAGAATGAGATAGGTCTAAAAAGCCCTTCTGCACCACTTTCATTGTTTGTTGTATTTCTGCAAAAATCTTCTCCCTCTAAAATACACTGTACAACTCAGCTGTCACAGGTTATCAACAAAAGGTAGGTAAGAGGCTCTTATTCCCAATTTACAGGTATTTCACCTCAACTTATCCAAAGCTAATGCCTCTTGTTGGGGATCATGAGAGGGTAAAGGAATACGCTGGGAATGAACAAAGCTGGACTGTAAGCAGACAGAAAGGGCATTTTTCACAGTCAGTACTGAGTGTATTTTTAATTTTTCATTAATACAAAAAGTAAATGTTAACACCAATGATTATTTAACCTGTGGAATGTTTTGCATATTTAATTGTATTTTTATTTTACCCTTAATCTGATGGTTCAAATAGCTAGAATGGTCTGAAAAATGGATTCTGCTGTTGGATTTTGATTAAAAATGGATTTTTTGATCTGCTACCACTATTCTGAAGGGTCATTTAAGTTGTGTTGATTAAAAGTACTCGGAGACAGATAAAGATAAATTGTGTTTATGGCTGGAAAAAAAAAATGTAGACAGCCAGGGCAGGGATGACTATCGTGGAGACTACCTGGGACAGGGTGCTTACATCCCAGCAGTGGACTCAGCAGTGGGCTGCAGCCCCCCTATTAATGCACTAATGTCCAGGTATTGGTAACTAGAAGGAGAAAAGTGGAGCAGATGACATCTAGAAAAAAACAGCACAGTTTGGCATTATTTTCATCTAGAAAATGAATGTGCTATACTTTGTACATAGACTGTGTGAAATAAAAGGGCATGTGGCCAGAAGACCTATGCAATGTGTAATCAGATTCAACACCTATTTGTATGTCATCCTGCTAGGTATTTTAAATGTTTTTGTTGTTTTGTTTTTAAAGAGTTTTATGTTTTGTAGGATAATGTGCAAAGTTTAAAAGCATGGCAAAAAGTGTCACATTTTAGTGGTAATTAAGTATGGTTTGGTTACTGAAGAATGAGAATAAAAGCTTTTAAATGGCTCTTAAAGAGATATGTGATTTTTTTAATGTTCCACCTTTGGTTAAACTGTATTCAATTTTGATGGTTTTCTGACTGTTTTCTTGAGTGTTCTAAATTAAAAGTCCTGTATAATCAACAGTGAAATTAGCCATCAGGAACATCCCTAATCTTTATAACTGTTACTGCAATTCTGAGATCTAATAGAACCATTTCCTGCTTGTCAATAAGTTTGAATAACAAACTAAAAACCAAGAGGACATTTCTTAATAAAAGCAGCTAAATTATGTTCTTTTGAGTGGTACATCAGAGAACCACCAAAAATAGTTATTTTACTCATTTAACACATTTACAGGAACTAGTGCATCAACTATTATCAAAAGGTTTATTTTTAGCTTTAATAATTGCAGTATCATTCTGAATAGTCCTTCAGGTTTGAGTTGTGTTTTCCAGTGTCACCTACTGTACTATTACGTTTAAATAAAGACAGTGGCCATTCTTAGCAGAGACAGCAGCAGTGTCCTGACACAAGGAAAACAAGGTTGTGTTGGAGCCAGTGACCAGTGTTCTTGTCTACTTGGTGTGCACAGTCTACAGGAAAACAAATATTTTAGTAGCTGCAGAGTCTATTAGGATTTGGTTTGTTGGTTCAGAAAGTCATAGCATCCTGTAAGCATGGAGTTGTGGAGCCAAGTGTTCATGTCCCCACATCCCTGGTTACGAGGTCTCCTCCACATCTCAGCCCTGCACCACACTGGACTGGAAACCTCGACCGCACGGCAGCCAAGAATTGTGCTGCTTTCATAACTTCAGAACACAAGAGATGCTCAAAGCAAACACAACACTCACAGATTCTTTGTAGTACTAAAGCTCTGCACAGCAGCTCTAATCTGCTCACCTCAGGAAGAAACATGCATGTAGAGAAACAGATTCACAAACAGGAGGCAACAAAGCGACACCACCACACAGCCAATTACAGGGAAGAACCTCTGTGGACAGGGTGGTCTTGGCTGGAACTAAATTACAGCGTGGGCCGAGGAGTTTCTGGCTGGCTGTCATGATAAAGCCTTTCAGAAGGCACAGTAAAGGATTATCGGCTGTTACAGCTTTAATTGGCAGTTTAATGAAGTTGCCCACAATACATCTGACAGACAGTAAAGGCGGACATCCTGTTTGTACACATCAAATACACCCCAGGGTGAAATATCAGTGGTGGGACTGCAAAGGGTATCATTAGCAGAGCTCACATTTAATAAATCATTCAAAGTGCACGCTATAAAACGTCTCATGTACCTTTACTGTAGTACTGTTAACAGTGGAAAGCTGTGTGTTACGAGGGCAATTAGCTTTGGATTAGGGGAATGCCAGCGCTTTTGAAGGATGCTTAGCTTCCACTTCTGCTGACAAAAAAGCTAAACACACACGGTAGGATCAAATATTACAAGAGGAGTATTTAGGGATTAGTAGTTGGGGGAGTACTTGGGGATATCAGTGGTGTCATCTGCCAGCGAGGGAGCGTCTGAAGAGTTCCCAGAGGCAAATTCATGGCAGCTTAATGAGAATATCGTGCACTGTAATAGTCCATCAGGTCTTGGGTAAATAAAGCTTTCAAACATAAAAGGGGATTTTGACACATGATTATACAATCAAAACTCTCCAGTTAAGCAAAGTAGTGCCTTCAGGTAGTGGGGCACATTTTCTGCACTGTGTGGAGCTTAAGCCTGAATTTTAATACATTTTTTAGATTTACTGAAAATCAGTATTTCCTGTCTGGAACTGGTCTGAATAAGTATTTAAACCTCCAAGCCAATACACTGAGTTAGAGTATATTTACAGTTTCCAGCTCCACTTTAAATGTGTCCCCATCAGAGTGCCATACCTGGATTTGAGGATTTTCACACCTTCCTACTTGCGGATTTGTGCAAGCTGTGAAAGTCTGTGAGCTGATAGCGTCTAGTCATTACACACATTTTCCGAGGGATTGAAGTAACTCACATTCCTGGTAGGCTTCAACATAGAAGCTGTGTCAGTGCTGATGCACAGTCTGGTTTATCATTACCTTTTTTTGGACAGAATGAAATACTGTTGCAATTTCAGTTCACTTGCATCCTTAAGTCTCCTCAGGATTTTGCATTTATAGCTTCATTCGTTCATTATTGCCGCTTTATCCTCCTCAGAGTAACTGCTAGAGAAACGATGCTTCCATCAGCAGGGTCATTCGGCTAAAATGATACTTCCTCTTGGCATTAAGGGTCCACATAATTGTATTTGCATAATCTATCCATACCAGAATGCACTACAATGCCACCAAGAAACACAAGAGTGCACATTTATGTCTGATGTTTGTCCATTCTGGAGTTAAACTGGCATTTTGGATGAGTGACAATCAGAGCTCAGATTCAACCACAGTATTTGTCACTGTGGCTGAGAGTGTGGTCATATTTCCTAAACACAGAGCATTTCAGCTCCCTGCTGTTATCTGTAAGGATGCTCCTTTTGGATCCAATACGAATAACTGTTATATCCCTACCTGGCTCTTCACACAGCCATAAGCCACTGATAAACTTCTGCGGACTCCCATTTGACATAACCTCCTTGGTGAATTGTTTGCTTTGTAAATCTTAACTTGATTTCCGGTTTGCAGCTGGGAGATAGATGAGGACGAACAACCTTTCTTTATCTTCTACATTGCATTGCAGCTGTAAGCCTAACCAATTACAGGCCCCGATTAAAGAAACAAAGCCGTTGTTTTTTAAATTTTGAAAATAAAGGCATTTTCAGTGATGATTTGACTAGAAGCGTGCACTGCTTTTCAGCCACAGATTTCTACACAGTTTCATATATTTGTATTTATTTAGCCAGGTAAAGTCAACAATCTCTTTTTCAAGTCAGCGCTCAACAGGATGCCAGGATTACAAGTTTAAGAGAGAATATAAGGCACAGCAATAAAACAGTAATAAAATCAATGTATGGATGTTCAAAAAACAAATGGTTAAAGTAACAAAGCTAATACAAACAAAGAGACATACAGTAAAGGAAAATTGTGGTTTGAGCTAGGAATGCAGATTTTTATAAATATTTTAACTGATAATTAGCAGCTCTGTCAGACAGTAATTGATAGCCCGACTGAAGGACACTGAATATTTTTAATCTGGCAAGGAACGCAGCAGAGTTCTGTGAAGACTGCCATTGGTTTGTCTGTCTGTTACAAACATTACTCCAAAACTGATTGACGGATTTGGATGAAATTTTAAAGGAAGGTCAGAAATGACACAAGGAACAAGTGATTAGATTTTGGCTGTGATGCGGCTTATAGTCTGGATCCACGGATTTGTTAAAGATTTCGTTTTCACTGTGAGATAGCGGCATGGCATCACTGTAACCATGACAACAAGTGAACACTACGTCAGCTGCCTGCTGATGATCACATGATTGCAATCCTACTACAAATCGACCACTGTGGACCACAATTTTTTTTAAAGATTTCATCCATTGGAAATCATACGACTGAGCAGCCTTGGTGGAGTACTGCACTCTCTGAGTGCTTTTCTTGCTTAATATGCTGATACAGCTACTTTCCATTTCGTCATGCCGGTCATTTGGCTATAGAAACGCTGTTGTTGTAGATGTCAGCTCTTCTTGAATTTGTGAACTCTGGCCTGAAGTCATTAACTGCCACAGAAGTCTCGGTCATAGTGGCCTGTGGCTAGCTAAACCCTACAATGCTCTTTGCTGACCAACAAGAAACTGTTGTGTTGTTGCATTAATAGGACAAAAAAATGTAACAACCTCCTGTACATTCAGTAGCATGCAATCGATATTTGTTTTTTCTCTTTCTCCCTAATGTACACATTCGCTGGAAAATAAAACAGCTAAGCACAGCTGTATTCTAAACAACCAGCATGAGAAAAGATGCTTAACAAGATTACTTGTTATTATGCATTTAAACTGGGATACCAGACAAGCAGTGGCTATGTGGAACAGCATGTACAGTAACTCTACCAGACAATATGCTAATTATTTTCAACCAAAACCTTATCAAGAGTGAGACAGAAGCTTTTAAAATTTGTTTGAAAAATATTTTGTTTGCTGACCTGTGGATTAAGTTCATAAATCTGAAAACTACTGCTATTCCTCGATGTGAAACAAACAAGTTGTCCTTGTATCCTTCTTCCTTTGCACCACCAAGCTAAGAGGAAATAAGACGAGAAGAGAAATTGGAGCAGAATCATCCTGTGTTTGTGCTGGCAAGGACCACTGGCTCATTATTGGCCATTAGGGTTGTTTGGATGTGACACTGGCTATTATTTACCTCCAGACCACAAGTCTGAAAATGTGAAAATGCCTGTTATGTAACCTGGCAATTACTGTTCCTCACTTCTACCATATCTTGTAGCTTTGCCATGCCGTTTGCTATGATTCACCAGGAATGCTGAAGCTTACTCGGTAAAACTAGACACAAGGCATCAGCTCTTCCTGAGATTCATTCTCATTGTGATCACGTTTTTACTGGAAATCTCATTCAATCACACTAAAGCGTAGGGCATTTTGGATGACGGCCTTCAATGTATATACACTGAATTATTTCCAGAATTTCCCAACTTAACAATTTATGTCTCTGCAATGTCTTTCACTACAGAAATGATTTTCTATCTTGCTGATCATCCATAGTAGCTGCCCACAGGGGTCACTACTCCATCTGTAAAGGCTTCCATTTTCAGGCGTGCTTTAATGTAGACATCAGACTGATGACAGAAGCATTCCCGCTCCCTGCAGAGTCAAGGAAATGGTCTTTTTATTGTCTTGGACTGCCACAAACTTACTTATCAGACAGAGACACACACCCCTGTGGTTATAAAAAGAACAAAACAACATCAACTCTCAAACACACTATCATGGATGCTTGCAGGCATTACATGCAGGTATAAACACAGGCAGGCAAATGCAAATGAAACACATACTACTTGGAAGAACAAGAAGTTTCCAAGACAAATGCCACTGCTCATAGACAAGACTAAACACACATACACATATAAAGAGTAAACTACTTTCTCTGTAGTTGTTCTTCTCCATTCCGATTATTTCACCAAAAATCAGCAGCTGTGGCGTCTGTTACATACAAAATACACAGTCTGTGTGCTGTAGCAGCTCTGTGTCCTCTGCTCAGATGCAGGCTGATATTCAAGGCCACTAGAGGCAGATGAGTTCCTCTGTTCTCCTCTGCTATCTCAGCTCATGGTATTCCTGTTACAAGAATCAACCAAGAGTCTTCATCTCCAAAGCCAGAAAGGGGACCTGTTGTGATGACCACCTCTGTGGTGAGTAATGACCAGAGGCTCCATGTTCAACAGTCTTATCAGCTGTACCACTGGCCTCCCAACTAACAAAAGAGAAGAGCTATCTCTAGTCCAGGAGGTGCAATCTTCTCCTTGACACAATATAAATGTAAAGAATTAATAACTAAACTAAAGTAACAATTCAGGATTATTCAGCTGAACCCTGGTACTTTCAGACTGCTGGTCTCTTAGTGAAGATATTAGTTTACAATAACAGGAAGCAAGACAAAAAGTAGAAAATATTTGGCATTTTGTTTGAATACATCACTTTTATGTATTTTCAATCAATCTATTAATACATCTATTGGTCAGTTAATTATTTTGGCACACATATACACTAACAGTCAAAAGCTTGGACACACCTTCTCATTCAATGACTTTTAGTTATTTGTAAAGTTTTCTACTTTGTAAATTAATACTGAAGATTAACACTCTTGTTCACAGCATAATTCCATATGTATTCTTTGATAGTTTTGATGTCTTTAGTGTTAATCTACAATGTAGAAAATAAGTACAGAAAAAGCATTGAATGAGAAGGTGTGTCTAAGCTTTTGACCGGTAGTGTAAATTAAACTAGTATTTTTGGAGATATTTTTCACATTTAAAGCTGCACAAACAGCTCTATTCATATCAGGAACGAGTCACACGACAATGTGCAATATGAAAGCGGTCACAGCAGTGACGACCCTACAAACAATAATCAACTAAATGCAGTTTTCCTCAGCTCTCTGGAGTATATTTGAGTATTTAGTGCATCTCACAACTGTTTTATTTCACTTGCACTATCATCCACAGCATGCAGTTTCAGCTGTTTGAATGTACACAGAAACATCAGTTCATGCTGCTTCAGTCAGCCTACATCCCTGCTGTTAATAAATGCTGTGTTTCTCTGCACAACACTTCCTACTTGTCGGTCAGTGTTTCTACTCATATGTTTTGTTAATAACGCAGCCAGACACTCTGTTCTTCCTCTGTCTCTCTGTCACAAACTTTTACCATTAAATGCTTCCTCTACCAAGTGCTTTTCCCCAAACAAAAAGGTTACCACATACTGTGTTCAGCTCAGAAGACAAAAGAGTTTAGAGGGAGTTTGTTACACGTTTATTCCTTCGAAACAACTCAGGAGGATGTGTGATCAAAAATGCACCCAGTCAGCTAAAACAATCCAAAAAAAATATGCCTGTAGTCTATGTATTGCTTAAGGCCCTGTCACACTCTAGCGTATAGAGCCAGCATCTGAGGAACATATGGACCTTTTGGGAATACGCTGACATATGCCGAAACACGCCAGGGGTACGCTGGAATACGTTTCTACTACGCCGGGATACGTCGGTGTACGCTGATGGGAAAAAAAAATTTTGAACATGCACAAAAATTTTCAGCGTATGCCGACATATGAATTTTACGCTCCTCATATGTTTCTCATACGCTGAACATGCTAGAGGTACACTGAAGGTACGTTACTCATACGTCGAGTACGCTTCTCATACGTTGAAATTGAGTGGGTCAAGAAACCTAGCGTTAGAGGAGCGTATAATGAACGTGTGTCTGACGTGTGTCTAACGAATGGCTAACGTTATGATGGTAGTTCTAACGACAGTCTAACGTACTCAATTTATACCCAAACGTGTTCTGAGCATACAGCCAACTTATCCCATGTGTATTACATGTGTATTTTTAGCGTATGGGGGGTATATAAAGTCTCACATTTCCAAATCTGTATCAGTTTGTACCAGCAGTTCAGAGATGGAGGTTGCTGTGCTGCAACGTCACCAAGATTTGTTACAGTTGGCAGTTGAGTATTCTAGACACAGAAGAAGAAGGCGTAGAATGAGACGTGCATTCTGGGTGAAACCTTGGATTGGAAGGTGGTGTCGATTTGGCCTTTATGACCAGCTTATGGTTGAATTGAGAAATGAAGATCAGAGAGCTTTCAGGAACTTCCTACGCATGCCTCCAGAAATGTATGATGAACTGCTGGACAGGGTTGGTCCCAACATCACCAGCTGTGTACGCTCATCATACGTTAGGCTGACGTTCCGCATACGTTTCTCATACGTCGGAGGTATGCTGATATACGTTACTCATACGTCTGTATACGTCCAACTCAAATACACATCACATCACATACGCTCACATACGCTATGCGTACGCTACTCATACACTGACGGTACGCTAGGCTGACGTTACTCTAACGGTCATTAACCGAAAATCGACCTCATACGCTGAAAAGTTGTGCGTATAAACAATTTTTCAAAATATTCGATACGTTCCTCAGACGCTGGCTCTATACGCTAGCGTGTGACAGGGCCCTTAAAGATGTAAAACCTAGTTGTCTTGCTACTGATTTCAAAATATACAACATATCTGTGTAAGCCCCAAAAAGAGTTTATATTGAATGGGACATTCCAGTGCAATCTTCTAACTGCACACTTCACATGTCTTACTTTTTTAAGACTGAGACTATTTCTACTTGCAGGTAAGATTTTGGTTAATTAACATACTCTAAATCAGAGAAAAAGACAAGGAAGCCACTTTACTTTGCTGTTATTTTCTTACTTTTTTCTGCAGCAGGAATCTCTCACATGTATAGCTAACAATTCAGAAAACTGGAACCAAACCTAAGCTATAGTTGAATTATTATATTATTATATTAATTACATTAGCCCTGTGACAGACTGGCGATCTGTCCAGGGTGTCCCCTGCCTTCGCCCAAGTCAGTTGGGATAGGCTCCAGCACCCCCCGCGACCCTAATGAGGATAAAGCGGTGTATAGAGGATGGATGGATGGATGGATGGATATTAATTACATACTCAAATTCAGTTCCATATCAATTTGATCAAAGTTTTCTGTAGAAATAACACGACACTGCACAGGCATATATAATCAAACTCATAATTCATGCCTCGCCTTTTCATTATTTTGTCATTTCTTATTTTTTTGTTTGTTTACTGAGCCAGCTTCTCATATCAAAGCAGATCAGTAAATCAATCAGAGAACTCCTCACACACAATAAACCATTTCCTCTACACTCGATGCAAATGGCCCTCTTTGTCCCTCCACTCCATAAGTTGGTGGCCAAAATTGGATTTCCCCTAAAGCACATGATGCTGAATTTAAATGGATTTGGAGGAGGGTGGAAATCCTTTGTTAAAACAAAAGTACCAGACTTCTGGAAAGAGAGAGCAAAAAAGGTACAGCAGGCTGATTTGCACAGGATTGAATATTAAAGGACCTGCTGTAAGATTCCAGAATAGGTTGGTGCGATGCTGATGGGGAAGTAAGGAGGAAGTGAGCTCCCTAAATCAAATGATGGTAATATTTGGTAGAAAGAAAAAAAGAAAAAAGCTGTGAAACCTCAAGTCCAAAGACTAAAGAGAAAGAGGAGAGAAAACTGGAAAACCCCATCCAGGTCAAAATGAAACAGCAGCTACCTTCTTCCTTGTCAGCTTTGCTTCTCCTGCACTGACAGTTAATATCAGAAATGAAATAGAGCTTATTGCATTTGCAATAGTGATCCTCAGTTATCCCCTCCTTTAGAGTAGAAGTCACGTCTGGATCAGGCTTCTAAACAGGACTCATACTATATAGGAAAATGAAAGTTAAGCCCAGTTTAGATGAAGAGAAGACGCTCATCTTGGCACATCAGATTCTGATGTAATTTAGTTGTGCTTTCTTCAAAAGAGTATTCCCCAGTAGCCCTCTCTGGTTATCATTTTCCTCACAATCTCACATCAAAAATTCCATACAGAAGTTTCCATTAGCAAACGGCATCATAAATTTGTCCCATCGATGTTTCTTCTCATAAAAACAGGCCATGATTAAGCGAATTATGTCAAAGTGCCTTTGTGCAAATTAAAAATTCCTTTAATGCTGCAACATTATAATGTGGCTGGCCCACAGAGAGTGGAATATTCTCATTTTCTGTTATTCCACAGGGTTTCTCCTGGTGTCCAATTTCATCACAGGGATTCCAATAAATTTCCTTACAGGGACCCAAATACATTCCTTCACATTTGGTGACGCCAACAAACAACAGACAGACATGAGTGCAGTTATATTTGGGGTGTTAAGTCAGCCTGCAATAGAGCAGCTGGCCTGTGGAAGCAAGTTTCCATGTCTGAATCCAAATATCCTGTTTGTCCAATCAAATGGTTGCTTGCGCTGTAAACAGGCTTCCTTGATTTGCATGAAATTAAATCAACCTTTATACTACCTCTTTCTCTATACCACATGCTTTATTTGGATTATGTACAAGAAAAAACTAAACAAAACATTTTATTCAACCAAGTGAGGTTGGGGACTTCGAAAAGACAAAAACTTAAGAAAGGGAAAAAAACTGGCAACTCAGTTCCAGCATTGTATCCCCCATAGACCAGTTTCAAATTCTGGCACAGTCATAAAACAGGAGTTGTGAATACTGTGATGTGACATCAACCTGGACTTTGCATGCTCAGCTGACCACGGAAAAGAAAGCAGCAGAGGGAAGCCAAAGCCAAACCTGACTGGCAGTTTGCTTTGCTCCTGCTACGGGTTTCAGCTTCAGAGAATACAGCAGAGAAGTAAAAAGACGTGGGTACAGAGGAGCAGTAGATCACTGGCAGTCCAAAGCCCCACAAACTGTAAGAAAGAATGAAAGCCTTAATCATGCAAATATATATATATATATATATATATATATATATATATATATATATCAAAATGGCTTTTTTAATATATTTGCATGCTTTTGTTCAGTCATCTTTTAAACCATGCACCATCTCCCATCCATCCTCTCTGCATGTTGATAGTCTGAGGTCGCTGTAGATCCTGTCACAGCACCCCATCACTGCTAGCAAGCATTCAGACACTCAGCTGTAGTTAGACTGGGCCTTGGTTACATTCTAAACACACATTTTCATCCACACACACACCGACGCAGGTAGAACCACGCTCAGACAGCTCACATGAGCTGATACAGGCAGGCTGGCAGGCTTAGCAGTGATACAGGCTTTGCTTTGCAAGTCGAAGTTACTGTAATTGGAGTACCTTTCAAAGCCTCAGCTTCTCCAGGAAGAATGGTATCAAAGCTGACAGCATTTGCAGGATTTCTCTTTGCTGAGCTCATGGGCTGACGCTTCACTCTCAGACGCACTATGACTGTGGCTTCAGAGCTGCACTGAGCAGTAAAATCGTTTTTCCTTTACCTCTAGCATCAAACTTGAAGTTAGTCAAAGTAGTAGTTATCTAGACTCAGCCTGTCAAAGAAACAGACCACACTGGAAGAACTATAGCAGATGAAGAATACTGATCAGTGTCATCATCCTGCCACCTAAGTCTGGAATTTTGGAAGCCTTAATGGATCTTTCAGGTGAACTCCTATTTTCTCATGATAAACTCGAAAGGTTGTCACATGAATGCATTCATGTGTTTATGGAAACTTAAAGCAATACATAACCAACCACACTGAGCCCAACTATGGCTTAATTTGCTCAATTTAGTGGAAGTACAGGACATAATATTATTCACACTCTGACATACAAACACTAATGACAGCTCCTCATGCTCTACAGACCAAAACAATACAGTTACTCATTATCTAACCCAGTGCTTCTGAGACTTCAAGGTTAAGCCCTAACAGGGACAGGGGCCAAATCTCTGGTGGGTCACCAGATGACAGGACCACTAATATGTCTTAATGAGTTTCAGGGCACAGAGTTATAAGTCGACTCAGCTGAACAAGTTTAGGAAACCATTCGATGTCCAAAATAGGCACATAACTGCCTTGGCTGCCTTCACTTCTATGGTGATAATTTTCTTGCATTGCTGAAAGCCTTATTGAAGGACAGGAACATTGTGACAAACATTCTGTACAAACTGGTCTTTAGTATGTGCACTTCTCATGGATGGAAATTATATCGGGGAGTTTCAACTTATTTTATTTATTAGAAATAGCCTGTCCAAAATTATTCAGATTCCTTGATAACATAAGAAAATGCTGCTTCTATGTCATTCCAAGTACTCCTGGTAATTTCCCTGTTCTAGAGCATAGGAAGCCAAAAGTGTCCCCTGCACTGGCAAGAAGAGTAGCGAGAGAGGCCAAGAAGAATCCCAGGAAGACCATCTCAACAGTCTGTTACCAACGGATCAAGACAAACACTCCTGCAGACGCTGAACAAAGCTGCTCTCCAAGGACACCGACCACTAAGGACTTCACCTCCACTAGATGGGCACACAAAAGCTCTAGCCTGTGACCAAGGACAAAGAAGAAAGCTTCTGTAAAACAGTTTTGTGGTCTGATGACAGGAAAAATAAGCTGTTGAGACACAGGGAAGTGGATTGAATCTGGAGAAAGTAAAGGGAAGCATTCAAAAGAAAGAATACCACCCTCAGTGTGGGTGGTGGGAACAATAAGTTTTGCAGATGTTTTTCAGCCAATAGGCTGGGCAACCCTGTCAAAATAAACAACATCGTAAGAAAATAGGATGACATTAAGATTCTGCAGGAAAATATCTGGCAGTCGGCAGAAGGACGTGTCCTTGGGTGGAGGTGAACCTTCCAACAAGACAATGATCTGAAACATAGACTCAAAGTAGTCAAGAAATGGTTAATTGAAAACAATATCAATATTTCACAGCCAGAGTCTAGACCTGAATCCCATCGAGAAACTGGGGAGGAACTTATGGTAAGGAAGGAGATAGTCAGCAAAGAGGAGCGGTCCAAAATCCTAGTGAAGACATGCAGAAAGGTTGTTTAATTGATGTGGTGGCAACTAAAGTCTTTTTGGGCTATTACTAAGAAAGATTAAAAAAATAAATGTGGACATGGCATTAAAAAAAACATGTCTTTTGACACTGGTTAAGTCTATTTTGAGGTAAAGATTCATTAAAAGACAAAATTTGGCATAGGTATAAATAGATAAAGGCTTAAGTCTAGCATTTTTCAAAAACAAAGTAAAAAAGTGCTTCACAATAGAAACTCCAAAAGCAGCATATATTAAAAGTAAAGTAGTTAAGCAGACAGAAGAAGTAGTGGTACTTACAGGACCACATACTATATACTGATTATGATGACAGCTACATGGCTGACAGTGCAGTTGTGCAGGATTCTGAGAAATTAAAAAAAAAAAAACTATTAAACTTCTGCAAAACCTGCAAAATGGAATCTTTTCAATTCAGTTTTATTTATATAGCACCAATTACAGTCAAATTGTCTCAAGAAGCTTTACAGAACCCATATGCCTGACCCCCAGAGCAAGTCCTAAGGTGACAGTGGCTTTTCCAAATAAATGTGTGAAACAGGACATTATTTCATTTCTATGATCTTTAATTGCAACTTTCCCTATCTATCCTGATCTGCCACTCAGCTGCTCTCTCTGTGTTTCCTCTCTTCAGTTATACCGCTCCTATTCTCCCGCAGCTCCAGCTGTTACCCTTAAGTGACTTTACGAGGTAACTATGGTAACGCACACCACAATGCTGGACTTGTGCTACATCAACCTCATTTTCATCATTGCCACCACTGTAAGTGTTGGGAATGCGGGGCCTCTCCCAGTCTTCTGGTTCTGTCTTTATTTGCATAATGCAAAGAACAGTGTTGATGCTGAGTGGAGACAAGCTGGCTGAGGTTTCGTGATCAACTGAAAAATGATCAGCAGATGTGACGCTCAATAATTTCGAAACTGGAAACATGGTCACTGGAAGGGTGAGAATGTGTGTGTGTCTCTGCTTGTAAGTGTGTCTTGTTTGCTCCCAGGAGTTTTTCATCTCTTCGTGCCTACCAGCACTGACAGCAACACCTTTCTTTTTTCTCTTGTAAGTGCCTGTGTGTGTTTGCCCTGGATGACCTACAGAAGTTTTCCCTCTCCACTTCCAGCTTCACGCTTCACTGTCTCCCAGGGTGCTGTTATTGGCAGCCAGAGCCAAAGGGAACAGTTGAGTTAGGAAGGAACAACATATCAAGTGCTATGCTTCCAATCTTGAAGGTAAGATTGGAAATGTTCAGCAGCATGGCCTAAGACACGCGTACTTTCCATTTATCCTTCGTAAATCAGGCATTCAAATTGTATCCGATAATGCTTTTGCCTCAGAATGCTGCTGAAGAGGCTCCTTGGGGAAACACTGAATGTATGCAGACTAATGGTGGTGAGGAAACCATTTAAACCAAAACAGTCCTCTCAAATCTCTCCTTGGAGCCAACAATTTATCATGCATGATCCGTAGAAGAAGACTGGGATTACACGAGGAAATGCTTGGCATGCTGATCTATATGCAGCACACAGATAGGAGATGTGTGCATACCTAAATCTGATCCTACACATACTGTAAATAGCTTATACCAGAATTTGTGTAATGCAGCATAGCCAGCTTCTATTTATGCATGTTTACCTTGAAAAGTTATGGTGAGATTTCACGTTTTTATGGAATTTCCTGCATGTCAGTGTGTTGTTGTAGGGGGTCTATCATTCAAAATACTAGCAAAAGCAGACAAACATTGCTGTCCCATTTTCGTCTACATTAGCCAGTTTGACTGACTGGGACATTATAAACAAATGAAAAATTTTTTTGTTGTATTAATCAATGAGACAGTTGTCCGTAAACATGTGACCTGACTTTAGCATTAGGGGAGCCCTCTAGCCCTCTATTTACTTAAATGTAGATATTGTAATTGTTGCAATTGTTTTTATTTCGAATAATTTTTGTTGTGTGTGCACCAGTTAGTGTATGTTCTGTCTGACAATAAAGTGACTATTCTATTATAAAAGGTCCGTCAATGGTGGCAGAACAAATGCACACCATAGATATTGTATGTTTCTAACTAAGTTTTAGGGAGTACTGCTCCTAGGCTAATAAACTTGCTTACATTGCTAACTAGTGGCAACGACATGCCCCAACGTTCACACCTTCCACTTTACAGCACGGTTCATCACGGTGCAGCTGACCTGATATTCACACCGAATTAATTTAAAAGGCAAGACAAGTCAGGCCATCCACTCCACAGCTACTCTGGTAACATCCCTAGGCTGAGAAGAACAGGTCCCTGCATAAAAGGGCAGAAAGCCGTAACCCATTAAAAAAAATGCATGTATAGAATCTCAAGTCAAATCTGGTTTTTAAAAAATAACAAGTGTGCTCTGCCCAAAAATAAGCCAAATGAGTTTTCCCAACTGGTTATACACCCCCTGTCAAAAGTTTTGAGACGGGTTCTAATTCATTTGAATGAGAAAGTATCTCAAAACTTTTGACAGGGGTGTACTTACTGTTGGTGTCAAAGTATGCTCACTTTAATCGTAATAGGTAGGGCTGGGTATCAATCTAAAAGTTTCGATACTGGTACCAATTCCGATACCTTCACTTCGATACCGGTTCCTAAACGATACTTTTTTCGATACCAGTTTTACAATATATACTCTAACAGAATGATAATTGTATTCCACATTACTTTTCACATCTTGAGTTCAATTTTCCAGTGATTTCCAGTGCAAAAGAACATTTGCAAGCAATGTACAGTTCAGTACATACTGAGCCACCTTCGCCCCCCGGACCCTTCCTGGCCGACCCGGAGCCGGTCGCGGCGCACCGCCACGGAGGAAATGCGCCTGGCGGGGGACGGCCCGCACCCGGCGAGAGGTCCCGCGAGGGGATCCTCCCGCACCGAGCGGCCGCCCCTGACCCGCCGAGTTGAATACCCCGGGCGGACTGCGCGGACCCCACCCGTTTACCTCTTAACGGTTTCACGCCCTCTTGAACTCTCTCTTCAAAGTTCTTGTCAACTTTCCCTTCAGGTACTTGTCGACTATCGGTCTCGTGCCGGTATTTAGCCTGAGATGGAGTTTACCACCCGCTTTGGCATATACTGCACCGCGCACTATTGGCGTCTGTGGCGATGGGCGTGGGAGAGCTCAGCTGCAGAGGGGAGAGGTGTGGAGGAGAGTGTGTGGAAGCAGCGTCAGGTTAATTAGCGCAGCTGGCACCAATTAGACTCACCTGATTCTCTCGGCAGTAACAGACTGAAGCAGAGGACAAAAGACAGACGGACAGAGAGGACGGGGGAACGGACGAGCGGAGAACAGCGGACAGGACGAGGTCCGGTGGAGCGGGCAGCTTACCGAACGAGATCCTGTGGAGAGCCGGCTGACGCCGAGACTGTTTACCGGCGGAGAGCCGGCAGACGTTGAGACTGTTTACCGGACGAGGTCCGGTGTAGCGCCGGGCAAGGAAGAGAGACTGTTTTATTTACATTGAGACGGTGTGGTGAATAAAAGACTTTGTTTGCATTGGCCGAACTGCCGTGGTTATTGTGCTGAGCAGAGCCGCAAACAGGTTCTCCTGTTACAGCGTCCATTTCACAAAAGTAGAGCCACATTTTAGACCTCAGAGGCATCTTTTCCCACTTCGACGACATGCTACACAACTGCAGTAAAGTCAATGTACCTAACGTGAAACCTGTCTGTGAATGGGCAGCATGCTTTTTTCCAGCTTGCCGCAATCACGTGTAATGTTACAGCCAGTCACAGGTTTGCTTTATCATAATCACATGATAAGTACCGAAACATGGAACCGAAAGACGAGGCTTATTTCAATACTCATTACTATCGAAACATTTCGGTCGGTGCCATTAAAGAACCAAAGTTCGGTACTCAGCCCTAGTAATAGGTCCATAGCTATGGAAAACTACTGCCTGCCTGACATCATGCTTAAACTGTTTATTTCTGTATTGTTTTAGCTGGCTTTGTATTACAGAAGCAGATATTATCCTAATTTCTGAGACAATGTAATTTTTTTCTTTTCTTTTTTTTTAAAGAACAACGTGTGTAAGTGAGATAGTGGGTATCTTGTTTTTGGAAGAAGGTCAATCAAATATTGCTTCAGAGGCCTTTACAGCACAGCGAGGAACATTTCTTGAAGCAGGAGGTCTGTTTGACACCGTCCCATTCTCCCCTTTCCATTTATTTTCCCTTTTTTCCGTCATATTTAGCCTCATTTACTCAGAGCTAACATCTCCATCCCATACCATCTCCTTCTAATTTCCCAGGTCTTTCCCCCACATACAAATAGCATGCTGCACATTTTAAATATCCATGAGAAAACTTTGAAATCTGACCTCTAATTTACACACGAGGAGAACTTGCTCACCTTACTTTTCCCATTAGTTCACCACAGTTATCGTGATCATTAGCTACCTATGGCATGCAGACTTCCTCCCTGCAGTCCCAGAGGTGCTTCTCTGTCAAACGAGCTCACAGTTTCTGCAGTGTGGGTGATGTATGAACTCAGTTAATGCTCCAACCTGTGAGGAACATTATGGCCATCCCATTATAAAAAGCACATTATTTCTCATAAGACTCCCTGGCTTGCTCTGATGAGGCTCGTTCTGATGCATGGACTGAGGGCTTCTGAAAGTTTTGGCAAAGAGACAGAGGGCTGATAATTGTATTAGCTGTGAACAACTTTGTAATTAGGCAATAGTTCAAAGTATAGTTCAAAATGAATGAGCACTGAGCCCTGTGACAAAGAGAGTCATTAGTCATAAACAGGTGTTAATAAGAGCCCAAGTGGTTTTCAATCTGGCTTGATAGTGTTAATTCTCCTTTACCAAGGGAAGTGCTGTCTCCCAGGGCGGACTCTGACAGGAATCAAAACCCTCCAACAATTACAGAGTTACCACTAGGGCTGCAACTAACAGTATTTTCATTATCAATTAAAGTACAAATGACTATTTCGAATTTAAAAATAGTTCCTTCAATAACTGTCAAAATTGCTACTACTGAATTTTCTATCGATGTACAAAACATTGCAGCTTTAATAAATTTAAAAAAAAACACTTAAAATGGTTTTACACACAATGCACCCACAATGCTGACAATCAACAGTCCAAAAACATACAACAAAGTAATTTTCAGTTTGTTTTTTATTTTGTTCAATCAAAGCTCCCACTAGATTCCCCTTAACTGTCCTCTTTCAGGGCTAAAGAGTTACTGTTTAAATCAACTGCACTGGTGCACTTGTGAGAGAAATGTGTGTTTCCTCATTTACTCATGATACCTCCTTAGTATATCATTATCGGTGTAAGACGTAAACGTGTGCACTGGACATGTATGTGTTTCCTAACTACGTCTGTGCCTTTGTCTTGATGATGCACATGCATAAACGATTTCTTTGTTTCAGTGATGTATTAACCACTCACCTGCTCACACTCTGAAAACAAGCAAACTGCCCAAAGACATGAATTGCATGTACATAAGATAATTACCAACGACACTCATAACAAACAGTTTCAGTAACAGAGGACATTATTTATGGGCAACAGATAACATAAAACTGACCCCATTAGCCACAAGATGACCAGTGTATGACCTGAGTGAATGCACGTGAGAAAAGTGTAAAGTACATAAAGCTAGTACTCTTCAGAGAATCAAAAAATCAGGTAAGAAGCGAAAGAACTAATTCCTCTGCCAAGGAATGAGGCGGAAGTATGTCACGATCTGCGTTAGTTCGTGTGTTTGTCTGTTAGCAACATTACTCAAAAAAACAGACAAACGGATTTGGATCAAATTTTCAGGGAAGGTCAGAAATGACACAAGGACCAAGTGATTAGATTTTAGCAGTGATGTGGCTTATAGTCTGGATCTACAGTTTGTTAAAGATTTCTGTATCATTATGAGATAGAGGCACGGCATCACTGTAACTATGACAAAAAGTGATCATGTGATCGTCAACTGCCTGCTGACAATCACTTTAGTTCAAACAGTGATTTTGCTGCCCACAGACACACTGACCTGCTACACTGTCAGGTGCAGTGTGCAACTAATGAAAACATTTTGTCGCATGTTCTGAAGCTCAGTCATTCTCACAGTAGTGTGCCTTTTGTGTATTTCTATTTTACATATCTGGCATAGAACACTATATTTGTGAATGCCATTTCAGTCTGGTCTGTGCAATTTGTGCTGCTATGGCAGGTACTTTTATTTAAGTTGCAACAATGTGATATCCTCATTTAATGCCAGCAATTTTTTTTCACATAATTAGAATAAGACACCACTGTTGTCTACAACAGTGTCACACACATGTGACAAAGACCTCATAAAATCCATTTTATTATAATGCATTAGCAATGCAAATAGATCCACGTCTTTAATCTGTTACCCGCGGTGTGATCATGACACAAAATGAAATGGATTTGAGGGAAAAAAGTCAAATTTTAAACCTCTACATTCTTGTAGCATCACTTGTGATATCTACTTTAATTAGTATAATCAGGAGCTGTATCAAGTCAATTAGGGAAGAGGGTGGAGAGCAAATGATGTGTGTCTCCTCCTGAAGCAATATTCACATTTCTAATGCGTTGTAAGTCCAAATGTAGTACCAGTATCTCAACTCACAGTACTGAAAGAGAATGAGAGTTGATAAGGGCAAAGAAAGAAATTTAAGTCAATGAAAAGGGAAAAATTACACATCGCTTTGATGAAATTTAACAGAGTTAAGAATAAGGCTAGACTGAGGAGGAGGGATGTGGTTGCCAAGTCATACAACTTAAAACTGAATTGTGCCTTTTCAATCAGTCTCTAAAATGGAAACGCCTGAATCCAGGGGGAGATGTTACAGTCATGGCCTCAGGGCTTACACTAGCTGGTTGTGTCACTGTCATCAGCATAAGGAAGGCTAGACTTATCCGTCCTAATAAAGAGGTTCAAGAGGCAGCTGGCACCCTGCTGTCGATCAGCTTCACGCCTGCCTGGGGATCAAGACGACTCGGGCAAGACATTTAGTTTCATTTCTCCAACTGGATTTCATTTAGTCTCATGTTGAGATAACAGAGCTTAAGATGAGAGAGAATATCCTCTTCCAGACATCAGACACTGAATCAGTAACATAATTACATTAGACACTGGGACATAAGAAACCTTAAAGAAGAGAAAAAATGTTAATAGGAAGTGAGATATCTACCTCTGACAAAGCCATTCCTATATATTTCACTGCACTTTTACTATTAGGTTAACAAGAATAAAGACCCTGTGCACGTTTCAGTCCAATTTCCATACTTAAGAAGAAGTGTGTAGGGTTGAAGGGCAACTATGGCTGAAACGATCACAATCATACTACTCCCTTTCCATGCTCCTATGAGGACTGTGGCTGAAACAATTCCGAGAGCAACTCAAGTACTTCAGTGACAAACAATAATACTTTGAACTGAAGCTTTATTTTAAAACTAAATACAGCTTCACTGTGTTTGCTGCAGATTGTAAATTGGAGAAAGAGAAAACAGTGAATGGCAAAGAGAAAAGACAGGCCAAAAAAAAACAAAAACAGTAAGAGTCAAAAGTGACAAAATTGACAAAAGTACAGGACAGTAGGGAACGGAGCTGGAAGGTTGATGATCTGACCGACTGAGGAAGAGACCAGAGTCCTCCTCACTCCTTCATCCATCAGCATCATGTACGAGAAATAAAATACTAACAGATGAAGAGATGTGGGTTCTATTGCAAAATCAAACCGTCCTACTACATTAGCAAATATCAGTGTTTCAGCATCGCAGCAGAAAGCATCCAGTATGCATCCAGTCCACAGAGTCAGCCACACACAAGATAACATTAGCATTTAAACCAATATGATGGCTAACTTAGAAAAGGCTATCTAAGTGCAGAGTTAAGTACAGAAG
Organism: Acanthochromis polyacanthus; assembly: GCF_021347895.1. Lineage (NCBI taxonomy): Eukaryota > Metazoa > Chordata > Actinopteri > Pomacentridae > Acanthochromis > Acanthochromis polyacanthus. Next base: position 13,100,323 of record NC_067116.1, read on the forward strand.
CCTTCAGATTTTGCAAATAAGCAACAAACTGACAGCTAGGCTAACTAACTGAAGCCATTCATCGGCATAGAGCTCTGTCACGTGTCAGAGTGACTAAATCTGATTTAGCTACCATCAGCAGCCTAATACAAGGCAGATTCGTCTGCCACACTTCTTGGATAGGTTGCTTCAAACCTCATTTGCTCCAGCGCAATGATACAAATTTGCTGCTTAACTTGCTAACCGCTAAAATCAGCTATTTTCTCACAAGTGTCATTGTTTGCATCCCCACTGGATTTCCACAGATGCCTTCATAATACCCATGAGGAACGTTTGGCAGATTGTCATTCTGTTGTTCAAAGTTAGCTTTTTTATTTCCTGTAACACAGCTTGTCTGATCTCAGCATAGGACTCAGTTTATGTAAGGGGGACACAAATACTAAAATAATCTATAGCGTGCAGTCCTAAGAAGAATATAGAAACACAAAAATGCTAAACAGCCTCTGGAACTAGTGCGTGGTTCATTTCTTTTAGGCTACTATTGAAAGATATTGATGCCACACGGTGGATTCCATGGAAGAGGAACTCAGAGGGTTCATTCTAAGCTAACAGAACATCAGTCCATAGTTATAGTTGATTATGAAAGAATAACTGTGAATGCTGCATTCCATCGCTATTAATAGATCTGACTAAATCTTACACACTGGCGTTTTGTAACTGAATGTGACTGACAAATTTAAGAAGAATTACAATATATAATAATTTTACCCTGTGGTCAGAGTGATATATTGTGAAGGAGTGTTTCTCAGTAGGAGCACAGAAAATGTTTTCCAGTCCAGTATGTGAGCAGAACCTGCTCGGCTGATGACAAAAAAAAGCAAACACAGACAAACATCCCTTCAAGAGTAGAAGTAAATTTATATGACTTCCCCTTTCAGTCTGGACAGAGGAACTTACTATTAACGACTAGCGAACAAAAAAAAAAAAAACTAACAAAATATTCTTCTGAAAATTTTCATTCTCTACTTCCATTCCATGTGCTACATTAAAACAGCATTGTGACATAAGTGTGATCAACATATTTCCAGCTGAACTAGTATTTTATTTGCAGGTGTCTGTTGTATTGTTTTAATTATGACTGAGTTTTATTTCTGAATTTGAATCAAAAGAATGAACTGTTTTAGACTGGTTTTCTACAGTTAACTGACAGTAGTTGGAAATCATTAAGATTTTCAGCAATGACAGCTGAGGGAAGATCAATGAGAATCAAGGATGCAACAGGGATGTGTGGTCTTAATGTGAAGGGGGAAAAAACTACTAGTAACTAACTATTACTCCACCGAGGAACATGGTGGAGTTATGTGATGATCGGCGTTGGTTTGTCCGACTGTCTGTCTGTCTGTGCACAGCGTTACTCAAACACGGACTAATGGATTTGGATGAAATTTTCGGGGAAGGTCAGAAATGACACAAGGACCAAGTGATTTAGATTTTGGCAGTGGTGCGGCTTATAGTCTGGATCCACGGATTTGTTAAAGATTTCTGTATCATTGCGAGATAACAGCATGGTGTTGAAGAAATTTCACTCTTAGTCATTCGAAGTTTGCTGTAGTGGGGTGTTTATTGGTGTTCCGGCATACCGTGGGCTTACCAACACAGAGCATGAGTCTGTGAAGGTAAGTCGACCCAGAGCATTTGGAGAGTACGTGTTTTATAGGGATGTCAGAGGGTGGATCAGAGGGTAGAGAGGGGGATGTATGTAAATGCAAGGGTCAATAGAGAGTAAGACAAAAGAACACAAAGTAATTCAATCAACGGATCAGGCATACAGATGGAAATGGAAAGGTGTGACACCAAAAGTTAAGAGGGGAGGAGGGGGTGTCTGACAGACAGTAACAATAAACAAACATAACAGAATTGGGGATAAGCGTGGGAAATGGAATGAAGGGGGTGACACTTGACACGAGTACCAAAAGGTGTGCTATTTTCTTCATCAATGGTGTCACTGTAACTATGACAACAAGTGATCAACTGCCTGCTGATGATCACATGACTGTAATCCTACTACAAATCTACTGTTGCGGAATAATCAAGACTTATCCATCGGAAACGATAAAAGGAACAACTGATTAAATTGTAGGGGGGTTTCTGAGTCCCATCAATACCTGCCGCCCGCTACATATTTAGGTCACGTTATTTGGTATCAGCATGTGTACATAAAGTACACATGCATAACACACACCTGTGCTCAGCACAACGTCATTTTGTTTGTGGATACACCTATACTAAATGGTCACATTCTATGTTGCTGTGATTTTTGATCATCAACAATTAATAAACGAATGCATTTCTGACAATGCCATATGGGGAAAATGAAGAGCCTTGGTGGACTACTGCGCTCTCTGACTGCTTTTGTTGCGTTTTGATGTTGCTAGGCCAAGATGATTTGTCTTTTGTTTTGCAGAAATTTTTAGCTAAATCAAACTTGAGGAAGTATCAACGACACTAATATGCAAGTCCTTTGGCAGTTCAAAAGCATTCAGACGTGTAATTTTCTGTTCTGTATTGATGGAACCCTTTGAAGTCTATCATTACAATCACATTGGAGATGTGCAGTACTTTAATGACAATCACACCAACTGCTCTAACTCGTGTTTGTATGGCATGATTATGATTTATGCAATACCATTCAACACCTCACATCATGTCAAGAATTGTGATTATTATTTGATTTTCAGTGCAATGGGATGATATGTATATAAACACATCTTGATAATGTCTAACCTATGAAGCACGTGTTCAGCAAGTTTAGTGTGAAAATTATCAGCAGGAGGCTTAAGTATAGCGTTGTTTAAATCATTACAATTCTAGACCAGAATATTAGTCCTATTCACATGAATCTACACTATTGTTACTTGCAACAGTCCTTACAAAAGGCAGTGATTACAATCATTGACAGTGGCTGATTTTTAGTACCAGCTTCTCAGATTTTTTTTAGCAGTCGTGCAATTTAGCTGTTTTTCATTAAGACCTGATTCAAATTCTGACTACAAATATCTTCCTACTCGAAATGTTGCTCAGCTAGAAAAATAACAAGAGAAAAATAAATAAATCAAAGATGGCTCTGTGTCAAAAAATGATTGTATGAATGTACACCACCTGCCTCATAATTAATGCAGTGAGCACCTTCAACCTGCATGGTTCTGAATTTGTTGCTTCCTCAGCGAGACTTCATCAATCATTTCAAAACAACACTCCGATGAAAATCTTGGATATTTTTTCATGTTCTTTATCAGCAAAGCACAGCACTGAAAAACTGCAGACCCTCGGTTTGAAAAGCAGCTAAACCAAAAACAAAGAAACACCCACTATGTATAATAACCAACAGCTGACCATGTTGATCCCAATTTATATATTTAATCTCTGTGATTAGACACCAAAAGCATGCGGTTGAGCTGTGATGGAAAATTGTGTGAATAATCCAGGCTATCACAGCTCACTATGTTAGGCAATTTATCATTAATGGGGGATGGTGGAAGGGGAGTCAGTGAACCACATCCCATCCCCCCCCTTACAAGCGCAAGATCAATGTTTAATAGCAGGGTTGCTATAGAAGTCTAGCATGCTAGAGTAGAAAGGCCTTCATTAGGAGTACTGTCCTCCTGTGTCATTATCCCTTCGCTTTTAGAAAATTTTAATACTGTTCAGGTAGAGAAAGCCAGGAATGATGCATCAGTCAACTTTGTATGAAAAAAGGACAGGATGGCTACTCAGCCATTTTTGTATTCCCATTGTGGTTTGGAGGGTGTGTCAGAATCACACAACTGTTTCAAGACAGACTGACAGAGCCTTTTCCTGCCAAAGAGTAGGAGGATTATGTTCCAGTGAGAAAAATCTGTAAGGATTGAAGCACTGGAGATGTTTTGGCATGGACAAGACAGCAGACTGATTAGTTAGGAATTAGCATGAAGTCCACTACTAAAATGTAAAAAGCTGCGCACTAAAAAATAATGTTCAGAACTGAATGAAAGAACTGAATAAAAACTTGATCCCTCAAAGCTTTTGTCACATAATTGAGTTTGTCCTTCGACTCCCATGACATCAGCCCTCCACTCAGCACATTTGAGGACAATTCAGGGAATATAAATGCTATTGTTAGGTTTCAAACAGGAACAGGATAGGGATGGTTTAAACATCAGCCTCTTCCTTCATAGAAACTCTGCCACAGGTGCCGACGCACTTCAAAGCATCCTGATAGGAGGGCATATGAATATTTTAGTAGCAGGTTACAGTGTTAAGCTCTGAGGATGTGCTATCAAACTTCAAAACTACACAACCCCGCGGAGTTCCTAATGAATATACTGAAACCAAATTAATCGGGACAGCATGGTGAAAGTCAAGCAATTAAATGTGACTAATATGACTATAGACTGCAGCTGTGAGGTGTTAGGGCTTTCTATTTTGTTTGATTAAAGTTGCACCATCTCCTTATTTGGAATTGTGCTTTGGAGTCTTTGTTTATAAAACCTATAAATCTCTGAACCAGTTTCTTCTTCTAAAGGAAAAAGCAAATTGAAAATCTTATTCTGAGGGTTTGATTGTTGTAGAACTAGTCTAGGTCATCAATTATGTTCCATTACATGACCTACAAAGGTGCTATACTGTAAAACTGCTGTGCAGTTTCACAGAGCCCCGTCAGTTGTTAAAACTGTCATTCATGATTTGTTTTTATGTGCATAGATAAATCATCCATCTTTGCATCTGTTCATCTATTTTTCTAGGGCTGAAATAATTGGAGGACTTTACATTTACCAAATACAATTAAAGCATCTACACCAGAAGTTAGAAGACATATAAAGGACGAGGGTCACATGGTAAAGATAGGTCGATAAAGAGAAATTTTTCCTCCTAAATTAAGCAAACCATTAAATCATGTACTGGTGCCGCAGTTTGATCAGCTACCCAAGTAGGAAATAACAGATTCTGCCACAGAAATTTTAAAAAGATGTGGGCTAGACAGTCCATGAACACTGAAACAACACCAGATTCAAACACCATCAGTCCATTAAAATGGCCATTATCCCTACAGATCATTCCCATACATTAGGGCCAGTAGTGACATCCTCCACCTTCAAACATGCTCTGTAGACACATTATCAAACACACATTACTTTCAGAAAGTAAACTAAATAACATCTGTGACTTCTTGCAGTTGTGCGAGTAAGTTAATGTAAAATCTCCGGTGGAGTCGTAATCCTGGAAACATATAAAAGAAACCTTTTTGGCATGTGCAAAATGTAGCCACAGCAGGGCTCCAGACTGCGACTAAATGGTCGCATTTTGCGCCCAGAATTTGAGCGAGTGCGAGTAAATTTTTCATCGACTCGTGCATGTACGACCAGTAAATTTGCAGATTTTTTAAAATTACTATTGAATATTTTTTGCTGCTGACAAACTTCTGCTCCACACTTCAGCCCAGTACACAGTAATGGGCAAATGAGCTGGTGTAACCGACAGCAACTCTAAAAGAAGAAAGGACACGAACACCAAAGAAGAAGCAGGGGAGCCAATGTGTGTGAGAGAAGGGGGCGAATGGTGGTGAAGCTCCTGATGTTTCACAAAGCCTTTTTTTACGTTCAGCCTTATTTTGAACACAAATTCACCTTCCTGTCCTTCCCTCCTTTCTTGTCCCCATTCCAGCTACTTCTAAGTTTAGACACATCCTTTGCTAGACAGCAAAAGCATGGAACCGTTTTCTTTCATCTTTACGTGAATTTTCGGACTTATCAGCAGCATCTTCGTCATGTCAAGAAACCTCTTTTTAGAGAAGCACTTCCTGTGCCGCTGAAATGGTCACAAAATAAAAGCCCGTAGCATTAAAAATACGCCTTCAAAATAAAAGCCTTTAGGAAACGGTTATTTTGACACTAGCAAAACAAAGGCTTGCCAAAATTGATGACCTGATCAACAGACCTTTATAAGAGTAATTTACACATGATTCAGTATAAATGCATAACGTGCACATGCCTGTACTCAGCACAAGGTCATTTTTATTAAAGTTTTCATCTGTCGGAAATTACACATTAACTGAGCAGCATTGACGGAGTACTGCGCTCTGATTGCTTTTCTTGTTATGTTGTGTCAAGTGCTGCACAATAAAATGTGAATTGACAACATAGTTTCTGCATTTATTGTGCAAGTATTTATCAGTAATACATTGAAAATGAGAGGAAATGTGAATATTGTCTTTGCAAGTCGATTTTGGTGTGCGCCCCTAAATTTTCTGCTTTCGCTCCTAAAATTTTAAGTTGGGGCCACTGTGCTCCTAGAAAAAATAAGTCAGTTTGGAGCCCTGCACAGGGTATATTTTCACTGAAATTATGATCCTTTTAAAAAGAAACTAAGCAGTTTTGGTGCCTAAACTTTAACAATCACAACTGATAACGCAAGTAAACACAAATCAAAACACAGGAAGTGAAAGCGAAAATCAAAACAAGAGTTTTCTTTAATCTGTAATTATAGTCTCACACAGTACTCAAACTCAAGTCTTAAGTGTACAAGTATGTTGATTCATGCCACCACCAATTCCTCCAACCTCCAAAAGCAGATTTTTGTTCCTTTTCATATGTCTACTGAGCTTATTAGAAGGTGGAGGAGGTATCTGCTGGTCAGTACATGTATAAAAAATATATAACAAATGCCATTCAACAGGCTAATATCATTTGAAACAGGTGGGACACAAACTAAATGTCACAGGTAGTTTTGGTTGTGGATTTGTGCCTGTTGAAAATTGTCAAAAGAATTTTTCTTTACTGTGTACAAATGGCCCAACGTAGACAAACACTAATCATATTCACACTTACATTCCAACCTACTGTATTTGATATAATTTCCATATCTGTGGAAGAAATCCATTCCTCCTGAAGGAAATTTGCAGGAGTATACAGATAGCACAGGAACTCCACTCCTAGACAGAACTGTTATGATTCAAAGTCAAGCTCTTTCGAGACTGTCACAGTCTGACAATCTCAAAGGCATAAAACTGATTAAGCACTAATGCCATACCAATGCATCTGTGACCCTCTGATCAAAGGAGAAGGCAAGAAAAGTTAGCTGCCATAAAACTGGATCCTGGTTCAAGTACAAGTCTGCATTGATCTGCACATGAAAGAAGAAATAATCGAATGCAACGCAAACAACAGCAGGAAATTATTTTTACGGTTGAGGAACTGTCGTGACCGGCTAGTTTTCCAACCAGTTAGTCAGGAGTTCACTCACAGATCTGCAGCATACGAGGTCATACAGGGCTGCCATTTTGTCTGGCTGATCTGGAATGTGCGGTGGCCGGAAGGTAATCCCTCATTGGGACTAATTATTGTGAGTCTCTGTTGAGATGGCAAATTAGATGAGCTCCAAGGAGCAGTAAGGATCAGACTGTAGCCTCTAACAGCATTCCAGAAGCACATTTCTTCGACACCTCAGCACTGTGGAAAGCTAAAATAGATGATTTAGAAGATTTGAAGTACAGAAAACATCCCAGAGGATGCCTGCATTTCAGGAGTACTAAAAAGAGTCACCTTTAGGTACATTCATGAAACAAATGTGAGTTAATTGTTGAGATACTACAGTGTAAGCTGTCCTACTTGTGGCTCTGCTGTCTTTGTCACAATCAAAGCTCTGTTTCTTCATGAACTTCCTGCTTTGCTTCCTTTCTTTCTTCCTTCAAGGTCTATCACTTGTTGATTTGATTTCATAAATTAGAACATCCAGGACTAAAACACTACAGAAAGTGACAAAGTTTTCCGACTGTCTCCTCTACCTTTCTTTTTTTTTTTTACTTTCACTGAAATTACCCATTGACACTGATGGATAAACTGAGATCAAGAGCTTGCATACTCTTGTTCAGGGAGTATATGGTTACATTAGAAAGCTACTTTATATCATGGACGCACTGTAATTCAGTAGCTTCTGGTACTGTATCTTTCACGTTTACAAATTCTTTGAAAACACTTCCACATAATTACATTTTTTATGTCCTGAAAATGGAGCGGCTATAACTTAGCTGGCAGATCAGGATGTGTCAGTCTCCCTTGTTAACAGTTCCCACACTTAAACTCAGGGTCTCTGTCAATACTAATAGCCTATTTAATACGTAAAATCTGTATAGGACATTGGGTGAAACTCTTTGAAGTACTCACTGAACTCATTAAAGCTAGTGGTGCGAGAGAAATCCACATATCTACTAAACCCCTTAATAAAGAGAAATGAGTGTCAGACAACACTTTGATGATTAAATCAGGATTTTAGCAGCACGGAGTGGCAGCTTGGAAATGACTGTGAACTTAAAGGCTGTCTTTCAGTCACTATTTCATATTTGTTTCCTTTTCTAACAATAGAAACAGATGAAAATGTAAATAAGAAATGGGTACTGGGAATATGTCTGGAATAAAATACAGTAAAAGGGAGCTTTTCTCTGTGATGCTGTAGTGTACTTTTGTAGTCCAATACTTTCAAAGCCTTGGGTCTTTGGAAACTTTTAACGCTACACAGAGTCTGACTCTGCTATCCCTAACAGTGTCTGGAACAGTATCTGAAGCGACGGACTCGACGTCACACCTGCACAGTGAGAAAAACATTCTAATTAATTGAAGCAGTTTAGATATTCACATATTTTCAGCATAATTGTAAATGATCACGTCACCTAAATGCAGCTGCCCTGATTGGTCAGAGAAAGGAGTCTGTTTGGAAGAAAGTAACTGTGTTTAAAGTAAGAATAGAAAAATTTGACTCTCAGTTCTCAGTCGGGGAAGACTATGACCAACACCAGTATGAGTGTTTTTACCCTACTACCACTGGGGTGTAAGTAAAACGCTATGCTGGTTTAATAACACAAAACTTTTGACAGTATTTTCAAGACTCTCTTCATCTTTGATGTCAACGTACGCAGTAAAACACTGTACGATACAAGCGCTCACACTGAGATACCTGATCTACTACCGGTATGTCAGGTCTGACCAGGAGGAACAGTTTGAGGTTCAGTGTCTTTGCCAAAGACACTAGAGAATGTGGAGAAAAGGAGTTTGTGACGAACAGATATCATGCTCCATTCACATTGTTAATGGATGTTACATCGGGTAAATATTTTTGCTAAGGAGCAGATTCTCTATGAAGTACAATGTGTACATACACTCTCAGCAGACGATGACCTCTTTTCCTGTTGGACATGACCTTTCCTTTTAGCACTATCTTAAGGTCAATTTTATCAACTTGTACACAAGATGTCTTACAACGTAACAGCAGATTGTGATTACATTCACCGAGCACGCAGAGGCTCCAAAGGGGTATAAACCCTGTCAACATGACCTTTCCTCCCACACCACCCTCAGGAGAAACATCACAGTTTCAGCTCTAGTAAATCTGTTTACTGTCTGCTCCCTCCAACGCTTTTATTTCGTACGGCTGTAAAGGATATCACAGCTTCTTGGGGCCACTGCTGGAGCATTCAATTTTAGGATTTGATGCAATAAATTATTGCAGCTTAAAGTCCCAGCAAAAGAATTTCTCCTGCTGGGAGTGTCATTTTTTGCAGCACAGTTAGCCAGCTCACAGCCCCACGGACCAGACTGTGTTACATTGAGTCCAGAGCTATTGTTCTCCCCATTTCCCCTCCATAAAATCTCCTTCCTGAATCCAGCTTACACTTCCAGTGCACACATACACACAAACACAGTAGCACACTGGTCAACTATATTTAAGCTATCAGAGCATTCAGCAGGGAAAGAAGGGTGAATGGAAATGTTGACATTACACACATCCTGAGCATTATAAAAACAAGTCCACCTGCTCTTCTATACCCACACACACATTCCCATGGGATCTTGCTATGTGTACAGTATGTCCTCATATGTGTTGGTATTTGCTCAGAGTCCCACGTGAGTGTGACTTTTCAACATTGTCTTTTATTCATGCTGCACAGATACCATATAGTTTGCTGTATGTCTATTGATCTTTGTTAATTTATGGTAATACTCGGACACGTTCTTCAGGCTTACTTTCAGCATGTTTTTGTCTTCCATCTGTTAATATGGAACCCATCTTAAGGTAAACACTAGGGATGTGCACGACTAGTCGTTTAATCGTTTAACCGCCTACTCATTTATTAAATGTTTAGTATTTTACTAGTCGGTTAAACGCTGCATTAAGCATCATGCACCTTGTTCTTCGCGCCTCTGCCTCGGCTTCTTTGTAAACAGGCTGAGCAGCCAGGGAGAGAATTGCTCCTCCTCCCCTCCCCTCACACGCACACGTAGCAGGGGGCAGAGCCACACAGTTTGGGGAAGAAAGTTTGGAAAGGTAAAGTAGGAAGATGGCGACGCTCCCGCGTAAGAAAATCAGCACTGTTTGGCAGTATTTTGACACAGCAGATGACAACAAGGTCGCCTGTCAGCTGTGTAAGCAGAAACCAGTGTTGCCAACTTAGCGACTTTCTTGCTAAATCTAGCAACTTTCCAAATCTCCTAGCGACTTTTTTTGTCAAAAGCGACTAGCGACAAATCTAGCGACTTTTTCTGCCGTTTTGGAGACTCTGACAGGAAAACTTGGATCATTCTGCAGTTACTGTCCTCAATGAGCGGCAGCTGCTGCTGTGAGCTCCGGCCCGTCCCAAAGCACAGGCTGTCAGTCCAGTAACCCCGCAGCAGTCCCAGTGTCTGAGTGAGTAGGGGAGACAGACATCACTCTGCGGCCAGACGGCAGATGAATCGTGCATGCGCAAAGTCACCACAGATCCCATCCAGACTTACGGAGCGGGATATAAATGAAAATGTTTCTTCACTGTCATTATGTGGCTTTATAGACTAGTCGACTAGTCGCAAATAAAATTTGAGACTAGTCGGTGGGGAAATTAGTCGAAATTCCCATCCCGAGTAAACACCACATCAAACAGTGTGTCAAAAGAGAACAATAAGTTTTGTTCAATGCTGACTGAAAGAGTGGTTTTGACACTGAAGTAGAAACACCTCACAATGGATTAACTCTCCATTACCGAGGTATAAAAAGATGTTTTTAAGCTTGAAAAGGATGCAAAGAGTTAAAACCATGGCCTTGACTTTGTGGAGACAGACTGAATAAATGCTTTTTTCTCCATCTTCAATCAATGCACTGCTGTAATTCCCAGAATTTTAACACATGCACAGAGTTCTCACCAGGATTTTTTACAGCGTAACAGCAGGTCCTCCCGCACGCTATTGCGCATGCCTTCATTAAATCTCGTGAGCGGCCAGCCCAGATGTCAGCCAATGAGCGTCATGCAGATGCTCCAAATGCTCGTGATTTAGGTCACTATTCACCATACATGGCATCACGGAAACAACAGAAGCATGCTAATTGTAACCCCGAGATTTGAAGCGACTCTTAATTTTGGACGGGAACGGGTCAATCAACAGGAAAGTACAGCTGAGGTGGGGAGACATAAATTAACCTCGATAGGCACCCAGTCGATAAAAACAAATGCACATGGCGTTATCTGTCAAAATAACAGTGTAGCGGCCCTAATCACAGTGTAATCTTTTAAACTGACAGCGTAACGACCCGTTACAACAGCGTAACGGCCCGTTACGCTGAAATGCGCTGGCGAGAACCCTGATGCAGAGAGAGCTGCCTTGTACGTATACCCTGAATGCAGGTGTTCATCAACATCAAGCAATACCACTTAAACATAAATGTTACAAAGTTCTCTTTTAAATAACAATTGAAGCAACTAGTGGGTTTGATACGAATGCTACCTTTAAAAACTACCAAAATCACACCAAACCAAAATAGAAAAAACACAGGCTTTCCACTCTCTGAGAGTTCTTGGACAAGTCACGTGTGAAGTGTTGTTCTGTTGGGGAAAATTAACCAAAGCTAAACTTAAAATCATGATAACATTTCATCTAAATCACTAAATTCTACATATTTCGCTAATGTCAAGATTCTTCTGTCTGTCTGTCCTGCCTCAATAAGTATTTGGCCTAAGTCTGGCCTGGAATAATCAACCAGTAAACAATAAAATCTCAAACAGCAGAAGACAATATTCATTAGTTCCCATCTTCATTTGTTTACAAGCTATTCTTTCTTCATTTCTCTTTCTAGCCGTAGGTTTTTCCTCCCTTCCCCATTACATCACTTCTTCAAGAATATTCTTCTCGGATTTTCACTTCTTGTGTGGCGACCATGAAGTCACGATCTGCCCTCTAACTGCATCTAGCTTGCACAGCCAGCTAATGAGACCAAAAAAAAAACATCACTGCAAAAACATCTCTGCCTTGATCAGTAAAAACGAATCAGACACAAACACAGCAGTCATACATCTGTTAAATGATTGATCATACGTGTTTCTTGTGTGCATGGGCGCTGCAATGTCTGCTCTCTGATGCTGCCTGATCAATACAGCAGCTAGCCTCCGATGACTCAAAATACACAGCACAACTTGATTCATTAGACTCAGATTTGGAAACTCTGCAGAAGTTAACCTAGTGCAGTCTGGGTCTGAAACTGCTCCAGAAGTTATTCTGATTCTACAACAGAATGCAGGGGCAAGAGAGAAATCCTGATGAAATTTCATCATACTGCTTTGCAAAGGCAATTTGTGTGACAAGTCTGAGCGAGAAGAGTCACAGCAGACCCAGAGAATGATTCCAACTCAGATGGAGTTTGTCTTTCAAAAAACCTGTGGGATGTCAGGGGGGTTGGATTGGTTGATTTGTGATTGAAACTTTTTTTTCTTTTCTTAACAGTAAACCAAACATAAAAGTTTCATGCTGTCAGAGTCTGTTTGCTTTCTGTTCTGTTCTCAGTATCTGATCTGATTGTTATTTAGAATACTTGAGGGACAATTTTATACACACATCTCAGTCATTTGTTTAAAGCCTGAAATTAAATTCTGAATTATTTCTAATCTTTTCTTCACTGTAGCAAGTACTGGATAATACAAATACGGGATTAGGAATACAGAGAAAACGCAGTATCAAATTAAATATTTAAAAATCTGCTGCAAGTGAAAAGTACAGTGATGATAAGGTTGATTATTCAGTTATTATTTCATCGGATCACTCGTGTGAATATCAACTCAACACCAGAAAGGAGCTCGTTAGCAGGAAATAATTCTGATCTCCTGAACTCATTTAAGGATAGCTGAAGGCAATGCTCTGCAGTGTAGCACATCAGCAGAAAAGGTAGCAGGTGAGAAAGACACAAATCTCAGAGTAATGATGAGAGAATTGTAATAACCTATTTCGAAAAAATGAGTTACGAAAAACTTTAACCCTGAGTAATCACTTATGGCTCAAGTTCATTGGAGATGGTTAGACTCAGATTGTATCGCCATAGTTTTTATGATGAAGATGTCGGTCCCTTCTAATAACATTTTTTTTTCTGGAAGTTTCAATTAAATTGTCGCAACTGAAGCTGCAATGTCATAATAAGCCTTCTGTTTTCTCTCCAAGTATATTAACCCAGAATTGCATTATTATACTGAAAGAGAGTTTCACTGAGCTGAAAAACAGAACTTTGCCAACCAATTTGTCCATGAATGTGAGATAATGAATGCTGGCAACTGACCAAGAAACACTGCAGTTTAAAAAAATCTGACTGGCATGAACTGGACTAAGAGTGCCAAATCGACCGACTTAAACAATATTTAGCAAACTTTCTGAATACAGTTTCAATCTAAGTAGGTCGAATGGAAAGCCCAAAAATAGTCATACTCATTTTAAATTTTAATTTACAGTGAATTTTTATTGGACTATCAGGTTTCTTCTTGCTGGAAATGACTTAAAACAGTGACAAAAGATAAGATATTCTGTTTTAGAGATCACAAGGTCACAAGACAGGAACAGCTATGAAGCCATATCCAACTGTTTTCAAGTGGTTACAGTACAAAGCATCATCAAAAAGCACAAGTTTCATACCGAGTTCTACACTGTAAAAAAAAGCTCAAAGGGCATGATAGGAAGCCAAAAAGAATCCCCACCAAGACCATCATGATGAATCTAACGCAATTTTGGTACCAACATCTCAAAGCAGACACTCCAGTGGCTCTCGAGTAGATCAACTCTGGAGCTCAAGACGCGCACCGAGGACTAAGCATTTACTCCCATCCTGAAACAAATAAAACAATTCACCAATCAATTCTTTCTCAAAGCACATTCAGGCAGAACAACAGTGATGTGTTCATTTGCTGTGACCCAGTGATTTTTGCGTGTCTTAAGGCTTGTACTTCTGGGGTTATGATGAATTTCATTTCATACTAATGCATATTATTGGATGGGCTAAATAACACCACATTCAAATATTACAGAATACCATAGAGGAGGAACATAGAAATGTTACCGCAAAGAAAGATTCCACTGTAGTAGTGCCAGCATACAGCTGCATCTGCACTTACAGCAGAGAAACAGAGTCTTTCATTCTCAGCAGCTCAAAGTCTCACCTTTACGAAACACACACTGGAGGTGCTGATCAATTAGATTGTTCTATGTAGACCTTTTTAGAAGGCTGGCAGGAGTGCCTACTTTATGTAGGACTGTTTCTTAATGGTAAAAATTAGGCTTTGGTGTTATCATAGGATAATAGATGCCGCCTACGCTTAGTTAAGAATGAATAGTTGTGAGCAGTTTTACAAAGGAAAAGGTGAATCAGCAGAAAAGATGGTGTTAAAAATTTAGGTGACTCATGCATTTGCAGCACAACAACCAGACAAATTTTGAGGGAAAAATGCAACACAGCAGTCCAGATAAAGAGGTAGTGTGGAAAGGTTAGTAAACCACCATGGTAAGGTGGCGGTGAAGTGGACTTTCAGGGTCCTTTAAACTGTGTGACTCATCTGTTCACCAACACAGTGAGAAAAAGATTTAATAGATGAGGGTAGAGAAAAGTCTTGGCTTCTTTGATGTTTAGACATTTGTCTAAACCTAAAAGTTAACAGCAGCCTAATCAGTAGAGCTACACCACAGAAATGTCCCTGAAGCTGCCTAACAAACAGGGTGACAGCAGTGTTAATTCATTCCTCTATAATTGTGGTTTAGCTGTGAATAGACATATTGCAGAGAGAACAAATGGGCGACAAGTCAAGCTGTCAGCAGTTTCAAAGGATTTGCTGACCATTAAAATGAAATTTAAGACCAGTTTTGCAATTGGTAAACAGAAAAATGTTTAGAGACCTTTCAGAACATGTTCACAGGCTGTAATCCGTTGTGCCATCTTCCCAATTAAAACCGAGGATGATCAGCTACTACCAGCGGGTTGCATTAGTAAATCAAATTTACTACCCCAAAAGCGAGGCTATACACAGTCGCTCTCAAAGATAACTACTCAAATTTACAACATAATCATTTGAATTTATAGAGAAGTGACAAATTCAAGGGAAAACCTGAATAAATGAGAGGAGAAACACAACAAAAGCAGACACTTCGACATGAGTGTCTGAGCATGAACAGTCCTTCCACAATTAGAGTATGTCCATCCAAAACACACAAAAGCTAAACCCAGTGCATTTAAAACTGCCCTGATTGTATAAAAAAAATAAAATTAAAATGTGCCAAGAGAACAGTCAAAACATGCATGAATTGGTACAAAAACTGTAAATCCAAAAGTATCTGAAACTGCCCAAAAGCAGCCAAACTGTTCAGGAAGCTTTTAGCAACTGTTGAAAAACTTTCTAGTAATAACACAGAAAATAGGGACCAAACCGTTCCGACAGTGTTCTGCACCACTGTGATCCAAACACCAAATGAGAGATTATCATTTGGAAGAAAGGTTCTCTAAACATTTGGAGAATCAATGTAGGAGCGCCGAAGCTGTTCTGGCAGCTCCTGGTGGCCCAACATCTCGCTAAAACAGCATGTATTTGTTTGTCCTTTAATTTGTCTGTATGTGTAACACCAACCAGCAATTGAATGACTGAAAAGCAACGGCAAACACTCAGCTACTTAAGACTTTTACAACTTTCTTCAGGCCTGAAGAGTCCCCGATGAAAGAGGAGAGAGGAAACATTGTGTAGACAGGTTGAGGAAATGAAAAGGCAAGCTAAGACAAGGAGTGTTTCTCACCTCTTAACTTTGAGTCAGTACTTATGTTTTTTTCATCTCTTCTACCTCCAGCAACAACATGATGAATGATGACAGTGATGCATGCTCTCCATGCGACTTCACCCACCCCGCAGACTAAACTACAATCAATTAAGTGGCATGCTTTCCTCTGATCAGTCAATGAGACAATCAGCGAGATATACATCATCTCCTCCCCATATCGCCTCTGACACTGTGTACAGCAGGAAAAATAACATGAATCTTAGACAGGGTGAAAAGCCGCAGTGAAGTGCTGACAGTGAGACCACAGCATTTCAGAGACAAGTGAGTGGGGTGATGTTTTGAACCAACACCAAATTTGATATCAAAATAAGTCAAGGTTCTTCCTGTATACGGGAATTTTTCTCTTCAAAGAGGTTTTAGTCTAGCCTAGCCACACTAGACCCAGCTCTGAAGACACAAGGGTCTAGGAACTCTCGACAGAGAGGGAGGCGGGCTAAAAGGTTGTCTATCAAATCACTCTGCAGCAATTGGGTAGGTATACAACCAATCGAATAGGCTGACGTAGTTTCTAGAGCGGCGGAAATCAGAGGATGCGGGACTTCGGTGAAGCCTTATTTATACAGTCAATGGGTGAAGCTCAAGTATATTACAGACATGTTAATAGAAAGATTATTCAGAGTCGGTGCTAATGGAGCTCAACGACTGTTGTCGTTTTTGTAGTCGACCCTGGCAGAGAATTAAATTTGTTGCCGTGGTTTGTCTAGCGCGGCTAGGCTAGTTGTTTCCGGTTGTTTCTGTCAGAATTGTCGCACCTCTGTCGTCACTTAGTTACGCCCGCCTTCTGACTCTACACTTCATAGTGATTCGTCGGCCAGTTTTTGGATAATCCAACCTCGAGGCTTACCGAGGGTAACTAGACCCACCCTGGCAGAGAATTAAATTCGTTGCCATGGGTTGTGTAGCGCAGCTAGGCTAGTTTTAGTCAGCACCAAAATGAAAAGAATTCATCAGTGTTTCATGTTCATCATCATACTACGTTTATAAAATGGTCAGAATTAACAAGAAAACATTTTTTTTTTTTTATGAGGTAACACAACCTCATTGCCCCTGGATGGAGTCAGTGTTGCAAAGGACACAGGACTGCAGGGGCGTTCTTTTTAGTCATCTGTCGTGAATTTCATCTATTTTCAAATTCATAAAATGGCAGTAAAAAAAATGTAGAGGCTCATTTACCTTTACAAGAGCACAAAATTCAACCAGACTGCTCTTTTTTATGTCAGCCATTAATTGAAACCCAAAGGTGTTTGATTAACAGGGATATAAAGAATCTCCACATTTAAGGAACATTTCATTAATTATTAATTAATCAACTGCATGAATATGATGCACTTGGTGTGTTTATCTTCAATAATCATGAAGTGACTTACTAGTGATATGTAGCACAAAGAAATATTGCTACTGCTGAGAACAATTCATTCACTACAATTGCAAGAGAGTATGGGATGGGATCAGTATCACTGCTTCTGCCTTTAAAGGTGACATTTGGAAGCAGAGTTGCAATAATTGATGGTTTTCAATCATTAAGATAGTTGCCAACTTTTGATAATTGTTCATTTACTTTGAGATTTTTTTAAGAAGAAAGAGGACAAATTCTCTGATTCCAGCTCCCTCAATATGAATAGTTTATAGTTTTCTCTTCTGTACACTGAACTAACTGAATATCTTTGCATACATGTTTCGCCTATTTCTGACATTTTATAGACCAAACATGAATGAGTTAATCACAAACTGACAGATTAATCAACAATTAAAATAATTATTAGTTGCAGCCTAAATGGGAGACATTGGTGTAGTGTGGCTTGTGTCAGGTGGAAAAAAATACTACGTTTGACTAAAAGCAAAACCCATGATGCTAATGCAGTTGATTGCATAATTACAGTGTCTCCACATGCTGGTATATTTGGAGATAAAATAAATTCAACTGGATTCAACTTTTAACTTCTAAAAAAGAGAGATGTTTTCAAATGGTATAATCATCTCAATATGCTAAATGTTGATTTGAACAAATGTGGCTTTTTGTTTGTATCGCTGCCAATTAGAAAATGTAGCAGAGAAGTGAGAAGGATGGCCGAACCAGACGGAAACAAGCAACTGAGTGTGAGAGAGTGCAAAATAGGTAAGACAAAAGACAGAAAACGATGACAATGCAATGATGAGTGTTTATGGGTTCAGGGCTTTCTGAGGAGAAGTTTATCCACACAATGGCTGCGGGTAAAGCAGGGCTGACAGCAGCAGCCTGCAGCTTTAATGAAAGTGTCTGTGGAGGGGAAGAGGTTTCATTAAAACCATATTGGAGGGCAACATCATTTCATCCTTGCAGCATACACACATACAAACACACAAGTCACACACACACACTCTGGAGAGCTTACAATCTCTGTAACCTCCCTATCATCCCATTTCCTTGACTCCCTTTCATCTGTGCTGATCTAAAAGGCAGGGGAATCATTTGAAGCAATGCTAGGCGGATGTGCTCTGATAACTCTCCTCGGCTTGTCCAATTTTTGTGCTTAAAAAAATATGACAGCCCGTGTGGCAGCAGTTGCAGCCAGAGGAGGAAATATTCACAGGAACAGAATGAATAAAAAACATAAGACAGCTGAATAGCGTTTAATGTTATCATTGTGCCATGCATGTACAGGAGATGACAGCTTCAAACATTAACTTTGCTGGCAAACACTGTTATTTTCAAAACTTCAAATGGCAGAACTGTCTGGCTCAAAAACATCTGTGACATTTTAAAAGGACTAATGGAGGTGGGGGGGGGGGACGTTATTTGACAGACTTAAATTTAACCAGATGAAAAGGAAAAAAGTCGAGGAGGTTAGTTGGAGAACTGAGATTTAAACGAGGACATATGAGAAGAAGGACTGGGAGCAGGGAGAAATTGTTTGAAGAGATACAGGAAAAGGAAGCAAATAAGGACAGGAGGGCTGGCTACAGGATTGAGACGCAGCCGCAGAGAGGAGATAGGAGGAGGGATGGTTGCAGTGGCGAGATAACACCGAGGCCTGGAGCTGATAGATGAGGGCAGCTCCAAGGTCAGCCTGAGAGCAGCAGATGACTGCATAACATTATCACTTAGCGCTGAGCAACTGAGTGTGTGCTTTTATATGTCCATGCCTGTGAGTGCACAGGAATGAACTGGAAGAATCTTTGGCTACTGTATGCCATTTATGCTTTTATGTGCTTTTTGGGGCAATATTTTTCAACCAAATTTCCAAAGTAACAATGCAGCAGACAAACTAGAGTCATACAGAAGTGATTTTAAAGGAACTCCAAAAGAAATAGTTGTCTATAATAAATTACTGAGACCAACTTCAACCACAATGGAGATCCAGACCTAACCTTGAATAAATGATACTTTTTATGAAGCACATTCCATGTGCTCTGTCAAAAAAGTAGAAGTTGTTTATTTATCGAATTGTACTATGTCCTCTTGCCTCCACTCACAATGTTTTCAGCCTGTTGAATTGCTGAAGGCTGAATACGCCATTGTGAGTGGTGTGTGTCTGACTTTTATAAGCTTCAGCTTCTGGAACATCGAGGAGATACTGGGGAACATATTCACCTGCTAAGCACTTTATCATTTGACTCGATAATATCTGGACCAGTTTGGAGTAGTTTTATGGTAGAATTTCTTATTTAAAAAACAGTAAGCTGTTAGAACGATAACTAAAATGTAATTTCATTTATTTGTAAAAGGGTAACTAATAAGCAAACCATAAACTTTGGGTGGTCATCTCTTTACTTTCTGAACCTCAGGACCTGTCAGCAGATTAGGAAGGCATGTTTTCTCTAAAAATATTGTCAAAATTACACATTTTGTCACAGAACAGGAAACTGTAAAACAGAAAGAATTGTCAGATTCTTAACTTTGTAGTGGTTTATCAACAAATTATGTGTGATATGCGAGTCCATCAAGAAAACAAACCAAATCTAAGCTTAATATGGTGATATTTCATCAAAATCATTTTTTTCCCCCCTACACGTATTACTTAAAGTCTTGCCAAAAATAAACCACCTCCACTAACCAGATCACAACAACAACAAATAACCCATGGATGGCACAGCCGCAGCCGATAGTGACTTCTAGGCTGTGTTGACATACAGCAGAGAGGGGAAGCATGAAGATAAATTACAAATTGAGAGGAAAATAACACATACTTGAGCCTGGCTTAAAAAACGTAAACAGAGAAGCAAATTGTCTGCTAGATGTTGGAAGATAGAATCAGCATGGTAAAATACCTCTCTGAACATCAAGTGTAGAGAGGTGTAAAAAAAAAAAAGTTATTAGAGGTTATAAAAGTCGAAGTAGCAAAATGTAGAGCCCCCATTTTTGACAGTATTGGGAACACGTGTGGACACCTGGGAAAATGTTCAACCTTTTTCTTTTTTCGAGATTCATGGCATTAGCACAGTTTCATACTGCACAAAAGATAATTTACAGATCTGTTTCTAGCCATGATTGTGCCGTTTCCATAGAGGTGTAGGAAGTCAAAAGAGAAAAAATGTGACCAAAAAAACACATGGGAGCTTGGGGTTCAGACGGTCAAACGCTCCCATACTCTCAGCGTTGGGCATTTACCAATAACGACACATTTTTGATGTTTATGGTTTAACAGTTTATTTGTATTCTTCTTTACAGTGCAGAAAGCTCAGCAATTCTGATCTTGCAATGTCACTGAAAAAAAAAATGAAAAGCTAATAATTTTCTAAAACGGTGGCATTTAAAAACAGAAGAAAAACAGAATGCACACATGCAGTGAAATTAGATGTGGTCAATCCTAATACTACTGTCACGACACTTAACGCACAAAAAGAGTAAAGCACATCTCTTGGTAGTAGTATCAGATTTGTGATAAAGATGGATCGCTTCACTGTTGCCTATTTGTTTTGCTGGCAACTAAACGTCTTTGTGTTTTGGACTGCTGTCTATGTCCAGAAGCTTGAGAAAGTAAGTTCATTCATTCATGTCCAACTTATTGTAACTATCCATTTGTATATTGAATTCACAATCTGGGCCAATCATAGCTTTAAAATGCCTATCAGCTAACTAATCAGTGTACCTTAAGTTCAAACTGAAATAAGCACACACACTGTGGGTATAGAACAGAAGAGTCCTTCTCACTGTTTACTGAGCTATGAAAACCATGCTAAGTATGCAGAGAAGGCAAGGTCTTCAACAATGATAGAAACTATGCTGGGAGGGAGGAGAGGGTGAGGAAGTGGCTGAGCAAGGTAATGAAGAGAGAGAGATGGGGTTAAGGTGAAGATACAGACAGGGGAGGAATGAAGAGGGAATAAGAATTAAAGCAGAATGAAGAGGAGAGCGACAGGAACAAGAAGCAAAGCCTGGAGAATACAAAGGGGAGGAGTAAAGGGGGAAGGGGAACTGTGAAGGGGTGAAGACAAATAGGAATGGAAGTGATTGTGTGTGGGGGTGTGGCGGGGGGGTAGAAAATGGGAGGTAAAAAAGATAAAACAGGGGGGTGGAGGATGATAAGGAGAGCTAAAATATGAGACACAGGATGTAGGCGAGGAACAGATCTACAAGGAGAAGCATAAAGGTAAGAGAAGACAAACAATAAGGATGAAGGCTAAGATAAGTAGAGTAGCAAAAGCAGCCAGAGGGACATCTTTGTTCCTATGGTGTCTTGATTCACAGTATATTCTTCAAAGTGGATGTAAATGAACGTGGAGGTGAGCAATCTGCAGAGACAGGCAGCACTCAGGCTGAAAAGCCAGTTGTCAGAGCAGCAGTCTGTAATCCTGCATAACCATTGCTGAAGGTGGCAAAACCTCAATGTAATGTCTGTCTGAAGAACAACAGCCTCCAGCTCTTTATTTAAAAAAATAATAATAACAACAATATTAATATCAGGTTGGAGGTCATATTGCCAACACAGGAAAACATGTGACAGGCCAAAGGTCATGATAGAGAGAAAGCCAAAGTGAGGAGGTGGGAACTGTGCTAAAGTGACACCTCCAACAGACAGCTATCCAGAGAGAAGTGGCAGCGAGCAAGTACAAATAAACACCAAATCTGTGCACTCTGACACCTCAGCAGGGACACCTTATGCTCCTGCCAGATGTACACTGATTGCCAGCACAACACTCACAGGACAAACTCAGTCTCCAAAGTAGTTGAAATGGTCAGTATGTCCACGTTTTCTTAATCAGTTATTTAGAACAAATCCCAAGGATTGTCTCCAAAATGCTTTTTTTTCATCCAATCCTTAGTCTTAAACCCAAAAGCAATACATTTCCATTGATCCAAAACAGAGAAAAGCAGCAAAGCATAATAATTGACAAGCTGGAACCAGAACATATGTTGGTCATTTTGCCTTATGCATTGATCTACCGTGTGTAATTATGAACTCCTAAAACTTTTCTATTAAATTTCTTTCACTTGTCTTATTGGTTAAATAAAGCAATCACTGAAGCTGAATAAGACCCCTTGTATAACCCTTGGTGCAGATTAAGAATTCCAGTATATTCACAAATTTCACACTACAGAATGTAGAGGACACAGTAGAGGTTTACAGCTGTAATTTACTGACTGACAGATACACAACAAATCATTGCATTACTTGGAGATGACCACAGCTCACTGGCTTTCCCCTTGACCAATAACCTTTTCTCTGCTCTGTTAAAAAAAAGCACTAACATGCTTTGAATGATTTTAAGTCAAATGAGCAAACATTCTATCAAACAATTTTCTCACTGCTATTCAGAAATGCCTAAACAGCAGATAAGAATAATGTGACATTCGATGTGAGACACTGACTGTGTAGGAGAAGTGCATCAGGTTGCTGATAGCTCAAATTTTGTGCCATAACCATTAAATTAAAAGTACTGTCTCAGTATTTTGTCCGGTATTGTATTCAGGTGGCTAAACTCTCAACATGTATGAAGTGGATGGTATAACTCTCCAGTGAAGGGCTATACAGGAGATGTGTTTTGGCAGCCGTTTAGGGCAGGCTGAGGCAAGTCTCAGGAAGGCATCATTGCATGAAAAGCAATATATTCCCTGTCTGCAAGCAGAAACAAATCCCCATTACATAATCGTCATATAGAAATCCATGACATAGACTGTCTTATCTAAAGAGTTACAGAATTCAAACTAAATTTAGCAGGGGGCCAATAGGGTGCTATAAGGTCCTATTTAAACTGTGAAATAGTCTCTATCACTCACTTGCCCACTGTAGCTTGACAAGTCTGTTCTATGCTGCATCGTCTGCAAAAGTTGAACTATTCACAACTTTTTCACCTTGCACTTTACGCCACAAATGCGATGAGGTGTATTTTTACCAGGCATTTCAAAAGTATTTCCCCAGAGTTACTTCTTCATCTGTGAAAAGGCACGTTGGGCTAAAACGTTTTAGAGAATTAATCCTTCAGCTACAAACAAACAAATCACTCATGTCAAAGCAGGTATTTTACTTTTGACAAGTGATGGAGTGATGTTCCTCTGACATCAACTTTTCCTCTGCTTCTGAAAGCTTGTTTCTCTGCCAGGCGCAGTATCTTTTTCCACAGCACATCCCATGTTTATGCTGAAGGGCAACCACAGCAAAGCTGCAACCAACTCAGCGTTCTAACATCTCCCTCCAACTCTCCTCGGTCTCTGGGGTCTTGCCACCTTCCTTAGGGCACTGCCCAGACTCATTCTCCAATTTGTTGCTGACATTTATAGGAAAAGGGTGAGGAGTCAGGTGGCGCGTGAGCCAATGCTTGTAGTGTCTGTGTGGGGTGAGGAAAAGATTCTAAATGGAACAGTGAGAAGGAACCGTGCAGCAGCTGTGTGCTATTACATTACATTAGCTTGTCAGTAAAGGAAGATGAGCGAGTGAAGCAGTGGGTTGTGAACAGTAGCATCAGGGCATGTGAGAAATACAAGCAAAAAACCAAAAGATGGAGGGAGGGATCAAAGGAGGTAAAGATGTAATTGGAGTGCAGTTAATACTGCTGACAACTCAGTTTGAGGCTGTTTGCCTAGTTTGTCATTGCCAGCTTAGAGGCTGAGGGGAGTGGTGTGTGCGTTTCCACAAACAGGAAGATATCTTCATCATACACAAATATTGAAACTCACTGGATGAGAAATAATTCTCTGACTAAACCAGCAGCAAATACATTTCTATTTTTCACACACAGGCACACAAACCTCCTGAAAACTTCTGTAAAAATAACACCGAAAAGAAGATTTACTTTCACAGATAGGCTGTACATCCTTTTAATAGTAAAAGTAAGTGAAAATCTAAACATCTATCTCCTTTACTATTACTCTGTCAAGGAACACGGCAGAGTTATGTGATGATCTGCGTCTGTTTATCTGTGCACAACACTCCTCAAAAACAGACTAACAGATTGGATGAAATTTTCAGGTAAGGTCAGAAATGTCACGAAGGACCACCTGATTAGATTTTGGCAGCGATGTAGCTTATAGTCTGGATTTGTTGAAGATTTTTGTATCATTGCGAGATAGTGGCACGGCATCACTGTAACTATGACAACAAGTGAATGCTACGCTACATGATTGCGATCTTACTAAAAATCGACTGCTGCAGACTTATCCATCAGAAATGATACGATGACTGAGCAGCCTTGGCGGAGCACTGTGCTCTCTGATTGCTTTTCTTTTTTATTAAATGATGTACTATCTACAGCAAATCAGCACCACAAACACTCCTCCTACAACCAGGAGCAAACGGGACGATCTGGTTCTTGGATATTTATCTGTGGGTTATTTAATGGTTCCAGGATTAAAAAGTTAATAAAAATTCTGTGGGACGAGATAAAGTTCAGCAGCACGGCAGACGTTAATTATAAGAAGGGAAGGATCAAATTAAGTCTGTGTCTCCATTACTTACAACAGGGCCTGACAAAAGCCCTCGCATTTCTGAGAAAAGAACCCGTTAATCAGCCAAAGTTTCACTCGGCCGCTGATGAAAGGCAGGGCGATGTGACAGGCCTAACAGATTGTTCACGGAAAAGGGGGCCGCCCGCAATGAACAAGACCAAGAAGGAGGATAAAATGAAAAGGTTGGGGAAAGGGTGTGAAAAGGTGCGACTGCAGAAAAGAGAGAAAGAGCGCAAGATGAAGAGAATTTGGACAAGAGAAAAAGACAAAAGCTGTGGCAACAAAAGAGACAGACAGCACAGTCAGGACAGAAATTTAATGACGCTTAATGTACAGTCCTGAGCTGCACTGGGGAAACCAGGCAGGACGTGTGTATAACAAAGGAACAACAAGGCACTGAGTTGTCTAGATGCACACACTTTTAAGAAGGGATAAAAATAGCTTGAGGAGGACCACAAGAAAAGCATAAAGACATTGCACAAATGGTACTGAACAGACACAGTAGGTGAGCAGTTGACAGGACAGCAATGTGTGGAACGCTTCTAACAGCATTCCTCCACACATTTAGGGTGCAAGCATGTCATTGTGTGTTTCTCGGCTAACTCAGAAAGTTCTGGCATAAGGCATTGCTGCTTTCTGGAGAGAAGGGGGTCACTACTTGCTGCCTGATGTGATTATACGAAAGCTTGTACCACCTTCTCACAGTCTGCTGTGCCTGGACCGAGTTTGCTGCTGAGCAGAGGAGAACTAGAGGAATACTGGATGAACCCAAAAAGCCCGGTGGCCTACAAAGCCTGTGCATCAGAGAAGAGGTTTGTTAAGCTACAGCAACAGTGGGGGGTATAGATGGGGTATAATGATTTGAAAGTTCACTAGCAATATCTAACACAAGCTGCTCCACTGAGTCTGCGTGCAATCGACGGAGCACAGCTGGTGAGCACATTCTCCTGAGCAAGTTATCACAAAAACAATAGGACCCTAGTGCTGCCATCCATCTGCTGCTGGCCTGGACCGGCCCCCTGTCAGAAAAGACACTTAGCTGCAGTAGTTCACCACCCATCAGACCATCAACACATCCATAAAGATTTTACCAGCACCTGCCTGTTTCGTTACTGAGCCTCTCTGTATCCCTTCATTTGAGGGTTCATGACACCTTGGGGCATTGCAGCTGCCAGGTTTCACAACATTTCAGAAATAATTAACAAGCTGGGTATTATACATGCACTTATACGCGCCTAAAGTGCACAGCCTTTTTTATTGTCTTTATTAATTTTCAATTTGCAGGTGCACAAAACAACCTCAAGTTAAATGCAAAAGCTAATAGCTAAATTTAAAAAAATATTGGGTGATTGTCCAATTCATAACTCTATTATTCATTTCAATAGTTAAAATATTAATCAATTATAAAACTACTGTGTCAGTTGCAGCCCGACACACAAGGCCACATTCTACAACACAGCAGTCCCTGAGCTGGTAGGGAGACAAACGACAGCCAGCAGGTGGACAGAGGCGACGGGGGGCAGTGGGTGTTTGCGGTGACATAAAGTTTGTTGTAGGAAAAAGAATAGGTTTTATGGCAGCTGTTCTTCTATAACCTTGCCAGCAAGTTGATTTCTCGCGATATTTGTGAGTTCACAAATCTCTCAAGAAACCATCTTGCTCCGCTCCCGCCTTCACTTTTCGTACAGCACCGAGTTGGTTCGGGCCAATCACACAGCAGTATTCGTGTGTGGGGCGGGATATCCGGGTGTGACGACAACACCAAGCGCCAGTAGATCAAAACAAACATGGCAACGGAGGACAACGATCGTGTAGATGCTGCTATTAAGTCAGTTTTAGCTGAATGTCCTATCGCTTCTTTGAAGGAAGAACAACGAGAGGCGTTTTGCGCATTTCTGGATGGTAAAGATGTTTGTGCTTTTTTACCTACGGGTTTTGGTAAGAGTTTAATCTACCAATTGGCTCCGCTCGTTGTGAAGATCTCGCGATTGGCTAAAAACAAACCTGTCAGAGGCGGGACATACTGTTGCATTGTCCAATCTGTGCCTCTTTCCTCTGAACAGATTTACATGGAGCGGTCCCAGATTGATATTGTGGAGTACTATCAAGTACTACACAATTATTAATCTGGCTATTGCCAGGTTAGTTCTTCTATGCTAATGTAAGAAGATTACTGGCCAGGTGTTACTGATTGTTAGCCTGTACGTAGGATGTATAACTCATTAGATTAAAAAAAAATAAGTCAGTCTTTATTTTTGTGACACTGTCCAACTTGCATTGAACATGTTAAGTTACAAGACATTAAACCGAGACCTATCTACAGCATGTTTGTGAAAGCAATCCCGGAGGTGACTCTTCTGTTTGATTTTTCGAGATTCATTAAATGTCTGACAGAGACAGAGACCACATATTTGATTTAAAAAATGCATCCTAAAAATCTAATTGGATGTGGATGGCATTGTAAATTCAACCATGACATCTGGTTTTGCTTAACGCCATAATTGCTTTGCAGTGCAGCTAGTTCTCCAATTTACCCCACACTACTTTCTGGATCCACTGACATAAAAGGTAGCCTCCTGCAGCACGGAGCTGAATAAATCATTATTCAGTTTACAACTGAGTTACTTAACATTTTTAATCAGGCTTGCATACTTGAGCCTTTAGTGAGAAGAGGTTTCTATACTGCATTGTCGCATGCAGCAGATTCAAAGTGACAGAGTTTGTCAAACAACTAAAACTCTTGCCCCTCAGGCTGTATGTACGCCATCAAGACAGCAGCTCACCAGACCATTTATTATCTGATCAACAATAAAGCCAGTTGAGCATTAGCCACTTCTTAGATATACTGACATCGACTAAAGAGCCGGTGTCAGATTTCTATAGGACACCCGCCTACCAGCACTTTACTGACAGCCAGCACAGGAGAAAGTGGCAACTGTGTAGATAAAAGTGACATAGAGCAAGTGCTGACTGACTAATTACTGTGATGTACATGAATAGTCAACGTGCTCAGTTGATCTACCAACCCAATCACCCCCAGAGCACAAATAAGAAGCTGAGGAATAGCAGGAGTAAAGGGAGGGAAGGTAATGAAGCATGCGTGGGCCATTGTTAGCTCACTTTTTGACCTTTAAGTTGTGACCTTAAGTTAGAAAGGGCCTCTGAACAAATTGTCTCAGCTCAGGGTAGAAAAGAGAAAAGGCTTGAATATAACAAAGAGATGCTTTAAATTGCATATGTATTGTGAGAATCTTCACTTCAAACAGCAGTAAGGTATTCTTCAGATTTAAAAAAAAAATATTCAAACATGTCTCCTGAATTTATGCTTCAAAATGGTTACCAAAAAATACACATTTTCATTTAATGTGCAGTTGCTTGACTAGCAGGCCCCTTCATGAAGGATTTTCAATCAGCCCCCGTTGATCATCCGTGTTTAAAAAAATGTAGTAA
Source organism: Acanthochromis polyacanthus (assembly GCF_021347895.1). NCBI lineage: Eukaryota > Metazoa > Chordata > Actinopteri > Pomacentridae > Acanthochromis > Acanthochromis polyacanthus. Next base: position 13,128,745 of record NC_067116.1, read on the forward strand.
TAACCTTTATACGCCAGTAGATACTCCTGGTGTCTGGGTTCTACTCTGAGGTGCACTGCAACACTGTTAAAAAAATTCTCTAGAAGAGGAAAATTTGAATGAGGCATCCAACACTCCCGAGTTGAAGCAAAGTAAAGACATAATACCTGTCATTAAACCAGAACCACACAAAAAAAACATTTAGGAGAGAGACAGGAAAACCATACAGCAAAAAAACAAAAACTGGAAGACTTTACTTTATTAATAAATTAATCTCTATCAAAATTAAAAAAAAAAAAAAAAAACATCATAGGTATTTCTATTTATTTTCATTCGGGCTCAATCCCCTAAATGTCCCTTGGCCCACAAAAACATATGCTCTAAGCAAGGTGACCTGTTCTCCCCTTTTTAGCCACTGTTTGTTTCTCCATCAACAATATTTTGCTTATAGCTTCTATCACAGTATACAGAGAGCACAACTAGCTCCAAAATGCTTTTTAGCCTGTTGCTATGTTGTTGACAGCTTAGCTTAATAGAGCTGATTAGAATCACAATAATCACAATGCAATTATATACAGTTTAACTTATTATAATATTATACGATTCTAAATAATGAGAGAAAGCATTATAATGTTCCGTTCAGTCCATAGGCGTCAGTTTAGGGGGGGGACGGTGGGGACGTGTCCCCCCCCACTTTTTGTCAGGGGTCATTTTGTCTCCAACACATTCAAATTCTTCACATGTAAGCCGTTGTAAACCCAGTTATTTTCAGAAGTATAGAAAATTCCGACGCTCCTGAACGCACCATCCGCACTCAGCCGAGAGTTGCACAGACATGCAGCACACCTTCGTGAAGTTAAAAAAAAAAAACGCGCAGATGCTAAATTTGCGCCCGTGCCAAGTGGAAGCTCCGACCAGAGACGTGCAGGGGCAAAATTTCGGCCCGGGAGAATTAGTACTATAGCGGCCCACAGACCCTTCTATCCGCATGTACCAATAGCTCAACAGGTTGAGCCTCCGCCTTTGGTGCGGTGGTTGTGGGTTTGAGCCCAACTTGTGGCATTTTGCCGCCGTTCTTCGACATTTTCTCAAAGTGCTGTGGTCTCCACCCCCCCACACTTTTAAAAACAAACTGACGCCCTTGGTTCAGTCATATCCACATCCCACCAGTTCTGCCAGCTAGTAACATGATTGATTACCTGCTCTCAGGAAGCCCAGGCCCTACTACTGCTTTACAGTACTAGGAGTTCCTCGGATCACCAAGTTTTGGGGTTTTTTTCTTCTTGTTTTGCAATCTAACGTTTGAAAATTGATGACGTGCTGGATTTACTTAAAAAGACAGATTTATTTCACTGTGGCAATTACCTTTTTTGGTGTTGAGACAAAACAATCAGGAGTATTCTGTGTTTGAATGCATGCATTCTTTGTGAAATTTAACTGTTGACTTACAAATAAAATTAGACTGTTTGCCCTTAATTGCCTGGTAAAACTCTGAAAAATGCTCCTGTCACAAATTAATGACACTTATTTGACTTATATATGATGTAATTATTTTATCAATCACAATCACTACCATGCTCTTTCAATCCTTTAAAGAAGCTGACATACACGATCAGTCAAAAGTGTAGACACACCTCATTTAATACATTTTTTTATTTGCACTATTTTCTACATTGTAGATTCATACTGAAGATCAACACCTTTGTTAACAACATAATCCCATATTGTTTTATCGTGATGTCTTCAAGTTTGTCCAAATTTTTGACTGCTACTGTATCTCTAGCTCTAGTTTCAAAACTAGCCCATACAGATGGGTTTTGTGGTCTTTGTAAGCTCGCTCTGGGTGTTGGTTGTAAGCAAAATGAAGCCATACTTTGCTTTGTGCATTTAATTTGTGGACAATCTGTGAATAGTTGGAAAGAAAACTTCTTTTTGCAGCTCGCCTCTTGTTTTGTCACCATGAAAGCTGCTGCATGCACAAGAAAAACATGCCCACTATGCCTGGAGGGAGTGGAAGTCGACACTGGCCGCCTTCACACATCGAGGCAACTCAAAAAATGTGGTTCCTATTTACACACTTTCTTTAAGAATTAATACTAATAAAGAGGAGAATGGTCTCATTTTTAACTCCAGGATACTGTTTATGTTCTCGTATCAGGATATCACAGAACACGACTATTCAGGCATTCATGACAGCAAACAACTTTTCATGAACCGGTCAAACAACTTTGGTTGACAAGTCACATAAATCTCTCTCCATTCAGTGGATGACAATGATCATCTGCATGGTACTGTTATCACTTTCAGTTCAAAATACTACACTGTCCACAGCAATTTGGGCATCAAATGACAAATGGCAGACAGGCTGTGGTTAGATTGAGCCAGTGACCAGGATTTAATTCAGGACGCAATAACCTCTCTCATTCTCCTGTGAAGAGCACCTTGATTCAAAATACCATCCACTTAAACAAGGAAAAGGCAAGAGGAAAAACTGATACAACGTGTGCATTTATACAACCTCCAGTTTAGTGACTTTTATACATTTACCTGCAGACAGAGGAACACAGCGGAGTCATGACGATTGGCGTTGGTTTGTCTGTTCATAACGTTACTCAAAAACGGACTACAGGATTTGGATGAAAATTTCAGGGAAGGTCAGTCTGGATCCATGGATTTGTTAAAGGGGAACTTCGTTTTTTTTCAACCTGGGGTCTGTTTTCATATGTCATTTCATACATGTGAGTGATGGAGAAATGAATTTTTGACATAGCTCCAGTATTTAGCCAGGCAGGCAGCTTAGCAGCTCAGCTAGCGAAAAGTATGGGGCAACTTGCCCCCCCACGTCAAAGTCTGCCCCAACATACTTTTTTTCCCCACACTGACCAGCTCGGATAGTCTCAACGAGTGTCCCACAATATACTAGAGATGAGAAGTGAACGAAAATCTCCACATTACTTGGCGATCGCTATTTGTTGTGGTCTGTATCCAAATCTCAGGACGCTAGAAAGCAAATCTCGTCCCGAAATTGCGCAATAGCTCGCAAAATCGTGCGATAGCTCGCAAAATCGTGCAATAGCTCGCGTCAAAACACCAGTTTTGGTGCGAGCTATCGCGCAATTTCAGAACGAGATTTGCTTTCTAGCGTCCCGAGATTTGGATACAGACCACAACAAATAGCGATCGCCAAGTAATGTGGAGGTTTTCATTCACCTCTCATCTCTAGTATGTTGTGGGACACTCGTTGAGACTATCTGAGCCAGTCAGTGTGGGAATAAAAAGCACGTTAGGGTGGACTTTGACGCGGGGGGGGGCAAGTTGCCCCATACTTTTCGCTAGCTGAGCTGCTAGCTGAGCTGCTAAGCTGCCTGCCTGGCTAAATACTGGAGCTATGTCAAAAATTCATTTCTCCATCACTCACATGTATGAAAAGACATATGAAAACAGACCCCAGGTTGAAAAAAACGAAGTTCCCCTTGAAAAATTTCTGTATCATCGTGAGACAGCGGCATGGCATCACTGTAAGTATGACAAAGAGTGAACACTACGTCAGCTGCCTGCTGATGATCACATGATTGCAATCCTACAACAAATCCACCATTGCGGACTTATTGGGACTTATCCGCTGTACATGATACAAGGAACAATTGATTAAATTGTGGGGGTGTTTCCAAGCCCCATCGATTCCTGCCACCCACTACATATTTTTAATCACATGATTCGGTGCCCGTACATAACGAACACATGCACAACACACACCTGTGTTCAGCACAAGGTCATTTTGTTTAAGGATACTTCTATATTAAATGGCCACATTCTATGTTGCTGTTTTTTGTGATCGTCAATAATTAACAAATGCTGCATTTATATTAAAAATGCATTTCTGACAATACCATATGGGGGAATGCACAGCCTTGGCGGGGTACTGCATTCACTGAGTGCTTTTCTAATTTTATAATGTGATTAGGTAGATCAAAGGTACTGTATGTTCAACAGTTGACAGGTGTTAACAGAAGCAGCATAAGAGGCTCATGAGCATGCTTCCTCTGACCTGAGATGTCAGTGTTGCTTCTGCAGCCTGACTCCTCAGAGCCTCCTCTGTTGCTGTAGTGAGCTTGGACTGTACACAGGGATGTATGGAGAATGGCAGCCACATTTGCCAAGTCTTTCAATAAACTGAGCTTGGCTGTGTTCCTGTTTGGTTTCTGGCCGCTTGAATTGTTGCTTTGGATATATTTCAGAATATTTCATTAAAACTGTTTCTTACAACACTTTTTCAAATGCAACTTTTTCTAATGGATTAAAACATGTTTCAGTGAGTTTTAGAGTAAATTAGCTGTACTTGGCAACTTTCTGACTGCTGTCTGCTTTTGTAAGTAGGATCACACTGGAAAAAACAGTCAGAGCTCAGAGTTTTCACAGGTGTCCTTGCAATGATATATCATTATAAAGAGGCTGCAGACTGTGGTAGAGCTCTGTGCTGATGGAATGCTTTCATCATGAAGTAAAACAGCGAGAACTGCATTCAACAGCAGCATAGTGTGGATAACTGATGAAAGCGAATGTTTGGAGGACTTTCTTCATGCAAGACATCTCCACTGAAAGTCCATTTATTATTCCAGGTAGATTCATTTGACAGAGGCAGAGCTTCTATGTCTTGTTAAAGGCAGTCAAACTCAGGTCGGTTAACTCCAGCTGCCACTAATATGAAGGCTGTACGCAAGACGAGGGCCATAAGCAACAATACTGCAGGCGTTACTTTAACTAGTGACAGTCATGTTAACATAATCAAGATTTGTAACTTATTACTTCACTTAATGTTACTCTTTTCTTCTGTTGTTTATCTTATACATGGCTCCCACCCTCAGCCTCACCTATTACCTGCTAAATGTAAATGAAATATTCATGTTAGGACCTCAATAACAACGCCATTATAAATTCAGGACAGCATTATAGCAACGGCCTCATGGGAAATATGTATGTGTATATTCATGTGTACAAAGTAGACATAAAGCCTCACCTGCAAAGGTACTAACAACCATAGAATTACTTTTTTTGAGCAACTTAGCTTAGACGTCACAGGTAATAGTGTTGCATCACCACAGTGTTTACAGCTTATCACCGTGCACTCATTAATTCCTTAAGGGTCCCAAAATATTTGCTAAAAATCTGACTTGTGCTGATACTGCCTGATCCATTTCTGCACTGCAGCTCTAACTACACTGTACAGCTCACAAAGCTTTAAGATGGGACAATAAAGTGTGCACTGAACCCCAGACGTATGAGCTTTAACTGTGTTGGTGTATCCTGTGTACTCCAGGACCTGGTTCAGTGTGACAGCTAGAGGGATGGACAAAGCATTTCTATTTTGCTCTTTATCCCACTCGAGCTCTACCGCTGTGCCCTTTCAGCCATGGAACATCTCCTTAGACGCATCTAATCTTCTCATCCCATGCTGCTCAATCTTCCAGTTAACCCAGCACGGCAGATTAATGAGAAATTAATCTCTTTAATTCACTGTAAAGGTCTCTTGTTCTTTTAACCAGATAAGCTGCGACTGGACTTTGCCAGATGATGATAACATTAAATGTAATTTATGAAGACCTTTATGTAATATAGGATTTTCATCTCAGAGTGGACTTCAGCTGACAGCAAGAAATAAGAATGTTAAGACAGCATTATGGTTATCGTTCTCTAATGCTCAGTCAAGACGGTTATACGTCACTGAACTGCAGATGTTTCATAGTTAAAACATGGAGTTAAAATAAGTAAATAGCTGGGAATTTTAACCTTGGGCAACTAAAGAAAAATTAAGATATGGTTGATGAACTTTTAAATTTTCTAAGCAATATATTTTATTTCATCAAGTGAAGCTCAGATTGTTTTTCCATCTGTGAATTGTGTTTCCCCTTTCATTTCTGGGAACTGTAATTAATCATTCAAGAACAACATTCAACACAGTCTGTGTGTGTGTGTGTGTGTGTGTGTGTGTGTGTGTGTGTGTGTGTGTGTGTGTGTGTGTGTGTGTGTGTGTGTGTGTGTGTGTGTGTGTGTGTGTGTGTGTGTGTGTGTGAACAACAAAACTACATCAGATCCTGCTGGGTTTCACACATTGCTACACAGTACGTCGCTATTTCCTGCTTTGCCGTGTCATTAGTTTGTTATCAGCTACCGGCTTACAGGTGACTCATACACACAATGAACAATGACACCATGCATCAGCCGGTTGCCAGGCAACCTGCATAGCTCAGACTGACTCTGCAGAAAAAGAGGCTGATAGAAATCTTGGAAAAGAAACAGACACTGTGGGGAGCATCATTTTACAAAACTTTCTTTCAGAATCTTCACAAGACGTCAAAAGTTTAAACTGGAAACAAGACGACTGACCGTGTTACAGTTGTCTCTGCTCAGGTATTCCTCAACCGTATGTCAGAAACCTAGTTACTGTAACTAGCATAGAAAAATAAGATAATTTTGATTATAAATTTGGCAAGAAGCAGCAGGACAACAACCTCAAGCCAGCATTTTTGCAACAAAGAGACAATATGCATGCAGGGTGCCATGATGAAGTACAGCACAACATTAACCCTCTGAACTCCCAGCAGTTTTTGCTCCCATTACATTTTTCCTTACAGTGGCCTCATTTCAAACTGCAATAAAAAGGCCTGCACTACTGTAGAAACAGCACAACAAGGTTACAAGTTGAGAGAACTCAGAAATGCCTTCTGTGCATTATGACACAGTTCAGATTAATTCATTCTTTCCTCCAAGTCCAAAAGTGTCTGCACAGATTGTCTGTATGCAGCCCAAAATTTGTGGCCACACAGACTGTCAAGCACATGCGCCAGGAAAACATGGTCTTTTAAACAAATGTTTGCAATGAAAAAAAGAGAGTACACGGAGAATCTCAGCCATCAACACCTTTAGAAGAGCTTTGTTTGTACATGTTTTCTATCAGAAATGCCCAGCCACGGTTGAAAGTCCTCCTTTCAGCGTAATTTAGACGTGGCATGTAAACAGACCACTTATCAGTGTGCGTACAAGGATGCAGAAATCAAGAATTTGTCCACAGAATTTCATAAATCAATTCAACAGAAAAAATGAAAGCTCATATTCTTTCTATAATTATTTTTTCTAAAATGATTAAAACTTGGAATTGATGTGTGCTACATTTTTCAAAGCGTGCACAGCTGTTACCAATACCAGAACAACATGGGGGCTGTAGAAACTATAAATGCTTCGCTATTTACATTCTCATTTTGTTTTCATCCTTATCTCCTATCTGTTCTGTGTAAGCACAGTCTGTGATTCAGCTGAAAAGTCCCTGAATTTTTGTCACATGGCTGTTGGTCGCATTTAAGGCAGTCATGGTTTTACGTTTGTGACAAGGAGTCCAGAATTTTTGGCTACAGTTTGATTGAGGAATTTTTAATTTGATAAAATATCTCAAGCAATCCGCTTTTTGAGGAACCATGCTCTGGCAGTGCAGATAATTATTTTCTGATTTCTGCTGTTACCAGGTGTCTTGCATTAGTAAGTGTATGTAAACATGTTGTTTGTTTGTGAAGTACTTTGAAAATGCTAAGCACAGGCTATATTTGCTTTAGCCACAACCAGTGTCCAGGTTAACTTTGAACTTTTTGTAACTATATTTAGTCTTAGCCAGATAAAAAAAAAAATATTGCTGACTAAATGCCTGAATATATTTTTTGAATTCAAAAGTCCAAAACACTGAAGAGCTGTTCACAAACTGTAGGAAGGCTTTTCAGATTTTCGTGTTTTGCTTAATTTCATTTTGCTTCCACAGAACTGGTTCATGGAAAACCATCATGTTTTCTTTTGTGTAATGTAGTCCTTGCTGTCATTGTTTTGATTTACCTTTATACTGTTGTTCATTCAACACATAGAGAAGAAGCCTCTGTGTATCTGCTGTGCTTTGTCAGCAAACACTTTCCCAGCACGTTCTGTAGCTGCTGCACAGTAAAAGCCTCCAGCACTTCACTGGGGTAAAATTATCAGTTCTCCAAGCAAGAGCTCTTTTTGGCTGCACTGTTACTGTGTGAAACAAGAGCACAATACTGTTTTATTTTCTTTTTTCTCTCTCTGTCTTTTCACCAAACTCAAATGGGACCAAACTACATGAATCAAGGCAGAGGCAGTATGATGTAAGAACGCGGTTTGAAGTTCCCAGTGAGTCCCAATTCCACAGAATGAGTGAATTTTGTGCCCAACTCAATCTAATACAAGTATACACCAATGAATATTTAACTTGTGCATGGAAAAATTGTGAATATTTTCATTATTTTACCTCTCAAGTAAGTACAAACCACAAAAGACTTCATCACACACTATAGATTGATGCATGGTTGTATGAGGCAGCACAAACCTGCTTGAGCTAATGGTGGGTTTACGATTTCTTTTTTACTTGCTGAACAACAATACTCAACAGTGAGGATTTTGTGGTGAGTTTGAGTCAATGTGAAAAGAATCCCAAGTAAAGCATCAAATAACAGTTAAATAATCCACCCACTGTTCATTTGCCAAAACAATTATCGCACTCCATTGTGGTTTTACAGTCTTGTTGTTCCTTGAACCTTCACTCAATACAGATTGCTTTGGCTTACTTGTAACCTAAGTAAAACAAATGCCTCCAGAGCTACCTCCTTCCCAAGTTAGATACCTGTGGTTTCCCTCTATTGTGTTGTCAAGCCAGTGTCAAACCATTTTCACACTGGAGGAGCCAAACCAAAGCCTGTTTTCCTGCCAACAACAGCAGCTGCTATGGCAGCACACTGGGAGGTCCATTTTATAGGAGCAGGTCACTTCTTTAAAAAGGGCAATAAGAACATTTTGCACCACTCTGCCTACACACAAGAATCTGAAAGTCAGTGTCTTTCTGGAAAAAGCTTCAGTTCACAGCCATACAAAAGATACAGCCTGCAACTCACCAACCAGACACAGATCCAATAGGCACTCATTAAAAAGACAAAAACAGGAGTTATTTGAAATAAATTGTCAGGAAAGAGGTTGCTGTTTATCCTAACACTTTGCACACAGTTTCCTTTAAACTCATTAGGTAATTAAAAAAAAAAAGACATAAATGTGAGTTGGTGTTGACTGTGTGTGTGTGTCCTTGTGCATGCTGTTTGGACGGAATCAGCAGTTAATCACAGCACATCTACCATGTCCCCACCATAATCCTCCAACACGTCTGCACCAGGTCAAAACCTGTATCAGCTTCCTAAACCATGTGCTGTCAAACTGGCAGACACACTGATCAAGATTAAGTCTATTTTCTGAAAATAAAAAAAGCTGTAAATCGTGGGTTTACACAACAGAAAGGGGGGGGGGGGGGGTGATCACACTCCACTGCATCACGTCTACACATTTAGACCCCAAGGTACTTTCAAAACTAGTATTCACACCATCTACATCTCAATCAAAACACCACTTTTACCCTCTCCAGTAGTCTTTCACAATATTCACAATACTAAAAGCCTCACTTTGGTGATCTGACATGTGATTCTCTGGTCCCTCACTGAGAAATGGCATTGATTTGTACATTCAGAATCAAGTGGACAAAATTTCCCACAGCATTACACTTAGAATGATGGTGAAATCTTCTATTCAGTGATAGAAATAACAACCAAGCCATAAGCCATACAGCAGTCTTTAGAGTCACACTCTGGAATAGGCTGCTCAGCGTTTATTCACAATGAGCTTTACAAGGGTGGAGAGTCAATCAACTACAAAAAGTTGGTGCTTTCCTGATGTAAACTGTGCATTAGTCAGATACATATACACCGAATTATGCAGTGGATCATTAATTATCCCAAACCACTCATGCCGTGATGTCCCACATAGGCTTATTGGCTGAGACGTGAAAATCTTTTAATAAGCTAGATTATAAATGGAGTTTTGTCACGCTTCCACTCACTCGTATTCTTCTCATTGCAGCCACAATCTCCACTCGGCTGCTTGGCCGCGTCACATCCAGACTGCCGATATACTGTTGTCAGGAGGGTAAAACATGACAGGTACAACACATTAGTGAAGCAGTAGCTCAAATTCAGTTCGTTTTAATTTAATAAGACCGTTTCGGTTTCCACTTGGTGTAATAATTAACTCTGTGCAACTTCAATATCTCCGCTAGCTAACAACTTAGTTCATGAGCTAGCAGAAATCTTTCTGAATTAGATTTCGGTTTAAAAAGTCGCTAAACGGTAACTCGGTTAGCTTTCAGTACAGTACGTCTGTGTTGAACGTGTGGGTGTTTAACGCAACTTGGCTGACGAAGAACGCTCAAAAACATATAGCTCGAGTTGACTTAAGTGTCACCTATTGGCTGTTTAGACTTTAAAGTCAGTAAATTCACCTTTGCCTCGAAGTTGATCCCATGCTGGAATGCTTCCTCGTTGTGCAACGGGATCCTCAAATCATGCCCATCATCAACGAGGTTGTACTTGGTTTTCCCAGGCATTTTCCCAGCAATTACAACTCCACACAGCCAGAGGAAGCAAGAAAATACCAAAGGAGTCGATTTAATAGAAAGAAATCCAAGAAAAACAATCCCAAATCCGATCAGTAGATGTGCTCCATCGCAGTGAAGCGTCCCAGCGTTGCAGCGCTGCTACACTGCCCACAACAGCGGCCAAGTGGCGGCAACAACTTCAGCGGTGCTCCGGCGAACCGCTGCCCTGCTAACGCTCACCGTAGCAGCTTCAAAAACACATGCAGGACGACAGGAACGGCGTCATGTGGGCGCAGATGTGTTTTCCTGACTTTTCCTGTGCCGAGTGTGGAAGTTGGTCCGGTCCTGGACTCCCCCCCCCCGCACGGAGGGAGGGTGTGATTGGAGGAGTCCGGGGATCCCACCTGTTTCCATTGGAACAGAGGCGCACCGTGGCCAGCCGGAGGAGTGGCTCAAACTCTGGTACCTGCCCCCTGTCTGCACTTCTGCCCTCCCTTCACATACGCACACATACACGCACGCACACACACATACGTACACATTCATACACAATAATGGAAAAAGCCCGAATGACACCCATGCGAACTCAGGAGGTGTGCTTTCAATTGTATGATCCCATTTTTTCTTAAAGTTCTTTCTTACAGTGGTAATACATTAACTTTTAAAGCTTTGTCATGCAATAGGCAACCTAAGAAATCAAGTGCTGGTTTGCTAAAGCAAAGCAAATGGCTTCTAATAGTCTGAAACAAAAACATGTCAGAAAATATGCGGTTGATCATAGATAAAGGCCAGGGGATCAGATGCTATCAGATGCTATCAGATGCGACTTTGTGCTACAGAAATTAAATTTAAAATTTTGTTCTGGTGAAAATAAGAAATACCAATTTGACTTTATAGGTGAGACTTCTGCACAAAATAAAAGGGGCAAGGCTACCAACTAGTGGCCATATCTGCTCGCAACTCCAATGAAGCATTCCATAAAGTGATATCATGAATGAGGAACATGTAGGAGAGGCTTTTGTGCAAAATATCCAAAACTTTATCAGTCAAAGGGAGTCAGTTGGAAACAAACATTTCATTTTCTCAGCTTCGGACATTCTTAGTGATAACATGCTGGTAATTGAAAGAAAATCCTTCATATTTTTGCATCCTTCACACACGGTTAAACTATTTGTAATTAAAGCATCTTCAGTACAAGCGACCCATGTGATGAGTAGACACAGTTGAGCTGTGTTCATGCTTAATATACTTTTCATGTTGTATAATGCACACACCATCTGTGTCACCCTGGGAGTAAAGATGCATCGTTTCCCGCAAGGTGGTCCCAGGCGGGTAGGGAAGGGGAAGTGGGGCAGCACAAATTCATATTCTCACCACTCCTCTGGAAATATACCGAGTAGTGCTGCTAATGGTGTCCTGCGGGCTTGTAGTAGGGTGATGTTGCATTTGATTTACTCTGCATGTTATCAGTTCAACACTGGCATCTGGAGACCAAATTTCATCACATATTCAGCCCTGTTGCTTAATTATTTCACCATATGCAGTCAAATCAAAACATAAACATCATCATCATTCATCAAAATGAATTTCTTCATTTGGCAGCTGAGTTGTATAGGTGGTGCAGCTTTGAATAGAATGATTATATGAGACTGCAAGCTTTAAACAACATCAAATTTTCAAATTAATGTTCACAGTGAGTCTCACAGCGCACTCATAATTTTGCCTTTTACTATTCTACATGCAGTATTTTTGAAGGACGTGGTCATTAAATCTGATGTATTACACTACATGTTTAGTCCTTGCAGTCATGGCCACCTTGCCCTCATGACAGCAAAACAGCTCACTGGCAGACAAGAACAGCTGCTGTCTCTGCATGAGGAATTATTGCTGCATACAACCACCCTCTTAGGGACCCCATGCACTCCTAAGGCTTTTTTAAAAGGATAGAGAGCAACTTAATCCTTGTCAGGTCGTCAAATCCATGTTGATCTGTTGATTAGGACTCCCATATTCTCCCTACATGACGGGAAGATCAGTGCACAGAAACAGCATGGTTCCACCTCTCCAAAAAGCAATGTGTAAGGCTTTCACGGCTGCATAGCAAAAATGGTTACAATGCTGTAGCCGCTGGGCATCTCTGCAGAGAACTGACAAAAACACAAAAGCTTTTTAGAATCCTGGTAAACCTCAACATGCCTTTCTGAGCAATTCCAGTAATCCTACTTAAGACATGATGCATGTTTTATGTATTAGGGAATGTGGGCATGTCCCCGGGCCTGCCCTCCGGTCAGGAGAGAAATTTTTTACGGTTTCAGGTGAGGCGTTTTAATTCTAACATTGGTGGCCTGCCTCCACTGCCTCTTTCCCAAATCATGCTGGACTATGCTAAAGAGTACACCCCCCCCCCCCCCCCCCAGAAGCTAAAACAAGTGCTTTAGAAAATGAATGAATGCCTACAGTTCTTTTAGTCACAAGTGTCTGCGTTTCCAAGGAGCACAATCCTGAATTTTTTAAAGCATCCTCACATGCTCAAATTTGTTACAACAGTCCCATAATACAGAATTTGCTATAATTTTCTGTAGAATTTTGAGGTGATTATGGCATGTTTCCAAGTATCCCAATGGCATATGTTTTTGTAGACCAATGAGATGACGTCTGTGAAAACCATTCAACCAGTGCATTTACAGGTTACAGTGTCCCTGGCGTGGATACGTGGGATGTCAAGCAAGGAGGAAGTGGAAAAATATGTTGCCATGAAAAAGAGTTACCAACCACACTAGGAAGTGTCATAGCCACCAAATATTGAAGTATACGTCCAGTTTTTTATTCATTACAGTCCATAAATCCTAGTTCAGTGGACTACACTGTTATACACCCAACACCAGGTTCACTGAAACTCATGTAATTATTTTTCTACTTTCACATTGTTCAGAGTTTACACTTTCCTCAAAAAGCTGCCGTGACCCAGATTAGAACCAGGGTTCCTGCAGCCACAACACAAAGTACTAACCACTATACGATCACGGCAAGCTGTCAGTGGGACACATTTTAGACAAGACAATTGATCAAAATCATTTTGTCAATAAAATGTGTTTTCGTTATACTGAATTATAGAGGCTGTCCTCATAGAAAAAACGACCACATAGGTCGTCTGTACACACCCGTATTACGACCAAGTGTTACGTTTTGACGTTAAGCGACCTCTAGCGGTTGAGTAAATATTGACACTCCGGTGTCTCAGCTGAAATGTCACCATGAACAAACTTTTACCTAACACTATCCCTAACCATAACCATAACCATAACCATAACCATAACCCTAAACCCATGTTGCGAAAGTGAGGAAAAAGCCATTTCGCGAATTAAATCCCGTAATGCGTTCCTGTCTCGCGTAGGGGCGCTAACATAAATACGCTCTCATGGATCGTATTCAGGGGCACGTTACATACGACCTGTGTGGTTGTATGAGTTTGAGGACTTGTTGGAATTATAACTGTACCGCAAATTAATATATGGGGTTTGTAAACATCTTCTAATGTGTCCTAGAGACTCAGAATCAATACAAAATTACATTAATACATTTAACATATAAGACACAAATGATGAAATTAGATTTTGGTGTTTCCTTTATTTTATATTTACTTTTATGTAAATTTGGATGTTTTTTCAACAGCTTCCTGTGATCTAGTGACTTTATATTCACGTCAGATTTTAGGTTATTACTTCACTGGACTAATAAGCCACGTCTTGTTTTTATTAGATTTCAGTGCCTCTTCTATACGTAAAGAATATTTTTATGGGAATACATGTGGTTTTTCCAACAGCTTTTATGTCCTGTGACCTCATGATTCCAAATCACAAAATATATCACTACGCAGGCCACATACCTCTTCATACTGTGCCATGTATTCTTCTAACTGAAATGAAGGAGACTTGCAGGAAAGGCAGCCTGACTTTAATAAATCCTAAAGGGATTATAATAATGTTCCCAGCTCATGAGAGAATGTCCCAAAGTTTTAATGTTCTTAAAATGTTCGACACTCCATAAAGAGTGTGGATTTAGGGAAATTATAAGAAAGAAATAGAGGATTGTATTTTATAGTAGTTAAAGCTACCCTGTGGAGCTTTTTAACAGTCCTTGGAATAAGGTTTTTACAAGTACATTATATTTTTTTTGCTTTCATTCACATTCATTAAGGACACACATGCATCATGCATTAGAACCACACTGTTCCACTTATTGGAAGTTGGTGGTTGTAACTAGATGCAACTCTAGTGAATAAATTAGTGAGCACAGACAAGAAGGGAAGTTGCAGTTGAATTAAGCATGTGTTAAACAATTGAAACACTAAACATAAGCTCTGGATACCATATAAGATGAAAGAAATGTTTGTTAGGCCTTGAGGATACACACAGCTGGGTTTCTATTCTGCCCCAGATTGCACAGGAGGCCTTTAAATTATGATGAAAAAAATGAACACAGCAAAAAGAGAGGTGACTTTTTCAATTTTTTTCGGGTGGCAGACATGCAAACTCTCCTAGGAGTTCCATCTACTCAAAAAAATAAGAAAAATCCAGCAGGGCCGAGAGTGACTTTGTCTTTGCAGTGATCCAACTCGGTTCATGTTAGGTTATGCATAACCATACTGAGATACCACAGAATGTCTAGGACTGTTTTCCATTGTCCATCCACTCAATGCTAGTATTTTTCTAACCCAATAACTGAATTTTTACATTCGCTGGAGTGGACACATCTGAACACAGACAGAGCTTTGGTGTTAAAGACTGCCTATGCCCACACCCACACACACAGACTTACACATCTTGAGGGCCTTTTAAGCTAAATTAATAATGGTGATCTTCAAAGAATGTGGGCCACACAACAAGAAGACTACATCTACTTCAGCGTTCAGCAAAGACGACATACAAAAAGTGAAGCTGTGGCACAAATAATGACAACAATACATCTATAAATTTGCCTGAAGCTATGAAGTGTCATGTAATTTTAAAGCAACCGAAAAGCTGTCAGCAGCTCACACTCAGGGGTAGATTAGTCCAGATACAATCTTGCTCTGACACATAAAGAAAGATTCACAGAGCCTATAAATATCTGTTATCTGTGCACATACAAGGCTTACACAACCCAGCGTTAATTAAGTAACGTGCATGGACTGCAGTTAAATGACTCTCTGCTGTGTTTGTTAAGACAACAGATGGAAAGCTGAATGTACAGAAAAGTGGCTTTGATGTTTGAAATAGAAGATCCCTTAATAGAGATGTTTGGAAACAGATAAATTAGGCTTAAAATGAGTCCAGATCGCTCAGTAATGGATAATGAGAAGTCTTCAAGCAACCAAGAGCTAGTACAGTTATCTCAGTGTAGTGCTTATTTAAAACATTTCAATAATCCTTTGTTATTTTCTTTTAGACCATAACATTTGAAACTCTATTATAGTGTCTAATGCATAGGATGAGATTCAAAAAGCAATTTAAAGAGCCTATATTTTCACATTTACATTTTGTGTTTTTTTTAGGGTCTAATAGAAAATGTTTACATGCTTGAATGTTCAAAAATCACATCATATTTCTAATATTGTACATTCCTGCACCATTTCTTTTCTCTTTCTGTCAATAGACTGTATATAAAAGATGGACTTAGCCTCCAGTCTGTGAGAGGTGAAGCCAGAGCAGAAGTGCCTTTAACCTGCAGTCTTTCCAACAGCCAGCAGGGGTGCCTCCTTTGGCTACAAGAAAAAATAGGACTGTTAAGAAGTATGAAAATGAACCAATCTCTCACATGATCTGTTACCTGAGTAAACATTTGTCTAATGAGTTTATGGTCTCAACCTCTAGTTGTAAGTGTCCTTCAATACAGCATGGTGTTAATTTTGTAAATTATGGTCCCATGTAGAAAAAATAGATGATAAAGGAGGGTGATTAAAGCCGAGATTGACAGGTTGCTACTGTATGGACTGGATTGTACAATCACACATGCTCATTATGTCCAGATTTTAAAAGATTGAGATGATGATGGCCAAATCGCAAATGTAAGGCTTCAAAATGGCAATCCAGAAACCCTAACCCTGACGTCACAGTCCCTTCATTCAGCTTTAATCTACAGTCCATGCCTCTATCTGAAATGTTCCATTTAACCCCATTTTCTTTAAATGCTCTGGTCAGCTGACCAAACCAAACCAATGCATCATGGGTTACATACCCTAACTACAGATGTCTGAGGATAGGTATGTAACCCTAGCAGAAGAACCGAAGTGCCCACAGGAAAAGAAAGTTCAAAAAGAGATCTCAAAAAAGTCTCATTTACTTCTCCTAGACAACTTTGAGATCTGTGTGATACCAAACTGAGACTAAGGTTTATTTCTCCTGTGTCTCATTTTTTTCTCCTGAGCAATAAGATGCACTAAATCTTAGTTTAGTCTCCTTTAAAGTTTCAGAAGAGATCTCAACAAGCTCTCATATAATTCTCAGAGTTTCTCAACTTTTGTGTCTCTCTCTGTGATCTCAGGCAGAGAAATCAGAGAGCTCTCTCTAAGAACTCAATCTATTCTCATCCCAGCTTCAGTTCATGCATCTCATACTAAGCTCAGAGAAAACAAATGAAGAGATCTCCACAAGCGCTCATTGAATTCTCAGACTCAGATCAACGTTTTGGTTGTTTTTAATCATCTATCATGTTGACCTTATTGTAATCCACATGATATTTTTTTTAATTAATTAATAAAGATTCAGATTTCTTTATTCATCCCAAAAGGGAAATTCATTTGTCTGTCAGCTCATCTACTATTTGCTATAGAATTATACAGCCTGATCGCTGTGGGTACAAAGATCTTCTATATCTCTCCGTCCTGCAGTCAAGAGAGAGGCCCATCATGATATTATGAGTGGATGATCCGTGTTGTTTAGAATGATAAATCCAGTCAAGTGGGAGGACAGGGTGACATGATTGAAGTCACCATATATTATTATAAGTGCCTCAAGATGTTTAGGCTGTATCCTGGCAACTTCTTATTTGTTGCAGCTTTTGTAAGGTGTGTGTGTGTGCATGATGGTGTATGCATAGGGTGGCATAGCTCAGTGGGTAGCGTGGCCATCTTGCACCCGGAAGGTTGGGGTTTGATCCTAGGTCTGTCATGCTCATGTTGAGGTGTGAGTGTGTGAGTCCCATGTAGGAGCTCCAGCATTGCAATGTTCCATGGTAGCTATCATTGAGACATAAAACAGATTCTCGAATGTGCCTCAAATAGGTCTCACAGTCTGGTCTCATCTTGTTGCTCTTAAAGCATTTTAGGAGCAACAAGGGGAGACATAGGAACTATTTCTCATTCATGTCTCATTGATGTCTCAACTGTAGTCTCACTCAGGTCTCAAGTATGTCTCTCTTATGTCTCAGACTGATCTCACCTTGTTGCTCCTAAAATGCTTTAGTAGAAACAAGGTGAGAATCTCCTTAAGACATGATTGAGCAGTAAAATTTTCCTCTGGGTGACTCTATCAAGGAGAAATAGTGGCTCATTATTAAGGTGCATGTCCAACTGGGTGCCCAACAAGCAAATCCAACCATCCATTTGCTACACACCGCTTTATCCTCACTAGGGTCGCGGGGGGTGCTGGAGCCTATCCCAGCTGACTTGGGCGAAGGCAGGGGACACCCTGGACAGGTCGCCAGTCTGTCGCAGGGCTACATATACAGACAAACAATCACACTCACATTCACACCTACGGGCAATTTAGAGTTATCAGTTAACCTCAGCATATTTTTGGACTGTGGGAGGAAGCCGGAGTACCCGGAGGAAACCCACGCATGCACAGGGAGAACATGCAAACTCCATGCAGAAAGATCCCAGGCCCACCCCAGGATTTGAACCGGGGATCTTCTTGCTGCAAGGCAGAAGTGCTAACCACTAGGCTACTGTGCAGCCCCCAACAAGCAAATGTATTACATATATATAAATAAGTCACAGCAGAAAAGCCTGGACTTAAAATTATGTGTTTCGTGTAGGTAAGCAACAGTGTTTTCTGTGAGATTTTTGAATTTGCAGACTTGTTATGGTTACAAAATATCATCAATACAGCTAACTTTAGGAAAAGAGATCCCCCAAAATACAGAATATGGGCTCTTGAAAAATTGTATCAGACAGTTTTTGGAACAGTCGAAATTGTTTTAAGCCTGTAGTCACATTACCACCTCAGTAAAACTGTGATGTAAATGCCAACATTAGCTTGCTAACAAATCATCTTCTCTGTCTTGCATGTTTGCATCCTCACTAGGGTCGCATTTGCTAATTAGCACTGAGCAAAAACTAAATGCAGGTAAGGCTGGTTAGAATTAAACTTGTGTTGCAGATGTGTGATGGTAAGCAGAGTACTAGGTAAGTGGATATTCTGAATCTTGACAGATAACGAGTTATTATAACTCAGTCTCAAGGGGACATTTCATAGCGTTCAGTCAAACAGTTACAGATGTCAGACATTTCAGAAATACAAACGTGATCCTCGTGATAGCACTACATTAAAAATCAGAGCATCACCAAAGACAGAAGCGCTGATCTTCTGGGCACTATAAATATCTCCAAACAATTTTATGGAGATCCATCAAATAGTTCCAGTAAATATTTCACTCTGGACCAAAGTGATGAACTAATATGATGACATTCCCATGCCTGGAGCCAAGCTGCAAACGTAGCTAAAAATTTTAGATGGCCAGCAATATGGAACACCATGTTGAGCAGGTCAAAAGGTCAGTGCAGCAGCTTCAACCACAGAGAAAAGATTAAAAGGAAAGAACTGAAACTGGTTTTTACTGAGGGCTGCGCAGTGGATGGTGGTTAGCACTTTTGCCTTGCAGTTAGAAGATCTCTGGTTCGTGTCCTGGCCTTTCTCCGAGTACTCCGGCTTCCTCCCACAGTCCAAAATACGCTGAGGTTAATTAATTATTCTAAGTTGTTCGTAGGTGTGAATGCGAGTGTTATTGTTTGTTTGTATGTGTAGTCCTGTGACAGACTGGTGACCTTCGCCCCAAGTCAGCTGGGATAGGCTCCAGCACCCCTGTGACCCTAATGAGGATTAAGTGATGCATAGATAATGGATGGACGGATGGATGGATGGATGTTCTTACTAAATGTGAATGTACACCAGTTTTGGCTTCAAAGCTGATATTAATGTTATCAACCAGGAAAAGCCAGAGCCTTATGGGAATCAGGTAACCAGTATTTCTGTCCTAGTAGGCAACAGAAAAAGAAAGGTGGCTATGTCAAGACACAGAAAGAAAAAGCTTTTAAATACAGTACATATTGTTTGTGAACCACAAACAACTTCCACTCACATGGCAGTCAAAACTCCTCAAAGATTAAAGATGGCTCTATTAAGCATTAGATCTTTAGCAGGGAAGACATTTTTAATTAATGATTTTATTATTGAGCACAATCTTGATGTTTTTAACTGAAACTTGGTTAGACCAAAATAACAGTGCAGCTGTTCTCATCGAGTCGACCCCTCCCAACTTCAGTTTTATCAGTGAGGCCAGGGTGCACGAGAGAGGGGGCGGTGTTGCAATTTTATTCAATGAATCTTTTCAATATCAGCAGTTATCCTTTGAACATTTCTCCTCGTTTGAGTACGGAGCTCTTCAACTGAAGTCCTCATCTCGAGTTGTGCTACTTAATGTTTACAGGCCTCCTAAATACTGTGCAAACTTTTTTGATGATTTTAGTGAACTGCTGTCTATGATCTGCATTGATTTTGACTGTGTAATTATTGCTGGCGACAATCCTCAGGACAGAGGGACTATAGATCTGTGTAACAGGCTTGACAACTTTGGGCTGGTTCAGCATGTAACAGAGGCCACACATGACAAAGGGCATATGTTAGACCTACTTATCTCCAAGGGTCTGAGTATTTCCAATATTATAGTGTCTGATGTTGGTCTTTCTGATCATTCCTGTGTTTTCTTTGAGAGCACTGTCTCGGCGCAGTCAGCAACTTTCATGGAGGTAACCAAAAAACGGTGTATTACTGAAAACACCTCTGAAATATTTAACCAGGCTTTTTCTTCTACACCAGCTCTGTCTTGGGGTTCAGTCGATGAGCTGATAGGTAGTTTTAATGCTAAAATTGTAAACATTATGGATGCCATTGCTCCAGCTAAGGTGAAAGTTATCTCTGGTAAGAAAAAATCTCCATGGAGAAATGCCACACTGGTCAGAAATGGCAAAAGAGAATGTCGGAAAGCTGCGCGCAGATGGCGAAAATCAAAACTCCAGATTCATTATGACATTTACAAAAAAAACTGTACACTTACAATTTACAACTGATGAATGCAAGACAATCTTATTTCGCAGATATAATCACCAAAAACAGTCACAATACAAGAGCCTTATTTGCTACTGTGGACAGGCTAACAAACCCTCGTGTGTCAGTAGGCCCTGAGCTGCGTTCTACCAAGGCCTGCAACGAGAAAATCCAAAACATTAGACAAGCAGTTAGTGCCCCCACAGCAGGTTCAGGATATGTCCTGTGTCAGTGTAAAACCATTGTAAACACCATGACGCAATTTAATCCTATTAATCACAAAAACCTGGAGGACATTATACATCAACTAAACTCCTCCTCCTGCTGCCTGGATATTCTGCCAACAAGGTTTCTCAAAAAAGTCTCCCAAGTACTGCTGGCGGATCTTTTATGGATTGTGAACTTGTCTCTTATGTCAGGTGTTTTTCCTCAGGCTTTAAAAACTGCTGTGATTAAGCCACTTTTAAAAAAGAGCAACCTCGTCAAGTTACAAATGAATAGCTACAGACCAATCTCTAATCTCCTATTTTTCAGTAAGATCATTGAAAAAGTAGTTTTTCAACAGCTAAATAATTACCAAATAAAAAGTAACAGCTTCAATGTTTTTCAGTCAGGATTTCAACAGCACCACAGCACTGAGACGGCTCCTATTAAGGTGATTAATGACATCCGCTTAAATACAGACAGCAGCAGGATGTCGGTCCTATTCCTGCTGGATCTGAGTGCTGCTTTTGACACAGTCGACCACAATATACTACTTAACCGACTGGAGAACTGGGTGGGACTATCCAGCACAGTACTCAACTGGTTCAAATCTTACCTAAAGAATAGGAATAACTTTGTGTCTATGGGTAGCTTCACGTCTGAGCAGACAGTAATTACATGTGGAGTTCCCCAAGGTTCCATTCTGGGGCCTCTTCTGTTTAACCTCTATATGCTCCCACTGGCTCAGATTATTGAAAACAATAATGTAAGTTACCATAGCTATGCAGATGACACGCAGATCTACATTACAATGTCCCCAGGAGACCATGGCCCAATACAGGTGCTGGGAAAGTGTATTGAACAGATAAAGGACACCTGTTGACTTCTGGACTGCATGGCAACCTGCTGTGTTATCGCTTCCACCGCGAACTGAGACACCGGAGGTCTGGGACGGAAGGAGACTGGCTACACGCATACACACACACTTGCTCACATTTGCACACACGTGCCCATTTCCCCCTCCAAGGCCGCCTCCGCAAAGCTTTCCACTGCGATGCACAGTGGGTAAGAATCCTGTGCGCAGCGCACCACCGTATGGCACAGCAGCTGCATAGGGGACTGACCGCTGTGAGGAGCCACCCGTCCATCACCCCTTATCCTTATCCCATCTGACCTTGTCTATCGTCATGCTTTGACTGTTTAGGGTTTGTTTTTTTCAGGTTCCCTTCTCAAATTGAATCTCCCGACTTGGAGGCTACATTTGATATAATGAACCTTTTTTTTCATTTTACCCTCTGCCATTATCCCATACCCCGATACAGATGTTTGTTTTTCTTTTTCCTCAAGACAGGCGCGCTCCCATGGTGCTGCAGCCCAAGCTGCCATTGGCAGGACAGCTCAAATGAAATTTCACTGTATATCAAAGTGTGCAATGACAATAAAGGTTGATTGATTGATAAAGGTTGATTGAAATGAGTGACTGTGTCAGAACTTTCTTCAGTTAAATAAAGACAAAACTGAGGTAATGGTTTTTGGAGCCAAGGAAGGGCGATTAAAAGAGCTTAGAGCTTCAGTCAGTTAAAAACTGCAGACCAGGCCAGAAATCTGGGTGTGGTGATGGACTCAGAACTCAGTTTTCGAAAACACATTAAAGCAGTTACAAAGTCGGCTTACTATCACTTAAAAAATACCTCAAGAATTAAAGGGCTGATGTCTCAGCAGGACTTGGAAAAGCTAGTCCATGCATTTATTTTCAGTCGGCTTGATTACTGTAACAGTATCTTTACAGGTCTACCTAAAAAAACACTCAAACAACTGCAACAGATTCAAAACTCTGCTGCTCGAGTCCTCACTCCAATTTTATTTTATTTTATTTTATTTTATTTTGTCTGCATTTATTCTCATTGTTTAACTCCATGGAAGGGGTGTCAACACTTTATGAGATTAATGCATATTTTAGTCTTGCAGCCAAATATTTTATTATTTAGTGCATGTGTGTGACCATCATCAGCCCTCCCTGAAAGCTAAGCTGACACTTTTTATTACATTTCCCTGTTAAGAGCCAGGGAGGGCAGTGCTACACCTCAGTGGTGACGTGAAGAGAAACAAAGGGTGGATAGGACGAGAAAGGACGGACAGGGACAGGGACTAGCAAGTGGTGCTATTGCATCTGAAGAATAGCAGGTGTGTTATTCCCAACGAATAATTACCCATCAATGAGACAAACAAACAAACACATACACAAGAGAACATAAAACCAAACAAACAACAAGTAAATAAATAAATGAATGAATAATTAGCCAGACAGTACTGAACACCATAGTTGTGGGTGTCATGTTAGTATAGAGTGGAATAGGCCAGAAGAAGATACTAGAGAAAAGGAGAGTGGGTTTAGTGTGAGATTAGACTCTGTAGAGAGTCTCAGCACATTCTGGCGGGTCCCATCACTGCTCAATAGCGGAACTCGACAGGAGCTGGTGGGACCTGAGCAAACATGCACATGCAAGTGTGAAAGACCCCGAAGCCCAGAACAGCCATCACAGCAATGCAGGGCCAAGCCGACAGGGCGGCCCCCCACAGGCCGCAGGAGCCATGGGGCAGCGCCCCCAGAGAGCAACCGGGGCCACCGTGTACCACATGGACCCCGAAGACAAGAGGGAGCAGCCACCGACACCCCCAGCACGCCAGAACCGACCCAGGCAGCCCGGGGCAAGAGGACCCACCCGCCACCCAAACCCCAACCCCGCCCGCCCCAGCCCCCACCAGCACCCCGCACCCCACCACCCCACCCGCCTAAAGGTTGCTATTTACAGTGAGATTCAAAATTCTGCTGCTCGAGTCCTCACTCCAGTTTTAAAGTCTTTACACTGGCTTCCTGTCACTCAGAGGGTAGATTTTAAAGTCCTGCTGCTGGTCTTTTTGTAATACATCAGAGACCTCCTGACTCAGTATGAACCACCCAGACCACTCAGGTCATCTGAATCAGGTCTTCTAGTAGTTCCTAGAGTAAAAACCAAACACGGAGAAGCTGCATTCAGCTTCTATGCCCCATATATATGGACCTATATATGGACCAAACTCCCAGAAAACTGTAGATCAGCTGAAACTCTCAGCACATTTAAGTCCATTCTGAAGACGTACCTGTTCTGCTGCTTTTGACTAAATTATTTTAAGTTATTTTAAACCTTATTTTATGACAGTTACTTTTAACAGTTATTTTAACTCTTATTTTATGACAGTTATTTTAAACAGTTACTATTTTATGACAGTTACTTTTAACAGTTATTTTAAATCATTTTTTAAGACTAACTCTGCAATGTAACTTTTAAAATGCCCTTGTTTTCTGACTTCTGTTTTTGATGTTTTTACTGTTCTGACCTTTTTTATAATGATTTTATAAATGATTTCTTTTGTTTTTCTTTTAATAATTGTGTTGTCATCTTCTGTCTTAATGTCTTTGTAAAGCACTTTGAATCGCCTCGTTGTTGAAATGTGCTATATACAGTGGGTACGGAAAGTATTCAGACCCCTTGAAATTTTTCACTCTCTGTGTCATTGCAGCCATTTGCCAAAGTCAAAAAAGTTCATTTTATTTCTCATTAATGTACACTCAGCACCCCATCTTGACAGAAAAAAACAGAAATGTAGAAATTTCTGCAAATTTATTAAAGAAAAACTGAAATATCACATGGTCATAAGTATTCAGACCCTTTGCAGCGACATTCATATTTAACTCACATGCTGTCCATTTCTTCTGATCCTCCTTGAGATGGTTCTGCTTCTTTATTGGAGTCCAGCTGTGTTTAATTAAACTGATTGGACTTGATTAGGAAAGGCACAGACCTGTCTATATAAGACCTTACAGCTCACAGTGCATGTCAGAGCAAATGAGAATCATGAGGTCGAAGGAACTGCCCAAGGAGCTCAGAGACAGAATTGTGGCAAGGCACAGATCTGGCCAAGGTTACAAAAGAATTTCTGCAGCACTCAAGATTCCTAAGAGCACAGTGGCCTCCATAATCCTCAAATGGAAGAAGTTTGGGACGACCACAACTCTTCCTAGACCTGGCCGTCCAGCCAAACTGAGCAATGGTGGGAGAAGAGCCTTGGTGAGAGAGGTAAAGAAGAACCCAAAGATCACTGTGGCTGCGCTCCAGAGATGCAGTCGGGAGATAGGAGAAAGTTCCACAAAGTCAGCTATCACTGCAGCCCTCCACCAGTAGGGGCTTTATGGCTTTCAGCTGCAGTGACAGGACAACTGGTTGCAATTGAAGGAAGGATGAATGCGGCCAAGTCCAGAGATATCCTGGAGGAAAACCTCTTCCAGAGTGCTCAGGACCTCAGACTGGGCCGAAGGTTCACCTTTCAACAGGACAATGATCCTAAGCACACATGCTAAAATAACAAAGGAGTGGCTTCAGAACAACTCTGTGACCGTTCTTGACTGGCCCAGCCAGAGCCCTGACCTAAATCCAATTGAGCATCTCTGGAGAGACCTCAAAATGGCTGTCCACCAACGTTCACCATCCAACCTGACAGAACTACATTTCTGTTAAGATGGCGTGCTGAGTGTACATTAATGAGAAATAAAATGAACTTTTTTGATTTTGGCGAATGGCTGCAATGACAAATTTCAAGGGATCTGAAAACTTTCCGTACCCACTGTAAATAAATTTGCCTTGCCTTCATTAGAGAGAAAACAGATGTAAGGGTGACACCATGTGGATACATTGTGAAGTGCAGAACATGAGAAACCAAACATCATAATATACTTGTGTGACTAAATCCCTTTTGAATCCATTAGATCTTCCTGTGTAATAAATTTTATTGGTTGAATTTTGCCATACTTAAAGAAAATCTATGAACTGACCTAATGATGTCCTTTGACAATAGTGAGTAAAGAAGTGGTTAAGCGTCCTTGTGTAACCATGACAATTACAATTCTCTAGACTAGTATGTCTTATTAGTCTGACAATGTAAATATTGTTCAGAAACCATAATTCAAGTAGTAGTTATATATGTTTTGACACAGACACTTATTTCTTTAACAATTTGCCATTGCCATGATTTACTTTGAACATTTGAAAGGAAACATTTAGAGAGAATAAAGTGTGCTACCAATAATTAATTACATTTAGACAACAATGTCATGAACACAGTTAATCAGTCACTGTATGTGCTTCTGCTACTGTATGAGAGGGTTGTCTTTTTCTTGTATCTGTGTTGTGTAACAGTAAAAATGACTGACTTTGTTGCCTGGCACCCACAGGACTCCTATAAACGGGTATGTGGATTTGTATTCAGCCAGCCTCCACTCAGAATTGAGGTCCAGTAAGTGTCTTTCTTTCCAGAACTGTTTCACATTCTCTCACAGTCTACCAAGCATACTGTGTGTGTCGGCCTTAACGAGTCTATGAAACTGTCACCACAAATTACTGTAACGCTCCATTGTTGTGGACATCTTAACTCGGGCCGGTGACTAAAACTCCACACTAAACCTATCAAGGGCAAGAGGTGTGATGAATTTTCAGTCTGACGTAATGGCCAAGATGAAAACACTTTACAGGGGCCATCAAACAAGATAGGTTTGCTTGCACAAATAAAGAATAACTGCGACACACAGGCTATAGCTTCAGGATAGGTTTATATAGTTTGACCAAACGCTGAAATCTGTTGCTGTTGTTTTCAGTAATCAAACACACTAGTCACTGTCAGACCAACATCCTGTGGAGCTCATGGCAAAGGCTTATAGCAACTTTGTGGACTCAAAGTACATTTCTATTTTCTGGGGCCTTGGCTCCAAAAAGCACATACATTTATCTTTTAAATTGCTTTTTTTTAAGAAATGGAACTGTATAGCCTTTTCTTTTTAACTTCAAGATTAAAATCACTTGGAGATCTGCATTTGCTGATATCATCAAGAGACATTTTTTCATACAAGCAATGTGTTCCTCTCAAGTAGAATAATTGATTTATCATTCAAAGCTTTCATGTCGTCATTTTCTGCAGTCCACTCTGCTCCTCTATTGGAGTCGCAGAAATCCTCATAAAAACTGCCGTGACCCGGATTCGAACCGGGGTTGCTGCGGCCACAACGCAGAGTACTAACCACTATACGATCACGGCGAGCTGTCGGTTGGACAGAAAAGACCGATGGTACAGCTGGTCCGGATCGCCATCTTGCAAAAGGTGTAAGTCATATTTTTAGCTGCGACTGCTTATTCAACAGACCAATCGTAATATTTTGGTAGGTGTGTCTTAACTTAGATAGATAGATAGATAGATAGATAGATAGATAGATAGATAGATAGATTTTATTGTCCCTTCCAGGAAATTTGTCTTAGACAGCAGTGCTACTGGCTACAAGCATGGTGTACATACAAAAAACACTAGACAACATAAAAACAGTTACATACATTAGCAGAGGTCAGCGACAAACATGGTCAGTCCTTATTGCACAGGATTAAGTGCGGTACTCAATTACAATAATCAGTGAACATAAATAGGAACAATTAAAATGAATAGGAATAGTTAAAATGATCAAATAATATGAGAATAAAAACATGGATAAAGAGGAATAATAATAACAGATAAGAGACTGGTGGCAATAAATAAGCAGAAAAGATTATTATTAAATATATACCAATTGCAGGAGACGAAATTTACTCAGACTGTTTGTTAAGAAGACTGTTTGTTAAGAAGAGATATGAATGTGGGGAGAAAAGAGAGCTTATAGTGATTAGTTTTGTGTTTGCTTGCTCTGTATCGTCTCCCAGAAGGCAGAAGTTCATATTCAAGAAAAAGAATATGAGAAGGATCTTTCAGAATCTTATGTGCCTGGTTAAGGACAACACTATCAAAGACAGATTGGAGAGAAGGGTGGTAACTTTTTGACTATCACTTTCATAGCAGATTTCATCAGTTTATAGCTTTTTGATTTACTCTGGGTGGATAGTGTGCCAAACTAGGCTGCAAGTCCATATCTCAGGAAACTTTCAAAGATGGCATTATAGGAGATCAACATGATTTCACACCTGACACCAAACAGTCTGAGCCTGCGTAGAAAATGCAGTCTTTGGGATAATTTGCTGCAGAGGAAATCATCGTGGTCTGACCATTTTTAAAAAATTGTCCATGACAATACCCAGATACTTGTAGGAGGCAACCTGATGAATAACACAGTTGTCTATCAGTACCGAGTCATGATTCCGTACCCCTCTCGGGTCAAAAACCATCTCTTTCGTTTTTGTTGTATTTAAAATGAGATTGTTTCTCACACACCAGTCCTTAAAAAAAGTTATCTCATTAAAATACACAGAGGGACAGTCACCAGCATACAAAAGACTCAAGATGATTGTATCATCTGAAACTTTGATGATGAAATTATTTGGTTGGCTGCTTCTGCATTCGTTTGTGTACAACGTGAATAAAAAGGGGGAACTCAGTGCTCCTTGTGGGACCCCTGTACTACAATGTTTGACAACTGATAACGTGTCGTTTACATTTACTTGTTGTGTTCTGTCAGTTAGAAGAGCATGGAACCATTTTACGATCCAGGGGTTTACCTCTAAGTTGATTAGTTTCCGAGTGAGCAAGGGGGGACTGACCGTGTCGTCATATTGGTCAACTTTCAGGTCATGTGACTCCAATTCAATATACACTTGACATTTTTTAAAATTTTTATTTTCTAAGTTGAATAAGTGTAATAATTGGGTTGTTCAGTGTCATTGAACCCATTCACACAAAGTGTATCTCGACAGAGACTACATTTTACTGTCATGTTCAACAATGTTTAACAAATAGTAAATGAGACTCACACAAACATAACACTCCACAACTTCTACATACTCGAAGGTATTAAGTACCACTTACTTAATAATTAGTAGCACAAACAAAAGCTTTTAAGTTGATTACACATAAAATGTAATTGTTCCAGTGGGTTATTTGAAATTATTTATCGTAAGTGTGAAGTGCTTAATTACAATACCAAGGAACACAAGTTTGTTAAGCTGCTCCACAGTTATTAGGTAGCAGAAAGGACATGATTTCCCCAACTCAAGATAAAGAACAATAAAATCATCAAGCCATTTTGATGAACCTACCTCAACCTGAACTTAGTTTTAAATCAATCCCAAATTTAAGTTGAAATTACACACAACAATAAGTCATTACCCACTGAATAATTTTTACAACTTAAAATGTGTATCTAAATCAGCAAATTAGATTTTTTTATTTTTTCATTGTGCAACCATAAATTTAATTGAATGGTAGGAAAAAAGGTCCCTTAAGCTACATTTTAGAATGCAGGCGCACCACTGAGAGTATCCTGACAGGTCCTGACGCTGTAGAGGGAGATGGAAGTGCTCAGTACGTTACCAGGATGGAGCTGCCACCCATAGGGGACCGCTACATCCAGGATTAGTGGATGATCAGTGGCTCTTACAGCTAATTTCTCACTTGCTGTTGAACCAGCACAGCCATTTTGTAACTCTTCTGTTGTTGATTTGCTCTAAATCTCACAGTGAGTCGCATT
This sequence comes from Acanthochromis polyacanthus, assembly GCF_021347895.1. Taxonomy (NCBI): domain Eukaryota; kingdom Metazoa; phylum Chordata; class Actinopteri; family Pomacentridae; genus Acanthochromis; species Acanthochromis polyacanthus. The sequence continues at coordinate 13,158,233 of NC_067116.1, forward strand.
CAGATACATCCGTGTTAAAAAAAACAATGAAAACTGTTGTCATTATGATCAGTTGGTTATTGATAAGTGTAGATTTTAGTGTACAGGCAGTAATATGTTGTCCCTCTGATCTCACATACTCAATGTGAGACACTCAGAAAGGAGAGATTTTGACTCTTCAATTCCAGAGGCATCAAACATACATAATATTAATTATGCATATAACATACAGTGTGTGCAATATATCATGTAGATAAATAAATAAAGTCTAGTAACTAATGCAGCCTTAAGCCTCAGAGATCTGGGCATTTCATGACAGTGACATAAAGAAGGAAGGGAAACTCAAACAGGCATTTAAAGATCTTTGTGTCTAAAAACAACGTAATAATAAATATATGGCCAGATTGGTCTTAATTAGGTTTCAAGGACAGTCATGCTCCAAGTCTGGCAAGTAAACTTCCATAATACTTACAATGTGCAAACAATGTGAGATGTCAGGAATAATAACATTCGACAATGATCCAGGTATTACAATGACAACTAGACCCCATTTTGTCAAACTGTCTCCCATAAAATATGCCAAAATAGTTTTATACAGCTCCAAATTATTCATGGCTGTATAGACAATGACCCCTGAATTACTTTAATACTGAAACAAAACTTCAAAAAGTCATTATTGTCAGGCAGGTTCAGGAGTTGTAAAGAGCATGTTTATCCATGATTTATGTGGATTTATGTGTGCTAGTATACTTTGTATGTCTTGAATAGTTTCACAAGTGACTTACAGTATGAGGCATAAAAATCACTACATTTCAAATCAGAATTCCACTATATTATGACATATATTTGAATAATTAAGTTCCAGTTTACCAAAAATATTCTTGAGAAATGACACAACTTCCAGCTGTGTAAATACTTTAATCAAACATTCAGTGTAATCAGATTTTGTACAAGGACTGTTGTTGGTATAAGTTACTGTCCTCCCATATTTTAGTTGCAATTTCTCACGCTTTTTCAACTAATTATAACATGCAAGAAAAAAAATCAGTTTGAGTAACTGAACAAAGATCAGTGCAGCCAATCAGATCTTGAGTCTCTCTAAACCCAAATTGTGTCTGCGAGGGCCGGGGCAGGAGGTGGCAGAGGGGGAAGATCTGGGAGAGGCAGGCTTATCCACCACAGTCCCCAGAGAGCCGTGTGACTTGGAGACAGTGATGTCTGAGCTGGCTGTTCCTGAGTGTGTGTGCTCATGGGGGTGCAGGTGTGTGTGGTTGTGGTGCTGAGGCTCAGTGTGCCCGCTGTCTGCATTTACATGGCTTTGTTCCTCCACTGTGGCAGCCTACAGAGGAAAAGAAGAGAGTAAGAAACAGCTTCTTTGCTCTCAAAAAACTGTAGTTTGATAACTGAAAAAAAAATGAGCTAAAGAGACTAAAGTAAAAACTAAGTAAAGACAAAAGTAAAGGTAAGTAGAGCTCCAGAGTATTTTTCATCACTAAAAATGTCTCTTTCACGTCATACAAAATCTGAATTAGTGTTAAAATATAAAAAGCCCACTATCGTTCAAAAGTTTGGGGTATATGCGAATATAACTGCACAAGGGTTTTATAATCATCACTTAGCCTTTCAACATCATTAGCTAACACAATGTAGCATTAGAACACAGGAGTGATGGTTGCTGGAAATGTTCCTCTGTACCCCTATGGAGATATTCCATTAAAAATCAGCTGTTTCCAGCTAGAATAGTCATTTACCACATTAACAATGTCTAGACTGTATTTCTGATTACTTCAAGTTATGTTCATTGAAAAAAAACCTGCTTTTCTTTCGAGAATAAGGACTCCAAACTTTTGAACGGTAGTGTACGTTACTGGAAATTTGTGTTAATGCCTCCAACAATCCATTATAAGGACATCAGAGATGTAACACATAAATCAATAGATGAGATGAATCTTTGGAACCTCTACATTTTTAAACATGAGATGTACATGGTATGCAAAAATTTGAGCACCCCTGATAATTTTCAAGATTTTCCTTTATAAATCACTGGTTGTTCGGATCAGCAATTTCCATTAAATATATCATATAGCAGACGAACACAGTGATATTTGAGAAGTGAAATGAAGTTTATAGGATTTACAGAAAGTGTGCAATAATTATTTAAACAAAAGTAGGCAGGTGCATAAATTTTGGCACCCCAACAGAAAAATTACATCAGTATTTAGTAGATCCTCCTTTTGCAGAAATAACATTTTTGACCATTCTTCTTTACAAAACATCTCCACTTCAGTCAGGTTTGATAGTTTCCGAGCATGGACAGCCCGCTTTAAATCACACCACAGATTTTCAATAATATTCAGGTCTGGGGACTGAGATGGCCATTCCAGAACGTTGTACTTGTTCCTCTGCATGGATGCCTTAGTAGAATTTGAGCAGTGTTTAGGGTCGTCTTGTTGAAGTATCTAGCCCCGGCGCAACTTCAACTTTGTCACTGATTCTTGAACATTGTTCACAAGAATCTGCTGATACTGACTGGAATCCATGCAACCTTCAACTTTAACAAGATTGCCAGTACCTGGACTGGCGACACAGCCCCACATGATGGAACCACCACCAGTTTTTACTCTGAGTACCAAGTGTTTGTCTTGGAATGCTGTGTTCTTCATCCGCCATGCATACCACCCCTTGTTATGTCCAAATAACTCAATTTGAGTTTCATCAGTCCACAGCACCTTATTCCAAAATGAAGCTGGCTTGTCCAAATGTGCTTTAGCATACCTCAAACGACTCTGTTTGTGGCATGTGTGCAGAAAAGACTTCTTCCACATTTCTCTCCCATACAGCATCCCCTTGTGTAAAGTGCGCTGAATAATTGAACGATGCACAGTGACACCATCTGCAGCAAAATAGTGTTGTAGGTCTTTGGAGCTGGTCTGTGGGTTGAGTTCTCACCATCCTTCACCTCTGCTTATCTGAGATTTTTCTTGGAATGCCACTAGGGGCCTTGACTAGAACTGTGCCTGTCGTCTTCCATTTCCTCACTATTTTCCTCACAGTGGAAACTGACAGCTGAAATCTCTGAGCTAGCTTTTTGTATCCTTCCCCTAAACCATGATGTTGAACAATCTTTGCTTTCAGATCATTTGAGTTGATTTGAGACTCCCATGTTGCCACTCTTTAGAGAAAATGCAAAGAGGAGAACAACTAACAATTAGCCACCTTAAATACCCTTTCTCATGATTGGCTTCACCTGTGTATGTAGGTCAAAGGTCAGTGAACTTACCAAACAAATTTTGTGTTCCAATAATTAGAGCTAAAGGTGATCAAATCAATAAAACAACAAGGGTGCCCAAATTTATGCACCTGTCTACTTTTGTTGAAATAATTACTGCACACTTTCTGTAAATCCAATAAACTTCATTTCACTTCTATATCACTGTGTTCGTCTGCTGTATGATATACTTAACTGAAATTGCTGATCCGAACAAACAGTGATTTATAAAGGAAAACCTTGAAAATTATCAGGGGTGCCCAAACTTTTGCAGACCACTGTATTACATCATATTGTGCTGTTGATCAGCTGGAGCAGTTACCTGAGGTTCATAGATCTCACACTTCACCTCTACAGGCTTCCGATTCTGAAATGAGTTGTCCTTTTTTCCAACAGGATTTCTGATTTCAAACTGGTCCTCGTGAGCCACATGTGAGCCCTGACAGAAGCCTCTATGCTGAGAGACAAGAAATCAGAGAGAGCTGAGTCTGGATTTTCAACTTCGTAGCAACTTGTTTGGAGCATCAGCAATGAGTAGACGTTTGGACAGGGTAGACAAAAACAACCACTACAATTTTAAAGAAATAAAATATGATAAATTATGAGCTTTAACTTTAACATTATCAGTACAAATGCATATAAAACATTTAGTATTTCCATTTCCAGCTTTTAAAGCTTTTAAAGCTACCCTCTGTCAGTACAGTTAACAATCATCTCAGGACAGCTGCACATTTAACAGGCAGCCATTAGGTGATTGCCACTTTAATAAGAAGCAATGCTGACCAAGTGCAGTTTAATCTAGTAAACACACTTAATGCATTTAGATTTACACTGTATGCTACTCACAGCAAACTGACAGTCCATAGGAGGGCAGCTGCTCAGTTCACTGGCCTCTGTTTTCTTTGAACACACCGTCTCCACTATGGTGAACTCCACAAAGTAGGCCGGACCAACAACCCACTGACAAAGCACACAAAGACAATGCATTCACTTACACATGCACACATGTGCACATACCCATTTCTGAGCTACTAACCAAAGCTTTGGCTTTTGGAAAAGTCCACTTTTACATGTAATGCCGTAATGTTTTTCTAAACATACATATTGTCAACCAACTAAATATGAGCAAAGACAACCAGTTAGAGAAAAATGATGCATATTTGACATCAAAAGTCAACATGGACACTCCGCCAAGGCTGTTCATTCCCCCATATGGCATCGTCAGAAATGCAGTATTTATTTTTTTAATAAGCGCAGCGTTGTTTATTAGTTATTGAAGATCAGAAATCATGACAACATAGAAAGTGGCCATTTTATATATATGTATCCTCAAACAAAAAGACCTTGTTCTGAGTACAGGCGTGTGTTCTGCATGTGTAAGTTACACACAGATACGGAATTACCTGACCTCAATATGTGTCGGGCAGCGGTAATTGATGGAACTTGGAAACACATTTAATCAATTGTTCCTTGTATCATTTCCGACGAATAAGTCCCAATAAGTCTGCAGCGGTGGATTTGTAGTAGGATCTCAATCATGTGATCGTCAGCAGGCAGCTGACGTAGTGTTCACTTGTTGTCATAGTTACAGTGACACCATGCTGCTATCTGGCAGTGAAACAGAAATCTTTAACAAATCCCATGGATCTAGACTATAAGCTGCATCACTGCCAAAATCAAATAACTTGGTCCTTGTGTCATTTCTGACCTTCCCTGAAAATCCCATCCAAATTCATTAGTCCGTTTTGAGTAATGTTGCTAACAGACAAACAAAAACACAGAAAAATATACGCTGATCATCACATAACTCTGCCGCATTCCTTGACAGAGTAATAATAAAGGAGGTAAATTTTTAGATTTTAACTTACTTTTACTTTTAAGAGATATACAGCCTATCTGTGAAAGTAAATCTGTTTGGTGTTACTTCTACAGACGTTTTAGAGAGAAAACAACTCCAATCGTCACATAATTCTGACGTTCTCCTTGGCAGAGTGATTATGTATTTTAGACCCTGACTTCTAAACCAAACATGACAACATCGAAAAGGAGATGTCTGCCTGTATGTTTTGATGGTCAGGGGTTACAATGAAACTATGTACAGTATCGTAAACTGTTCAGGGGAAGTCTCAGATTTTGTTAGAGGAAAATCACAGTATTTCAGAACCTATAGTCTGAAATTCATCATATCATGTCTAATGAATGTGTGTTTAACCCTGATAATAAAGTGACTGTGAAGAGTAGAGCACTTATCATGACCTTCTTAGCTTAAGGAAAAGAACCAGTGCAGTGCCCATATAAAAGGTACCAATACTGTGACCTTCGGTATTGCTGTTTGCGGCTTTTAAAATGTTATCAGGAAAAGGCTCATCCAAATTAATTCACACGTAACACTGACTGTGCAGGGTTAGAAAAAAAGATATGGACAGACATCACTGCTTTCAAGTCATCGTGCTTGGCTCAGACGATATAGTGCAAAACATATTTGACAAAAGTAAAATGGCCAAAAATGGCCTTTAGAGTAACCAAAGAACAAATACTGTCTTTGTAACAGGAGACACACTGTTGACAGTAAAGTCCATCTTAACTTGTGAACACATCAACTCTAATCTAAACAAATATCCTTGATCTCTGGAGGCAAACTCCCTGTCTATAATGCCACTTCGACTCAGTTCCTAATTAACCTGTTTCTTCATTTTTTCTTTCTCAGGCCGTTATTGATTACTTAATTATCTGATTATTAGTCCCCCCAGCATCCTTAACCTGTGAACTGGCTTTTGTAATGTTCTCCAGAGTGAAGTAGTTAGCCAGCTGACTCTCTTCATTAAACCTCTGCAGCGAGAGATTGACTGTCTCCTTGACGATGGGCTCATTGAAGTTGTCAGCTGTTGGACAGTCGGGACACACTCCCACCACTGCAGTAGCAGGAACTAAACACAAGCAAGGAGAAGGTGGAAGATCAAAGGAAAGCAGCAGAGGCAAAGGCTCACAGCACAGTCAGGTACTCCCTTCTGCAGAATACACCTGTCAGCATCCCTCTCTTCACTCTGACAGCTTACTTCATCCAAATGTGTAATCCTTCACTTGCCAGTATATCAAATTTAATATTATTTCAGTAACAGACACTAACACTTACTTCAATTTCTAACTGGAAGGTATTTTGTGGCAGAGCATATGTAGAGAAAGATTTCAATGTACAATACTGTTCAAAAGTTGTGGGTCACTTAGAAATGTCCATATTTTTGAAAGAATTTTTTTTTTTCTCAATGAAGATAACATTAAATAAATCATAAATCCAGTCTAGACATTGCTAATGTGGTAAATGACTATTCTAGCTGGAAACAGCTGATTTTAAATGGAATATCTACATAGGGGTAGGGGTGTTCCTTCCAGCAACAATCACTCTTGTGTTCTAATGCTACATTGTGTTAGCTAATGATGCTGAAAGGCTAATTGATGATTAGAAAACCCTTGTGCAATTATGTTACCCCATGAATGAAAGTGTCAGTTTTCATGGAAAATGTGAAACTGCCCGAGTGACCCCAGACTTTTGAACAGTAGTGTATATTAATGTCTTTAATTTCACACCCTTGTGTAAATCAAAGCAGTGAAAAAGGAATAAAATGCACCTGAAATACTATTTGCAACTGAGACTTTGTAAATGTGTTTTTGTTTTGTAAAATGAAAGATTTTTTAAAAATCTAATTTAAAGCTAGAATTTAAGCCGTTCCATCCTGTACCTCCAGTACAATATCATCCTGAGTCACTGAGTGCAGTACATTCAGTGAAGAGGCCACACAGCACTGCTGTATTTAAAATGAGCAGCTTTGCTGTGCTGTATGAAATATGCTTGAGTTGCAGATTAAAATCATTAAAATCTGTGTCACTGACTCATTGTTACAAGGCTGTTGTTTTCTCTCTAACATACAGTTTTGATGTGGCAGATGTTACTGATTGAATTAGGGGATGTCTTTCAAGTAGAAATGAAGGAAAAGCAGCTAAAGAGTTAAGAGCTTAAACTACCTTCATGAAGTGTACAGGAGTAGCTTTGCAGTTTGACTTGAGTGTCACTGTGAGCAGACACTTCACACTCTCCATACACCTGAAAGACACAGACACACCTTTATACTGGAAATATGAACACATGAACATGTGGACAGTAACTTATTACATCATGTACAGTACACTAGTATTTCTATTTTGTTTCTTTACACATTTTTATTCCTCTATATTTACATGACATTCACAGTTACTTACTAAGTTCTTTTCTGGTAAGATTACACCTACAATACATATGAGATCATACAATACAATACAGAGCTTTATTACCCCTCATCATACCAACGTATTTACATTCAGGGACTATTGAATGCAGTCATTGGAGAATGCAAGTTTAAACTTCTATAAGAAACAACTGTCACGGCAAACTATTCATTTATTTCTCCTCAGAACATTACTATTATGTAATTAATGCCATTGAAAAGACTTTTATTTTTATTTTTGGAAAGTTACAGTTATTTTGCATATTGTGTAAAACTAAAACATACTTTTCTTTTTAACAAATTGTCACTATTATTCCAAGTACAATCCATTTCAGCAGATATTTATGTGATAATTTTATGATGAAATCAACTACTGCTATGGTCCTGGTAACCCTGCTGCATATCAGTCATATACATGATACACTATTTCAGCCATATCCTGTTTAATGGAACCTAAGCATTTAATCTGATAGGCACAAAACATTTTTATCATTGAATTATTTGTTGTAATTCTTAGAACATCATATTTCAGACAGAGGACATGAGAATATCAGTATGAATGTTAAAAAAATTAGCAGCCATGGTAAACGTAAACTAAAATATTTATATATCTCAAAATAATATAATTGCATTGATGGAATTCGGTACTTTTGAATATGGTCCCTAAGGACCTCAAAACATTGGTATTTAAAAAAAAATCATTGGTATTTTTTAATAAAATGAAAACTGAAGCAATGAAGTAAAGCAATGTAGGACAAAATGTTTGAAAAGGTCATGAATAATTGAAATGATAGAATACACCTGTGAGACACAATGAAAATATATGTCTAAGGTCTCACAGTTTTTAGGATTAAAGTTAAACTAGCAACTGGTGTAAAGAGTATTTACAATTTGCTAACATCGACAACATTAAACAATAGTATCCAGGTATAAATAATTACTGTGTTTGTAGCAGAACATTCTCAAAGGGGTGTTTTTTTTAACATCCATTTTCTCTGAAAATACTTGTGAACTTTTTCTCAAGTAACATTTTAAATGCAGGATGAAAGGATAAACAAAATATACAATAATTAAAGTATAAACGTGCCAACAGTCTAAAGCTATATTCAAATAGTAGGTTCAGTTCTTGTTTAACCTTTGACTGGGCTTACTTCTGTTTAAAACAACAACAAAAACAAAAACACTCATGTTGTTGAGTGAATATCTAACACAGTATTGTACTTACTGGAAGAGCTCCAATTTGTCTGACTTCACATTGTTTCCATGGTTTCCTGCTGGTAATGTGGCATTTGGTCTCCATGACATCAATAGTCATGTTGTAGTCATGTTTCTCCTGGAGACACACACACACAGACACACACAAACAAACAAACACAACATTGTGATGTGACATTTAATTAAGCAAGTGTGATAATTAATTGCTTGTTATTTTTTAAAGGCTCTGCAAATGAGCCTCTTGGGCCATCCTCTGTTTCCAGACACTTTTTGCAAATCCTGCATTTTTGCGTAGTGCAAGATGGTGTAGAGCCCTGTTTATGTCCTTGTGCATGCATTGTGAGTGTGAGTGTTCATCCAAACCTGTTGCTGAGTGTGAGACACATCGTAGAGTCTGTTGAGGCTCAAGACGTATCCATTTGCCCTGTCCTGGTTTATTTGCTCCAGGGCCTCCTCTGCCACTCTCACTGCATCGGGGCTATTGCAGCCTGGTTTGTCTGGCCTGGCTCCTACCTCCTGCTGCAATAAAGCCAGACACAGGACCAGCAGGTACACGCTCATCCTCTAACACACACACACACACACACACACACACATAACACACATGCAGACACACACACACAGATTGGGCACAATAAGAACCCTAATTTTACCCAGCTATACTACAACTACAGCATAGCCTGCTAGATCATTTAACATTTAGACTAACACAAGCATGGTTCTGGAAATTGTCTTTTGCAATACCTGTAATCCTAGTTTTTACAGACAGGGTTTCGACCGACACATGTAAGACTGATGTTGGACTTTCCCCTCTTTCCCAAAAGGATGAGCAAACAGCTGCTATCTGCTGCTCCGTAGGCCAATGGCTGGCTCAGGCTGACTGATGGGTCATAGTGCACTGGGGAACAGGGGAAGTGATCTCAGTCAGAGAAATACTCCTAAACTGCAGTGCCCCCTAATTTCTTGTTCCTCCAATGAGACATTAGCAATGTTAAAAATTCCAAAAAGAAAGAACTGTGAGCCATGGAGGAAGCAAGAAGAAAGTGTAGATAACTTTGCAAATACTTTCTGCAGCACTTCTTCACTGCCCATATGCATGCCAATTATCATACAAAACGTAATTTTCTTTAAATCAGCTGTTTATTTTGTCAGACTAACTCCTTTTGATATTCGTAAATGACAAATTCAAATAACTGGTATCAAGTACAATGAGCTGATGTGTCAGGAATAGTGAAGTCAAACACTTTATAGAGGTAACAGGCTAAAACCAGTATTCATTTTGGGCTTTTGTTTGTTTTTGTTTATTTTGTTGTCTGTGTGACAGTATTGTGGGGAAAATAGTAGTCTGGGTCATTTATGATAACTCACTGTGAGCATTTAGATTAAAAATATTGTTCTAGAAATCACATGCAGTGTAAACCTTTACACTGAATAGATTGGTTTGTTTTTACGACATTTCCCCATTACTTGTGTGCAGTGGTCGTGGTCACCACTGGACACTCTTTGGCTGTGTGTTTTTGCTATTTTTTGGCTTTGTTTGTATGAAAAAAATTGGCTTGATAAGCACAAAAAAATGTAGATATATGTGTGAGGGTTAAAAGCTTTTTTAAGGAGATGTCCTTCAGTCATAACTGTCTGCAGTGGTAGAAGTATTGCAGAAGTATTAGTAGTATTCAGATCCTTTTAGTGAAATAAAAATACCAATACAGCAGTGTTAAAATACTCAATTACAAGTAACAGACATGCGATAAAAAGTCCACTTAGGTAAATGTTTGTCTATATTAGCAGTATTAGTGGTACAAAGGACTTAAAGTGTTCAAGAAAAAGTACTGGTTTGGTCCCTCTTATTGATGACATAATTAGATTCTTATTATTAAATGCAAGTCATTCATACAGCTGTAGCTGCAGCAGGTGGAGCTAGTTTAAATACATTTATATCTATTTTATATACAGGGATGTACAGTAGATAAAACATGATTATTGAAGAGAAAAGAAGAAAAGTTCTGAGACACGAAGCTGTTTTCAGCTTTTGGACTTTTGGATTCTTTGATTTTTGGTGAAATACCTTATCATTAGAACATTTGTTGATCATCATATGGTCAGTTCAGAGAGAAAAATCACTATCTAGAGGAACTCATAACAACTCATAGACATCTGGAATGTGAGTCCGACTACAACACAGATAGCAACTGTTTGCTGAATGTCTAAAGCTCATGTTACTAATATGTGTTCAAGATAATGCGTCTGGGGTTATGTTCAAGACTTTTATCAAGTCACTCCTAGTTGGTAACCAACTTGAACCATATTTTAGTGACTCCTTAACCTATTACAGAATATTGTTCACATTTTTCACACAGTGGTTTGACATCTTAGGGGCTGCACTGTATTGGCACTGTCGCCTTACAGCTAGACGATCCCTGGTTCACGTCCTGGCCTTCCTGGGATCTTTACGCATGGAGTTTGCATGTTCTCCTTGTATATGTGTGGGCTTCCTTCAGGTACTCCGGCTTCCTCACACAGTTCAAAAACATGCTCAGGTTAATAGGTAACTCTAAATTGTATGTGATTGTGATTGTTTGTCTCTATGTCTAGCCCTCTGATAGACTGATGACCTCTCCAGGTGTCCCCTGCCTTCACTCTAATCAGCTGGGATAGACTGAGGATTAAGTGGTGTATAGATAAAGGATGGATGCATGGGTTTAACCTCTTACATATTCTACTGCAAACAAATTTAGTTCCATCCCATGTCATACCTAAATTATACCACTAGGCAGTGCTGGATCAACAAGACAAATTCAAATGGCAATAACACAGTGGTCATGACACACATTGATCTGTTCTTTTGCTCAGTTTGTCATTCTATAAGCCTATAGACTAAACATCTTCCAAAATTTAGTCTTAAAATGAGCAGTTTTGTGTTATGCTATGTGATGCAGCTCTGAATTAAGATGGTGAATAACAAACTTAAAGGAATTTGCAGCATGTGGAGGTCTGCTTAGTGTAAGTGCTTTCTTTGGATATTTCTGCAGTCTCCCTCGTTTTTCCTTTATGCACCAGTAGAAAGGTTTAATAAAAAATATCTGCAATCAACAAGCTCTGACTGAAAAGTGTGCAAACATGACTTAGGTTACTATTCACTGATTTATGCATTATTTACCATCCTGTAGGTGGATGTATGTATGTATGGATATTATCAAATAAGAAAAAAACATGTAAAACACATTTTGATGTACTTCCGTTCCTGGGAATGCTGTGAGTTTCTTAGGATTATTTAGCGGTTGTCATGTAACCAGCAGCCTTTCAAAAAGTATTTTCATAGTGTTTTTTTGTTTGGCAGCAGTAACAGTAGTGACATCAGTGCCAGGAACCCCATGGGGAGCTGTTTGTTCGGGTTGGGGACAAGTACACCGAATCAACACTGAATCACTTTGGCCTTGATCAGCACAAACATACTACACAGGTATTTCCGTCGTAATTTATTCTTTTGTGCTGCCAAGAACAGATAATTTACAAATACAGAAAACATGTTGGTTGCTGGCTGGAGTTTAAATGTAAATGTACATCTACATTGTTAAAAATGCTTTGTCCATGTGAATGTGAGCAAGCTGTGGTCAGCTGGAGGGATTATTAATGAGAAAATGACATGTTTAGCTGCTATTTTATTATATATGATGAATTCCGTACAAATAGAAACATTTAAAAAAAAAAAACAGGCTGATGTTTGTGTTGATGTACTGTTTTTAATGTACTTGCTCTTTATTAGATGGTTGAAGAGAGACAAAGATCACACGCTATGTGCTTACAGCAGATCATGATTTCGACCAGCTCAGCCCAAGGAAACAGTTGAGGTTTGTTACACTGATGTGTTAAATACAAATGTATCAAATGTCAAATGGGTTTCCCTCACTTCACAGTTGTGTCTTTTTAACATCAGTTCCGAGTTGAGTTCCATCGGCCACCTTAAGCAGCTGCCTTGAACATGGGGTCCTCTTCGAAGAGTTTCTCCACCAGCTTCTCTCCTTTTGGGGGAGGGGCACACTGGGCTGAGACTGCGGTTGGGAAGGCCTGGATGGTGGGTTCTGTCATGTTGGGAATCTGGGGGTCAGGCTTGAGGGGCAGGGTGACTCCACCCTCAGGACCAGTGACAGGAACATCAGGGAAGGCAGGCAGGGTCATGGGCTGGTCCATGGGGGGCAGGGTCCTCACCATGCCCTCTGGGTGGTCGTGAGCTGTGGTCTCGTGGGTGTGCTCGTGGTGATGGTGATGGTGCTCGTGTTCATGCAGGTGAGCGTGCTTGTGATCGTGATCCAGAGCGAGCTCGTGGTCGTGCTCGTGGGTGTGCACGCCATCAGCATGCTTGTAGTTGTGGTGCTGGTTAGGAAAATCGCCACTGTGGTTGTGTGCCTTGGCATGATGGGTGTGCACGTGGTCGTGGCCGTGCCCGTGGTCATGGGAGTGGTCATGAGCGTGCTTGTGAGGGCTGCCTGCAGGATGGTCGTGTGTGTGGTGGTGGTCGCTGCCAACAGGATGCTTGTGGGTTTGGTCGTGATGAGAGTGGCTCTTGGTGTGGTCGTGCACGTGGTCATGTGAGTGTGTCTGGTCTGCAGCGTGGGCTAGGTCATGCGCTTGGCTGTGTGGGTGTGTGTCATTGTGGCTGTGGTCGATCGATCCGTCCAGCAGGTGCAGTTTCTTCTCTCTCTCAGCAGCCTGTAGAACACATAAATATAATAAAGTAAAATGCGACACATTCAAGTTTTGGTAAATTGGTGGAGTATAACACGTGTAACCTTTACTGTTTCCATAGTTAAAATCATGAAGATTGATTGCGTACACAGAATGCAAAGCTCTTTTAAACTGCAGTCTGTAATTCGAGGGAAAGATTGTTGACATTTAGCTAGGTAGCCTGCCAGATTAATTATCATTTTGACTCCTGCCTTCTTTCTGCCGGCAGTAGGGCTGTGTGGAGCAGACTGAGACTTGTTTTCATTTACAGAGCTAGGGCACTGGACTTTGTCTAAATACGCAAACAGAATGTTCAACTAGCATATGGTGAGAAGATATTCATTGAATTTGACAAAAAGTGTATTCGACTATGGTTTGTGGATTTTCCAGTCCGATATTGTCCATTTTAGCGAACCTACGGGCAATTTAGAGTAACCAATTAACCTCAGCATGTTTTTGGACTGTGGGTGGAAGCCCGAGTGCCCGGAGAAAACCCACGCATGCACAGGGAGAACATGCAAACTCCATGCAGAAAGATCCCGGGAAAGCCGGGACGCAAACCAGGGATCTTGTTGCCACAAGGCGAAAGTGCTAACCACTACTCCACTGTGCAGCCCTATATAGAACAATGTTTCTTTCCAATAGCAACAAAAACAACCATAATTTAGGTGGAGTTAATGCAGTTAAACAGTGGAATTTTATGGTCACATAAAAGAATTAACTACTGCCTTAAAATGTATAGATTTTTAATGTCGACATTATGTAGTTTTCGCCAGATTTCTATACAGCCAATGTATAAATATAATTTTCAATCCTCATTGTACACAATTTCCCTTTAATAATGGCAAAAATCTGAAAAATATCAACATTTCTTTGCTGATATAAACACAGTAAAAATGGCATAATTTGACAGTTTAATGTTATCACAGTTTTTTCAAGTGTACATTTTTTGCAGTTTGGCTAATTTTTAAATTTTTTTGTATTTTATGGTTAATGTGAAAATGAATACTTTTTTCTGTCATTTCACTTGTTATCATCTGTGATTTACAAAAATGTGTAAAGCATTGGCTAAAAGAATTACAGGTAAAACTGCATTACAGAAAGACGTAAAGAAAATACAGACATGTTTTAATGAGTCTTACCTCAGGCTCATAGATCTCACAGTCTACACTGACTTCTGGCTCACCAGAGGGAGAGTAGAACAGAGATGCCTGACAGAAGCCCTTGTGCTGAGAAGAAAAGAACAAGAAAAACCATTGAGAAACAAGAGAGCAGAGGAAAAGCTGTGCCTTTGACATTAATTTAATAGTTAAACAAACTGAATTTTAAACTAATCCTTTGCTATAAAAAACTTATTCACTGTGGGCAGAAAAGGGAGGATGCTTCAGGAGGTTGTTTTTCAGCATTAAAATCTCAAGTAATTTCATGGTTCATTGCAATTTCAATGCCAAATGGACTTTCATTTTGCTATTTCTCTAGGTCAGAGTGTTCAAAACCATTCAAAAGTTTGGGGTCACCCAGACAATTTTATGTTTTCCCTGTCATTGTCAATGCCAGACTTATTTATATAGCACTCTTAAAAGGCCTATGGCCAAGCAAAGTGCTTTACAGTAAAATAAATAATCAACAATACAAAAACAATCAAAGCAAAACAATAAGACAGTAAAATAAACAGATAAAAGATCTGTTAAAGGTGACTCTGCTCAGCCAAAGGCCAGGGTGAACAAGTGCGTCTTTCAGACAGGGGTCTTTCCTGCCGCCTTTAAAGGGGCGGTGGTGAGGCCCTTGCTGAAGAAGAGCAATTTAGATTTTAATGATTTCAACAATTTTAGACCGGTGTCTAACTTACCATTTTTAAGCAAAATTTTAGAAAAGCTTGTTTTTATTCAACTTAATGATTTTATCAGCACACACAATGTCCTAGAGAATTTTCAGTCTGGATTTAGAGTAAACCACAGCACCGAGATGGCCCTTTTAAAGATTTTAAATGATTTTAGACTAAATTATGATTCACATAAGCTGACAGTGTTGGTTCTACTGGATCTGAGCGCTGCCTTTGATACAGTAGACCACACTATTCTTTTAGCTCGTTTAAAACACATCGGCCTCTCTGGTGCTGTCCTCAAATGGTTTACATCTTATCTCACAGACAGGACTTTTATGGTGAGTCTGGACACCTGCTCTTCACGGGTTCATGGGATCACATGTGGTGTACCCCAGGGTTCAATTTTAGGTCCAGTGCTTTTTAACCTTTACATGCTCCCTCTTGGCAGTGTCATCAGGAGACACGGAGTCAACTTTCACAGCTATGCTGATGATACACAGTTGTACATCTCCGTGTCTCCTGATGACACATGGCCAGTGGATGCACTTTTTAATTGTATTTTAGATATCAAATCATGGATGGCAGAAAGCTTTCTCCAGTTTAACCAGGACAAAACTGAGGTTTTAGTCATCAGTCCTGAGGCCCTGAGAGAGAATATTTTACCCAAATTACAAGAATTTTCTTTTAATCCTTCACCACACGTGAAAAACCTGGGCCTGATTTTTGACTCTGAGCTGAATTTTATCCCACACATCAAGAACATCACCAAAATTGGTTTCTATCATCTAAAAAACATAGCCAGAGTCCGCCCCATTCTCTCTCTCGGGCCAACACGGAGATGCTGATGCATGCTTTTATTACCAGTCGTATTGACTACTGTAATGGCCTGCTTTCTGGTCTTCCGAAGCAGAGTATTAGAGGGTTACAACTTTTACAAAATTCAGCAGCTCGTGTCCTGACGAAGACCAGAAGGCAGGCCCACATTACACCTGTTTTAAGATCGCTGCATTGGCTCCCCGTGTTTTTTAGGATCGATTTTAAGGTCCTTTTAATGGTTTTTAAGTGTCTTAATGATCTTGGGCCTTCTTATCTTTCAGAACTGCTTTTACCCTACGAACCTTCGTGGACCCTGCGCTCCTCTGGCAAGCGTCTCCTCCAAATTCCCGATGTTAATTTAAAGACTCAGGGTGAGATATCTTTTAAGTTTTATGGCCCTAAACTCTGGAACGACTTGCCGCAGAGAATGCTCATATTTTTAAGAGCAGGCTCAAGACCCACCTTTTTAATCAAGCTTTTAACTGATATTTATTTTCAGTTTAGCTTTAACTTGGTAATCGATTATTGGTAAACGATTATTTGTCACTTATTGGTGTATGTATTTATTTTATTTATTATTATTATTTATTTATTTTATTATCTTATACTGGGTTCTATGTTTCTATGTTTTATCTGCTCTTATTATTTTTTATCTTATTCCAGTGTTTCCTCTGAGGGAGCTCTCTGCATCGGGAGCGTGGCTCGCCTGTGGCTGTCAGGGTGTCATGGGTTCTTGATGGAGGTTGGGGGTCACTCCCACTCCTCCTCTCAGTGTCCTGTGTTGGAGCCCTGGTTGCCCTGGACGACCTGCTGCTCTCGGTGCAGACGGCCCCTTGAGTGCGTTTCCTCTTCTGGTTCATCTCTGCCCAGCCTTATATTATATTTTAATATTCATTGCATTAGTGTATGGTTGAGGGCGAGAGGGGGGTGGGTCTGGTTATAGTGTTATAGTGTGACTGTGTTTTTTTTTTTTTTTTGGGGGGGTTTTTTTTGTTATATCTTTGGGTTTGGGGAAGACGGGTTAGCGGGTGGAGTGGGATTGTTTTTAATCTGTGAAGCACTTTGTGTTGCAACTCTGTTTGTATGAAAAGTGCTATATAAATAAAGTTTGATTGATTGAAGATGCTTTTTAAAAATGAAGAGACTATTCACAAACTGCACAGAGAGGGGCAATGCATTTCACAGTGTGGGAGTCACAACTGCAAAAGCTCGATCTCCTTTGTCGTCCAGGACCATCTGGTCAGCTGACATAAAGGCTCTGAAGGGTTGATGCACCTTAACAAGCTCAGATAAATATTCTAGGGCCAGTCCATTAAAAGACTTAAAAACACATAAAAGAATCTTAAAATCAATCCTGTACCTGACTGGAAGCCAGTGAAAAGAGGAAAGCACTGAAGTTATGTGCTCATGTTTCTTTCTCCCGGTTAGGAGACGAGCTGCTGCATTCTGAACAAGCTGCAGATGGTTGAGTTTCCATTGGCCAGTGTAGATATACAGGGAGTTACAATAGTCCCGGCACGATGTAGAAAAACGTGGATAACTTTTTCTAGATCAGCCTTTCTTAGATCAGGTTTGACTTTGGCTAGAAGCTGAAGCTGAAAGAAGTTAGCTTTGACCACTGAGCTGATCTGTTTGTCTAATTTACATGCCCCATGAATATTAACACCAAGATTCCTAACCTGCGACCATATATAAGGTGCTAGTGGGCCAAGGGAGCTGGCAAGGACATGGACCAGGTCAGGGTAACCGAACAGGAGAATCTCAGTTTTGTTTTCATTTAATCCTAAGAAATTTTAGTCTGCCCATGTTTTTATATCCCTCATGAAATTAAACACAGCATGAAGGGATCCCTTTGAAGGGACCTTTAATGGCAAATACACC